>NC_135802.1:31906509-32512888 GCF_964213995.1 Mustelus asterias
GATAGTTTCAAGTCTGGATGACTCTTCAGTGAGATTAAGTGCCATTTCCGATGAAGGGTCATCCAGACTCGATACGTTAGCTCCGTTGTCTCTCCACAGAACTCAGAACTGCCGAGTTCCTTCAGCGTTTTCTGTTTTTATCTCTTAAGCCTTGCTCCTCATATATATGACAAACAAAAATGTGATCAATCAGACATTCAATTGGAGTTCACCGTATTACAACGTTAGAACAGTCTAGCCTCATTATTACACAGTGCTTCAGAGACAATCATTTTGTGCATTTGAATGAGGTACATGCTATAATAAATCTCAGAATACTGTATAAAATGTGCAGGAGGAGCCATACATTCAGAAGCCTTGCAGCATAGATTGTTTTACAGTGGAAGGAATTATAATGAAGATGTCGTGTAATAGCAATTATTGTCAATTTTGCACAGCCTGCATTCTGCATAACTAAACACATAAGGAGACAATTATTTGTTTTTCCAAATACCAAACGTTCAGTTGCGCGATTCTTGACATTGAACAAAGTTTGTAACAATATTTCTCAAAATATTCTAGCCCAGTCACTGTGTTGTTGCACATGAAGGTTCAAAACCCAAGTGTCAACTGCTTGTACCAGGGAACCCGGTATGAGAGTCAGTTGCTGCTGTAGAGTTCACTTCAGTTTAATCCCACTATTGGGTGAAATGTCCACAGTCCAATGTTGTCGTTTTAATGAGCATTGGAGATGAATTTCTGTGGGGCCTCTTTCACTTGCCTGCAGTCATTCCAGGGTAAAAGCATCAGAAACCTTGGGAGAATTGAGTTCCTTCTGCGCTTTCATGTCATCTGCTGAACTTACAGCAGAGCCAAGGGTGAAATGGAGCTGAGTCTACACTCGATTGCTCCTGAGGGTCGACAGGAATGAAAAATCTATCTTGATTTTGATTTGATTGATGTATTATTGTCACATGTATCAGTGTACAGTGAAAAGTATTGTTTCTTGCATGCTATACAGGCAAAGTATACCATTCATAGAGAAGGAAAGGAGAGAGTGCAGAATGTAATGTTAAAGTCATTGCTAGGGTGTCGAGAAAGATCAACTTCTTGCAAGGTAAGTCCATTCAAAAGTCTGATGGCAGCAGGAAAGAAGCTGTTCTTGAGTCGGTTGGTACACTGCCGCTCACTGCGAGATTTCCTGCAGAGCGGCAGTGGGTCCCCTCCCCCCCCCCCCCCCCCCCCAATCAGCCCACCCCTTCATGACCCACCCAGGTGCCTGGTGGGCAGTGTCAAGGTGCCAGGCTAGCACTGCCAGGTTGGCTCTGCCCAAGGGGCACCCCCCTTGCCTTTGGCCTCACCGGGGGGCCTCAATAGCCTCCAGTTCCTCCGACAAGGCCAACAGGATTGTTCCCCGTTCATGGGGAGCAGGTGTTTTCCTCGCTGGAGAGAACCTCTCCCAGCGGGGCCAGAAAGGCAAGCGAGCCCGGATGAATGAGCGCTGAGCTCACTGACGACATGCAAATCAAAATTTCAAGAAATTTAAATAAATTATTCAGCCTCTCGCCCATTTCTGACGAGAGGCTGACCGTGCCAGAAATCCGACTCTCGGCGTGATCCTGATTTCTCCGCTCTCGTGCGATTTTACCAGCTCACTTCACCCATCGATGGACGGGGCGAACCATTAAAATTCCTCCTATTATGCGTGACACCACTGTGTGACGTCCCTCCCCTCTCAAGGCATTGCAACTTTCATGTGTGACCTTCCCCTGGTCAGTTGAGTCAGGTCAAGAGTAAAACCATGCCCTCCCCCATGGAATTAAACTGCAATTCAGAGCATCACAATGCCATCTGTAATCAATTGAAAAAATGTGTGGATCATTTCTGGAAGAGAGCTGAGCCTGATCCAGGGGACCAACAGGTATGCCTTGCTGCGGACTCGTGTACCAGCTATTGAACCAGGAATATCTGTGGCCTTTAGGGATCCAAGGCAGGCCCCAGCTTCTGTTGCCAAGGAGGAAGAAGCCACCGGGGAAGACATTGACCCTGAACTGATGAATTTGCCTTTTGCTTCTGCAGGATAGGATTCATTACTCGCTGAAGGATCGTGTCTTGAGTTGCGGCATTCTGCAAGTTTGACTTTGTGAATGGACTTTCCTTTGGTGTCCCTATGTGTCTCTGTAAAATGATGTTTCTCTTTTGTTTTAACTCATAGGTGGACTCAAAAGTTAAGGGGGAAGGAATGTGGTAACATGGCCCCTTTAAGGGGCAATTCTTTGCAGGGTACATGTTCGGGCCGGACCCTGTGAAGCAGCCATGTGGGAACCAGGGCCAATTGGGGTCGTAAGCGCGCGTCCAAAGACAGGGAGAACATTCAGTTGGAAGCAGGGAGGAGAAGAAAGTCAACCTGTGAGAGTGTTCTTTCAGACCCTTGTCTTATATATAATTAGATTAGTTTAATACACCCCTTGTTGTTGGAGCCACATCAAGTTGCCTCCAGTTATTACATTAACCACTTGGGATCAGAGTGTGGAATCATCCCATCGTGAGAGAGACTCAAAGGGAAAAAAAAATTAGAATGTTCCCCATGGTGGGGGAGTCCAGAAATAGGGGTCATATTTTGAGGATAAAGCGTAAACCATTTAGAACTGAGGTGAGGAGAAATTTCTTCACCCAGAGAATGTAGTTGGGGCAAAAGGTTGTGTGATTTCAAGAAGAAATTAGATATAGCTCTTGGGGCTAAATGGATCAAGGGATGTAGGAGGAAGGGGAGACCAGGATATTGAATTTGATGATCAGTATTGATCACGATGAATGGCTCGAAGGGCCAAATGGCCTACTCCTACTCATAGTTGCTATGTTTCCATGTTTCTGTAAGACATTTTGGGAGCTAGTTACAGCCATGAGGCTGCTGTACAATACTTATTAATGAATACATTTTGTGTCCGTTAATGAAGTCTGTGAAAGTGCATCTTTACAGCTGCTTAGACAAGGAAAAATAGGGCCACCAGAATCCATGGAACTATACATCAGGATGATCCACTCACTACCTCCAGCACAGGGGATTAGAAAAAGCAGAGGAAACTGGGGAAGAAAGAATTAAAAAGCATTCAAGCATTTTGTCTCCCATTCACCTTCAGTTGAAAATGTTTCCACGCCAGTCAGTCGGGATTTTTTGTGGAAGTGCTCACTATTTTTCTCCGTAGCTACTTGCCCCTTTAAACCAAACGTGCTAATTTTGCCTTCCAGCCTTTACCACCAAGGGCGCGCCCTCGGCTGGGTGCCACTTCATTTTGAGACAATTAAAAATAACACATTGGGCTCCTTGTCCTATTAGTGGATCCATATTTGTGCAAACATCATTAGGCGGCCACCTCGGTTGTCTAAACTGAGGAGCCCCAAGAAAATGACAGCTGCAGTTGGCGGAAGTCAGTCAGTAAATCTTCCACCCCGAGTTTCCAGGCACCGCTGCCCTGTTTCTGCTTGGCAAGAGATCTCAAGACTCAGCCTATTGTCTCAGTGACAGGTTGAAGCTTCAAAAAGTGATGTAAGTTAACAGGGCAGCAAGACGGGGAGAAAGTTAGATGGGAGTTTTCTTCCATTTCTGATGCTATTCTCAATCTTACTTCTCTGTATTATATTAGCAAGGTTACACTTGCATGCACTTCCTGTCAACGCTTCTCATTATACGTCCATACATATAATAGGAAGTGCCTATCTGAACCTGGAGTGTATTAAATCTTTCATCCAACATGTACTTTCTGTTTGTCATATTCTTTGCCAAATTTTTACTGTCAGTCTTTGTTGATTGACTCAAAATAACGCTGCAGCAATCATTGAACATTTTTATCTTTTTGTCTTTTGATGGCTTCATTAAAGTTTTCACTTTTAGCCTCCAGTTGCTCCCAAAAAGCTTCGATGAGAACTCAATATATTGGCCAATAGCGAAAGACTCTTAACTGTGAACAGATCCCTGCAATTTGGGGAACTCATCAAATTGGGCTGAATGGCCTGTTCTGTACTGTAAATTTTCTGTTTCTGTATTGTTCACAATTTTGTAGGTAGCAGTTGGCCAAATGATGCAAATGTATCCCTCTTAATTGATTAATGCAGTTGTCTTCTAGAACAAAAATTGAATAGAGACTAGAAGCTAAATTCTAAATATTTTATTCCAGTAAAATGTACTTGAGTTCATTTTCATACAGGAGTCTGCGTGTGTGAGTGTTATGAGGGCGTGTACATGTGTGTGCTGCATATGTGGGGGTGTAAGTGTGTGTATGCCTGGGTATCATGGGCATGTTTGTGTGCACATGTGTATTTTTCTGTCTGTGTGTGTGCTTTTGTGTGTTTGGCTATGTGCAGGTCTATGAGTCTCTATGCATGTTTAAAGTTTATTTATTAGTGTCACACATAGGCTTACATTAACACTGTAATGAAGTTACTGTGAAAATCCCCGAGTCGCCACACTCCGGCACCTGTTTGGGTACACTGAGGGAGAATTCAAAATGGCCAATGCACCTAACCACCACATCTTTCAGACTGTAGGAGGAAACCTGAGCACCTGGAGGAAACCCATGCAGACATGGGGAAAATGTGCAAACTCCGCACAGACAGTGGCTCAAGCTGGGAACTGAACCTAGGTCCCGAGCGCTTTGAGGCAGCAGTGCTAACCACTGTGCCACCATGCCGCCCCTTGTATGTGTGCACCTGTGTTTGTTTATGTATATATGTCTGTATGTTTGTGTGGTGTCTTTGTGCATTTGTATTTTATTTTTATTCATCCGTGAGACATGGGTGTCGCTAGCTGGCCAGCATTTATTGCCCATTTCTAGTTGAGAGTCAATCACATTGCTGTGGCTCTGGAGTCACATGCAGAAACTGATAGCCAAGTTCCACACACATGAGGACAGCCTCAACCAGGATCTTGGGTTCATGTCACTATCTGTAACCTCCACAACTTGCCTGGGCTTGCAAAATCTCACTAACTGTCCTGGCTGGAGACAATACACACCTCTTTAACCTGTGCTTGGCCCTCTCTCCACTCACATTGTCTTACCTTTAAGACTTGATTACCTGTAAAGACTCGCATTCCAACCATTATCTTGTAAATTGAGTTTGTGTCTGTATATGACCTGTTTGTGAACACAATCCTCACTCACCTGATGAAGGAGCCTGAGATTCCGAAAGCTAGTGCTGCCAAATAAACCTGCTGGACTTTAACCTGGTGTTGTGAGACTTCTTACTGTCACATGTAGGCCAGACCAGGTAAGGACAACAGATTTCCTTCCCTAAAAGATATTCATGAGCCAAATGCGTTTTTCTGACAATGGTTTCATGGTCATCAGTAGATTCTCGATTCCAGATTGTTTTAAAATTGAATTTAAATTCTGCCATGGTGGGATTTGAACTCAGGTCCCCAAAACATGAACTGAATTTCTGGATTAATAGTCCAGTGAAGATACCACTAGGCCATCACCTCATGTATGTTATGGGAATGTGTTTGTGGGCTTGTGTGTATGTGTCTTTGTGTGCGTATGTCTCTTTGTGTGTTTTGCATTTTTTGTGTGTGTGTATGTTTGTGTGCCTTTGTGTGTGTGCATTCATGTGTGTGAGAGAGAGAGGATGACAACACAAAGAGGGATCCATTACAAAAGTGACAGGCTGTATTGATTGAATGCCTCTCCGAGCATGTGGTTATGTCCAAATTATTCTTAAACATCAGAATAGTTTCAAGTTGCGAGACAGAGATAAATAGACGTGGATTGATGGATTGAGAAACATGGGTAGCAAAAAAGAGGCAGAGAAATGTTTTTTCTCATCTCATTTGAATTTTTAAAAATTAAGCCATGTTTTGAGTATTTCTTGACAAAATAGAAGGCTAATTAATCATCACAATCCTTATTTTGTGGCTAGTTAGAAAATGTAAGCATTCTAACAGCATGGCCTGAATTTTACCTCAGGCTGTGTCCTTGATCAGGGTGAAAAGGGCTTCCTAATTGACTGCCTGTGGACCTGCCATCTAATTGAGGATAGCACAGGTTCCTGCTGCTGCTTGCCCAATCAAAGCACCGGCGGCACTGGTGGCTGCTGAGAAAGGCAGGACAACTAAATGGGATCATGATGTGGAGTTGCCGGCGTTGGACTGGGGTAGGCACTGTAAGTAGTCTCACAACACCAGGTTAAAGTCCTGGTGGACTTTAACCTGGTGTTGTGAGACTCCTTACTAAACAGGATCAATAAGCTTTGTGCAGGAGCAGTGGGACAGAGCAGCCACAGTGAGTGTGGTCATCTAGGCATTCGGAGAGGTGCTTTTTGCTTTTTTTGGCTTTCTAATTTTTTAATCTTTAGGGAGTAGACTTGCCCTGCCACAGAAGTAGAGGCTACAAGGGAGACATCGAGAAGGGGAAAACAGAGTACGAGAGTAAACTTGCAGGGAACATAAAAGCTGAATGTTAAAGTTTCTATAGGTATGTAAAGAGTAAAAGATTGATGAAGACAAATGTACGTCCCCACGTTGTTATCATAAACAGGGGAATTTATAATGGGGAACAAAGAAATGGCTGACCAACAAAATACGTACTTTAGTTCTTTCTTCACAAAGGAGGACATAAATAATGTGCCAGAAATGTTGGGGAGCACAAGGTTTAGTGAGAGGGAGGAACTGAAAGAAATTAGTATTAGTAGAGAAACGGTATTGGAGAAATGGATGGGATTGAAGGCGGATAAATCCCCAGGGCCTGATCATCTACATCCCATAGTACTTAAGGAAGTGGCCCGAGAAATAATGGATGTATTGGTGGTCATCTTCCAAGATTGTATAAACTCTGGAACGGTTCCTACAGATTGGAGGGTAGTTATTGTAACCCCACTATTTAAAAAAGAAGATAGAGAGAAAACAGGGAATTATAGACCAGTAAGCCTGATTTTGATTTTGATTTTTGATTTGATTTGATTTATTATTGTCACATGTATTAACATACAGTGAAAAGTATTGTTTCTTGCGCGCTATACAGACAAAGCATACTGTTCATAGAGAAGGAAATGAGAGAGTGCAGAATGTAGTGTTACAGTCATAGCGAGGGTGCAGAGTAAGATCAACTTAATGCAAGGTAAGTCCATTCAAAAGTCTGACAGCAGCAGGGAAGAAGCTATTGATGGTAGTGGGGAAAATTCTAGAGTCTATTATCAAAGACTTTATAGCAGAGCACTTGGAAAACAGTGGCAGAATCGGACAGAGTCAGCATGGATTTACGAAAGGGAAATCATGCTTGACAAAGCTACCGAAATTCTTTGAGAATGTAACTCGTGGAGTTAATGAGGGGCAGCCAGTGAATGTGGCCTATTTCCACTTTTAGAAAGCTTTCAACAAAATCCCTTATGAGAGATTAGCGTGTAAAATTAAAGCATATGGGATTGGGGTAGCACATTGAGATGGATAGAAAACTGGTTGGCAGACGGGAAACAAAGAGTAGGAATAAATGGGTCATTTTCCGAATGGCAGGCAGTGACTAACGGGGTACTGCAGGGACTGGGACCCTAGCTATTCACAATTTGGATGAAGGAATTAAATGCAATATCGCCACAGTTGTAGATGACACAAATCTGGGTGGGATGGTGAGTTGTGAAGAGGATGCAGAGATGTATCAATGTGATTTGGACAAGTTGGAGTGAGTGGGCAAATGCATGGCAGATGCAGTATAATGTGAATAAATGTGAGGTTATCCACTTTGGTAGCAAAAACAGGAGGGCAGATTATTATCTGAATGGCTATATGCATAAAGAGGGGAATGTGCAACAAGACCTGAGTGTCCTCGTACACCAGTCGCTGAAGGTAAGCATGGAGCTGCAGAAGGTGGTAAAGCAACCAAATTGTATTTTGGCCTTCATAGCGAGAGGATTCAAGTACAGGAGCAAAGATGCCTTGCCCCAAATATACAGACGCTACAACAGGAATAGTTTGTGCGGTTTTGGGGTCATGAGGAAGGATGCTCTTACGATGTAGGGAGTACAGCAAAAGTTAACCAGACTCATTTCTGGGATGGAGGGACTGACATATGAAGAGAGATTGAGTCGTTTAGGATTATATTCACTGGAGTTCAGAAGAAGGAGGGGAAATCTCATAGAGATCTATAGAACTCTAAAAGGACTAGAGGGAATCGATGCAGGAAGGATGCTACCAATGGTCCAGAACCAGGGATCATAATCTAAGGATAGGGGATAAACCTTTTAGTACTGAAATGAGGAGAAATTTCTTGACCCGGAGTGGTGAGCCTGCAGAATTCTCTATCACAGAAAGCAGTTGTTTTGGGGTTGCCGATGGTTGATTGGGGAATCGGGGGGAGGTTGCCCCTGCTTTGGGGTGGGAGAGGAGACTGTGGTGCGGGTTGCCCCGATGTCAGTGGGAGGGGAGGGCTTCCCTGATGTCTGTGTGATGTGGGGTGGTGCCCTGGTCATTGAATGGTGTGATGGCTGTTAGAATGTAACCAATGATAACATTGGATCTGTTGTATGTGACCAGTGGTAACATGCTGTAAGGGTCAGCTGACCCAGTAAACTATGTAACCAATGACAAAATGATGTGATAGTCAGCTGACCAGCTGACTTAGTATAAATAAGAAGCTGTTAGGGTTTGTGGGAGCTTGGAATAGCCCATGGTGAGCCTCAAGTGTTGGAGTAATGAAGTTTCATTATTAAACCTTTTTCTTTGATTTATAAGTTGGAGTAAGTCTTGTTTTATTGCCTACAACTGAAGAGTTCCTTCTGATGGATCAACAGTGGTGGGGGAGGGAGGGGGCATGCCCCAATCATTGAGTGGTGGGGTATAGGGAGCCCCTCTGAGTTCACGGGTTGAGCTCCGATGTTCTTGATGGGGGGTAAGGGGGCCTTTAACTTTACTTTGAGATTGGGGCACCTTTTAAAATGGATATCTGTGGAGCCGGCCATGCTGGTTCTATAAGGATCCACCCCACCAGCAAGACAGCGCAAATCAAGCCTCTTTTCTTTTGACAAAGTACCAGAAGATCTGGTGAGAAAACCCAGCTGTGTTTCTGGAGAGAAACACCTGAGTTTTCAGTCAGAACCAGGCACTTTGCTGTTTCTTTTGGAAAATTCCACCCAGGACTGTCTCCTCGGTGCATGCCTCCCACAATCTAGCATCTGTCAGTGCAGCTGCACCCCATTTTCTATCCAGCCCACTTGAATTGAAAATACTTATTTCCAAATGATGATTTGAACAAGATTTGGCAGTGTATCCTGTGTTTTAAAAATGTCAAGGAATCCAAAACAAAGAAACAAAGTAAAGAAATTCATATGAAATGCATGTTTCTCAAGACATGGAATGGATTTGATGTTCTGATGTTTTAGGAAAATCCAGAATACCCAATACAAATACATAATTCAATTTATTCAGTCATTATAAATTAACAGCCTTGACGTTAAGTCCCATATGACAAGAATACCCCAATTTTTTTATAAAATAGCATCTCGCTGACTGCCCAGAAGCACATTCACAGAAAATCTTCAGATGTATTTGTAATGTCCGAACTAGATTAGGGGTTTTTAACAAAAAGAAAATAATGTGGTTTGCACGCGTAGATTGAAACTAACAACAACAGATTTATTCTAGGAGCTCTGGCCTGCACAGAGTACAAACTAACACTAAAACAGCAGCCTGTGCAACAGCGTAATGGGTCATCTCCATCAAATCATGTGACTGGCTCTTAAAGCAATCATGCAACCACTTAAATATATAACTGTAATATAGCAGCTCGGCCATGCGTTTCTGTGGGGAATTGATATTCTAAAATCAGTGGAAGATCAGCAAAATCCCGCTCCTAAAATAACCACATAAATAGATTGACACATCAATTCAGCACCAATTTTATTTCCATTGAAGCCAACTTTACACTGAAGCACCACCTTAGGTGGTTAACAATGGGAAACGATCTTTATTACAGATGAGTCCAGGTGTTCTATTATCTTTTCACGTTGCAGCTGAGGGAGACTTCAGAAGCAAAAATCACCCACATTCGCAATTTGGATTTAGGTCTACAAAATTCTGCAGAATAAGGAGAATTGAGCCTATATTCTTGGGAGGAGTAAAAATTACCATAGGTCTTATCGCTGTCTGGTTTTAGATATCTAGGGACTTTAATTCCTCCACAATCATGGCAGGCCAGTAAGTGAGATACCCTAGGAACAATTCCTGTAATCAGCTGGTTGGCCATCCAGCTTTATAGCATCATATAAGCTAATTAGATGAGCAAGTCAGGACAATGAACAGGCACATTAATGCAGATTTAACCCACCCATTAATCTAATGCAATGGCCTAGTTTGAGATAGCATTGGATTCGCAATAAACCATCACATGTATTGACTATCTTCCACTGTGGGTTAGTTGATATCCAAGCACCTTTTAAATCGGGCGGCACGGTGGCACAGTGGTTAGCACTGCTGCCTCACAGCACCAGAGACCCAGGTCTGATTCCAGCCTTGGGTGACTGCCTGAGTGGAGTTTGCACATTGTTCCCATGTCCATGTGGGTTTCCACTGGGTGCTCCGGTTTCCTCCCATACTCCAAAGATGTGCAAGTTAGATTGATTGGCCATGCTAAAGAGCAATTCGTGTCCCAAAATGTGTAGATTAAGGGGATTAGTGAGGTAAATACGTGGGGTTACGGGGATAGGGTGGGATGCTCTGTCAGAGAGTCAGTGCAGACACCTTCTGCACTTGTAGGGATTCTATGAAATATGGCACCCGGATAGGATGGAGGGGCATGAGCCACCCGGCCCACTCTGCTGTGTAAAACGTCAGGAAAGTCGGACTACATAATTAATTAGGCCAGCGTGGCGTGATATGGCGTGAATTCCCATTGACCTCCACGGTGGGAAACTCTCCCCACTCCCACCCCCAACACCAAACATGGTCCCAGAATGGGAAATTCCACCCAATTTTTCCAGGAGGTGCCATTGAGCTAATTGTTGCCCTGGTGAGGTGCAGCAATTGCAATTAAGTGGATGTCTCCTTCATCCAATATTTTTTGGCATGGAATGTTTCCTTTCTTTGATAGAACTTTAGAAATTTGCAGCATAGAAGGGGGCCATTTTCTTCCCTGTTTCAGCAATCCAGAAGGAAATTCAAAATTTAGGTCATGTACAGTGGGCGAACAAATTGTGACAAGAATAGAATTTTCAATAGCGTGGAAATTTTGTGATAACATTAATCATTTTAGAATTGTGCTAGCTTAAGGTGGTATTCAAGTAGCTTCGTTGAACAAAAGTCTTTGGTGGCATCAGAGACACTCATATCAGGCAAACTGCCTTGACTGTAATAATTTGGGAAGCTCAGAATGTGATTTCCAATTACTGCTAAGTGTTAAAAACGAACAGGGTATTCCAGCACCAGGAGGCCAGGAATTGAAGTTACTGTCACTTTTCCAAAGTGTTGAATTTTTGATTGCTTTCTGTTATTAAAAAGAAAACAGCATTACCTAAGAATCAACAGAATGAATACGAGAATTAGATAATCTGTTACATTGTGTAAATTTGGAAATGTGTCAGCCTAATGAGCCAAGACATCAAATGTTGCTTCAGTAGCTAATTTATTCAACACTGAAGTCTGATGTCATGTTCTAAAATTGTACCTCTGAACCAAAGGAAAAGGCAGCCTCACCAGTGAAGGATCAGTAAGAAGTCTCACAACACCAGGTTAAAGTCCAACAGATTTATTTGGTAGCACAAGCTTTCGGAGCATTGCTCCTTCATCATGTGAGTGACTCACCTGATGAAGGAGCGAGACTCCGAAAGCTCGTGCTACCAAATAAACCTGTTGGGCTTTAACCTGGTGTTGTGAGACTTCTTACTGTGCCTACCCCAGTCCAACACCAGCATCTCCACACATTCAAGGATCAATTTGGGGTCTTCAGTTCTTTACTCACAGGGATAATAATGTATGCATGTTTAACTAATTTCATAGAATCCCTACAGTGCAGAAGAGGCCGTTTTGCTCATCGCGTCTGCACCAACTCTCTGACAGAGTATCTTACCCAGGCCCTCTCCCCCACCCTATCCCTGTAATTCCATACATTTACCATGGCTAAACCCATCTAACCTACACATCTTGGGACACACACAACTTAACATGGCCAATCCATCTAACCTGCACATCTTTGGACTGTGGGAGGAAACTAGCGCACCCAGACAAAACCCACAAAGACATGGGGAGAATGTGCAGGCTCCCTCGTGTCAGGTGCCGGTTGAGAACTCTGGGTCTGTAGTTTGAAGTTTAGAAGGATGAGAGAGGATCTTATTGAAACTTACAGGATACTGCGAGGCCTGGATAGAGTGGACATGGAGAGGATGTTTCCACTGGTGGGAAAAACTAGAACCAGAGGGCACAACCTCAGGCTAAAGGGACGATCCTTTAAAACAGAGATGAGGAGGTATTTCTTCAGCCAGAGAGTGGTGAATCTATGGAACTCTTTGCCGCAGATGGCTGTGGAGGCCAGGACATTGTGTGTCTTTAAGACAGAGATAGATAGGTTCTTGATTAATAAGGGGATCAGGAGTTATGGGGAAAAGGCAGGAGAATGGGGATGAGAAAAATATCAGTGATGATTGAATGGCAGAGCAGACTCGATGGGCCGAGTGGCCTAATTTTGCTCCTATGCCTTTTGGTCTAAAAGGAAGGCCCCGATGAGCCCAGGCTGGAAGATCTTCAGAAAACAAAATTCATATAGAAGTGTCCGAACAGAATGAAAGTTGCAATATTTTGTGTTTTGGTTCATTCACAGGGATTAGTAAGGGCACCTGGGTTTCCTCGGGCTGGCATGGACAAGATGGGCTGACTGGCCTCCTTCTGTGCTGTGACATTTCTGTGATTCTATGGTTCCATGTGGGTCTTGCTGGCAGGGCCAGAACTTACTGATACCTCCACTTGCCCTTGAGAAGCTGGCGGTGAGCCACCTTCTGGAAACGCTGCAGTCCATGTGGTGAATGTATCCCCACAACACTGTTGGGTCAGGCATTCCAGAACTTTAACTCAATGTGGACACGACGGAAGAATAATAGATTTCCAAGTCAGGATGGAGTGTAACTTAGAGGGGTGGGGGGCGGGGTATAACGATTTTAATCAGGCAATTGAGGTTGGTCTGCTTGAATATGAACTCCCTGATTAAGAGCTCTTCCTAAATAGAAGATAGTAATTGTAGGTTATTGATAAATGCATGGCGTTAGCCATTGGTAATGTATCTTTCATATTTGTTCTTTGAATATTTGTAATTGTTTTGTAATAACATATTTGTAATAAACAAAATAAATCCCTGATTAAGAGCCCCCAAAAGGAGGGCCCTCCTTAAGGGCCAAATTGACGGGCCAATCAGGGAGCTCCATGCTCTGTACTTAAACAGGAATGCCAGAGGAACTGACTGATGCGCGACAATAAGCACATGGAACCAAGGCTTCGGTATTGAAGGCTTTAATAGAGTAACAATGGAACTACTAACACGAATACACCAGTTCAGACTGAAGGCGTCCTGCCGGAGCAGGGGGTCTTATACCTCGCCACCGGAGGCGGGACCCCACTGGAATGTGCCATGATAACTCTTATAACAGGTAAACACCCTAATCCAACAACATTGTACAACCCCCACAGTAACAACACCCTAGCCCAACAGTAACATAGTAACAACCCCCAGTGGTGAACCAACGATGGTTCACCACATTCACCCCTCCTTTAAGAACAAAAGGTGGCGGGGTGCACGAAAAACAGGTCATATAAACAGACAAATCACAGGATTCACAAGTCCAGACGGTCTGGAGGACCGCACCAACACTGCGATCTCCTCAACACCGGTTGCGAAACCAGAGCAGGTGCTTTTGGTGGCGCTCTTTCCAAAGCAACGTCTGGCTGTCCCCTCAAGGACTCCCGGGCCGGCCGGCCCTGGTGAGGCGATGGTACAGGGGATCCTGGAACGTTTGGTGGTAGTGGTGGTGGTGATGATGGTGGCGCCGATCACCGAGTCTCAGGCAAGCTGTACATGGGAGTAAAAGTGTTATGCACTGGTCCCGGTGCTGACCGCGCCAAGTCTGGGGAAGTAATGAGGAGTAGTGGATTCGTGACTGGGGGAATAGGAGCGACAGGAGTTGCTACGTCCCCTGCGGGCGCCAGGTCTCTAATGGAGACAGTGTCCTCTCGCCCGTCAGGATATGCCACATAGGCATACTGAGGGTTGGCGTGGAGGAGTTGGACCGGTTCGACCAAGGGGTCGGACTTGCGAGCCCTCACATGTCGCCGCAGAAGGACGGGTCCTGGGTACGTCAACCAGGCTGGCAATGAGGTTCCCGAGGACGACTTCCGAGGGAATGAGAACATCCTCTCGTGGGGAGTAGCATTGGTTGCCGTACACAGGAGGGAGCGGATAGAATGGAGCGCATTTGGAAGGACCTCCTGCCAACGGGAGACTGGAAGGCCCCTGGATTTCAGTGCCAGTAGGACAGCCTTCCAGACTGTAGCATTCTCCCTTTCCACCTGTCCGTTACCCCTAGGGTTGTAGCTCGTGGTTCTACTAGAGGCAATCCCGAATGAGAGCAGGAATTGCCTCAAGTCGTTGCTCATGAACGACGAGCCCCTGTCGCTATGAATGTAGCAGGGGTACCCGAACAGGGTAAAAAGTTCACTGAAAACCTTGATGACGGTGGCAGTCGACGTGTCCGCACAGGGGACAACAAACGGAAACCGGGAATACTCGTCTATTATGTTGAGGAAATAGACATTCCGGTCCGTTGAGGGAAGGGGGCCCTTAAAATCCACACTCAGCCTCTCAAAAGGGCGAGTGGCCTTGACCAATTGTGCCCGGTCTGGTCGATAAAAGTGTGGTTTGCATTCTGCGCAAATCCGACAGCTTCTAGTCACTGACCTGACATCCTCCACCGAGTAAGGCAGGTTGCGGGCTTTGACGAAGTGGTAGAGTCTGGTGACTCCAGGATGACACAGATCATTGTGGAGAGCCTTCAAGCGGTCCTCCTGCATGATTGCGCATGTTCCGCGCGAGAGGACATCCGAGGGCTCATTGAGCTTCCCTGGACGATACATGATATCGTAATTATAGGTGGAGAGCTCAATTCTCCACGGCAAGATCTTATCGTTCTTGATCTTGCCCCTCTGCGTGTTACTGAACATAAACGCCACGGATCATTGATCCGTGATCAGGGTGAACCGCTTCCCTGCCAGGTAATGGCGCCAGTGTCTGACTGCCTCCACAATGGCCTGAGCCTCCTTCTCCACTGCTGAGTGCCGAATTTCTGGGCCTTGAAGGGTGCGGGAAAAGAACGCGACGGGCCTGCCTGGTTTAGTGTGGCGGCTAGGGCGAAGTCAGATGCATCACTCTCCACCTGGAAAGGAATGGATTCATCCACCGCGTGCATCGTGGCTTTCGAGATGTCGCTCTTCAAAGCCTTGAAGGCCAATTGGGCCTCCGGCGTAAGTGGGAAGGTCGTGGACTTAATGAGCGGACGAGCTTTGTCCGCGTAGTTGGGGACCCACTGTGCATAATATGAAAAGAACCCGAGGCATCTCCTCAGTGCTTTCGTGCTAGCGGGCAAGGGAAGTTCAGTGAGTGGGCGCATACGGTCTGGATCAGGGCCAATGACCCCGTTTTCCACCACGTATCCGAGGATGGCTAACCTACACGTACGGAATACGCACTTCTCCCTGTTATAGGTCAGATTCAGGCGAGATGCAGTGCGCAGAAAGTGTTGGAGATTCGTGTCGTGGTCCTGCTGGTCATGGCCGCAGATGGTGACGTTATCCAGGTACGGGAAGGTAGCCCACAACCCGTTCTGGTCCACCATTCATAGAACATAGAACATAGAACATTACAGCGCAGAACAGGCCCTTCGGCCCACGATGTTGCACCGACCAGTTAAAAAAAAAAACTGTGACCCTCCAACCTAAACCAATTTCTTTTCGTCCATGAACCTATCTACGGATCTCTTAAACGCCCCCAAACTAGGCGCATTTACTACTGATGCTGGCAGGGCATTCCAATCCCTCACCACCCTCTGGGTAAAGAACCTACCCCTGACATCGGTTCTATAACTACCCCCCCTCAATTTAAAGCCATGCCCCCTCGTGCTGGATTTCTCCATCAGAGGAAAAAGGCTATCACTATCCACCCTATCTAAACCTCTAATCATCTTATATGTTTCAATAAGATCCCCTCTTAGCCGCCGCCTTTCCAGCGAAAACAATCCCAAATCCCTCAGCCTCTCCTCATAGGATCTCCCCTCCATACCAGGCAACATCCTGGTAAACCTCCTCTGCACCCTCTCCAAAGCCTCCACATCCTTCCTGTAATGTGGGGACCAGAACTGCACACAGTACTCCAAGTGCGGCCGCACCAGAGTTGTGTACAGTTGCAACATAACGCTACGACTCCTAAATTCAATCCCCCTACCAATAAACGCCAAGACACCATATGCCTTCTTAACAACCTTATCTACTTGATTCCCAACTTTCAGGGATCTATGCACACATATACCTAGATCCCTCTGCTCCTCCACACTATTCAAAGTCCTCCCGTTAGCCCTATACTCAACACATCTGTTATTCCTACCAAAGTGAATTACCTCACACTTCTCCGCATTAAACTCCATCCGCCACCTCTCGGCCCAACTTTGCAACCTGTCTAAGTCTTCCTGCAAACTACGACACCCTTCCTCACTGTCTACCACACCACCGACTTTGGTGTCATCAGCAAATTTGCTAATCCACCCAACTATACCCTCATCCAGATCATTAATAAATATTACAAACAGCAGTGGCCCCAAAACAGATCCCTGAGGTACACCACTTGTAACCGCACTCCATGATGAATATTTACTATCAACCACCACCCTCTGTTTCCTATCCGCTAGCCAATTCCTGATCCAATTTCCTAGATCACCCCCAATCCCATACATCTGCATTTTCTGCAGAAGCCTACCATGGTGAACCTTATCAAACGCCTTACTAAAATCCATATATACCACGTCCACTGCCCTGCCCCCATCCACCTCCTTGGTCACTTTCTCAAAAAACTCAATAAGGTTAGTAAGGCACGACCTACCTGCCACAAAACCATGCTGACTATCACTATTCGGTCCATAGCACGCTGGAAGACCGAGACCCCATTGGTGACACCAAATGGAACCCTGAGGAATTGGTATAGACGACCATCCGCCTCAAAAGCCGTATATTGTCGGTCCTCTGGGCGGATGGGGAGTTGATGGTAGGCGGACTTAAGGTCTATGGTAGAGAACACTCGGTACTGCGCAATCTGATTGACCATATCAGAAATGCGCGGGAGAGGATACGCATCCAGCTGCGTATAACGATTAATGGTCTGACTATAGTCGATGACCATCCGAGGTTTGTTCCCGCTTTTGACTACCACGACCTGCGCTCTCCACGGACTAGCACTGGCCTGTATGATCCCTTCCTTGAGGAGCCGCTGAACCTCAGATCTAATAAAGATCCGGTCCTCAGCGCTGTAACGCCTACTTTTAGTAGCGATGGGCTTACAGCCAGGTACCAGATTTTTAAAAAGGGATGGTGTAGTGATTTTCAGGGTGGATAGATTGCATGCGGGGCGCTTTGGGCAATTTGGAGGCTGCGGCTGATTCCCTACTGCCAGTGAAGGGAGTGGCCACCGTACTGTAGGATCACACTCTTCATGTGGACCATAAAGTTTAGTCCGAGGAGAATTGGCGCGCAAAGGTGAGGTAACACAAGGAGCCTGTATTGCTCGTAAATTGTGCCCTGTACCTCAAGAGTTACCATACATCGTCCTTGGATCGGTACAGACCGGGACCGTGATGCCATGGAAATTGTCTGTTTGGCAGGGAGAACCCGGAGTCCACACCTTTTAGCAGTTTCAGGGTGTATGAAACTTTTGGTGCTTCCACTGTCAAACAGACAATTCACAGTTCTACCACTAACTTTTATATCCATCATAGAATGTTCCAGTCTGTAGTGCCTGGTCTGATCCAGGGAGATCGACGCCACCGTTGGCCCCTGGGCGTCACTGCATGCTGCCGATGTGGATGCTGAGGACCCCTGCTGGTCGCTCCTAGTCGTCGTGGACCATGATGGCCGCCCCCATGAATCGCACGTGGGCGAGGGCGCCAAGCGCAGCGACTCCTGGTGGTCTTCCTCCTCCTCTGTCAGCCACGATGGCGCCGTCCTGGGATCGCACGTGGTCGGACCTCGTGGGTACTGCGACGCCGAAGGAGATTGTCTCCGTTCTGGAGGGTTACAAGCTGCACTGCCGTTTTTAGGTTTGGACCTGCAGACTTTGCCGTAGTGGCCTTTTTTACCGCACTGGCTGCAGATTGCCGTTCTTGCCGGACACTGTTGCCGTGGATGCTTGGCCCCACCACAAAAATAGCATCGCTGGCCACCTGGAGCTGCCGCCGTCGTCAAATCGATCTGGGAGCGCGGGTTAGCGGGGCGAGGAGGGAGCTGAGCTTGCTCCTGCCACGTTGACTGCACGTGGTCCTCGGGGTACAGCGCCAAGCTCTTCGACGCCGCCTCCAACCTCACGGCCATCTCCATTGCTTGGGTCAAGTTGAGTTTCCCCTTTTCCAGCAATTTAACCCTGATGTACGAGGACCCTACCCCTGCTACGAACGCGTCTCAGGCGAGGTCGTACATATACTGTTCGGCTGATACGTCCTTACAATCGCAACCCCTGGCAAGCTGCAGGAGCTCATTGGCATAGTCCTCCATGGTTTCGCCCGACTGCCGACGTCGTGTAGCGAGGAGGTAATGAGCATGTATCTCGTTGGGTGGCATAGTGTATCTTTTTTTTAGGAGCTCGACGGCACCCAGGTAAGTGGGAGCTGCACGAATGGCTAGGTAAATCGTGTCGCTTACCCTTGCGTGGAGGACCTGGAGTTTATCACTGTCTGTAGTGATAGCTACCGAGGCTGCCAGGTAGTCCTCAAAGCACTTCCACCAATGGTCGAATGTGTTAGCTGCACCGACCGCACGTGGGTCCAGTGTCAGACGATCCGGTTTTAGAATCTGTTCCATACTCTCTGTTTTTTTTTTTCTTCTTGTTGTACAGCTGTGAGTTTTCTGTTTACTCTATTAAATTGATGCGCGACAATAAGCACATGGAACCAAGGCTTCGGTATTGAAGGCTTTAATAGAGTAACAATGGAACTACTAACACGAATACACCAGTTCAGACTGAAGGGGTCCTGCCGGAGCAGGGGGTCTTATACCTCGCCACCGGAGGTGGGACCCCACTGGAATGTGCCATGATAACTCTTATAACAGGTAAACACCCTAACCCAACAACATTGTACAACCCCCACAGTAACAACACCCTCGCCCAACAGTAACATCGTAACAACCCCCAGTGGTGAACCAACGATGGTTCACCACACTGACACTCCTGTTTAACTTCAGATCCTTGGGATCCCTGATTGCCCCATCAATTTGGCCTTAATCAGGGAGTTCATATTCAAGCAGGCCAACCTCAATTGCCTGATTAAAATAATTACACGGGGCGGGAGGAGGGAGCTTGTAAATGGTGGCATTGCCATTTGAGTTTGCTGCCTTTCCCCTTCCAGGTGGTAGAAGTGACAGACCTGGTAGGTGCAGTCACCTTTTGTGTCTCATGATGTCCGAGAGTGCTTTACATCTAAGTGAGCATTTTTGGAGGAAAGCCATCCTTGTAATCAAAGGTGACAGACAGGATATGCGCACACTAACAGCAAAAGCGATAATGACCACGTAATATGTTAGTTCAGGGATAAATATTGGTCAGGGCTCTGGAAGAACTCCCCAGCTTTCATTCCAGACAAGAAGAAATTGAACTGATTAAAATACAATCTTGGAAGCAGAAAAGACATTTTTCCTATTTGACCGCATAATACTTAAAGCAAACCTTGAAAATAGAAAAAGACATATGTGAGGTGATGCATTTTGGAGGATCAAATTTAAGTGTGAATTATATTGTAAATGGCAGAACCCTCAGGAACATTAACATACAGCAGGATCTAGGCATGCAAGTCCACAGTTCCCTAAAAGTGGCAACGCAGGGGGCCAAGGCAATTAAGAAGGCATATGGCACGCTTGCCTTCATCAGCTGTGGTATTAAGTACAAGAGCTGGGAAATCATGGCCACAATTCTCCCACCGTGACCCGCAGGTCGAGGTGGGAGATGCGTGTCGCCGGTCCTGTTCCGGGATTGGCACATGCGTCGGGAATGCTGGAAACCAGCAGGAAGGCAGGTAAGTAATTTGAATCTTTATAAAATGTATTTTAAATATGTTTAGCAATTCATTATCAGGAACTTTCAGATTACTATTGAACCCCGTCAGGAGTACTTCATTCCGGCGGTGTTCAGACTAGCTCCCCACGTTCAGGGAACTAGCGGGAATGAAGGGGGAGCAATCGAGGCCCCCCAGGGGGTCGGGCGGCAGGGAGATGGTGCCCCCTGAGCATGGGCACCCTGGCAGTGCCAGCCTGTACAACCTGGCACTGCCCAAGGGGCAAAGTGCCAATGCCAAGGGGGCACCTTGGCACTGCCAATTGGCATTGGGTAGTGCCAAGGGGGGGCTATTGTGCGTGGGGCCTAGGGGCAATCAGTGAGGGTGGAGGATCCCGCTGCCACTCTGCATGGCAATCAGTCTGAGATGGAGGGAGGGCAGCAATTGGGGTGGGCTGGTGGAGAGGGGGCGGGATAGTCTGCCGGGGACGGCTGCCTCCCATGGGGGGGGGGTCTGCCAGGGTGAGGGGGGTGCGGGGATCACCACTGCTGAGGGGGGTGGGCTGTGCATCAGGGCGCTCTGGGACGGGTGGGGGGGGGGGGGGGTCAGGGCTGACCCGGGAGTTGCTGTGGGGGCCATGATCAGACCATGGGGCAGGCTGGAGGGGCAGCGCCAGCAAATGGGGAGTCTGACAGATCGGGACCACTGCGCATGCGCAGAGTTCCAGAGCTGTCAAACTCCAGCACGAATAGGCCCTGGGTTTTTTATGATATTCATGACTGGGACCTCTGCAGTGCACAGAGTGCGGAGATTCAGGTGAAAAACTGAATTGGCAAAACAGTCGGGATTTAGAACAGTATTCCCGCCAACTCAGCACTTTTGGGAGAATCGCGGCCCATGTTGCAGCTATATAAAACTTTGGTTAGGCTGCATTTGGAGTATTGCGTGCAGTTCTGGTCACCACTCTACCTGGAGGACATAGAAGCTTCTTAGAGAGCGCAAAGAAGGTTCACCAGGATGTTGCTTGGTCTTGAGGGCGTTGACTATGAGGAGAGGTTGGATAAACTGGGATTGTTTTTACTGGAAAGATGGAGGCTGAGGGGAGATGTACAAAATTGTGAGAGGCATAGACAGGGTGGATAGTCAGAGGCTTTTCCCCAGGGTGGATGTGTCAATTACAAGGGGGCACAGGTCCAAGGTGAGAGGGGGAAAGTTTAAGGGAAATACGCGGGGTAGGTTTTTCACGAAGAAAGTTGTGGGTGCCTGGGACACGCTGCCAGAGGATGTGGTGGAAGCAGGCACACTAACAACATTTAAGAGGCATCTGGATGGGTACATGAATAGAGAGGGAATAGAGGGATATGGTCCGAGTTAAAACATAAGAACTAGGAGCAGGAGTAGGCCATCTGGTCCCTCGAGCCTGCTCCATCATTCAATAAGATCATGGCTGATCTTTTCGTGGACTTAGCTCCCCTTACCCTCCCACTCACCAGAGCCCTTAATTCCTTTACTGTTCAAAAATTTATCTATCCTTGCCTTCTGCCCTAAAGGACAGAAGTTTTTTTTAGTTATGGCATCATGATTGGGACGGGCTGAAGGGCCTGTTCCTATGCTGTACTCTTCTTTGTTCTTTGATCTTTGAATTCACATAGGACTAAAAAAAATCTGTTACATTCAGAATGGTTTATATCTTGCAAAAGTCCAAAAAGTAGAACATGCAAGATTTGTACACATTATTAAAGGACAAATGATGCAAGGACAGATCTCCCAAAAAGTGGTCGAATGTATAATTCAGCAAATTGATTTTATCTTACATAATCTGTAAATAGAGCTGGCATTTTTAGTTGCTTTCAATGGTACAAGCTTCTCAGCAAGCAGCTTCAAGTGGGAGCTTTTAGCACCCTGCTTCATGACTAATTTCTTCGAAACCAAGCGTATGAAAATAACTCAGTGAAGGTTTTCATAATTACCTCTTTGTGTATTTGAATAGCATATTTGTCACATGAGCTTGTCCAAATGGATTTTCCGTAAATTAACATGGACCACAAGTCCCAATGGCATAAACACGTTCCTAGCATTTTCAGAAAGAATTGAACAGGGGTAGCATGGTGGCACAATGGTTAGGTCCCGGCTTGGATCATTGTCTGTGCGGAGTCTGCTCCCCTGCCTGCATTAGTTTCCTCCGGGTGTTCCGGTTTCTTCCCACAGTCCGAAAGACGTGCTAGGTGCATTGGCCATGCTAAATTCTCCCTCAGTGTACCCGAACAGGAGTGTGGTGATGAGGGGATTTTCACAGTAACTTCATTGCAGTGTTAATGTAAGCCTTCTTGTGACCCTAATAAATAAACTTTTTGCATTGAGTCGCAGCGACAAACATTTATTTTCAAAGTTGTTTTCATTTCTCCTTTGCCTCTGTCCCTCTGATTTGGCATCTGACAGATTGTGGACGGGTTAAACTCCACCGAGCTTCTGTCCAGGCATGGCACTGAAAGAATGTGACCGAGGCTGGAATGCTTCTGTTTTCCTCTCTTGTTCACTACAGGAACTGTTTAACTGATCACGCAACATCATGAGGAAATGAGGAGCAGAGCTGGAGATATTTATCTGCACCTCATCAATCCACAAAGTCGTTTGTTGCCATGGCAGTATGTCGCACCATTATGTTTGCTACAACTTCTTGAAAATATTTTGGTGTGTTTTTCAAATATGTACTTCCTTCTCTACTCTGGACAGCCAATTGTCACATTCACATTCTGCCCCGCACCCTCCCGGGCCTCCTCGACCAATGGTGTAAGTTGGTCAACTGTTGCCAGACCGATACCAATGCTACATTTTGACAGCGGCCCTGAACGTCGAAAAAACATCTTCTGCAGCTTTAAAGAGGCTAAGCAAGAGTATGAGGCAGGAAACAGGAAGAGAGCATTGAACAGAAAAAAAGATGTAAGAATTAAGTTTTCAGGAATTGTTTTGCTAAGGAGGGAGTGCAGTGTAGGTTTTCTAGGCTGATCCCTGGGGTGGCAGGTCTGTCACATGAGGAAGACTAAGTCAGTTAGGATTGTATTCTTAGGAGGTTCGAAGAGTGAGGGGGATCTCAAAGAAACTTATAAAATTCTGACAGAGTTAGTCAGGGTAGATTCAGAATGAATGTTCCCGATGGTGAGGGTGTCCAGAACTAGGGGTCACAGCTTGAGGATAAGGGGTAAACCTTTTAGAATTGAGGTGAGGAGATATTTCTTCCACCAGAGAGTGGTGAATGTGTGGAATTCACTACCACAGAAAGTAGTTGAGGCCAAAACATTGTCTGATCTCAAGAAGAAATTAGATATAGCTCTTGGGGGTAAAGGGATCAAGGATATGGGGGGAAGGGGGAATCAGGATATTGATTTTGATGATCAGCCATGATCATAATGAATGGTGGAGAAGGCTCGAAGGGCCAAATGGCCTACTCCTGCTTCTATATTCTATATTTTCTATGTTTCTATGTAAAATACTTCTGAAGACGGGGAAGAGAGGAATCAAAATGAAAGAGGCTTATTGAGAGGGAGCTCCATGAAAGCTGAGGCATTTGGATAACCTGAACAAAGAGTTAGAAATATCCAAGGCAAAGACAGAGGCACACAATTCTAATAGAACTTTAACAGCGAAATAAGAAAACAGCCAAAGCAAACAAATTGGGGGAAATTGCTTAGCAACGCTTCAATAGAGGAGCAATAGAACAAATCTCAAGGTATAATGCAGAGAATAAAGGATAAATGCATTTTGCAAAGTCAACAAATGCAGATTCAACAACCGTGGCCCTAAATGATTCAACAAACAAATTGAAATGAGATAAAGAAGAAAAATAGCGTTTATGCATTCTGTGGGGAGAGAAGAGGCAGAGCTCATGGCATCCCTACAGAAATTACAAAAACACATTAAACAGGCGATCAGAGAGGCAAAGGCACCTCCAAACAAATTAGCACATATTTGTGTGCTTACGTATGTAATTTACTTTCAAGGAAACACCTCAGTAGGGCATCTCTGCTTTCAAAGCTAACTTGATGCACTGAAATGCTGGTGGAGATTGACAGCTGAGCTTAGATTACGGCCATAGATCTCTGCACAAACTAAACTATTTTGGGAAGTGTGGGTGTCAGGAGAAGGAGTTCTACCACAACAGAACGGAAAAAGAAAAGATTAAAGTTCAATAAGGTATGTGTGCAAATGACACTCAAATGAAGATTAGAGTGAAAATGAGATTCATGGGGTAGGCCTCAACTGGACTGTTTCCAGTTCCACTTCTTTATTTTTATGATGCTGCTTATTCTTGGTACCTAAAGCTTCAGTGAGTTCAAATATTTTATTTTCTGCACAGTCTTTGCACGCTAATGGGAATGTGACCCAACCCTTGGCCACATCAGCTACAACACGAGCGGCACGGTAGCATAGTGGTTCGCACTGCTGCCTCACAGCGCCAGGGACCCGGGTTCGATTCCCGGCTCAGGTCACTGTCTGCGTGGAGTCTGCATGTTCTCTTCGTGTCTGCGTGGGTTTCCTCCGGGTGCTCCAGTTTCCTCCCACAGTCCAAAGATGTGCAGGCTAGGTGGATTGGCCAAGCTAAATTGCCTGTTAGTGTCCAAAGATATGTAGGTTAGGTGGATTAGCCATGCTAAATTGCCCCTTGATGTGCAGGTTAGATGGATTGGCCATGCTAAATTGCCTCTTAATGTCCAAAAATGTGCAGATTAGATGGATTAACCATAGTGGGCCTGGGTTGGATGCTCTTTCAGAGAGTTGGTGCAGACTCAATAGGCTGAATGGCCCTTTTCTGTTAGAGTTCTTTGAGGAGGTAACAAGGAAGTTAGATAAAGGAGAGGATTGGCTTACTGGTTGAAGGCAGAGAGTGGTGATAAAGGGGATGGCAGCCGGTGACTAAAGTTAAAGTTTTATTTATTAGTCACAAGTAAGACTTACATTAACACTGCAATGAAATTACTGTGAAATTCCTCTTGTCGCCACACTCCGGCGCCTGTTTGAGTCAATGTACTGAAGCAGCACGTCTTTCAGACTGTGGGAGGAAACCAGAGCACCCGGAGGAAACCCACACAGACATGGGAAGAACGTACAAACTCCACACAGACAGTGACCCGAGCTGGGAATTGAACCCAGGTTCCTGGCGCTGTGAAGTGGCAGTGCTAACCACTGTGCTACCATGCCGCCCCAGTAGTGTGCCTCATGGGTCGGTGCTGGAACCACAACTTTTCACCATATACATTAACGATTTGGAAGAAGGAACTGAAGGCACTGTTGCTAAGTTTGCAGATGATACAAAGATATGTAGAGGAACAGGTAGTATTGAGGAAGCGGGGGGGGCTGCAGAAGGACTTTGGACAGGTTAGGAGAGTGGGCAAAGAAGTGGCAGATGGAATACAATGTGGAAAAGAGTGAGGTTATGCAGTATGGAAGGAGGAATGGAAGCATAGGTTATTTTCTAAATGGGGAAATGCTTAGGAAATCAGAAACACAAAGGGACTTGGGAGTCCTTGTTCAAGATTCTCTTAAGGTTAACGTGCAGGTTCAGTCGGCAGTTAGGAAGTAAAATGCAATGGTAGCATTCATTTCGAGAGGGCTAGAATACAAGAGCAGGGATGTACTTCTGAGGCTGTATAAGGCTCTGGTCAGACCCCATTTGGAGTATTGTGAGCAGTATCTAAGGAAGGATGTGCTGGCCTTGGAAAGGGTCCAGAGGAGGTTCACAAGAACGATCCCTGGAATGAAGAGCTTGTCGTATGAGGAACAGTTGAGGACTCTGGGTCTGTACTCGTTGGAGTTGAGAATGATGAGGGGGGATCTTATTGAAACTTCCAGGATACTGTGAGGCCTGGTTAGAGTGGACATGGAGAGGATGTTTCCACCATGGGAAAAACTAGAACCAGACGGCACAATCTCAGGCTAAAGGGATGATCCTTTAAAACAGAGATGAGGAGGCATTTCTTCAGCCAGGAAGTGGTGAATCTGTGGAACTCTTTGCCGCAGAAAGCTGTGGAGGCCAGGTCATTGAGTGTCTTTAAGACAGAGATTAATAGATTCTTGATTAATAAGGGGATCAGGGGTTATGGGGAAAAGGCAGGAGAATGAGGATGAG
Organism: Mustelus asterias; assembly: GCF_964213995.1. Taxonomy (NCBI): domain Eukaryota; kingdom Metazoa; phylum Chordata; class Chondrichthyes; order Carcharhiniformes; family Triakidae; genus Mustelus; species Mustelus asterias. The sequence goes on from NC_135802.1 coordinate 31,932,872, forward strand.
AAAAAAAATCAGCCTTGGTTGAATGACAGAGTAGACTCAATGGGCCGAGTGGCCTAATTCTGCTCCTATGTCTTATGGTCTTTCTGCACTGTAAGGCTATGGTTCTATACTGAGTGGTCATGGGACAGGGAGCAAGTTTGTAACATTTTGAAAGTGTCATGTGGATCACCCTTGAGAGCACCTTGGATATCCCAGTTCTGGAGACGATGTAGAGCAAGTTGGTTGCAGTGGTACCCAATCTAAAAATAATTATTGTACTTGAGAAGATAGGCTGGGGGGGGAATTTACTTTGTCTAAACTGACTTAGAGAGGTTATGATTGAATCTTCTGAATGATGAAGGACTTTAATGCAGTCCAGTGAGAGATGTTATTTGAGATAGTATGGGGTAGAGGGACGAGCAGTTATGGACAGAAAACCTGTGGTCAAAGAATTAGGTGAGCTGTCAGGAAGTATTCTTCTGCAGCATTATCCATGGAATAAATAACCAAAAATGGATGTGGAGTCACTGCAATACTTTAATAGGTAACTTAAGTCCCTGTGAGAAGACATTTCCAATTATAGAGGACAAGTTACCATTCTGGTTGTGAACCGTGGGTGTTGCGTATTTGGAGAATGGCACTCAGGAACACTTGATAAACAAATGTAACTTTATTGGGGTGTGTTCTCTCTCATACCTGCTGCTTCTCTGTTCCCCGCTCTTCATCGCATTACATCACTTCATTGCACACATTACCACAGCAGGGTTCCACAGTGAGCCAAAAGGGACAAGTATCTAATAGTGGGCAACACTGTTGCATGAGGCTTTTTCAGCTAAGAGAGTCAGGGAGGGATTTGCCTGAGTTTTTCCTGGATTGTTTTTATTCACAGGGCGAATGTTGCTGGCAAGACCAGCACTTATCATCATAGAATCCCTACAGTGCAGAAGGAGGCCATTCGGCCCATCGAGTCTGCACCGACCACAATTCCACCCAGGCCCTATTCCCATAACCCCCACATATTTACCCGACTAACCCCCGACATGAGGGTCAATTGAGCATGGCCAATCAACCTAACCTGCACATCTTTGGACTGTGGGAGGAAACCAGAGCATCCGGAGGAAACACACGCAAACACGGGGAGATTGTGCAAACTCCACACAGACAGTCACCCAAGGCCAGAATTGAACTCGGATCCCTGGCACTGTCAGGTAGCAGTGCTAAATACTGTGCCACCATCCTTTATTGTCCATCCCTAATTGCCCTTTGGAAGATGATGGTGAGCTGCTTTTTTGAATTGAGTGGCTCGCTTGAACATTTCAAAGCACTCTGAAGAGTCAACTACATTGAAGTGTGGAGTCAGATTTGGCGAGACCGGACAAGGACCAGAGATTCCCTTTCCTAAAGGACACGAGTGAGCAAGATGCATTGTTAAGACACTCCAGCAGTTACTGATACTAGCTTTTAAGTCCCAATTTATTTAATTCATTGAATGTAAATTCCTCGGATGCCCTTGTGGGATTTGAACTCATGTCAGCAGAGCTCAGGTCTCAGGATCACTTGCCCTATATTTTAATCACTATGTTGCCACACTCCTGTTTTGGGAGTGACTTGATTGCGAACATTGTTTGCATATTTAACTGTCCATGATGGCTTGGATGTGGGTTTGACAATCTTCGCTCCTCTTTATTACTGTACGTTCATAATGGTTCTATCAGAACTTGCCTGTGTGTGTGTGATTATGCACAGATTGTGCTGATGTCTTACTTCAGATTCCAGCCTCCAAGCTTCTTGCTTGCCATTGGACCCAGGCACTGCTCTGCTGAGATCGCGAGGTCGCCAGTGTGCAACGACGACCCCACATTTAAAAACAAATAACACGCAGGCATTTCACACTCGTCTGAATTAAGTTTGGGACCTGGAACATCAGACGCCTTATGGACAACTCCAACAGTGACAGATCTGAGCACCGCACCATCATCATAGCTTGGGGACACAAGCACTGTGACATCGCTATTGCTGCCCTCAATGACACATGACCTGCAGGAGAAGGCCATTTGAAGGAACAAGACATGGATACACCTTCTTCTCATCCGGGAAGACACTGAATGCATCAAGAGACTTGGTCTCCCCCTGTTGGGGGAGTGTACAAACCTTCAAATACCTCATCTACCGAACCGTCTGAGAATCATTTGCCACACATGTGGCAGACGCTGCAAGTCAGTCCGATTAGGCACTTTACAACCTTTCGGACAGCACATTGAGTTTGACAACTTTAGAGCATGAACTCTCTCCTTCACCTCCACTCCATCTCCATTTATTTCATTTCATTTTTAGGGCAGCACAGTGGCACAATGGTTAGCACTGCTGCTTCACAGCGCCAGGGACCCTGGTTCGATTCCAGCCTTGGGTCACTGTCTGTGTGGAGTTTGCATGTTCTTCCTGTGTTTACGTGGGTTTCCTCCGGGTGTTCCGGTTTCCTCCCACAGTCCAAAGATGTGCTGTTTCGATTGACTGGACATGATAAATTGCCCCTTAGTGTCAGGGGGGCTTGCAGGGTAAATACATGGGAGCTATGGAGATAGGACCTGTCAGGGATTGTTGCCTGTGCAGGCTTAATGGGCCATCTGGCCTCCTTCTGCACTGTAGATTCTATGATTTCTTCTTTTCATCTTACACATCCATTTTTATTACTTTATATTTTTATTTTTATTTTTCCACGTCTAAAGTCTTGCTTTCCATCTTGTTTCACTACCCGCCCCCCCGTCTGCCCCCTCATCCCACCCCACTAGGGCGATCTGCCACATTTCTACACGCTGCACCTTTGTTCTGCCATTTACACGTTCTTAATGGACGCTATTAGCACCATTCCTACCTTTATCATTACCATTTACATTCCCTTTGTCTTTTTGTCTATGCCATTCTTATCAATTACAGCTCCCACCACCCCCACCCTCACAGTTGAAATCTTGTCCAACTTTCCTTGTCTTCAACTCTGATGAAGGGTCATCCAGACTCAAAACATTGGCTCTAGGCTCTCTCCACAAATGCTGTCAGACCCGCTGAGATTTTCCAGAATCTTCTGTTTTTGTATGCAGGTCACTCTTTGGATTTATCAGCCATCTCAAAACCCATCGATCCAGAGTTGTCACAAGCCGTCCTCAATCCAGAGAGACTGCCCCAAGAAGAAGATCAGCATTCATAAAGCTTACCCAAAGTATTGCAAATTCCCTAATATCTCAGACAATCAAACCTAACACTGTGCCGGCTACTTGTGCACATAGCATTGTGACCAAGAGGCAACTGGACCACAATTAAACGGTAACTTTTCTAACTTGACTTGAAATCAATGGGCAGAAATTACTTCAGAGGCCTCCTATTCCCTTACATGTGATTTGATCAAATATTAAATGGTAAAGATATTGTACAGACCCTGACACTAGCTCTGTAACAGACAGGAAATATTTATTTTACTCCTCAGGGACTACTGCAGAGTGCTTCAGTTTATATGTTCCATTTATGTCTAACGAGCCTAGCCATAAATCGGCTGATTGTGACTGGCCTGTAGGCTTTAACAAAATCATAAGTTGAATAGACTACAAAACATAAGTACAATAAAATGGTACGATTTATAGAACAAATTGTGCGCTTTGCTTGTTAATGTAGTTTCGGAGGGTGGAGGAGTGACAGGGTTTATTTTCTTCCAGGAAATACGTATCACCTGCCTCGTATGCTGCGACTACTCTTAGGAGCAATGATTATGAGTGACCACATGTTCTGAAGATGGCAAAAAAAAACTGATATGAAAATAGGGTGGTTAGGTGGCATAATGGTTAGCAACGCTGCCTCACAGTGCCAGGGACCCAGGTTCGATTCCTGGCTTGGGTCACTGTCTGTGTGGAGTCTGCATGTTCTCCCCATGTCTGCGTGGGTTTCCTCTGGGTGCTCCTGTTTTTTCCTACAGTCTGAAAGATGTGCTGGTTAGGTGGATTAGCCATGCTAAATTCTCCCTCAGTGTACCCAAACAGACACCGCAGTGTGGCAACCAGGGGATTTTCATAGTAACTTCATTGCAATGTTAATGTAAGCCTACTTGTGACTAATAAATAAACGTTAAATTAGGATGTACAGAAAACACTCAGAGGGTCAGGCAGCATCTGTGGGGAGCGAACCAGAGTTTAGGGGGTGGAATGACAACAGGAAGGTCCAAATCTTCCAATCAGGGTCAGAAATTCCGGGCCAGGTTTTCCATGCAATCCGCTGTGGGTGGATACAGCCCAGTATTTGCTCGCTGAAGGATCTTCTGGTCCCACCATTGTCAACGGGGTTTCCCATTGAATGCACCCCTCTCCGTCGGGAAACCCGCAGCGGGGGTGCGCCGTCAACAGGGCAGCAAGATCCCAACAGTGTGAGCATCGGAAAATTCCAGCCCCTATCTCTGACCCTGATCAAACCAAGCAAATACCCACTTGCCTTCCTCCAGGATTTCTGGGAATCTTTCAATGGAGTGTCCTGCAGAACTCAATAAGCCCAGGAAACTTCAGAAACATCAGCAAAGGGAATCTGTGCGGAAGCCACGCACCCTCTTTACAGCATGAGCTGCCCTATTCCAGTCAGGAAAGTTAAAGGATGGGATTTTCCGGCCACGCAAAACTGGAAAAACCCGCCTGAGATCAACGGACCTTTGTATGGTCCTCTCCCTTAGCTTCTTTGAAAAGTTATGGAAGAGAGTATACCAAAGCAGACATATCCATCTCTGCAAACCGTTTGCCTCCCATTATGTTTTTTATTAATTCGTGAGACATTGAAGAGTTACCATGTTGTTTGGTGCAAAGCGAAGCAAATATTCAGATGCCAATGCTGTTGGATAAGTAGCATCCAGCTACCTGATTGTAAAACTGCTCATTGAGGCTGTAAAAGACCACAGCATGATTAATTATTGCATTGGAAACCTGACCAAACTCTGAAAACTTCTAATGAAAAGATGTGTACATTTATTGGCATCTGTATTATCTAAACAATAATCAAAATGTTTGCAAAGCTTTCCTTGTGCGAATCATATAAATCAAAGGAACACTTCAGAAATCCAAGTGCCTATTATTGATCCTGATGGTTAGCGTACTTATTTGACACTGCCTTAATAAACCTCAAGTAGTGGGTTAAATAGAAGTGTGAGGTAGGTGTTGGTTGCTACGACCAGAAGTATGGTGTCATAAGTAACGAATTGAGCTATATTGAACTGGCTCAGCTGATATCATTAGAGAATTCCTACAATGCAGAAGGAGGTCATTCAGCCCATCAGGCCTGCACCGACCAGGCCCTATCCCTGTAACCCCACGTATTTACCCTGCTAGTCCCCCAGCCACTAAGGGTCAATTTAGCATGGTCAATCAACCTAACCCGCACATCTTTGGACTGCAGGAGGAAACCGGAGCACCTGGAGGAAACCCACGCAGACACAGGGGGAATGTGCAAACTCCACACAGACAGTCACCTGAGCCCGGAATTGAACCAGGGTCCCTGGTGCTGTGAGGCAGTAGTGCTAACCACTGTGCCACCCTGAATGTTGGTGTCAGCTCTGTTTCTGTAAAAGGAATACACTTCTTAACACCTTAAAACTCATCCCACATTCTTTATGAATCATGTTAACTCTGGATCCAGTTGCCTTCAGCTGAGACAGTGTGAAGGGCAAAGATGCCTGCCTGTAAGAGGCCGAATTTGAAAAAAAAACACAACCCCAAGATTGGTATCCAGGTGCTATTTTTCAACCTCCCCTGTAAATCCAACTAATTGGAACTAATGAGGGTAACTGCTTTCTTCTGTTCTTTAGTGACTGCTGTTGACAATTGCTTTATTGTTGTCACGACACAATGGAATGGCAGGTAAAATTCTGATATTTTATCCAATGATTTTTCTTGGGATTCTGGTAAGAAGGATGGAACTCGCAACCAAGTCAGACGATCAAAACCCTGTCTCCGCAATAACCACTGTCAAAGGCCTTCCTCCATGTCTCCAATTCAATTTCCTGCAGTATGTCAGAGCAAGCCCAGTTGAGAAATGACAAAACTCACAATGATCGTTTGAGGACATGTACTATCGATTCATGCCAGAAGTCAGCTATAAACAGAGTCACTGAGGAAAACAATGGGTTTTCTTTGGTTCTTTCTTTCATACATTTGATTTGCTAATATCCACCTTTTTTTTGTGACTTCAAGTGCAGTTTCTGGTACTCAAGTTGCATTCATTATTCTTCATAGCCTCACAGGGAGCAGTGATTACACTGCAGGTTTAGTCCTTACGATTTCAGAGAATGAAATATCATATACACTAGGATTTTTCTCCAACTCTCGCTCAGAGACTTTTTAGGGGGTTCCAGGGAGCTGGGTTATCACCCATCTGGAAGTTGAAACTTCCCGTGCAATTCCCGCAGTCATTGCACCGGGTCTTCAGAGTGGCCCTGACGCATATCTTGGGGGGTCCATCCAGTCTCTGACTATGTGGAGTCTGGAAGATCTGAACCAAGATGCTGGATAAACTCAGCAGGCCTAGCAGCATCCTTGGAAAGAGAAACAGAGTTTCTCCAGCCTCTCAGCCGCGTGTTTCCCGCCAACGGGAGGTGGCGCGTTGTTTGCTGGCGGCGAGATTCTCACCGCTGTCAATGGAAATTCCCATTGACGTCACCCCAAGCCGACGGGAAACCTGCAGGCGAGGGTATGCTGCCGGCAGGACCGGAGAATCCAGTGAACAGCCAGAGAATTCTGGCCAATGTTTCGAGTCAAATAACTCTTTGGAACTGTTCCGTAACTTTAACTCTGTTTTTTATTCCACAGATGCTGTCAGACCTGCTGAGTTTTTCCAGCACTTTCTGTTCTTATTTCAGATTTCTAGCATCCGCAGTATTTTCCTTTTATTTTTGGGGTAAAACATTTCTCTTGGGCAGTGACGCAAAACGGGGTCTGAGACCAAAGCAGTGTCCCTTTGAATTTCTAGCCTAATGTTCCAGGTTAGTGTCAATTCTGTTTCCTTCAACAAAATCGGGTAGCACGGTGGCACAGTGGTCAGCACTGCTGTCTCAGAGTGCCAGGGACCTGGGTTCAATTCCTGGCTTGGGTCATTGTCTGTGCGGAGTCTGCACATTCTCCCTGTGTCTGTGTGGGTTTTCCCCAGGTGCTCCAGTTTTGTCCCACAGTCCAAAAGATGTGTTGGTTAGGTGCACTGGCCATGCTAAATTCTCCCTCAGTGTACCCGAACAGGTGCCGGAGTATGGTGATTCGGGGATTTTCACAACAACTAAGTTAAGAAAGCCTACCAACGCCTCTCCTTTCTCAGAAGACTAAGGAAATTTGGAATGTCAGCTACGACTCTCACCAACTTTTACAGATGCACCATAGAAAGCATTTTTTCTGGTTGTATCACAGTTTGGTATGGCTCCTGCTCTGCCCAAGACTGCAAGGAACTACAAAATGTTGTGATTGTAGCCCATCCATTTTTTCTGTCTACACTTCCCGCTGCCTTGGAAAAGCAGACAGCATAATTAAGGACCCCACGCACCCCGGACATTCTCTCTTCCACCTTCTTCCTTCGGGAAAAAGATACAAAAGTCTGAGGTCACGTACCAACCGACTCAAGAACAGCTTCTTCCCTGGTGCTGTCAGACTTTTGAATGGACTTACTTTGCATTAAGTTGATCTTTCTCTACACCCTAGCTATGACTGTAACACTACATTCTGCACTCTCTTGTTTCCTTCTCTATGAACAGTATGTTTTGTCTGTATAGCGTGCAAGAAACAATACTTTTCACTGTGTGTTAATACATGTGACAATATAAGCCAAATCAAATAAAAAACTTCATTGCAGTGTTAATGTAAGCCTACTTGCGACGCGAATAAATAAACTTATAAACAAACATGTTGCCAGATCTGCTGAGAGTTTCCAACGTTTTCTGTTTTAATTTCAGGCTTTATCTTTCGTTGTATTTTGCTAAGGTGGAAGAATCTAACGTCATGTTCCACATGCACCACCAGTGGTGTCTAGTGAGGCCACGGGATACTTAAGGGAGAATTCCCTAAGTATTTGAAGAAGAAAACAATGAGGGAATTAAATATTTAAAATTATGACTAAGAATAGGGCAGAGAGCACTGAAAAGGAACCGGCATTGTCAAGGCAAAATGGAACTATCGGGCCTCCTTCCGTGATGAGCTTTATTAGATAAATTCCAAGGCTATCCTGAGAAAGACTCAACTGTCCTGTAAAAGAAAATGTTTTGTTCCCCTGCCCCCCCCCCCCCCCCCTCACCTTCATTTAGTTGATTATTACATTAGAATAATTGGTGCTGTCTTAACTTTAATTGGGAAACAGCTGTTCTCTAATGATACATGCACTGGTGCAGTCCTCTTATGACACTTACTTAATCAGTCAGCATCTGTTTCCTGTTTTTATATATTTACATGGAGTTACAGTTCTCTCTATATTGATCCTTTGAAACAGCAGCCTCTCTTGAATCGCCTTCACTTTGGTGCTGTCTGGATGTGCAGAGTGGAAACCTTGCTGTCTTTCTGCAGGATAATAGAAAGCCACGCAGCGACATTCTTTGTTCGATTCCAAGGATCAGAATCAAGCCACTCGCTTTCAAAATTGAAGCCTGACTTTTTCTTCAGGAAACAAATTCCACTTAATTTACCAGAGTATTACATGCCGAGTGAAATCATTATCTTATTAGACAGCCTGCTTTTAAAATCCATTAGCAGATAGATTGTTCAAACACGGGACTGTGATCGACAAGAGGTAGCGTGCTTGATTCCATTAATGGTACAGTCTGTGGAAACTGAAGACATTTTAAAATGTTAAAAAAAAACACTTTCCTTTTGTATTAAGAGGACAGAATCAGACCTGCGGTAATAATGAATATTCTAGCATGCTTTGTGCTGTAAGAAGGAGATTGAAAAATAATCAAGGCCTTATTCATCAGCGGTTCAGGCTTTCATCAGCTCTGTCCCCTGCTGCAGCCGAAACGTGCTGGAATATTTTATTTTTGTCACATTAATGCACGCTGACCCAGACACAGAGCCAGGTTAGGATGGGAGTTCCTTTGGGACAGCGAATCAGTCCGCAGGTTAACAACATCCTGCGAAGAGAGTCATAATTCGTAAAAAAAATTAGAACTATGTTACTCGAGGTTTCGACTCCATTTCACAACAACTCCTATCAATGGTACAATGAGCTGGAGATAAAGGGTCAGGGTCGTGTCCTGCACTGCCCTTGGCACACGTACAACTTACCAGATAAATAAAAACACAGCGATGTTTATTTAGTTAAATTGTTTGCAATTTTTTGGGAAATATATGAAAGCTATTTGTTTGGATAGGGTACATAACTTGAGTTTTTTCCTGCACGTGCATGAGTTTGAATAGGATTTATCGGATTTAAAGTATTACTACAATGTATACAACAGTGCAGTGCAGAACATTTCTCCCTCATTCCTAGCATTGTCACGTGAAAGAACACGTTAAATGCTTTCTCAAAAGTATTTGGAAAAGGAAACCCAAAAGCACAGTGCCAGGGTCCCAGGTTCAATTCCGGCCTTGCGTCACCGTCTGTGTGGAGTCTGCACCTTCTCCCCGTGTCTGCATGGGTTTCCTCCAGGTGCTCCGGTTTTCTCCCATAGTCCAAAAGACGTGCTGGTTAGGTGCATTGGCGATGCTAAATTCTCCCTCAGTGTACCCGAACAGACACCGGAGTGTGGCGACTAGGGGATTTTCACAGTAATTTCATTGCAGTGTTAATGTTGGCCGACTTGTGACACTAATAAACAAACTTTAAACTTAATTCTAGCTAAGGCTTCAGGTTGAAGATGCCCCAACATTCCCACGGCGCCTGATAGGGCAAGTACAGGAGATCAAAACATTTACTCTTTTACTTCCTCCCTTCCTGTGACCCAGGATCTCGAACCCTCCATCCAGGTGAAACAGCAATTTACAAGTACTTCTTTTAAATTGATACGTGTACTGTATTAGCAGCTCGGAATGTAGGGTGGGAGTTTACAGCCCTGGTGCAACAGAGCCAAGGCTGTCAAATGTGGCAAGACGTTCAAAACTCCATCTTCCCCCTCCATGGCCGAGGTATCTAAGACCAGAGGGCACAGGTTTAAAGTGAGGAGTAAGTGGTTAAGGGGATCTGAGGAATTTTGTTTTCACCTGAAGGTGGTAGAAATATGGAATGCTCCACCTGAGAGGGTGGTAGGTACTCTCGCAACATTTAAGAAGCATCTGGACGAGCTCTTAAATTGCCAAGGCATAAAAGGCTATGGACCAAGTGCTGGTAAATGGGATTAGTATAGGTTGATATTTGATGGTCAGCATGGACATGGTGGGCCAAAGAGCCTGTTTCTGTGCTGCATGACACTATGGGTGGAATTTTCCCGTCCCACTCACCACAGGAATTGTAGAGGGTAGGGACGGACCATGCAAATGTCTGTTGACCTCGGGCAGGATTTTCCGGTCTTGGGGCAAGTGCAACCGGAAAATCCTGCCCTATGACCCCATTGACTTTGATGGGAATGGAAAGGGGGAGGGGCCATAAAATTCACCCCTGTAATCTCCATATACTGGGGACACCAAACACAGATTGAGTGCCCGTGTAGTGGAACACTTTCATTCAGCTTGTGGGTGGAAGCCTAAGATTTCAGTCACCAGTTATTCCAATTCTTTACTCCACTCCCACTCTGACCTCTTCTGTCCTCCACTGCCTGCACCATGTTTCAGCAAAGGTAAATGTAGCCTTGAAGAAAACCACCTCATCTTCCCATTGGACACTCTACGCCTTTTCATACTCAACACTGAGTTCAACAATTTCAGTCCGTATCCATTGCCCCCATTTTCTGATGTAATGATTCTGCATTTCCACCAGACCCATCTCTTGTTTCTTCACTTGCCCCATTGTCAGCCTCTTTCTCCTTTTTCCAACTGGAGGCCTGTGACCAGCGGTGTGCCTCAGGGATCAGTGCTGGGTCCACTGTTATTTGTCATTTATGTCAATGATTCGGATGAGAATATAGGAGGCATGGTTAGTAAGTTTGCAGATGACACCAAGATTGGTGGCATAGTGGACAGTGAAGAAAGTTATCTCCGATTGCAACGGAATCTTGATCATTTGGGCCAGTGGGCTGATGAATGGCAGATGGAGTTTAATTTAGATAAATGCGAGGTGATGCATTTTGGTAAATTGAACCTGGGCAGGACTTACTCAGTTAATGGTAGGGCATTGGGGAGAGTTACAGAACAAAGAGATCTAGGGGTACAGGTTCATAGCTCCTTGAAAGTGGAGTCACAGGTGGACAGAGTGGTGAAGAAAGCATTCAGCATGTATGGTTTCATTGGTCAGAACATTGAATACAGGAGTTGGGACGTCTTGTTGAAGTTGTACAAGACATTGGTAAGGCCACACTTGGAATGCTGTGTGCAGTTCTGGTCACCCTATTATAGAAAATATATTATTAAACTAGAAAGAGTGCAGAAAAGATTTACTAGGATGCTACTGGGACTTGATGGTTTGAGTTATAAGGAGAGGCTGGATAGACTGGAACTTTTTTCTCTGGAGCGTAGAAGGCTGAGGGATGATCTTATAGAGGTCTATAAAATAATGAGGGCACAGATCAGCTAGGTAGTCAATATCTTTTCCCAAAGGTAAGGGAGTCTAAAACGAGAGGGCATAGGTTTAAGGTGAGAGGGGAGAGATACAAAAGTGTCCAGAGGGGCAATTTTTTCACATAGAGGATGATGAGTGTCTGGAACAAGCTGCCAGAGGTAGTAGTAGAGGCGGCTACAAGTTTGTCTTTTAAAAAGCATTTAGATAGTTACATGGGTAAGATGGGTATAGAGGGATATGGGCCAACTGCGGGCAATTGGGATTAGTTTAGGGGTTTAAAAAAAAAAGGGCGGCATGGACAAGTTGGGCCAAAGGGCCTGTTTCCATGCTGTAATCCTCTATGACTCCTTGCACCAGCAACCCTATTACTATTTTATAACGTCTGCCATCCACATATCACAGGCATTTCCTTTTGCTCTTCCCTCCCTTTTCAGCCCCTGTATTCACATAAAACTTGTCACACCTTCAACTTCCTTCCCCCTTCGGATGAAATGCCATTGACCTGAAATGTTGGCCTGGAGGTGTGATGATCAGGGATTCAATTCCAGAAATCCTGACACCATTCTCCTGATAGTACCTTAAAAACCACTGAGGGGCTCTTAGTCACACAAATCCAATATTAGGCAGAGACCTCTGGTTCTGTCTCCTGGGTGGTAGAGGTTGGGAGTTTGGAAGGTGATATCAATGGAGCCTTGGAGAGTTGCTGCAGTGCATTTTATAGATGGTACACACTGCTGTCACTGTTGGCAATGAAGGAAATGAATGTTTGAGGTGGTGAATGGGTTGCCAGTCCAACAGATTGCCTTGTCCTGGATGGTGTCAAGCTTCTTGAGTGCTGTTGGAGCTGCACCCATCCAGGCAGGTGGGGAATATTCCATCACACTCCTGACTTGGGCCTTGTAGATGGTGGACAGGCTTTGCGGAGTCAGGAGGTGAGTTAATCGTGGCAGAATTCCCAGCCACAGCACTGCTATTGTAGCTGCAGTATTTATATGGAATCATAGAAACCCTACAGTACAAGAAGGAGGCCATTCAGCCCATAGAATCTGCACTGACCCTCTGATAGATCATTCCACCCAGACCCAATCCTCTTAACCCAACATATTTACCCCGCCAAACACTCTAATCTATATATCTTGGGACATTAAGGGATGATTTAGCAGGGCCAATCAACCTGCCCTGCACAGCGTCAGACTATGGGAGGAAACCGGAGCACCCAGAGGAAACCCATGCAGACACGGGGAGAATGTGCTGGTCGATGGCTGGTCTAGATCAGTTTCTGGTCAATTGTAACCCTGGATGTTGACAGAGAGAGATTCAGTGAAGTTAATGTTATTGAATGTCAAAGGAAAATGTTTAGATTCTCTCTATTTGGAGATGGTCGTTGTGTGATAGCAGAGTTTGGGAGAGGTGAATGCAGGGGGTGCCAAACACCAAGTCCCAGGTTTTGGTGGGGCCAAGCTTGGGCACAGTGTTTCAAAAATATTCTCCTTGTCCATGCTGAATAGCCATAGCAGCTGAGTTGAAAGACTGGCTTTAAAAAGAAAAGATCTGTCAGGCCGAGTGTTCTCATACTTTTTAAGACGGTTTGTCTGTGTCAGTTCAATTTCACTGAGTTGCTGTTGTTTCTTCCAGCCTTCGGACAGCTTTGATATTCCTTTCTTTTTTGGAATATCCCATCAGGAAACCCCAAAGCAGCCCAAAGATGAGAAACAGCAACTGAGAGCGTACCTGCTGGAAAATTGGTCAGTCAAACCCACATAGTTTGACAACCAATTGGACACAGTGAAGGGGTTTGGAGGGAGGGGTGTTCTGGGGGAGGAAGGTTGGGGTGGATTGACGGCAAGGTTGGAGGTGTGGATGGGCGAAGGTTGGAAGGAGGAGGGGATTGCGTGAATATTGGAGGGGGATTTGTGGAAATGGTTCGGGGGGTGTTGGGGAAGTTTGGACATTAGAGAGGTTGGAGGTTGGAGGGATCTTGGAGGTTGGAGGGGGAATGTTGGAGAGGGCTCGGGAAATTTGGAATGGAGTTGAAGGGTGGGTTGAGGGGATGTTGGGGAAATTAATTTCAAGTTTATTTATTAGTGTCACAAGTAGGCTTACATTAACACTGCAATGAAGTTACTGTGGAAATTCCCTAGTTGCCACACTCTGGCGCCTGTTTGGATACACTGAGGGAGAATTTAGCATGGCCTGGAAGAAACCCATGCAGACACGGGGAGAATGTGCAAACTCCACACAGACAGTGACCCGAGCTGGAAATTGAACCCGGGTCCCTGGCGTTGTGAGGCAGCAGTGCTAACCATTGTGCCACCGTACCATAATTAATGAGTCATCTGACCTAGTATGTCCTTATGTGGCCGTATGTTTTGTTTAAAAAAGCTCCTGTGAAATACCTGAGGAGGTTTTATCATGTTAAAGACACTGTGTAAATATTAGCAGGGCCGTAACATCTTTGGGGTAATGATCAGCATGGGATTGCCACTCTGCCCAATTGCCTGCATGGATTTTCTTCTATGCCTGTGACACCCGGCCTTTTGATACAGGCCGATCGAGCAGGAAATGCAGCTGTCCTTGAGTCCCAATGTCCAAGGCCAGCTCCATTATATGGAAGGACACTGGGTGCCGAAAATCAGGTAGGTTGAAGGTCCCACTGAAATTGACAAGCCAGGAAGAAGATGAGTGTTTAAGTTTAAGTTTAATTTTTTGAATCACAAATAAGTTTACATTAACACTGCAATGAAATTACTGGGAAAATCCCTAGTCGCCTCACTCTGGCGCCTGTTGGGGTACACTGAGGGAGAATTTAACATGACCAATGTACCTAACCAGCACATCTTTCAGACTGTGGGAGGAAACTGGAACACAAAGAGGAAACCCACGCAGACATGTAAAGAATGTGCTGAGTCCCCACAGACATTGACCCAAGCTGGGAATTGAACCCAGGTTCCTGGCGCTGTGAGGCAGCAGTGATAACCATTGTGTCACTGTGCCACCCATAGGTGGGAGGGTGGGTTGGGGGAGGTTGTAGGGAGGTTGAATAGAGGCTAGATGAGGGCATGGGGGAGTTGAGCTGTCGAGTTGAATTGTTTTGTAACTGCAGTGATTTCCTTGTAGCCATTTTCTGAACAACAGTTGATTTCTGTGTGATTAATTATCCTGAGAGAATCAGCATTGGGCCTCCAATCTCACCATTGCTGCAATTACTCTGTCCACTGCATGCAAATGTAATGAAAGAAAAACAAAACCTACATTTCTACGAAGCCTTTCAAATTGCTTTACAGCCAATTAAATATTTTAAGTTGTAGTCACCGGTATAATTTTGACTATGTTATCAAATGGCAGAGCAGGCTCAAGGGGCCGAATGGCCTACTCCTGTTCCTAATAAATGCGTCTTTATGTCATTTTGAAATGGATGGGATGAATTGGGTCTTTATCATCGATAACTGTCTTGCGAACAGAGCCTGGAATCATGTCTGGATTTCTGTTTATTTTATTGTGAATGACAGTTTACTGTGAGGGGGTTTCTGGGATGAGATTGCCAGGACAGGAGTGTGTAATGGGCTCATAGTGAATCAGTAACCTGTTTGCACTGTCCATGATTCTCAGGAGTCCTTTCCTTTGATTTCAATCTTGTCCTTTTGTCTCCTTAGCTATTATCCCTCTCCATCTTGGTGCTTTTTATGAGATTTTTGAGGTATTGAAATATTGTGATAAGGTTATGTTCCACAGTGGATATTGAGAATATATTGTAATGAGAAGCAGCAATCAGCAGAGTCTTCAGTGTTGCTGATCACAGAACAGATATAATTGTGAACCATTTGGTCTTTGTTCTCTGGCCTCTAGAAAGTTCCGCTGCACAGTCACAGCTGAGGACCCAGAAACAGAAGAAGCACCAGAACTCAGGAGTTCTCTCCCAGGCACTTGTGTTTATTATTAAAATTTAATTTTTATTTAGTGTCACAAGTCGGCTTACATTAACACTGCAATGAAGTTACTGTGAAAATCCCGTAGTTGCCGCACTCCAGCGCCTGTTCGGGTACACTGAGGGAGAATTTAGCATTGTCAATGCACCTAACCAGCACATCTTTCAGACTGTGGGAGGAAACCGGAGCACCCAGAGGAAACCGATGCAGACACAGGGAGAACGTGGAGACTTCGCACAGACAGTGACCCGAGCTAGGAATGGAATCCAGGTCCCTGGTGTTGAGAGGCAGCAGTGTTAACCACTGTGCCTTCATACAAATGTGACTTTGATTTGATTTGATCTGATTTGATTTATTATTCTCACATTTATTGGTATACAGTGAAAGTAATTGTTTCTTGTGTGCTATACAGACAAAGCATGCCATTCATAGATTACATAGGGGAAAAGGAAAGGAGAGGGTGCAGAATGTAGTGTTACAATCATAACTAGGATGTAGAGAAAGATCAGCTTAGTAAAGGGTTGGTCCATTCAAAAGTCTGATGGCAGCAGGGAAGAAGCTGTTCTTGAGTCAGTCGGTACGTGATTTCAGACTTTTGTATCTTTTCCTGATGGCAGAAGGTGGAAGAGAGTATGCCAGGGGTGCGTTGGGAATTGATGGAAGTCGAAATTTTGGAATTTATTCATAAGTTAGCTTTCTTTGGAAGAATGAGTGGTCCAAGCCAAAAAAACTCCCTCCTCTCCAGTTATCATTGTGAGTTCAGCCAAGTTAACTCCTGTGGTGATGTTGCTGGAGATCACTGTTTAAACACACTTTGAAAATAATGATAACACTTTGTATCTGGTAACGTGGATGAATTGGTACCACTCACCATTCAAGATCAGAGTTCTGAGTGTTCCAAATATAACACATTTAACATGACAATCCTGACCTGCATCCAGCTCCAATTTAATAATAGAACCTTCAAACCTCCTATCTCAGAAGATTCTGTTGCAACTACACATACTATGAATGTTTGTTGCCTTTCACAGTTGACTGTTAATACCCCTTAATCAGCTCATTGCGTCACACTTAGGCTGATGAGTAGCATATAATGTTTGTGTCACACAAGTGTCGGTCAATGACCATCTCGAATGAGAATGTCGAACCATTCTCTTAAACTTTCAATGGCATTAAAATCATCGAATCGTCCACCATCAACATCCCAGGTACCACTGCTGACCAGAAACTGAACTGCACCAGCCATTTAAATACTGCAGCTGCAAGAGAAAGTCAGAGGCTGGAATTCTATAAGAAGTAAGACACCCCAGAATCCCCAAATAGTGGAGGATTTAGTGATGGTAATGTCAGTGAATGGCTAGATTCTCTCTTGTTGGAGATGGTCATTGTTCGGCACTTATGTGGCAAGGGGATTACTTGCCACCTGTCAGCCTAACCATATTTTGCCTAATGCAAAGGTCAGCAGATACACAAAGAAATGGCAAAAGAGTCTGCACCACAGAAACTGTGGAATACCATCATTGAAGGATGGACTGATTTGATTCAACATGTCCACAAACACGTGAGACCATTTTGGCTCTGTCATGATGAGCTAGGCATCTCCTGGGGAGTCATGTTTAAAGGCAGGCAAGTCATCATACCACAATCTTTGTGACATGATATTCTTCGAACAACTTGATCAATCACATGTGGACAAAGATCAGACGAGAAGATTCACAAGACAGTCTATTGGTCAGGTATGAAGTCGTCAAGAAGTGCGAGTCTTGTCAAGAGCATATACCAAGTCAGCACAAAGCACCATTGCTTCCACATGAGGTTCCTCGCCACTCTTGGTCAGAAATCACATCTGACCTCTTTCAACTCCATGGCAATAAGTTCATCATCATCGTCGACTACTTGATCAAGTATCATATTATTCAACAATTGCGCAATATGTCAAGCACAATATCGCGTACATTCTAAAATGCTATTTTCAGTTCATACAGTATGCCGAGAGGAATCATTGCAAAAAACAATATGCAATTTATTGGTAAGCCATTTCATGATATGTGCAAGAAGTGAAGTACCGATCACGCTACTTCTCCTCATTATCCTAGATCGAATGGCTTCACTGAATGAATGATTCATCTGATTAAATCTCTAATTCTCGAATGTAGACGGACCAACCAAGATCTACACATTGCAATGATACACCTGAGCGTAACACATTTGGGTGCAGAGCTTATGTTTGGCAAACCAGTATATACCAATTTATCTATTCTTACCTATTGTACTCAGAATCTAGAGAGCGACTTTTAAAACTACAAGAGAAGATGATCAACACACACAATAAAAATGCAGGTACATAGTTGCCAAGTTTAAACTTGGGACAACAAGTTCACATCCAGGGTCCCACAGAAGGTATGTGGAACCCAGACAAGGTGACCAAGATTTGTTCAGAATCAAGGTCCAATGAAGTCATTACATACAAAGACATAAACAAGAACAATCCAGCTCCTCAAGAGGGCTAGATCCCAAATGCCACCAGGAACAAAATCCAGGAATGATATTCCCACAGACCATAGTGGGATTAAAGAAACCTCTAGACAAGGTTACCATCACATGATTGGGGCCTAACAGCAGATAACCCCGAGAGACTCATAGATTCACAATTCCTATCGCTATGAGGAGAGATTGAATAAACTGAGATTGTTCTCCCTGGAAAGACGAAGGCTGAGGGGTGACCTGATAGAAGTTTATAAAATTATGAGGCACATGGATAAGATGAACAGTTGGAAGCTTTTTCTCAGGGCAGAAATGACAGTCACAAGGGGGCACAAGTTCAAGGTAAGGGGAGAAAGGTTCAGTGGAGATGTGTGGGTGAAGTATTTTACACAGAAGGTGGTGGGGACCTGGAGTGCAAGTGAGGTGGCTGAGGCAGATTCGTTAGCGACATTTAAGACTTAACTGGATAGATATGAACAAGTGGGATATAGAGGATATGGGGGTGGGTCTAGATAGGGTAACATGATCGGCGCAGACTTGGTGGGCTGAAGGGCCTGTTCCTGTGCTGTACTGTTCTTTTTTCTTTGTGCTTTGTATACACTTATGCAATGGTAACTAAACATGAACAAGTATTGTAAATAGCGATTCTTCTTTGAAAGGGGAAGGAGGAAGTATCTTTGAAAATAAAGAGGGATGTTGTAAAATGCCTTTAAGGGATATCAGCATGACATGTGATCCAGTATTAGTTTCGCTTTTGCTTTGAGCAGAACACACAAACACAGCTCTGATCTCTTCAAGCTTTATACCTTTGTATATCTGTTCTCTTATGCCTAGCCTTAATAAAAGAACCCACAATGTGTTTACCCAATCCTTATGAGTGATTGGTGCTTTTGATCATTATAATCCCTTTAGAAATTAAAAACATGGCCACCAACGATTCAAATCAGGAATGCTCATGAGAACAGAATCAGATGAGCACATATATCATAGGAGGTTATATGGTTGGAGGAGATTAGCTAGGGAGGTGCAAGGCCATGGAGAGATTTGAAACAAAAATGAGAATCTTAAAATCAAGACATTCCTTGATGGGAAGCCATTGTAGATCAGCGAGCACAGGGGTGATAGAAAATGGGTCATGATGTGATTATGATATATGCAACAGCATGTCGAATGAGCTGAAGTTAATACGGGATACCAGCCAAGGATATATTGAGTAGTCAAGTCGAGAGGTAACAATGGGATTATTCAATGTTTCAGCAATAGTTGAGCTGAGGCAGCAGGAAAATTGGATGATGTTGCAGAGGTGGAAAAAGGTGGTCTTAGTAATGCCGTGAATATGTGGTCAGAAGTTCATCTTGGGGTCAAATTCGACACCGAAGTTGTGAAATGTCTGATTTGGTTTCAGAGAGTTGCCAGGGAGAGGGGTGGAGTCAGTGGGTAGAGACCAAAATCAATGGCTTCAGTCTTCCCAGTATTTCCTATCATCCAGTGCTGGATAACTTAGCAAGAGTGAAGAAGTCGAGAGATGTGGTGGTGAGGTACAGCTGGGTGGCATCAATGTGCATTAGAAAATGAATGCTGCGCTTTTGGATGATGTTTTGTCAGGTTTTTCTCCTCTAAACCTCAACTCTCCTTTGGACTCACAAGGCAATGAAGTTGTTCAACCATTGCTGGGTGTTTGGTTTGTGAGTGCCAGGGCTTGTCCACTTGTCAATGGGTCTGCACACTGTATGTCTGGGAGCCAAATCTTCAACGTGTTCCTCGAAGTCTTCAGTCATGAGCCACGAGAGTCTCAGTTTCTGTGAGTTGACACAAGGAAGCACAGTTGAGGACTTGCCAGTGAAGAGGCTGTGTACTTACAAGATACGAACATAAGAATTCAGAGCAGGAGTAGGCCACTCGCCCCCTTGAGTCTACTCTGCCACACAATAAGATCATGCCTGATCTGATTTTAATCTCAACCCTAAATTCCTACCATCTTCCCCACCGATTACCTTTCACCCTATTTGTTAATCAGGAATCTATCCAACTCTGTCTTTAAAAATATTCAAAGACTCGGCTTCCACTGCCTTCTGAGGAAGAGAGTTCCAGAGACTCACGACCCTCCGAGAGAAAAAAATTCTCATCTCTGTCTTAAATGAGCAATACCTCGACTGGAATTCTCCCATCCTGAACGCCACTGGAATTCTAGCGAGTGGGGGGTTGGGGCGGGGCGAGGGGTGCAGGTGGGGGGGGGCGGGGGGCGGGGGGGTGGTGAACCATGTAAAGGTCCATTGAAGATGGGCGGGAATCTCTAGTTTTCAGGCAAGGGCGGCCAAAGAATCCTGCCCCTTATTTTTAAACAGTAACCGCCCCCCCCACCCCCCCCCAGTTTTAGATTCTCCCATAAGAGGAAACATCCTCTCCACGTCCAACCTCAGGATCTTAAACCTTTCGATTAAGTCATTCTTTTCTCAATTCCAGTAAATAAAAGCGTAACCTCTCCAACCTTTCCTCCTAAGACAACTCGGCCATTCTTGCTATTAGTCTCGTAAACCTTCTCTGAACAGCTTTGAATGCATTTACATATTTCCATAAATAAGAACTTAAGAACATAAGAAATAGGAGCAGGAGTAGGCCATCTAGTCCCTCGAGTCTGCCCCGCCATTCAATAAGATCATGGCTGATCTAGAGACAAAGACTACACACAATACTCCAGATATGGTCTCACCAATGCACTGTACAACTGAAGCATAACTTTTGTCATCAATTCCCCTCACGCTGAACAATAACATTCTATTAGCTTTCCTAATTACTTGCTGAACCTGCACACTGGCCTTATGCGATTCATGCACCAGGACACCCAGATCCCTCTGCACCTCAGAACTCTGCAACCTCTCACCATCTAGACAATAAGCTTCTTTCATGCCAAAATGGACCATGTCACATTTCCCACCTTATACTTGACAGGGAAAGGCTTTCACATTTGGTTCTCTTTTTCACACTTCTGCTAGCCAGTTGTGTGAGCTAAAAACACGCAGTTTGCAGGTATGAATCTCTGCACCTTCTTCCCTGGAAAATGAACCTGGGCTCCCCTTTAGCCTTCAACAACCAAGCCACCCAGGCTTGTCAGCAGATTTTGGAGCAGGCCACATTACTATTTACAGATGCACCATAGAAAGTATTCCTTCTGGTTATATCACGACTTGGTATGGCTCTGGCTCTGCCCAAGACTACAAGAAACTACAAAGGGGCGTGAATGTAGCCCAGTCCATCATGCAAACCAGCCTCCCATCCATTGACTCTGTCTAAACTTCCCATTGCCTCGGAAAAGCAGCCAGCATAATTAAGGACACCATGCACCCCGGACAAACTCTCTTCCACCTTCTTCCGTAGGGAAAAAGATACAAAAATCGGAGGTCACATATCAACTGACTCAAGTACAGCTTCTTCCCGTCTGCCATCAGACTTTTGAATGGACTTACCTTGTATTAAGTTGATCTTTCCCTACATCCTAGCTATGACTGTAACACTACATTCTGCACCTTCTCCTTTCCTTCTCTATGTTCTGTATGCTTTGTCTGTATAGCGCGCAAGAAACAATACTTTTCACTGTATGCTAATACATGTGACAATAAATCGAATCATTTTATTCCTCCATTTTGTTCTAAATTTCTGGGGTGTATGGCATTGAGAAAAACGATCAGCCCTGCTGATAGTGAATGGCAGGGCAAGCAGGAAGGGCTGAATGGCCTACTCGTGCTCCTAACATTTCTGTGTCACAATCTTATAAACTTCAGTTTTGTAACATAATGGATTCTGATTCCTCCCACTCATTTCATTTGAATTTGTTCATTAATTAAAATGAAGCGTGCACAATTTACATGTGGCTGTTTTCGCAGGTTTGGAAACAATATTTGCACTTGCGTCATTTCAATTTGATGCTGAGATATTTCATATCTCATATTTTGAGCTTTGCTGCTGCTGAATAGCTATGAGGCCCTTAGTTCAGCCCACATGCCAAGACATTGGTTTTGGAGAAAGTAATATACTGGCCTGCCATGTAACAATTGATAGAGAATTTACATCGATACATTGGGTTCCCAGTGTGCATTTTAATATTGATTTTCATTTTTATTCAGGCATCGGAAGGGTAGTTGGGGGAGAGGGATATTCCGCCCCTGTTTTCAGCGGGTGGGAATGGTGGAGGGGGAGGAGAATCAAGGGGAGTCCCAAAATGGCTTTGTAGGTGATGCGCGATTGATTCACACAGGAGGCTCGGACGTACCCAGGAATAAAGGCTTTTATTCACAACAAGAACAGAGCATACTGCTTAACAATACTATCCCAGACTAAGGGCTACTAGGAAGTAGCAGTGACCTTTATACTCCTGTAAGAAGGCGGAGCCAAGCAGAGTGTACCACAGAACAATGCTAACAGGTGGAACACCCCAACCCTAACCCCAACAGTAACAAGAGTAACATATGTACAAGTACCCATAGTGGTAACCATCTATGGTTCAGTACCCATAGTGGTAACCATCTATGGTTCAGTACCCATAGTGGTAACCATCTATGGTTCACCACAGTAGGTGACGGGGTCTCCTCACATGATTGTCCTCACTGCGGCGCAATGATGGGGACCCCACCGAATCGCGTTTGAATGTGATTAGCGGGCCCCACCACCCCATGCACACGCGCTCACACACACACATAGGAATGTAAACCACCCCCCCCCCTCACCACTGGGAGCCCTGACAGGTTTTTAAACGTGGGTACTGGCAAACAAAACCCACTGGAAGTGCACAGGTAAATACAGCCCCGAGGGGAGAGAGGGCCATGGCCGGGACGTACCCCGGCACTGGCCCTGGCACTGACCGGGAGCGTGGGTTTCAACTGGAGAGGTTTGGAGTGGGGGCAGGTCCTGTGTCCATGGGGGGGATACTTCCTGGGTGGCGGGTTCCGTGTCCATGGGGGCGGCGGGGGGGTGGGGTGGTGGTTTCCCAGGGTGTTGGTGGAGTGGGTGGGGGTGCTGAATCCGTGTCCGTGGGGTCATTCCTTTTTTAAATCTGTTTACATCAAAGGACGCCCCAATCTTTCTGGAGCTAAGTTGCTGACAGGGTGAGCTTATTCAGATCCTGACCCACCCAGCCTGACATCGTGGGATTCACCTCCAGGGTTGTGTTTCAGAGTGTTCGAATCTGTGGCAGGAAAATGCCAGCAGCACAGCTGGCGGGTTACACTTCGCTCTTCCTGCCCGAATTGGCACTTCGAGGAAAGAAGAGAAAGATCCACCCTCGATATAAGAGTGTGAGTATGTATTTGGCATAAACACAAATTAAAATTATCATCTTTTCTCATCACCTGATGTCTCACCTTTAACTGTGAACCCTCCAGGTAGCCTTCGAGGCTGTGGAGCTATTGTTCCTTAAACAAACTATTTTTCCCTTCAATCTACATCTAAAGACATATTAAATGATCGCCCAGGGTAATGCTGACATTCCCTTTTCTTCTCTGAAAGGGAGGTTTCCTGTGGGCTGATGTAAACTCTGGTCATTGAAAAGCTGGTTTCAAAAATCCTCTATAAATCTAAATGACTGTTGGAACGTTTTAATTATCCTCTTTCTGTCCAAATTCCTGTCACCTCGTTAATAATAATTAATCTAGCCTCACTAACCCAGATTCCTCACTCCATGTATCACCCTGCTACTGAGATTCATCAGAGCACTAAGTAGGAAAGGATGTCATGTTTATTTTCAGCCTCGATGCAGTTGCTAACACTGGTCTCTGTTTCAAATGTTCAAGTCCGGCTTGAGCACAAGAATCCAGCACAGCAGCGCAGAACTGAGGGAATGCTGCACTGTCGGAGATACCATCTTTCAAATCAGATGTTGAAACAAAGCATCATAATGCCTCTTTGGTGGATGTAAATGAATCCATGGCACTATTCCATAGCGCAGATATCCAGTGTCCTTGAGAACATTTATTCCTCAAGCAATGTCACTATAAACACAGGTTACCTGGCCATGATCACGTTACTGTTTGTGGGAGCTTTCTATAACCAAAATGGCTGCCACATTTTATACATTACGACAGTGACTACACTTAGAATCATAAAATCCCTACAGTGCAGAAGGAAGCCATTTGGCCCATCGAGTCTGCACCAACCACAATCCAACCCAGGTCCTATACCTTTAACCCCACCTATTTGCTCTGTTAGTCCCTCTGACTCTAAGGGACAATTTACCATGGCCAATCAATCTAACCCGCACATGTTTGGAGTGTGGGAGGAAACCGGAGCACCTGGAGGAAACCCACACAGACATGAAGAGAACGTGCAAACTCCACACAGTCACCCAAGGCCAGAATTGAACCCGGGTCCCTGGCGCCGTGAGGCAGCAGTGCTAACCACTGTGCCACCGTGCTGCCCTTAAAAAAGAACTTCATTGGTTGTAAAATGCTTTACGCCATCAGTAAGTTGGGATCGGCTTTAAATAAATATAAGTCTTCCTTTTTCTCATTAGTTTTTTTTTAAACCCTGCATTTCCCAAATCCATTCTCTTCAGAAAGGATTAACTTTAAATATGATGGAAGTGTTTCCTTCCAGAAGGAGATGATATGAAGGAAATTGTGCGGTTGGAAAATTCCATTTGGTAACAAAAAGAATCAAATGTTCTTCCAGTTTAAGGGAAAGGAGAGGGGGATGTTAACATGAGTAACATATAAAACAAACAAAATAGGAGCAGGAGTAGACCACTCAGCCTTTCGAACCTGCTCCATCATTCAACCAGATCAAGGCTGATCTGGCTTTAACCTCCCACCTACCCCAGTAACCTGTCACTCTCCTTGTTTGTCAAGAATCTATCTACCTCTGCCTTGAAAACATTCAAGGACCCTGCTTCCACTGCCTTCTAAAAAGATTTGAATCTGCAGAACGACTTCACCCTTGCTTATCGTAAAGCCAGATTTTAACATATTAGGCCACAGGCCTGAGCAAGGTTAGCCAACTGCA
This sequence comes from Mustelus asterias, assembly GCF_964213995.1. Lineage (NCBI taxonomy): Eukaryota > Metazoa > Chordata > Chondrichthyes > Carcharhiniformes > Triakidae > Mustelus > Mustelus asterias. The sequence goes on from NC_135802.1 coordinate 31,957,891, forward strand.
CAGGGCTGTGGCCCCAACTATTTCAACAAACCATGAGTGGTGCTTGGGCAGGGCGGCGGGGTGGGAAATGGTCCCCACAGCAATAAGGAGAAAGGCTCCAAGGCGATTGTAATTTCCAGACAAGGGGAATGGGAGACCGAGATAAGGGCCAAAAGATTCCTTGTGGTCTATATTATGATCCCAGCTGATAATACTGGGCAACTCAGATCCCAGAGTGAAACCAAGCATGGCAGATCCTTTGTTTTTTTTAGAATCCATAAGGGGAAAGTTATTGAACAAATTATTTATTAAACTAGAAAAATGAACCATATTACACCAGACAAACAGATTGGAAAGAGCTCAATAGAACGCCAAGAAAATGATTCAAACTCAAACTATTCCTTTTACCCCAACAATATCTTTACAGAGGCATACAAATTCAGAAAGGTAAAACAATTTACCTACCTTATACACTAATATCCAAAGTAAATGTGAGGCACATATGAATTAAATGGTGAACTGTGGCCAGACATATCACACTCCAAAGAAAATGACAAATCTGACCAAAACTGATTCCATGGATTTCTCAACAACTCAGCCATATGTTTGTCACATTGTGAGCCAACCAGTCTCATGAAAATGTTGTCTTTCTCATGAGGGTTTCGCAGTGGGAAGGTGATGGCCAAGTTGTATTATTGCTGGACTATTAATCCAGAAATTCAGCTAATGTTCTGGGAACACGGCAGATTGTGGAATTTGAATTCAATAAAAAATATCTGGCATTAAGAATCTATTGGTGAAACCATTGTCGATTATCGGAAAAGACCATCTGGTTCACTAATGTTGTTTAGAGAAGGAAATCTGATGTCCTTGCCTGGTCTGGCTGACATGTGACTCCAGAGTCACAGCAATGTGGTTGACTCTCAACTGCCCTCCAAGGACATCGAGGGATAGGTAATAAATGCTGGCCAGTTCGAGACGCCCATGTCCCACGAATGCATATAAATAAATTAAAAATCTCCACACTTGAATATCTCATCTTGGACGGTAGGACAGTGGTTAGCAGTGCTGCCTCACAGTGCCAGGGACCAGGGTTAAATTCTGGCCTCAGGTGACTATCTGTGCGGAGTTTGCACATTCTCCCCGTATCTGTGTGGGTTTCCTTCAGGTGCTCCGATTTCCTCCCACAGTCCAATGATGTGCAGATTAGGTTCATTGGCCATGCTAAATTGAATCTTACTGTCAGGGGGATTAGCAGGGTAAATATGTGGGGTTACTAGGTGAGGATAGGGCCTGAGTGGAATTGTTGACAGTGCAGGCTCGATGGACCAAATGGCCTCCTTCTGCACTGGGGGGATTCTATGATTCTATGAAAAGTCAAGCCCACTAGGACAGTGGCATATTTCACAGGGTTTCAGTCTCATCTTCCAAGATTTCCTACCCCTGGCTCTCAAATTCACCTTGCAAGCACAATATCAGATCCTTGGCTATTTGAAGCAGAACACCACTGCTCCAAAAAGCCTGCACTATGGAACCACCAAATTTTAGCTTATTTCTTATGGTCTTATGGTCTTCAGCTGTCTCCTTGATCTTCAGGACTTCCCTTAAGCCCGCCTTGCTCCAAATCTGGTTCCCACAGCTCCCTCTTTAACTCAGAGATTATTGCTCTGCTGCATTTTTTTAACTTGACTTCTGGGACCTCTTTCCAATCCCTGGTATTATCCCAATCTGGAACTTTCTTCTGGGACCTCTCTCTGCACGCCCCACCGCATCCCCCTCCCCACAACCCCTTCCCCCCGCATCCCAACCCCCTCCTCACCCCACGCCCATACCATGTCCTTATGCGTGGGACACCTTCCTCCGGGAATGGTTCTCTGATTCATGACACCTGACTTGCTTTTTGCACAGTTTCACACCAGTGCTTCGTTCCTATTGTAGAGGCACACAGGGCCGGATCCCGACCTGAAAACGGTAAAATACATTAGCTCCACAAGTGTGGCTGCTTCCCAACCTGAGGAACATAAAAAGACACAACCTGCGCATGGGGGGCAATTTTCCATCTGGTACATGTGCCGAAGACTTACTGGAAACTATAGTTCCCAATCGGAGACTGCCAAATAGAGCAAGCGTTTTGAGTTTCACCTCACCTGGGACGAGCTCTTCTACTCAAACTGTTGGTTCAAGGACAGCTTTGGACAATGTGAAATGTTATTTGCCTGCACCCTCTTTTTGCACCGCATTCAAGTCTAGGAAAGTTTCACATGCTAGCCCAGGACTGTGCCTGGCTCATGCGGTCTGGAGTTAAAATGGTGCTGGGAGTCTGAATGGTGTTATCAGACCTCGAATTTCAATATTGATGAGGCCTGCAGTGAGGCCCTTATACTCCTCCTGAAACTAGCCACCCGGAATGCAGTGTGTAGTAAGGGTAGTGTTTGACCCCAGCCTGGCTTGATTCTGGGGCACAATGGGAGTTAAAATCAGGCTTCTGGTGACTGTAATGATGAGAGGTGGACCTGTTAGAATATGGTTCCCTGATTGAGGTAATTAATACTGTCCAATCCGGGAGTCCGGCAGATGTTTATAATGTGGAGTGTCCTGGTTACCGGCACTCAGGGTGCATAATCTGTACGGGGAAGTACCTGGCTGAATATTATCAACTATTGTAAATAAATCTAAGTTTGGTGAAGGGACACTGGCTTCAATGGAGTTATTTCAGTAACTATTTACACATATTAGGATGTTCCATGAATGTATTCATGTGTCTGCGTGGATTTCCTCCAGGTGCTCCGGTCTCCTCCCACAGTCCAAAAGATGTGCAGGTTCGGTGGATTGGCCATGATTTTAAAAATTGCCTCTTAGTGTCAGGGGGATTAGCCGGGTAAATATGTGGGGTTGCGGGGATAAGGCCTGGGTGGGATTGTTGTCCATGCAGTCTCGATGGACTGAATAGCTGCCTTCTGTACTGTAGGGATTCTATGTTCCTATGATATACAGGCTGCCTTTACATGGAATTTAGCATTGGAGATGCTAAGCTAATACAATTCACAGAATGCTGAAGTACATTCTCCTCCGGCCTCCAGGGTGGAATGACTTTCAGAGGTTTCTGCCTACTAAACTTTACTCTGTCAGTTATGAAATTTACCCTATATAAGCATTTTGCATGTACAGACATAAACATCACAGCGACAGAGAGGATTTCTGATTGTCACCGGAAAATGCAACCACTGTACATTGTTCCCCACTGCCCTCATTTTAAAATGAAGGAAACCTTTTGCTGGAATATCACACATTCACTCACTTGTGGAAAGTGCCAGAAAAATATAGAAGCTGAAATTACTGCATAAATCACATGGATGGAATTAAGTTGACTTGGGGCCATTAGACCTGAATTGTGCAGGTGTCCTTCTGCTTGAAGAGAAACAGTTTTCTGGGGTAATGCCTTCAATGCCATGCTTTCTGTGGCTGAGGAATTCTGCAGGGACAATTAAGCAACAAAAGACAAACAACATCACACAGCAAGTAACCATTTGGGAATATACAACTTGCATATTACTGAAAAAAGACATTTCGTCTAAGCTTTTTATCATGCGCTCATCAGGGCAATCATAGGAGAAGCGAGGGCAGGGCAGTGGCACAGTGGCACTGCTGCCTCACAGCACCACTGCTGCCTCACAGCACCAGGGATCCGGGTTCGATTCTGGCCTTGGGTGACTGTCTGTGCTGAGTTTGCACATTCTCCCTGCATCTGCGTACATTTCCTTTGAGTGCTCCAGTTTCCTCCCACACGATAAAAGTTGGCAAATTATGATACAGTTATATAAAACATTGGTTAGACCACATTTGGAATACTGTGTCCAATTCTGGTCACCACACTACCAGAAGGACGTGGAGGCTTTGGAGAGAGTACAGAAAAGGTTTACCAGGATGTTTCCTGGTATGGAGGGTATTAGCTATGAGGAGAGATTGCATAAACTGGGATTGTTCTCCCTGGAAAGACGGAGACTGAGGGGCAACCTGATAGAAGTTTATAAAATTATGAGAGGTATAGATAGGGTGAACAGTTGGAAGCTTTTTCCCAGGGCAGAAATTACAATTACAAAGGGCCACAAGTTCAAGGTAAGGGGGAAAGGTTCAGTGAAGATGTGCGGGTGATTTTTTTAACGCAGGGTGGTGGTGGCCTGGAATGCACTGCCACGTGAGGTGGTTGAGGCAGATACATTCCGACATTTAAGACTTATCTGCATAGACACATGAACAGATAGAGAATAGAGGATATAAGCGGTTGGTCTAGATAGGACAACGTGATCGGCGCAGGCTTGGAGGGCCATAGGGTCTTTTATTGTGCTGTACTGTTCTTTGTTCTTTGTTCCAAAGATGTGCAGGTTGGATGCATTGGCCATGTTCAATAGCCCCATACTGCCTTAAAGAAATGCGTAGGTTAGGGGATTTGTTGGGTAAATACATGGGGTTACAGGGATAGGGCGGGGAAAGTGGGCCTGGGTAAGGTGCCCTGTCGGCGAGTTGGTGCCAACTTGATGGGTCCAATGGCCCCCTTCTACACTGTAGTGATTCTAAGGATTCTATGAACAACTTCACACTGTATAAGAAGAGAGTGCTGATTGGTGGACAAGAAGACTCTGTTTGGTAGAGGTGTTGCCCTGGAGAATGCACCAGTGAATGGTGACTGACAGTTAACTGCCAAGCATTGTTTGAAAATTTAAACCCGGCAGCTTGACTTTGATTGGTCTCAAGGCATGACATTAGTATTCTTGTGATTGTCCTGATGAGTACAAGATGAAAAGCTTTGACAAAATATATTTTTTCAGTGATAAAAAGTAGCAGACTCTTAATGGTTTTCAAACTCTCTCTTAAAGACTTGAATCGCGTTAAGAGCTACTTAAATCATTACACCAAGTCATGCAAAATGAATGATAGCATCAAGAATAAGGGAAAACTGAAGGCGTCTGGTGTGGTGCAAAATACAGCAACAAAAGTGGCCTTACCATGGGTGACAAAATAAATTAAGGGTAGTGTTGAATCCAAAGAGGAAACATATAAAGTTGATAGAAAAAGTAGCATTCCAGAGGATTGGATGCAGTTCAGAATTCAATAAAGAAGGACAAAGAGATTCATTAAGAGGGGGAAAATAGTAGAGACTGAAAGAAAGACTTGCAAGCAACATAAAACCTTCTATAAGTATGTAGAAAGAAAAGATTGTGAAGACAAATATAGGTTGCTTACAGTCTTTATAGAATTTATACTTTTTTTATTAATTTGTGGGACATGGGTGTCACTGGCTATCCAGCATTTACTTCCCATCCCTAGTTGCCCAAGGGCAGTTGAGAGTCAACCACATTGCTGTGGCACTGGAGTCACATGTAGGATAGACTGGGTAAGGATGGCAGATTTTCTTCCTTAATTGGCATTAATGAACCAGATGGGTTTTTCCGACAATCCACAATGGTTTCATAGTCATCAGTAGATTCTTAATTCCAGATTTTTTTTATTGAATTCAAATTCCACCATCTGCCATGGCGGGATTCAAACTCGGGTCCCCAGAACTGAGTTTCTAGATTGATAGTCTAGTGATAATACCACTAGACCATTGCCTCCCCTATGTAATTCTCTACCACAGAGGACTATGGAAGCCAAATCACTGAACATGTTTAAGAAGGAAACAGAGAGATTTCTAGACTCTTAAGATGTCAAGTGATATGGGGAGAGTGTGGGAAGTATGGCGTTGAAATAATTAATCTGCCATGGTCATGTTGAAAGGCCTGCTCCTGCTCCTATTTTGAATGTTTCTATGGACCAAGGACATCTTTGTGTGACGTACAATGTCCTTTGGGAGAGTTAATGTGCCCTTTGGAATTCTTAAAAGTGGGCATAAATGTATCTAAAAAGAGCATAAACTCATTACTGTCAAGGTCATTGAACTTGTCAATATGCCTGTCAGAATCAACTGTCACAAATGTCAACAGGACCTGTCAAAGGAACCTATCAGATGTGTCAGGGGAACTATCAATTAGAACTGTCTAGATAACATAAATTGGCATAGGGGACATGAGGAGCCATGGGAGTGGGTAGCGGGGCATAGGTTGACATGGGGGATATGAGGTCCATTGTCGGGGGGAGGGGGATTCGTACAGGGGCATAGGTTAACATGGGCTGTCATGGAGGTGGAGTGTGTCAGGGGTGGTTGAGAGGAGAGGCCAAGAGGAATCTTTCATGTTTTATTCTACTTTTAACATTTTGACACAGTTCCAGAGCCCTAAGGCTTCCATCCAGCTTGCATGTGCGCCTGGCAGCCTCCTCAGTTCTTCCGGGGTCACTGACCCTGACTTTTAATATAGCCTGCCACCCTCCCCAGGATCAACCCCAGGTGCTGGTAATCTGAAGTAAATGCAAAAATAATTCATAGAATCGTAGAATTCTGCAGTGCAGAAAGAGGCCATTCGGCCCATCGAGTCTGCACCGACCACAATCCCACCCAGGTCCTAACCCCATGCATTTAGCCTGTTCCCCCTGACACTAAAGGGGCAATTTAGCATGGCCAATCCACCTAACCCACACATCTTTGGACTGTGGGAGGAAACCGGAGCACCCGGACGAAACCCACGCAAACACGGGGAGAATGTGCAAACTCCACACAGACAGTGACCCGAGCTGGAAATTGAACCTGGGTCCCTGGCGCTAACCACTGTGCCACCATGCCATACTTAATGGGCCATCTGACCTAGTATCTCCTTATGTGGCCATATGCTTTGTTTGAAAAAGCCCCTGTGAAATACCTGAGGAGGTTTTATCATGTTAAAGACACTGTGTAAATATTAGCAGGGCCGTAACATCTTTGGAGTAATGATCAGCATGGGATTGCCACTCTGCCCAATCGCCTGCATGGATTTTCTTCTATGCCTGTGACACCCGGCCTTTTGATACAGGCCGATCGAGATCCAGGAAGTGCAGCTGTCCTTGAGTCCCAATGTTGAAGGCCAGCTGCATTATATTGAAGGAAGACATGCCCCCTTCTTTCTGACACTAGTTGCTGAAAATGAGGTAGGTTGAAGACCCCACTGAAATTGACAAGCCAGGGAGAAGATGAGTATTTAAGTTTAAGTTTAATTTTTTAAGTCACAAATAAGCTTACATTAACACTGCAATGAAATTACTGGGAAAATCCCCGAGTCACCAAACTCCGGCGCCTGTTTGGGTTCACTGAGGGAGAATTTAGCATGGCCAATGCACCGAACCAGCACGTCTTTCGGATTTGGGGGGAAACCGGAGCACCCGGAGTAAACCCACGCTGACACGGGGAGAACGTGCAAACTCCACACAGACAGTGGTCCAAGCCGGGAATCAAACCTGGGTCCTTGGTGCTGTGAGGCAGCAGTACTAACCACTGTGCCACCGTGTTGCCTGAGTGTCTAAGGCAAGTGGAGAGAGGGTCAGGGTGTTCAGAAGTTGGGCGGAGCTCAGGTGGGAGGTGGATTATGAACATAAGAACACAAGAACTAGGAGCAGGAGGAGGCCATCTGGCCCCTCGGGTCTGCTCCGCCATTCAATAAGGTCAAACTGATCTTTTCGTGGATTCAGCTCCACTTATCCACCTGCTCACAATAAGCCTTAATTCCTTTGCCTACCTTTGTCTACCTTTGCCTTGAAAACATTCAATGAGGTAGCCTCAACTGCTTCACTGGGCAAGGAATTCCACAGATTCACCTTTGGGTGAAGAAGTTCCTCCTCAACTGAGTCCTAAATCTACTCCCCTTATTTTGAGGTTATGCCTGATTGGAGGTTAAAGGATGGGGGCTGGAGGTTGGAGGGTGGCGGGGGGGGGGGGGATGTTGTCAGACCGCAGGGTGGTGGAGGCGGGGGCTGGGGGATTGGGCTGCAAGGGTATGGGTTTGTCAGACCTTGTGGTGGGGGGGGGGGGGGGGGGGGGGGGTGTGGCTGATGGGGTCAAATGTTAGGGGGTTTGATCAGACTTCGGGTGTGTGGGAGTGTTGAATTGGGAGGGGGGGAATTTGGCCTGCGCGGGTGTCCAATTGGGTCAGGTCAGGTCTTTTCAGATGGTTGCCAGCGCCAGGCAATTGCCTGGAGGATGTTTGGACTTCTGGACAATTTCCATGCAAACCTGGACCTGGGAACCCTCAAAGAGGATTCCATAGTGCATGCTTGGGGTATCCTCCCAAATCCAACACTGGGGAACTCCGAAGTTGCTGCTTATTGTTGTTGAGAAAGGTGCAAGATAGGAGTAAACATGAGAAAATAAAAGCGAATGTGCATTATACAATACTTTACAGTGGGTGGAGAGAGCAAAAAAAACCTTGAATTTGTACAGCGTTATTCATATTCTTGCATTGTCTCGAAGTGCTTAACAGCCAGAGGAAAAAGAATGAATGAAGAAATTAAAAGAAGCTTTTTAAAAGTACAGTTGTCATGGAAGATCGAGTATTTTTTAAAGTTTATTTATTAGTGTCACGATTAAGCTTACATTAACACTGCAATGAAGTTTGAAATGTTGAAATATTGTGATAAGGTTATGTTCCACAGTGGATATTGAGAATATATTGTAATGAGAAGCAGCAATCAACAGAGTCTTCAGAGTTGCTGATCACAAAACAGATATAACTGTGAACCATTCAGTCTTTGTTCTCTAGCCTCTGGAAAGTTCCATTGCACAGACACAGCTGAGGGCCCAGAAACAGAAAAAACACCAGAACTCAGGATTTCTCTCCCAGGCATTTGTGTTTATTATTAAAGTTTATTTTTTTATCAGTGTCACAGGTAGGCTTTCATTAACACTGCAATGAAGTTACTGTGAAAATCCCTAGTCGCCACACTCTGACACCTGTCTGGGTACACTGAGGGAGAATTTAGCATGGACAGTGCACCTAACCAGCACGTCTTTCGGATTGTGGGAGGAAACCAGTGCACCCGGTGGAAACCCATGCAGACACGAGGAAAACGTGCAAACTCCATACAGACAGTGACCCAAGCTGGGAATCGGGCCTGCGTGCTTGGTGCTGTGAGGCAGCAGTGCTCACCATTGTCGCCAGAGGAAAAAGATGTGAGACAGTGAGAAATCCTTCATAAAAAAAAACACAGTTGAAGAACCCAAAAGATAGAAAAACGAAGGGTTTATCTCATTCTAAAAATATTGTGAAGTGTGTAATTTTTGAAGTGCCATTATGTTAGAAATCTAATTGTTGAAAACAATTTGCCCATTTAGCGTGCCAGACAAAAGCATTTTGTCAAGCTCTTTAGAATTCTCATTAGTTCAGTTTCTCTTTATTGCAAATTCTGTTGAGTGCTCATAATTATAACATTTAAAACATTAATGGTACTGCATTGACATCTCTGACAGCCAATATAGTGCTCCTAGTTATTTGAGCAAATCAGAAGTGATACCACAGTGCGACACCAGAGCTTGATATTAGAATGTAATGCAAGATTTGTGACAGCAGTAAGTATAGACTGTCAGGCTGTTTACATTAATAATATAGAGAGATGTGTAGATTAAATTGATAGATAAATAGATGTGATTATCAATCATTTGAAGTGAGAAATAATTCTGCTTTATGTTTATTTACCAATGAATATACTTGTGCTCATCACATTAAAATGATACAATATAGCCTTGTGTGTGGAATTAATCATTTAAAGAATTCCCCCAAATGAAAGCCACATGTCCCAGTAATGAAATATATATTACTTTGAAGGAGATTAAAATGGCAAGGTAGGTAGCAGTGTTTGCCGATGTGTTTTTCTTTGCACAAACCCTCTGAAACCAATTCAACTGACTTTAGATTAGATATAAGTTATCCCATATCCTGGCATGTGGTGGTCTTCTTAATGTGGGAAAGTTGCAGCGTGATTGCAATTGGCGCGACAACCCGTGTCGTGACCCAACGTATTTTATACTTTCAGTCATTATTTTTAAAAATTGGACACAAACAGACAATTAAAATGGCGGTTGCCAATCACGTGACCTTTGGCATTCTGAGCGTCCAAAAGTCCTAAGTTTCAAGTGAAGACCCGATTAAACATGGAGATTTGCAGCAATCTGGGGAATTCACACATCCTTTTGTTTAAGGTTAGATCAACAAAAAAAAAGACTACAGAATTCCAGCCAACTTGATTCTTTGGGCAGGACTTTGCAGCCGTGCTTGCTCCAAGATTGGAAAATCCTGTCCAAGGTCAATGGACATATGTATGATCTTGTCCCGCGGCGGGGGGAGGGGGGGATGGGAAAATTCTACCTTTGTTTCACCTTGGACAAAAGGGGACATTGAAGCTCAATGTGTGTAAGATGGGTCTAAGTGTCAATCTATCAAGCTTTCAATGTATTATGATAGTTGCCCACATCCAAACTAGGCAGGGGGAATCTCAAAGTATCAAATGAAACAAATTGTGATTGGAATCAACATGCGCACCATCCTTTGTTGAGAGAAAAAGGGCTTCTATCTTGTGAAAGTCATAAGATAAGGGAACCATGGATTGTCTGCTTTTAAAAACTAGTAAGAAGCTGCTTGCAGATGAAGAGTTCCACTGAAAGCCATCAAACTAGTCATCCAAACAGCCAGGCTTAATGAACAGCAATATCTTGAAGGTGGAACATATGACAGAGACAGACTCCCTAACCTCTTCCAACTTCACCTGAGATCCAAACACCTGGAAATTCACCTACAAGGAACCTCATAGCTAACTGAAAATTCTTCACTTGAACTTCTGTTCAACTAAAGCATCAACTTAATCAAAGAAACTACAGGCCTTCCACGAAGTATAAAGAGATACTTATAAGCGGTAACAGTATGTTTCTGCATCCATCTGTATCCAATCTTTCTGTCTGGGAGATTATGTGTGAGATCATTGAGTAAAATGTTTTGCATCAAATTTGGGGTAAGTGTATAATAGTTAATAACCTTCTTTATATTTAAACTCACAAGAATCTTGCTGCTGGATTTTTTTTAAAATTGGAGCACTCACTCTAAGGGTAAGAAAACACACACCTCTTACAGGCAAACATATAGTTCATGCAATCCTACAGGAGATGGCAGATTAGCCAAGGAAGACAAGGTCAGTGCCAAAATGTTTCTTTTGTATGGAGGCAGTAGGAGTATGAAATCTTTGGGCCAGCCTACCACCAACTTTGTTTGTCCTCAGTTTCCCTGTTTCAATTTCTGCTCCTGTCAATTGGTTCTCACATAAATCCTTCTGGTTCTGTGTGGGAGTCAGCTCTGCTTTAGTGAAATGTAGCCTGGGCATTAAATTAGCCGGGGCTTCAACTTGAACTGTACTTCCCACTCTGCCGAGTTAAGAATCAACCCATAGTATTCTAAAGGAGGAAGAGAGGTTAATGTTTGGGTGTGATTTTTCATTGGAACTGTTCTGTTGGTGTTGGCTCCATTGTGTCTGGTTCTGTGACAAGGGCAGAGATAAATCAGTTGTAGCCATTTTTGCTTTTTGAATGTACAATGCACTGTTGGACTGGATTTTTATGCACCTGCGTGATAGAAGACTAAAATTTGCAAAATTGATGGTCCATTTTGGTTCCCCTAGTGGTCTCATTTCCAAATAGCAAGGGTGGGGATTGGAGTGCATTTGGGTAAAATGGGGTAAAAAGTAGTTCCTCTAGAATTCCAATCATGGTTGTGAATGTTGGGGGAGAAGCAGTAGAAATCTTTTATGTATATATTTGCTCATGAGATGTGGGCGAGTATTTATTCCCTCCCTAATTGCCCTCCAGAAGGTAATGGCAAACTACATTCTTGAACCTCTGCAGTCCATCTGGTGTAGGTACACCCACAGTGCTGTTAGGGAGGGAGTTCCAGGTTCTTGATCCAGCGACAGTGGAAGATATGTTTCCAAATATGCGGCTTAGAGAAGGATTTGAAGATGGTGGTGTTCCCTTGCATCTTTGTCCCTCTGGACCGGTGGCATCCATGCAGTCTGCCCAGTGGATTTACCTCGGCGATCATGTTGGATTTGGAGGATGTCCTGTGCTAAGATTGCCTGCCACCCTGGCTTGGGTCTTACCAGGTTTATTCCTTCCAGTTGTGGCACACCACAACCATATCTGGGTCTGCTGGGAAGGCTAGTGGCAAGACAGCTAGTCATTCCAGTGCAAGTGTTTACCCCCAACCACCAACAGCCAACACCTCCCCACCCCCCCCACCCCGACCCCCCCACCACCCACCACCCCCCGCCCTTAGGAACCTTTGTCACTTACTGGTGCTGAAGGATAGGGTGCAAAACAGTTAAGAGGGAGTATCTTATGTTAATCACATACACAACACCCCGACCCTTGCCTTGTTGGGCCACTCTGAGTGTTAGAAATTAGAAGCTGGAGGAGGCCATTCGGCCCTTCGAGCCTGCTCCGCCATTCATCTTGATCACGGCTGAACGGAGTAGTGGTGGAGGCGGACACACTGGGAACGTTTAAGACTTATCTAGACAGTTATATGAACGGAGTGGGAATGGAGGGATACAAAAGAGTGGTCTAGTTTGGACCAGGGAGCGGCGCGGGCTAATTGTTCCTTGTTTCTCGTTTCAAGGCTTCATTCTATGATCATCTTGCTGGTGCCAGTACAGAGCGAGACTGCGGATAGTTGGGAACCTGTCTCGGGGGCAGGGAATTCATATGGTGTTCGTGGAAGTGGAAATGAGTAGGGTTGGGAAGCATTTTCCGATCAGGGCCATTGTGATCTCCTGGACTCGTTTCGATCGCCTCAGGGGGTCGGAGAGGAATTTCCCAGATTTTTTTTCCCCATATTGGCCCTGGGGTTTTTCACTCTGGGTTTTCGCCTCTCCCTGGAGATCACATGGTCTGGAATGGGGGGGTGGGGGTGAGTTAATAGGTAAACAAAGAGTTAAGCATCGTAGCTGTGAGGGACAGCTCGGTGGATAGGATATTGGTATGTAGATAGGCTGGAAAATTGGGCGGGGATCCTGGATTCAGGATTCAATCCTGGACCGGGGAGCGGCGCGGGCTTGGAGGGCCGAAGGGCCTGTTCCTGTGCTGTATTGTTCTTTGTTCTTTGTTGTTCTTTGAACTGAATTCAATATCCTGATCCCGCTTTCCTCCCATATCCCTTGACCCCTTTAGCCCCAAGAGCTATATCTAATTTCTTCTTGAAATCACATAACTCCCCAAAGAAATGTTTGTTGGGGATATTCCAAAGGTTAAAATCCAAAACTAAGATGAAATAGGAATCCAACCTTGTCCAATTCTGGTACCCAGACCTAGAACAAAGTGTAGGCATCTAACCTGCTGGCGGGAAGTGGATTGGTGGTTGAAGTACAAATCATTCTATTTAAAATTGATTTTAAATGTATTTCCCAAGCTTCAAGAAACCAAGCAATTGAAAGAGTGTGAGAAGGACTGAATCCAAACATTCCATTTATTTACAGCACTAGTTACGGGAAGAACTGTGTTCTTCCTCCAAACCCAACAAACTATCCATTAATCCACTGCGTCTCTCATTCTCCTGCGATCTGCCTGCTTCCCCAATCCCTCCCCACAACCAGCACCTGCTCTCAGCCACCTAATCACTATCTACTATCCCAATCCCTGACCAATATCAGCTCTCACCCAAGCACGATCGAAGTCCCGAACAGTATCCCCCCACCCCCCACCCCCAACTATCACCATTTCTCCACCTGGCCACCATCTGCTTCCTCTAACTACCATTTGTTGCTCCCAATCAGGACTGTCCTCCACTGTGATCAGGGCACCCAGTGCCTCACCACATCTCCCTCATAGATTGAACGCGGCCTTCTGAAGTAGGCTTCCTGCCTGATCAGCTTCTAGCCTGTCAGTCAGGGTGCTCGTGGGCTGGAACCCATGAGGAAAACAAAGATTTATCCTGCTCTTTTGGCTTTCTCAACCACACAACAGGACGATAGCTTAGGGGAATTATCACTAAACTATTAATCCAGAAGCTTAGCTAATGTTCTGGGGACCCAGGTTTGAATCCCGGGTGCGGCAGATGGTGGAATTTGAATTCAACAAAAAAAAAAATTTGGAATTAAGAATCTACTGGGCAGCACGGTAGCACAGTGGTTAGCATTGCTGCTTCACAGCTCCAGGGACCTGGTTCGATTCCCGGCTTGGGTCACTGTCTGTGTGCACATTCTCCTCGTGTCTGCGTGGGTTTCCTCCGGGTGCTCCGGTTTCTTCCCACAGTCCAAAGATGTGCGGGTTAGGTTGATTGGCCATGCTAAAAAAAAATTGCCCTTAGTGTCCTGAGGTGCGTAGGTTAGAGGGATTAGTGGGTAAATATATAAGGATATGGGGATAAGGCCTGGGTGGGATTGTGGTCGGTGCAGACTCGATGGGCCGAATGGCCTCTTTCTGTGCTGTAGGGTTTCTAAGATTCTAAGATTCTTACTGATGACCATGAAACCATTGTCAATTGTCAGAAAAACCTCTGGTTCACTAATGTCCTTTAGGAAAGAAAATCTGCCGTCTTTACTTGTTCTGGCCTACATGTGACTCCAGACCTACAACAATGTAGTTGACTCCCAACTGCTCTCCAAGGGCAACAAGGAATGGGCAATAAATGCTGGCCAGCCAGCAACATCCATGTCCCACGAATGAATTAAAAAAAACATTCGGAACTCTCTCCAAGCCAGGGAGAGGGAATTGGTCAGGATGTCAATTGGGAACTGCAGTTAGGGTTTACTGTCCAATAATAGTCACAGAAAATGCTAATCCGGAGGGGGAGAGCAGTTCTTGTGCTTAAACCTCCAAATCTCTGCAATGCTTTGCTCGTATGTTTGGGAATGTTCCTGTAATAACTCAGAATTCCAGGCAGAGATTCCTTTTGTAAGTCGAGCAGAACTATACCAGATGACATTGGTGCGAATTCTGTTTTGAATTTAAAATAGTCTCCTGAAGCTAAAGATGTAACTGGCAGCCATCCCAGAGGAAGAAAGGCCAGGAATCAAATGGACAGCATTAGACGAAAAACCTATGTTGCCCCCTTCAGTTGATTCTAGCTTCTCTTCCGCAATGGCCCTGTCCTGAGGATTTTTCTGTTTTGTGTGGAATGTCAAAAAATGTAAACAAATAAAACATCAAGATGTAAATAACATTAAAAATAAAATCTTATTAGGAATAGGGGACACAGTTTTAAAATAAAGGGCCGGATTGTCCGACCTCACCCAGGGCTGGGATTCTCCAGTCCCGTTGCAGTGAATGGAGATTTATCTGAACGCCAAAATCTCTGTTCTCGCTGGCAATGGCAGCGTGGTGTGAACAACCAGAGAATTCCGGCCAAAGTGTCTCCCATTTAAGATGGAGATGAGAAGATCTTTCTCTTCTCTCAAAGGATCTGAATCTTTGGAACTCTTGTCCCCCAGACAGCGGTAGAGTGAGGGTCAGTGAATAATTTTAAGGTAGAGCTAAATAGATTCTTGGCTAGCAAGGGAGTCAAAGGTTATCAGGGGCAGGCAGAATGAGGAGCTGAGGCCATGATCAGATCATTACTGAATGGTGGAACAGGCTCAAGGGGCCGAATGGCTTACTCTTGCTCCTAATTAATTTGTTACAAATACTGAAAATCTGATTTAAAAATAGAAAATGCTGGAAATACCAGGGCAAGCAGCATCTGTGAGGAGAAATGATAGGTTTTTGCTTTTTCAGATTTGCAGCACAGCAGAACATCATCAAAAATCGAAGGCCAGGAACCAGGGGTAAGGAAACAACGATTACCTGGAGTGGAACTTGGGGTAGTACTTGGTTAAGCTGGCTGTCCATTCTTTTTTCTGCCTTTGTAAGTGAAGTGGGATTGGTAGCTGGGCTGGTGTGCATTATTTCCCAGCACTTACTTCCGAACATCAGTACACTGCAGATTGACTGATACTGATCTTTCCCCGTAGTAGATTGGACTAAGCCAGCTTGATTGCATTTCAGGACGACAATGATCCTTGACAGTTATTGTGGTGCATGTGAGAAATTGTCCGGAGATCGAATCCCAGGAGACAATGCCTTCCTCGTGAACCTGTAAATACTTTCAAGGTAGATATTTCTCTGTCTTTATAAATAATGATAAATTACCTCAGATGCAGCCTGAACTTACATCCATCTTTTTTCCTCTTACTTCCACTTGCAAATAACACGAGAGAGGAATCCTCATTGGAATGCCCATCTTCAAAATTAGAGTTGCAGCAATTAAAAATCTGACAGCCAGAATTCTTGAACAAACAGTCCTTTGTAATTTTCTATGGTTCTATTCCAAGTGCAGGTCAGTGGGACTAGGCATAAAATGGTTCGGCACAGACAAGAAGGGCCAAAAGGCCTGTTTCTGAGCTGTAATTTTCTATGGTTCTATGGTAGTACATAACTTGAGTATTGCTGAAAAAAAAGGCAGGTCAAAGCTTTTCGTCTTGCACTCATCAGGTCATTCCATAAGAATACCAATATAAGAGGAAAAGGACAATTTATACTGTTTGGGAAGAGTGTGCAGATCAGTTGACAAATGGATTCTGATTAATAGAGGCATTGCCATGGAGAAAGTACCAGTTGACGATGACTGACAGTTAACTGCCAAACAGTTGAAATTTAAACCAGGCAGCTTGACCCTGATTGGTAAAAGCATTGTCCTGGGGAATGCGTCAGCAAATGGCTGTCACTCATTTCGTTCAGCTGAAACAGGCACAATGCGTGTACCTGTTCTTCCTAACTGCAAAGAACAGGGCCTATGTGTTTCTGCAAAATGTCCTGATGAGTACAAGACAAAAAGCTTTGACATGTCTCTTTTTTCAGCTATTCTTAAACAGAACACATCAAAATACCATATGCTATAAAACTAAAATAAGAGCACCTTTCTGAGTCCCTTCTCAAACTAAATTAAACTCCTCTATAAAAATGGCAACTTTATTTCAGACCAGAGCATGACTACTCCTATCTCCCATTTCATATGATAGATACATTTTTGAACAGTAAAGGAATTAAGGGTTATGGTGAGCGGGCGGGTAAGTGAAGCTGAATCCACGAAAAGATCAGCCATGATCTTATTGAATGGCGGAGCAGGCTCGAGGGGCCAGATGGCCCACTCCTGCTCCTAGTTCTTATGTTCTTATACACAGCACATTCTTGGCAAGAGTCATGAAAAATTAATGCAAGTGTTAATGCACACACAATACTCTGCATGCAAATATTAAAATGAAGCTCTTTTTCATGGGAGCCCTGTTACCCTGAGATTCGCTGATTAAAATTAATGGACACCAAATCCTGCACTGCATGCACATAAATTTCCATGTATTCATAAAGTCTTCCATTATGTTAATTATTCCACATACTTCATGACAGGATTGGACATAATGAGCTTTGCTGGCTCAACTTACCAGAAATGGTTATCGAATAAACAGATGTGGAGGTTCTCTTGATCTAAGTTAGACTGGTCAATCTTGATTTCCAATAAATATGTGAGGTACTAAAAGCGTATCCAGGATGAGGTCTTCAGCTGAAACATTGGCTTAGTCCACGTTTTGTGCAAAACACCATTTTACTGAGGGAACTGCAGTCGGTACAATGAACAGCTGCCCAGAGGCTTGTTAAACAGCTGGTGGCCACTTAAGAATGACTGTTCGCATTCACTGAAGAGGCTGCATGGAGTTTTAGTGGCTAGCACTTCAAATAATGTCCTCTCCTAACAGGGATCAACTGCTTGGGCGTGAGCACATTGTTGGTGTCAACTTCAAGCATAACTTAAAGGTACATTCACTACTTAAAGGGATACTCATCATTTCATGATCATTGTTTCTGCAGCTGTTAAAAGGATCTCTTAAATACATCAAGAGACTCAATGGAACACTTTGTCGAGAGGTTCGCTGACATGCAATCAACATGTATTTGCCAAATTCTCTGAGGACTCCAGCTGAAAAGAGTGAGTGATGCTATTGGGAACCTGTTAGCAAGAAAAAGGGTGCACTTGGGCATCTTGCTAGAAGTTCCCATGGGTCATAGAATGATAGAATCATACAGCGCAGAGGAGACCCTTCAGCCCATCGAGTCCACACTGACACATTAGAAATGCCTGAACTCCCACTTAATATCATCTGCCAGCACTTGGCCCATAGCCCTGAATGTTGTGCTGTGCCAAGTGCTCATCCAGGTACTTTTTAAAGGAGGTGAGTCAATCTGCTTCTACCACCCTCCCAGGCAGTGCATTCTAGACCATCACTACCCTCTGGGTAAAAATATCCTCCCTAAATCTCCTGCCCCTCACCTTGAACCGATGTCCCCTCGTGACTGACCCTTCAACTAAGGAGAACTGTGGCTTCTTATCCACTTTGTCCATGTCTCTCATAATCTTGTACCCCTCGATCAGGTTGCCCTCAGTATTCTCTGCTCCAACAAAAGCAACCCAAGCCTAGGAAACCTCTCTTTATAACTTAAATGCTCCATCCCAGGCAGCATCCTGGTGAATCTCCTCTGCACCCCCTCCAGTGCGTTCACGTCCTTCCGATAATGTGGCATCCAGAACTATACACAGTACTCTATCTGAACTTTGGTCAGGACAAGGAAAAGGGGGAAGACATGATGCCAGCCAGAGCAACAGCAGCTGCTGGAGGATAGAGAGACATAAGGGAATGCATTCTTCACCCCATGGGCACAGGGCACCCCTGCATCTCTGGATCTCATCCAACACCTCCTCTCTGAGAGCCTGTCTATCCTCTCCTTCTGTCCCTGAGCCTGAGGGAATCTGATAGAAACTAATAACATTCTAACAGGGTTAGACAGGGTAGATTCAGAAAGAATGTTCCCGATGGTGGGCGTGTCCAGAACCAGGGGTCATAGTTTGAGGATAAGGGGTAAACCTTTTAGAACTGAGGTGGGGAGAAATTTCTTCACCCAGAGGGTGGTGAATGTGTGGAATTCACTACCACAGAATGTAATTGAGGCCAAAACGTTGTCTGATTTCAAGAAGAAATTAGACTTAGCTCTTGGGGCTAAAGAGATCAAGGGATATTGGAGGAAAGGGGGAATCAGGATGTTGAATTCGATGATCAGCCATGATCAAAATGAATGGCTGAGCGAGCTCGAAGGGCTGAATGGCCGACTCCTGCTTCTAGTTTCTATGTTTCTATGTAACACACTGTGTACATGCCAGTCACTGCACTTTACATTTTCAGAGGAAGTGCATGCGAGGAGCCCACCACATACAGCACCACCAAATTCCATCTAATCAGCAATGGATGGTGAAACCTAAGGTTTCTGGTGAGTGACAACAGGCACGTAGCAATAATAATCATTGACTAGTCTATAATTCGGTGCTAAATCTGCTAAACCTAAACGTTCAAACAGGCATTTCTCATCAGCAAAGTAGCCATTTAACACCTCTTTTCACCTTTTAGCCAACATCACTCACCCCAGCCATCAGCAAACCCATCCTTTTTTTTGTATTAAGCAATACACTGACCATCTTTGCCAGAGCTAACAGCAATCAGCAGCAACTTCCAGTTCCTAGTAACAGGATGTTTATGTACAGTGTCTGCCAGCAGCACCCAGTCTGGGCTCAGGAGGTAAGTGTTCAGAGCCAGAGACCTTTATAATGCATGGAAACCATGCATGATTGATATGTACAAGTTACATCATTCATTCTGACTTAAAGGTGTGTACTGTTCTGTGATCTGATTTCAATTCCCACAAACCAGACTAACAAACTCAATTCTAACTGAACCCAGTTTCTCTCCAGAGTTCGGCAGCTCGCTTGGTGTGCCATTTTAATCTGGACTTGATTCAAATGAGGCCAACATGTTTATACTTTAACGCATGTCAGTAGTTCATTTCAGTTTGTGTAATAATAGCGTCACTGGAAGGATAGATGTTGGAAGGATTAAACATTGTGCCTGTGCAGCCAAGGATCGCGGCTTGGGTCCAACTCAGACTGATGTGACAAATGCTCTTTCTGACTGTCTGTCTCTCTCTTAAGTCTCTCTCCCTTCTGTCTGGCTACAGGATATAGTTCAGCACCAATCAGCAAATACACTGAAATAAGTTGATGTTTGAGGAACACGCTGTTTTTCTCTTAAACTGATGTTGTAAATGTGCCACTTACAAGAAGAGAGACTTTATCCTACTATCGAGTGCTTGCTGACAAAATTGGCTGAGAACACTTATATTCCTAAATTGTTGGAGAATTGGTGCAGACCTGATGGACCGAATGGCCTCCTCCTGCACTGTAGGGATTCTATGGTTCTTTAAAATGCGGGGCAGCACAATGGCACGGCGGTTAGCATTGCTGCCTCACAGGGACCCAGGTTCAATTCCAGCCTTGTGTGACTGTGTGCAGTTTGCACGTTCTCCCCGTGTCTGTGTGGGTTTCCTCCAGGTGCTCTGGTTTCCTCCCACAGTCTAAAGATGTGCATGTCAGGTGGATGCTAAATTGCCCCTTTGTGTCCCAAGATGTTTAGGTTCGGAGGATTAGCGGAGTAAATATGTGGGGTTGCAGGTCGAGGGCTTGGGTGAGATGCTGATTCGGTGCAAACTCAATGGGCTGAATGGCCTCCTTCTGCACTGTAGGGAATCTATGATTGTATGAAAGGTTGCCACGATACTTGTTAATTGGAAAAATATATGCATGATAGCCAAAGCCTTTCGATGTGGGTCATGTTGTTGTTTCTGTTTTTGTCTCATTGCTATGAGTTCTGTTCTTATAACATAAATGGCACAAAGTCCATGTCAACAGAAAGTGCTCAATATTGGGCCACTGCTGCAGCAAACATCGGGTACAGAGAAGTAAGATGAGAATTCAGCACAGTTAGTTAATACACACAGCTATGATGCATTCATTTTTCTTTAGGGTCATCCTCAGTGGCAGGTTCAGTTTCAAAGGGTGCAGAATAAACAATGTAGGTGCTGCTGCTGCCAAACAATTGCAAGACATGTTGAAGGAAGAGGCTGTGTCAGTGGCATCTTGCTGCGTGGGAGCAAATAGAAGCCTGTTTCTTAGGAACTGATCAACTGCATTGGTCAGACAACCAATTAAAGGCAAGCAAACCAATTGTACACTCGGTCATGGGGGGAAAGTATGGGGTGATGGAACAAAAGAGACTAAATGAATCTGACAAGCTCCTGCAAGGGGGCATGTTTGCACATGTATGGTTGTTCTCCTGCTGCTCTGGTACCTACCTCTCTCTCTAACTGGGATGGTTTCCACAGCACCCGGATCCTGAAGCAATCATGTCAAACCACCTCCCACCGGTTTGGCAAAGTCCATTCTTCTTTCCTGGATTGTCGTTTTCTTAATGATGCCTGAGTGGGTTGCACCCAACCACAAATTGGTTGGGTTAATTTGATGACTGGAGGTGTTCTGACTTGCACAGGGAAATCAGCGTTGACGCTGTTATTTGCAAGTTTAGACAAGCTTGGGAGTAGATGAAATTTTATAGTGTTTTTTTTTACGATTTTGTTGAGTTTTTCTTTCCATTTTTGAGTCCTGCTAACCTGTTAGTTGCCACCCTGGTCCAATCTGTCAGCACATTGTTTTTTATTGTCACTGATCAGCAGATACTGGGCCAGATAGCAGAACAATCAGAGAAATATTTAATAACAGAATTGACAATTCAACACGATGCGCTATCAATAAGGCGAAAGACTACCGATATGCCAATATAAGTGTAGGCTTTTATTCACAACAGAATCAGGAGCAGATCCCAACAATTAACCGACCTGGACTGAACAAGGGGGAGGAGACAGCCACCTTTATACTAGGTGCTGAGGGGAGGAACCAAACTGGAAGGGGATGTGTCCAGGTATGACAAACACACACAACGGTGGTCCATATAGGACAAAGGCACAACTGAGGTCCACCACATTCACCCCTTCCTTTTAAAAAAAAACAACACGGGGGTGAAGCGGAACAATATTACAAGTCCAGACGAACCGGTGGCTTGATCCGTCGTCGCGATCGTCGTAGTGCAGGTCGCAGAGTCATCCGAGCAGGGAGCGATGTCGGCCCAGGCTCCGTACAGTGAGCGTCGAGAGAAGGCGCTGGGTGGTGTGAAGCGGACCGATCCGTCGTCCCGTCCAGTCGTCGGGTACTGCGTGGCGACGGCTCCGGCGACTCAAGCGAGCTGTACGTAGGGGCGAGAGGAATGAGCAGTGGCCCTGGTGGCGTATGGGGAACAGTGGGAACCGGAGCTGGGGGGTGGGGGGCTGCAACAGGCTCTGGGCACACTACATTGGGGACAGGGACTGAGGGAGGAAGAGGCGTAGCAGTCTCCGAATGGACGACACCAGGGACCGTGGGGCGGAAGGACGTGGTGACCTCCGGGGCACCCGCGGGTGCCAAGTCACGGACAGAAACCGTGTCCTCCCGCCCATCAGGGTACGCTACATAAGCATATTGGGGATTAGCATGGAGCAGTTGGACCTCCTCGACCAAGGGATCTGCCTTATGGGTCCGGACATGCTTCCGAAGCAGGACGGGTCCCGGGGACATCAGCCAATCCGGGAGCGAAGTACCCGAGGAGGACTTCCTGGGAAATGAAAACATCCGCTCGTGAGGGGTCGTATTGGTCGCTGTGCACAAGAGTGACCTAATGGAATGTAATGCGTCCGGAAGGACGTCTTGCCAACGGCTGACTGGAAGGCCCCTAGACCGTAACGCTAATAGAACGACCTTCCAGACGGTTGCGTTCTCCCGCTCTACTTGACCATTGCCCCTGGGGTTATAGCTAGTGGTGCGGCTGGAGGCAACGCCTTTGGCGAGCAGGTACTGCCTCAGCTCGTCACTCATGAAAGAGGACCCACGGTCGCTATGAATATAGGCTGGGAAGCCGAACAGGGTGAAGAGCTTGTTCAGGGTCCGAATCACTGTAGCCGTGGTCATGTCCGAGCAGGGGAAGGCAAAAGGGAAACGTGAGTATTCGTCAATGATATTCAGGAAATAAACATTGCGGTTAGAGGAGGGGAGGGGGCCTTTAAAATCAACGCTAAGGCGCTCGAACGCGCGAGTGGCCTTTACAAGGTGCGCCCTACCTGGCCGGTAGAACTGCGGTTTGCACTCAGCGCAGACCCTGCATTGCCTGGTAATTGCCCGGACTTCCTCAAGGGAGAAGGGCAGGTTACGGGACTTGACAAAATGGAAAAATCTGGTGACACCCGGGTGACAGAGGTCGTTATGGAGGGACTGTAGCTGGTCTAGTTGGGCACTGGCACATGATCCACGGGACAGGGCGTCTGGGGGCTCATTGAGCTTCCCGGGCCGGTACATGATGTCATATCTGTAGGTGGAGAGCTCAATCCTCCACCGCAAGATCTTGTCATTCTTAATCTTGCCCTTTTGCCTGGTGTTAAACAGGAAGGCAACTGACCGCTGGTCCGTAATTAAGGTGAATTGTTGGCCCGCGAGATAATGGCGCCAGTGCCGGACGGCTTCCACGATGGCCTGGGCCTCCTTCTCGACCGAGGAGTGTCGAATCTCAGGGCCTTGTAAGGTCCGGGAAAAGAAGGCCACCGGACGGCCCCTCTGGTTAAGGGTGGCAGCTAGGGCAAAGTCAGACGCATCACTTTCCACTTGGAATGGGATGGATTCGTCCACAGCGTGCATCGCGGCCTTCGCGATGTCCGCTTTGATGTCATCGAAGGCCCGACAGGCCTCCTCCGCCAGGGGAAAAGAGGTCGATTTTAGGAGCGGACGGGCTTTATCTGCGTAACGGGGAACCCACTGGGCATAATAGGAGAAGAAGCCCAGGCATTTCCTCAGTGCTTTGAGGGTAATAGGGAGGGGAAGCTGCATAAGGGGACGCATACGGGCTGGGTCGGGGCCAAGGACACCATTTTCTATCACGTACCTAAGGATGGCGAGGCGGCGTGTCCGGAAAACACACTTCGCCTCATTGTATGTGAGGTTCAGGAGAGTGGCCGTACGAAGGAATTTTTGTAGGTTGGCATCATGGTCCTGCAGGTCATGGCCGCAGATGGTGACGTTATCCAGATACGGGAAAGTGGCCCGTAGTCCGTGCTGGTCCACCATTTGATCCATGGCCCGTTGGAAGACTGAGACCCCATTGGTGACACCAAAGGGGACTCGGAGGAACTGGTAGAGGCGGCCATCCGCCTCAAAGGCAGTGTATGGGCGATCCTCCGAGCGGATAGGGAGCTGGTGGTAAGATTTCAAATCGATCGTTGAAAAAACCCTATAGTGCGCGATGCGGTTGACTATGTCCGCGATACGGGGAAGAGGATATGCATCTAGTTGGGTATACCTGTTTATGGTCTGGCTGTAGTCAATCACCATGCAGTGTTTCTCCCCCGATTTAACTACGACCACTTGCGCCCTCCAGGGGCTGGTGCTGGCCTGGATAATCCCTTCCTGGAGCAAACGTTGTACCTCGGACCGAATGAAGGCCCGGTCATCCGCACTATAGCGCCTACTCTTGGTGGCTATAGGCCTACAATCCGGGGTGAGGTTATCAAATAACGGGGGGGGGGTGATCTTGAGGGTCGAGAGACTGCAGGTGGTGCGCGAGGGGCGCTGCCGTGATGGCGCCTGGCAGACGGAGAGCGGGGGATAAGGGCCATCGTACTGCAGGGTGACGCTCCTATGATGGCTGAGGAAATCTAACCCCAGCAGTACAGCTGCGCAGAGTCGCGGCAGCACGAGGAGCCGAAAACGCTCGTAGACTGTGCCCTGTACCGTCAGCGTCACCAAGCAGCACCCGAGGACCTCCACTGAGTGAAAATTCGAGGCCATGGAGATGGTCTGGCTCCAGGGTTGCACGGGAAGGGCATATTGACGCACTGTGCGAGGGTGTATAAAACTTTCCGTGCTCCCACAGTCAAACAGGCAGTTTTCTGCATAACCATTTACCTTGATCTCCATTATGGACTTGGAGAGTTGATGTGGCTGCGACTGGTCCAGGCAAATCGATGCCACTGTTGAATTAAAGAAGAATCCATCTTCGTCGCCGTCTGATGACGTCACGGATGAAGCTTCCTGCTCAGCTTGCCTTGATGCCAGTCTCAAAGATGGCGACTCCCGCACTTCCGGTGACCGCATCAAAGATGGCGATTCCCGCACTTCCGGTGACCGCATCAAAGATGGCGATTCGCGCGCAGCCGCCGCCTGCATCAAAGATGGCCGCGCCCTCGGAGCACACATGGCTCCACGAGTCTTCAGAAGCGGCTTTGCTCGGCAGACTTTAACAAAGTGGCCTAGCTTACCGCATCCGGAGCAAATCGCGTCCTTTGCCGGGCAGTGACGCCGAGGGTGCTTAGGGAGGCCACAAAAGTAACATTTGGGCCCTGCTGGAGCAGCCGTCGCAGTGGAGCCGTCGGTGGAACGGGATCCAAGGTAAGACCCGAGATTATGGGAGGCTGCTTCTAACGTTTCAGCCATCGTGGCCGTTTTCCGGAGGTCTAGGTCATCTTGTTCCAGCAGACGCTGCTGGATGTATGTAGACTCAATGCCCGCAACGTAGGCGTCGCGGATCAGATCCTCCGTGTTCTGAGCTGCTGAAACAGCCTTACAGTCGCATGCTCGGGCGAGGACTCGCAGGGCGCGCAGAAATTGGGCGCACGATTCTCCTGGCTGCTGTTTGCGGGTAGTTAGGAGGTGTCTGGCGTAAACCACGTTAGGGCTCTTTCGGAACTGCCCTTTTAGGAGTTCGATAGCGTCCGCGTAAGTAGCAGCGTCCCGGAAGATTCCATAGACAGTTTCGCTTACCCGGGCGCGGAGCACGTGGAGTTTAGCAGCGTCGGTGTCGATGGCCGTAGCGGTGTCGACGAATGCTTCGAAGCAGTCCAACCAATGATCAAATTTATCAGAGGCTCCAACCTCTTGAGGGTTTAATGCTAACTTGTCGGGTTTTAGAAACTGCTCCATACTAGTAACTGTTGTGAATAAAATTGATGCGCTATCAATAAGGCGAAAGACTACCGATATGCCAATATAAGTGTAGGCTTTTATTCACAACAGAATCAGGAGCAGATCCCAACAATTAACCGAGCTGGACTGAACAAGGGGGAGGAGACAGCCACCTTTATACTAGGTGCTGAGGGGAGGAACCAAACTGGAAGGGGATGTGTCCAGGTATGACAAACACACACAACGGTGGTCCATATAGGACAAAGGCACAACTGAGGTCCACCACACAACATTCATCGAGGTGGAAATTATTTTCAACCATTTTTTAACAGGCCTGAAATAAGCAGTACGTTGAGAGCATGTACCAGAGACCATCTGCCCGAGGCTTTTCTATACTTATTCATGGGATGTTGGCCTTGCTGGCAAGACCAGGCCTGGAATTTTTCAGCCCCACACGTTGCCAGTCCCACTAAAAGACAACTCCATGTGTCCCCCCCCCCGCCCCCCCCCCCCCCCCCCCCACCAGATCCATAGCAGGTCCTGCCATGGCAAGGCCAAAAAACCCTGGTCCACCTTCGGTTGTCCATCCCAAATTGCTTTTGAGGATGAGGGTGGTGAGCTCCCTCCGGAACAGTCCACGTGTTGTAGGTACACCTGCAGTGCCACTCGGCTGGGATTTCTAGGATTCTCATTCAATGGTGAAGGGAAAGTGAGATAGATCCAAGAGCGGCACGGTGGCACAGTGATTCACACTGCTGCCTCACAGCTCCAGGGACCCGGATTCAATTCCAGCCTTGGGTCATTGTCTGTGTGGAGTTTGCACGTTCTCCCCTATTCTGCATGGGTTTCCTCCGGGTGCTCCGGTTGCCTCCCACAGTCCAAAGATGTGCAGGTAAGATTGATTGGCCACACTAAATTGACCCTAGTGTCAGGGGGATTAGCGGGGTAAATGTGTGGGGTTGCAGGGAATAGGGTCTGGGTGAGATTGTGGTTGGTGCAGACTTGATGGTCCGAGTGGCCTCCATTGTACTGTGGGGATTCTATGATTCTAAGTCAGGGTGGTATGCGACTTGGAGGGGAACTTGCAGATGGCGGTGTTCACATCCATCTGCTGCCCTTGACCTTCAAGGTGGGAGAGATCGTGAGTTTGGAAGGAACTGTTAAAGGAACCTTGGCAACTTGATGCAGTGCATCTTGTAGATGGTGCACACTGCTGCCAAGGTGTATCAGTGGTGGAGGGAGTGAATTTTTACGTTGGTGCATGGGGCACCACATCATAACTTTCAGGGCTATGGGCCAAGTGCTGGCAGATGGGATTAGGTGGGATTTCAGGTGTTTCTAGTGTGTCGGTGCAGGCTCGATGGGTTGAAGGGCCTCTTCTGCGCTGTATAATTCTAGGATTTTAAGTGGGCTGCTTTAACCTAGATGTTGTGGAGCTTCATTAGTGTTGTTGGAACCGTACCCATCCAAGCAAGTGGAGAGTATTTAATCACACGCCTGACTTCTGCTTTGTAGATGGTGGACATTTAGGGAGTCATGAGGAGAGTTACTCGAATGAATTTCAGCTTCTGACCTGTCTTGTAGCCATAGTCTTTAAATTACTGATCCAGTTCCATTTCTGGTTAAGGGTAACCTGAAAGATGTCGATAGAGCGAAATTCAGCAATGGTGATACCACTGAATGTCTAGGGGAGAAATTGAAATTCAGGAAAATCTCAGCAGGTTTGGCAGCTGAAGTTTCGAGTCCAGATGATCCTTTGTCTGAGCAGGTCCTGCCATGGCAAGGTACACCTGGACTCGTGTCATCTGGACTCGAAATGTCAGCTCTTTTCTCCCCTTACAGATGCCACCAGACCTGCTGAGATATTCTAGCATTTTCTCCTTTGGCTTCAGACTCCAGCATCCACAGTAATTGAAATTCAGCCTTGGCCTTCACTCCATCAAAAGTCAGTGTAACTCAGCCTTGACTACTTCCAATGACCCAGCATCCACCGTCCTCTGTGGAAGAGAATTCCAAACTCCAACGATTCTCGGAGAGAAGAAATTCCTCCTTGTCTCCATCCTAAACGGGAGACATTCTTCCACAAGGCGAAAGATCCTCGCAGCACATATCCAGTCAAGACCTTTCGGAATATGTATTTCAGCAAGATTCGTCTCACTCTTCTAAATTCTAGATGCAGGCTCAACATTTTCCCTTGAGACAGCTCCTCCATTCCATAAGTCAATCTTGTGGACCTGCTCTGAACTATTTCCAATGCAAGTATATCGCTCCTTGATGAAGGAGACAACAAAAACTTTACTCAATATGCTAGGTCTCATAGAATCATAGGATCCTACAGTGCTGAAGGAGGCCATTGAGTCTGCACCAACCACAATCCCACCGAGACCCTATCCCCATGCATTTACCCGAGCCAGTCTCCTTGACACTAAGGGGAAATTTAGAATGGCCAATCCACCTAGCTTGCACATCTTTGGACTGTGGGAGGAAACCGGAGCACCCAGGGAAAACCCCTGCAGACATGGGGAGAATGTGCAAACTCCACACAGATAATGACCCAACCCGGGTCCCTGGCACTGTGAGGCAGTAGTGCTAACCATTGTGCCACCCAGTCTCACCAATGCCTTGGGCAGTTTAACAAGGCTTCCCTACTTTATAGCCCACCCTCCTGGAACAAAGACCAGCATTTTATTTGCCTTCCTAATTACTTGCTGTACCTCCTTGCTAATTTTCTGTGATTTATATACAACGGCCACGAGTTCCCTTTGTACCACAGCATTCTGCATCATCCAGAGGTTCTTATTAAGCTATGTGTAGACATGGATGGGATTTTCCAGCCACGAGCCCCCAAGACCAGGAATTCCTGCTCGTGAGCAACAGATCAGAATGCGTAAATTTCCAAAAAAATAGGGCGGCGTGGTGGCACAGTGGTTAGCACTGCTGCCTCACAGCTCCACCAACCCAGGTTTGATTCCAGCCTTGGGTCGCTGTCTGTGTGGAGTTTGCACATTCTCCCTGTGTCTGCGTGGGTTTCCTTCGGGTGCTCCTGTTTCCTCCCACAGTCCAAAGATGTGCAGGTTAGGTGGATTGACCATGCTAAATTCTCTCTTAGTGTCAGGGGGAGTAGCTAGGGTAAATGCATGGAATTATGGGTATAGGAGCTGAGTGGGATTGTGGTCGGTGCAGACTCGATGGGCCGAATGGCCTCATCCTGCACTGTATGATTCTATGAAAGGCTCTATTCTATCTACCTTGAAATGGTCCGCTGAATTTTCTGTCTCACCCGCTATGATTCCTGCAGGGTGGGAAATTTTCGGTCATGGTAGTCAGAAAGAAGAATACTCAGTACTGGCTTTGTTCTGGGACTGGGGCCTATAAAAGGCCTTAAGTTGTCTATTTGAACATTTTTCCCTCTTTGGCCACTTTTCCACACACCTTAATTGTTTTGCTTCTTTGAGCTCTGCTTGTGCTCTGTGAGGGGTTTCTGTGAGAAAATCTCCTTCATATAGTAACTGCTTAATCTCTGCAAGCACCATGTTGCCACATCCATCAGTAATTGGAACCTTTGCCAACTTTCCAGCAAAGCATTCATAAATTTTTACATTTAATCCGTACTGAAGGATATCTTTCAAATCCTGTTAACACAGTGCTACTGCTTCCTTCTACCTTCCCTGGCCTCTTGCTGTATGGCCTGAAAGCATGAAAGATACATGTTCCCAACTCTCAACCTTTAAAGAAATTAAGCATCGTTTTCCCTTAAGAATTCCTGCAATTCAGCCCTTGCATTTGTAGTGATTGTGTTTCAGTTTGCTTGTAATTCAGTGAAGTTTCATTATTAAAGTTTATTTTAAAATGGCAAAACTGTAAAAGGTATTTTTTTAAATCATCTGGCAAGGCCAGTGGCTTCATTAGTGGCTGCTGCAACAAAGAACAAAGAAAATTACAGCACAGGAACAGGCCCTTTGGCCCTCCAAGCCTGCACCGACCATATTGCCCGACTGAACTGAAGCCCCCTACCCTTCAGGGGACCATATCCCTCTATTCCCATCCTATTCATGTATTTGTCCAGACCCCCCTTAAAAGTCACTGAATTATCTTACTAATCACCTCATTAACCCGGACAAAAGCAGCCAAATGAACCCCATTATGCGCACAATTTTCCTATGCAGTCTGCTGTAACACATTGTGATAAGCAAGGTATAATTTTTAAGTAGAATTTTTATATGTATGTATTTTTGTATTCAGGATGGTAGAATGGTTCCAATTTCATTTAAGGTTTTCTATGAGCCTCGGTGCCTAGAAGTCTGGGCAGACTTGTGTCTGAAAGTTCAGTTTGTTTTGGAGGTTTTTTCTATAGTAAATCTGTTTAATGAGGTTTTACAACCCCAAAGTTAAAGAGAGGAGTTAAAAAGGGGTTAGAAGTTTAGAGATTGTAGAAAAGAGTACTAAGTAGAGAAAACTTAACTGCTGCCTAGTGACTGTGCCCAAGTGACACAGAGACAGAGAAAGGTAGGAGCTGAGAGGCAGTTCAATCAGTGTCAGAGAAGACAGGAATTTTAAACTCCCTGATCAGAAAATTTACAAGGCTACGAGGAGACTGAGTTGAGGGAATTTATGGGTTTGCAATTGAAGCAACAGTGAGTTGGCAGTGCACTCTTGGGTAGCACGGAGAAAGATACCAGTTGGGTGAAAAGTGTAAGTGGTGCAGAAGGTGAAATCGCATGGAATCAGAGGTGAGCTGGCAAGGTGGATACAAAACTGGCTCGGTCAAAGAAGGCAGAGAGTAGCAGTGGAAGGGTGCGTTTCTAAATGCAGGGCTGTGACAAGTGGCGTTCCTCAGGGATCAGTGCTGGGACCTTTGCTATTTGTAATATATATAAATGATTTGGAGTAAAATGTAACTGGTTTGATTAGCAAGTTTGCGGACGACACAAAGGTTCGTGGATTTGCGGATAGCAATGAGGACCATCAGAGGATACAGCAGGATATAGATCGGTTGGAGATTTGGGCGGAGAGATGACAATTGGAGTTTAATCCGGACAAATGTGAGGTAATGCATTTTGGAAGGTCTAATACAGATAGGAAATATACAGTGAATGGCAGAACACTTAAGAGTATTGATAGGCAAAAGGATCTGGGTGTACAGGTACACAGGTCACAAAGTGGCAATGCAGGTGGAGAACGTAGTCAAGAAGGCATACGGCATGCTTGTTTTCATCAGCTGGGGCATTGAGTTTAAAAATTGGCAAGTCATGTTGCAGCTTTATAGAACCTTAGGCTGCACTTGGAATATCGTGTTCAATTCTGGTCGCCACACTACCAGAAGGATGTGGAGGCTTTGGAGAAGGTACAGAAAAGATTTACCAGGATGTTGCCTGGTATGGAGAGCATTAGCTATGAGGAGAGGTTGGAGAAACTTGGTTTGTTCTCACTGGAACGACGGAGGTCGAGGGGGCGACCTGATAGAAGTCTACAAGATTATGTGAGGCATGGAAAGAGTGGATAGTCAGAAGCTTTTTCCCAGGGTGGAAGAGTCAATTATTAGGGGGCACAGGTTTAAAGCGCGAGGGGCAAGGTTTAAAGGAGATATACAAGGCAGATTTTTTACATAGAGAGTAGTGGGTGCCTGGAACTCGTTGCCAGGGGAGGTAGTGGAAGCGGATATGGTAGTGACTTTTAAGGGGCGTCTTGACAAATACATGAATAGGATGGCAATAGAGGGATATGGTCCCCGGAAGGGTAGTGGGCTTTAGTTAAGTCGGGCAACATGGTTGGTGCAGGTTTGAAGGGCCGAAGGGCCTGTTCCTGTGCTGTAATTTTCTTTGTTCTTTGTTCTTTGTTCAGAGAGTGAATGATCAAAAGAATCACCAGAAGGAAACCATTTGCAACTGTGCTAGCACAAGCAAGAAGCACTGGTGTCCAATAAGTGGTAAATCTTCACTGGGTTTTGTGTCTATGGGGATTTTGTTGGGGTAAAGGAATATCGGGAAATTGAATCATCTTCTTGTGTTTGCATTGAGATCTTTCCAACCTTTTTGTCAGATGTAATATAGTTCATTTTTCCTTGTTTTAATTAACATTTTATCCTTTGTGTTAAAAGTTCATCAGCAGCCCTTCACCAACTGAACCATGATGTATCTATCTAATCCTGTTGCTGGCGTTCCAATGCCCAAAGGGGAATGCTCATCCAGATGTGCTTCCCTTTATCCTGGTAAGTTCCAGCAACCAGATATTTACAAATAGAAATGATATCGCATTGGGCCCATTTTACGGAGCATACAATGGATGTGGAGGCAGTGGTGTGGTGATATTGTCGCTTGATTAGTAATCCAGAGACCCAGGGTAATGCCCTGGGGACCTGGGTTCGAATCCCACCACGACAGATGGTGAAATTTGAATTCAATTTAAAAACCTCTGGAACTAATAGTCTACTGATGACCATGAACTCATTGTTGATCATCAGAAAAACCCACCTGGATCTGTAATGTCCTTTAAGAGAGGAAATCTGCCGTCCTTACCTGGTCTGGCCTACATGTGACTCCAGACACTTAAATGAATTCAGGGATGGGCAATAAATGCAGGCCCAGCAAGCAACACCCAGGTTCCATGAACAAATAAAAAAAAATGTGAGACAATTTCAGGATCTAATGTCTTGTACCCCAAAGGAAGACTGAGTGATATTAAGGAGGCATCAGGTGATTTTTCAAACTTCCCTGCTATTCATCTCAATGATGTTTTAAAGGCCCCTGATAGAGGTAAATTAGGTGTTTCCTCATCCAAATTTGATGGAATCACAGATAGATTTGCTCCAACCAGAGATAGATCTGCTCCATTCGGGATGTTGAATAAGCTCAACAAAATATGAAGACAAGGTAGATGGATTGGCCATGCTAAATTACCCCTTTGTATCCAAAGATGTAAGTTAGGTGGATCAGCCATGGAAATTGCACGGAGTTACGGGGATAAGGTGAGGGATCGAACCTAGGTGGGATGCTCTCTTGGAGATTCAGTGTAGACTCGATGGACCGAATGGACCCTATCTGCACAAAAAAAATTGTTATTATCCAGCCTGGAGCCAGGAGACCAGGAATCGTTTGGCTTCAGGATATAACAATTGGGCTTCAGCATCACCACTCTTCCCACTCCATAATCTCAGCTGGGAATCTACATTCTGGCTACTGACAGTGAGGGTTTTAACAACACCAGGTTAAAGTTCAGCAGGTTTATTTGGTAGCAAATGCCATTAGCTTTCGGAGCGCTGATCCTTCGTCATAATGAGTGGAAATCTGCTCTCAAACAGGGCACAGAGACACATGTCTCTGTGCCCTGTTTGAGAGCAGATTTCCACTCCATCTGATGAAGGAGCAGCGCTCCGAAAGCTAATGGCATTTGCTACCAAATAATACTGACAGCGAGGCAGGCGGTGATATTAATTAATTCTAAACGAGTGAACTGCTGGTCAAGCTTCGCCAGATATCAGCAGCTCATCTAATGAATGCTTATGAGGCTACTGGTCCAGTGTTAGGCCAGACTTGGGCCTTTAGGTTTAGGCGGCCACCATCTTGCCTGTAGTCAGAGGCTGGCTTATTCATGCACCACCGAACCTTTCAGCTATAGATCATTATAATTCATTACATTACATTAAACCTTAGGCAGCAAGAACCTGCCTATGTTTTACGATAACTGCCAGCTTGAGATTTCCATATAATTTTTTTTTATTCATCGGTGGGACATAGACATCGCTGGCTGAGCAGTATTTATTGTCCATCCCTGGTTGCCTTGAAGGGCAGTTGAAAGTCAACCACATTGCTGTGGCTCTGGAGTCACATGTTCACCGATGATTGCACAATGTTCAGCATCATCCGTGACTCCTCAGATACTGGAGCAGTCCATGTCCACATGCAACAAGATCTGGGCAATACCCAGGCTTGGGCTGACAAATGGTTCGTGCCACACAAATGCCAGGCACTGACCATCAGCAATAAGAGGCACGCTAACTACCGCCCCTGAACATTCAATGGTGTAACCATCACTGAATCCCCAACTGTCAACATCCTTTGGGTTATCATTGACTGGAACCTCAACCGGACTCACCAGATAAACACAGTGGCTACAAGAGCAGGTCAGAAGCTAGGAATACTGCGGTGAGTAACTCACCTCCTGACTCCCCAGAGCCTATCCACCATCCACAAGGCACAAGTCAGGAGTGTGATGGAATCCTCCCCACTTGCCTGGATGGGTGCAGCTCCAACAACACTCTCAAGAAGCTTGACACCATCCAGGACAAAGCAGCCCGCTTGATTGGCACCACATCTACAAACATTCAACCCCTCCACCACCGATGCTCAGCAGCAGCAGTGTGTACTATCTACAAGATGCACTGCAGCAATTCACCAAAGATTCTTAGACAGCACCTTCCAAACCCATGATCACTGGCTGGCCAGCATTTATTGCCCATACCTAGTTGCCCTTGAGAAGGTGCTGGTGAGCTGCCTTCGAAAGAAATCATAGAAACCCTACAGTACAGAAAGAGGCCATTCGGCCCATCGAGTCTGCACCGACCACAATCCCACCCAGGCCCTACCCCCATATTCCTACACGTTTTACCCGCTAATCCCTCTAATCTACGCATCCCAGGACACTAAGGGGCAATTTTAGCATGGCCAATCAACCTAACCCACACATCTTTGGACTGTGGGAGGAAACCGGAGCACCCGGAGGAAACCCACGCAGACACGAGGAGAATGTGCAAACTCCACACAGACAGTGACCCAAGCCGGGAATCGAACCCAGGTCGCTGGAGCTGTGAAGCAGCAGTGCTAACCACTGTGCTACCATGCCGCCCTGAATCGCTGCAGTCCATGTTCTGTGGGTTGACCCACAATGCCGGCAGGGACAGAATTCCAGGATTTTGACCCAGCGACTGTGAAGGAGCGGCGATATATTTCCAAGTCAGGATGGTGAGTGGCTTGGAGGAGAACTTGCAGGTGGTGGTGTTCCCATTTACCTGCAGCCCTTGCCCATGATCACTTCCATCTAGAAGGACAAGGGCAGCAGATTCATGGGAACACCAGCACCTGCAAGTTCCCCTTCCAGCCACTCACCATCCTGACTTGGAAATATATCGCCGCTCCTTCACAGTCACTGGGTCAAAATCCTGGAATTCCATCCCTGCCGGCATTGTGGGTCAACCCACAGAACATGGACTGTAGCAATTCATGAAGGCAGCTCACCAGCACCTTCTCAAGGGCAACTAGGTACGGGCAATAAATGCTGGCCAGCCAGCGATACCTATGTCCCACGAATGAATTTTTTAAAATGTCAGCCAGACCAGCAGATTTCCTTCCCTAAATGACATGAGTGAACCAGTCAGGTTTTTCCTGACAATCAACAATGGTTTCATGGTCATCAGTAGATTTTTAATTCCAATAATTTTTTTATTGAATTCAAATTCCACCATCTGCCATGGCAGGATCTGAACCCAGATCTCTGGAATATTAACTGAGTTTCTGGATTAGTACTACTCGCCTTCCTCTAACTGGAGCTCTGAACTACCGCCATTGGGATCAGATTGTAATGTAGCAGAGCACATGCATCACAACCAGCTTCCCAAACCAGCCTTTCTGTTCGAGTCAATCTTCACACATCAGTTTTTGTTTAACCTGAGCTTCCATGTAGGTTATTAAAGACTCCAGCCTCAGGCCTATTTGCTTCTGCAAAGGATTTGACATTAGTTTTAGGCTCTGGATCCCTTTTGTGATACCTATGCCAAAATGGTGGATGGCAGACTTCCAGCTTGGAATGCCTACTCACCTATGCTAGAAGGATGGAGTTTAAAAACAGGGAGTTTATGTTGCAGCTGTATAAGGTTGTGAATCTATGGAGTTCCTTGCCAAGTGAAGCAGCTGAGGTTACCTTATTGAATGTTTTTAAGGCAAAGACAGATACATTTTTGAACAGTAAAGGGATTAAGGGTTATGGTGAGCGGGCGGGTAAGTGGAGCTGAGTCCACAAAAAGATCAGCCATGATCTTATTGAATGGCGGAGCAGGCTCGGGGGGGTCAGATGGCTTACTCCTGCCTCTAGTTCTTATATTCTTATGTACATATATGTTCTCCTGTAAAATTGGTGCAGTGTTGTTTAACTCAGATGCCATCCTTTCTTTAGAAAGTTGTTGACTCCTTGCTGGATTACACTTCCATAGGTATGCTGCTGTCCTGCAGTACCTCAGACATGGAATCATTATCCACAGGGTCCCAACAGTCAGTCTCAGCAGGATGTTTGGTGGAGATAGGCGTCACAGCACAGCCTAATTCTGTTCATAATAAATAAGAGCAAAATATCGCAGATGCTGGAATTCCAAAATAAAAATGGAAAGTGCTGGAAACATCAGCAAATCTGGCAGTGTCTGCAGAGAGAAATAAACAGAGTTAACATTTCAAAACCAATATAACTCTACATGGGAACTAATTTTGGTGACGCCTTCACATCCACAGAGATTGAGTAACGGCAAATATGCGAATTAGCAATTGGGATGGGAATTAGAGTCATAGTCATAGAGGTTTACAGCATGGAAACAGGCCCTTCAGCCCAACTTGTCTATGCCGCATTTTTTCTAACCACGAAGATAACCCCAATTGCCGACGTTTGGGGGCACATATCCCTCCATACCCATCTTAACCATGTAGCTGTCTGAATGCTTTTTAAAAGACAAAATTATACCACCTCTACCGCCACCTCTGGCAGTTCACTTCAGACACTCACCACCCTCTGTGTGAAAAAATTGCCCCTCTGGTCCCTTTTGTATCTCTCCCCTCTTCCCTTAAGTCTATGTCCTCTAGTTTTAGACTCGCCTACCTTTTTTTTCTCCCATTCCCTAACCCTCTCAATTACATCACTTTGCCCACTAGGCTAGCTGACACCAGATTAAGCCTCACGACAAAAGTTTAAAGTCTAGTAGGTTTATTTGGAATCACGAGCTTTCGGAGCGCTGCTCCTTCATCAGGTGACTCAGCTGATGAAGAAACAGCGCTCTGAAAGCTTGTGATTCCAAATAAACCTTTTGGACTCTAACCTGGTGTTGTGAGACTTCTTACTGTGCTCACCCCAGTCCAACGCCGGCATCACCACATCAAGGACATCAGATTACACAGCACAGACTGGGGATAGAATTTGGCCTCTTCCTCATCCATGTGTCACAGTCACTCACCAAATAAATTGTGCTTTAATCATCATGGGAGCTGTATGTTGACAGGTTTTGACATTAGGACATGAAAATCACAAGTGAAATAGTTTTGTTCTCAAGCATTGGGTATGAAAATTACTCACTGCAATAAAGTTACTCTCATGACTTTCTCAAAACAAGTGCACCAAATTACATACAGTACCTCAGACCAGGGCCGACCATATATCTTCATCTGACATGTGTGTAATATTGTTGCTTTTCTGACTTCCTATTCTAAATGTTGGTAAAGGATTGCTGAGGTGATAGCAGAGCCATCATTTCATGTAAGTTACCATGAAAGACAAAACAATGTATTCAACTGATGTTTAACCCATCCCCAGTGAGTTGAGACTTTATGTGGACAATTGGGAGGCAGGCAACCTCATATTTTAAGAGTGATCTGAATGAATGGGCCAGATTACTAGGGTAAAAATGAAAAATACATGTTCATGGACACGATGAATGGAGATAGGCCATCCTTTACTGAGGGCGATCCTGTGCCATAGACTCCTTTGCTGTTTCTTCGTATAGTTGTTAACATTAACGTTGTGCAAAATGAATCAGGTCAATTTGCCACAGACAGGGATTTTGAAGCAAATGCAATGGGTTTTCCTTTTGGTCGGGGAGGCGATGGCCTAATGGTATTATCGCTAGACTATTAGTCCAGAAACTCAGCTAATGTTCTGGGGACCCAGGTTCGAATCCCACCACAGCAGATGGTGGAATTTTGAATTCAGTAAAAAATATCTGGAATTAAGAATCCACTGATGACCATGAAACCATTGTAGATTGTCAGAAAAACCCATCTGGTTCACTGATGTCCTTTAGGAAAGCAAATCTGCCGTCCTTACCTGGTCTTGTCTACATGTGACTCCAGAGCCACATCAATGTGGTTGACTCTCAGCTGCCCTCAAGAAACTAGGGATGGGTAATAAATGCTGGCCAGCCAGCGATGCTCATGTCCCACAAATGAATTTTTAAAAAGTATGTCGTCTCTTAAACCTTTTTTGCATTGCGTCAATCCCTGGGTGGCTATCTCACGAAGATCATGAAATTGCAAATCCAATATTTCTGAGAATGACTGTTTCAATGCTTCGGAGAGATGACTAGTGGTGTGCCTCAGGGATCAGTGTTGGGACCGCAATTGTTTACGATTTACATAGATGATTTGTAGTTGGGGACCAAGCGTAGTGTGTCAAAATTTACAGATGACACTAAGATGGGTGGCAGAGCAAAGTGTGCAGAGGATGCTGAAAGTCTGCAAAGGGATATGGATAGTCTAAGTGAGTGCGTGAGGGTCTGGTAGATGGAGTACAATGTTGGTAAATGTGAGGTCATCCATTTTGGTAGGAATAACAGCAAAATGGACTATTATTTAAATGGTAAAAAATTGCAGCATGCTGCTATGCAGAGGGACCTGGGTGTCCTTGTGCAGGAATCTCAAGGAGTTGGTTTGCGGGTGCAGCAGGTTATTAAGAAGGCAAATGGAATTTTACCCTTCATTGCGAGAGGGATGGAGTTTAAAAACAGTGCGATTATGTTGCAGCTGTATAAGGTGCTGGTGAGGCCGCACCTGGAGTACTGTGTACAGTTTTGGTCTCCTTACTTGAGAAAGGATATCATAGAAATCATAGAATCATAGAAACCCTACAGTGCAGAAGGAGGCCATTCGGCCCATCGAGTCTGCACCGACCACAATCCCACCCCACATATTTACCCGCTAATCCCTCTAACCTACGCATCCCAGGACAATTTTTTTTTTAACCTGGCCAATCAACCTAACCCGCACATCTTTGGATATACTGAAGAAGAATGAGGGGAGATCTTATAGAAACATTTAAGATTATGAAGGGAATAGATAAGATAGAAGCAGGCAAGTTGTTTCCACTGGCGGGTGAAACTAGAACAAGGGGGCATAGCCTCAAAATAAGGGGAAGCAGATTTAGGACTGAGCTGAGGAGGAACTTCTTCACACAAAGGGTTGTGAATCTGTGGAATTTCCTGCCCAGTAAAACAGTTGAGGCTACCTCATTAAATGTTTTTAAGGCAAGGATAGATAAATTTTTGAACAGTAAAGGAATTAAGGGTTATGGTGAGCGGGCGGGTAAATGGAGCTGAGTCCACAAAAAGATCAGCCATGATCTTATTGAATGGCGGAGCAGGCTCAAGGGGCCAGATGGCTTACTCCTGCTCCTAGTTCTTATGTTCTTATGTTGGTGGTCTTCATGCCACAGATTTTTGTGCAAGAAATTAGAGATATCAGCATCTTTAAAGATCTTTATTTTGTCAGGGTGCTTACATGGCATGAATAGTCTCTAATTTACTTAGACCAAGACATATGCCAGCACTTGATTAAATAGTCAAAGAAATTTGTTGCACATTGATGAAGGGCTGGTGTTCAAGCAAGACTGTTGAACACCAGCCCTTCCTAATGTGCCACTTGCATCAGAAGGTGTAAGTTATGGTCATGTTCTTACTTTGTCCTTCCCACAATGGGTATATTATCTGCACCATTCTCGTGTGGTGCATGTAACGTGATCCATACGCTCTTGAAAAACACCATGTGCAAAAGGAAGCAATGTCATCCAAATGGGGTACAAAAGACAATCAGTTGAGGGGTGGGGGCCACGGTGGCACAGTGGTTAGCACTGCTGCCTCACAGTGCCAGGGGCCTGGGTTCAATTCCTAGCTTGGGTCACTGTCTGTGTGGAGCTTGCACATTCTCCCTGTGCCTGTGTGGGTTTCCTCCGGGTGGTCCGCTTTCCTCCCACACTGCAAAGATGTGCAGGTTAGGTGCATTGGCCATGCTAAATCCTCCCTCAGTGTACCGGAACAGGCGCCGGAGCGTGGCGACCAGGAGATTTTCACAGTAACTTCATTGCAGTGTTAATGTAAGCCTACTTGAGACTAGCGAATAAATAAAACTGTTTTTGAGGGCTTCTCCATTTGATGTACTGTTTAGCATCAAGTTTTGAAAGGAAGTTAGTCGCCACAAATTTTAGATTTAGCTCTTTCAAGATCAAGTATTTTACGTGGACATTCCTTCAAATCTGTGTTCAAATGTCTTGAATCAAGACATACTCACAGATATCTGTCTTGCTTCATGAAACATACAATCAAGCTGCAGAAATCCACATGCTTTTGTATCTTTTATATGATTCCATCCATTTCCATTTTGTGAAATTTGATACTTAACTCAGCATTTATGTGGATTCGACATAACATTATGGGTCAATTGACAAAATTGCATCCTTCTTCGTGAAAAAACGTCCTATGGATTCCTTGGGCTGTTGACAGCATGACACGAATTCAAGGCAATGGATATGGATAGTTACCCTGACCATAAACCAGAATTCTAATGTTGTCCAAATCTTTCTGGGATCTTCCTGACCTTCTTCTTTTAGCCCAGATATGTATTTAGCTGATTAGACCTTCATTTCCAACTGCTAGATGAATCTTTATGGCTTGCTTATCTGGCTCAGACATGCCTGAGTCAAGAAACCACAGCTTTGTCCACTGTTTAAATATTTTGAACTCAGATAGTAGGTCAGCTGCATTCCAATTTGAGCTTCGGAATTTTGTAGACATTTTTGCAATATCTCTGCGCCTTCCGTTTAAACAAATATTGCTGCTGTTGCAGTTGTATGAACTTTGGATGCTTTAAAAAAATTGTTGCCTGTCAACTTCTTCTATTTTCTCTTCTCACCATAACATATTCCAATGCTGCTGTATTATCAGAGATGAATGCTTCTGTTGCCACTTTTGTGCCCTTTTCTGAAACTCTAATCACGTGGTACAATGTTTAGCACTGCTGCCTCACAGCGCCAGGGAACCAGGTTCAATTCCCGGCTTGGGTCACTGTCTGCACATTCTTCCCATGCCTGCGTGGGTTTCCTCCGGATGCTCCGGTTTCTTCCCACATTCCAAAAGATGTGTTGGTTAGGTGCATTGGCCATGCTAAATTCTCCCTCAGTGTACCCGAACAGGCACCAGAGTGTGGCGACTAGGGGATTTTCACAGTAACTTCATTGCAGTGTTAATGTCAGCCTATTTATGACACAAATAAACTTAAAACTTGTGGTGGGAACTCCTTGAAGCAATTGATGGCACCTTTTTCTTTTATTCTCGCAACTCCCAATTTTGGCCTTCCATTATCGCAACCTTACTTGGGCCAATTTCCATGAGAGTTCTTGGCTCCCCCTTGCCCACAGTCAATCCAGTCTGCACCTGAGCTTCTCACCTTTCACACTGGATATCACTTGGAATGCTACAGTGCAGAAGGAGGCCAGACAGCCCATCGAGTCTGCACCAACCACAATCCCACCCAGGCCCTATCCCCACAGCCCCATATATTTACCCTAGCTAGTTCCCCTGGTACTAAGCGGCAATTTAGCATGGTCAATCCACCTAACCCACAC
Source organism: Mustelus asterias (assembly GCF_964213995.1). Classification (NCBI taxonomy): domain Eukaryota; kingdom Metazoa; phylum Chordata; class Chondrichthyes; order Carcharhiniformes; family Triakidae; genus Mustelus; species Mustelus asterias. Next base: position 31,999,332 of record NC_135802.1, read on the forward strand.
ATCTTTGGACAGTGAGGAAACTGGAGCACCTGGAGGAAACTCGTGCAGACACGAGGAGAACATGCAGACTCCACACAGACAGTGACCCAAGCCGGGAATCGAACCCAGGTCCCTGGCACTGTGAGACAGCAGTGCTAACCATTGTGTCACCGTGCCACCATACCCTTAATATATGTCTCAGTTGTGGAACCAACAGACTGTGCACTATGATTCCCCCAGTGGAGATCACAGATCCAGCACTGACCATGCCCTGAGACAAACGTCAACGCTATCTGATTTATCAACTTGTTGTCTCAGCACCAGCACAATGCTGTGTCTTCAAAGCTTAACCCTGCAGTCACCCAGCTGCATTTTCAGAACTTTTCAAGGCTGCAACTTCATTGCAATCTGAAAAGAAGCAAGTCTAATCACTGTGACCTTATAGAGGGTATTGTTGAAAATTCTCAATGCTGCTGCCATGTAAAACTCTTACAAAAAGGAAGAAATGGCAAATAAATCCCCAGGACCAGACAGGGTATTCCCACGGACCTTGAGGGAAGCTAGTGTTGAACTTGCAGGGACCCTGGCAGACATATTTAAAATGTCAGTATTCACGGGGGAGGTGCCGGATGATTGAAGGGTGGCTCATGTTGTTCCATTGTTTAAAAAAGGTTACAAAAGAAATCAGGGAAATTATAGGCCAGTAAGTTTGACGTCGGTGGTGGGCAAGTTATTGGAAGGTGTGATAAGGGATAGGATCTACAAATATTTGGATAGACAGGGACTTATTAGGGAGAGTCAACATGGCTTTGTGCGTGGTAGGTCATGTTTGACCAATCTATTAGAGTTTTTCGAGGAGGTTACCAGGAAAGTGGATGAAGGGAAGGCGGTGGATGTTGTCTACCTGGATTTCAGCAAGGCCTTTGACAAGGTCCCTCATGGGAGGTTAGTTAGGAAGGTTCAGTCGCTAGGTATAGATGGGGAGGTAGTAAATTGGATAAGACACTGGCTCAATGGAAGAAGCCAGAGAGTGGTTGTGGAGGATTGCTTCTCTGAGTGGAGGCCTGTGACTAGTGGTGTGCCGCAGGGATCGGTGTTGGGTCCATTGTTGTTTGTCATCTATATCAATGATCTGGATGATAATGTGGTAAATTGGATCAGCAAGTTTGCTGATGATAAAAAGATTGGAGGTGTAGTGGACAGTGAGGAAGGTTTTCAAAGCTTGCAGAGGGATTTGGACCAACTAGAAAAATGGGCTGAAAAATGGCAAATGGAATTTAACGCAGACAAGTGTGAGATATTGCACATTGGAAGGACAAACCAAAGTAGAACGTACAGGGTAAATGGTAGGACTCTGAAGAGTGCAGTTGAACAGAGGGATCTGGGAATACAGGTACAGAATTCCCGAAAAGTGACGTCACAGGTGGATAGGGTCGTAAAGAGTGCCTTTGGTACATTGGCCTTTATAAATCGGAGTATCGAGTATAAAAGTTGGAGTGTTATGGTAAGGTTATATAAGGCATTGGTGAGGCCGAATTTGGAGTATTGTGTACAGTTTTGGTCACCTAGTTACAAGAAGGATGTAAATAAGGTTGAAAGAGTGCAGAGAAGGTTCACAAGGATGTTGCCGGGACTTGAGAAGCTGAGTTACAGAGAGAGATTGAATAGGTTGGGACTTTATTCCCTGGAGCGTAGTAGATTGAGGGGAGATTTGATCGAGGTGTATAAGATTTTGATGGGTATCGACAGAGTGAATGCAAGCAGGCTTTTTCCGCTGAGGCTAGGGGAGAAAAAAACCAGAGGGCATGGGTTAAGGGTGAAAGGAGAAAAGTTTAAAGGGAATATTAGGGGGGGCTTCTTCACGCAGAGAGTGGTGGGAGTGTGGAATGAGCTGCCGGATAAAGTGGTAAATGCTTTAACATTTAAGAAAAACTTGGACGGGTTCATGGATGAGAGGGGTGTGGAGGGATATGGTCCAAGTGCAGGTCAGTGGGACTAGGCAAAAAATGGTTCAGCACAGACAAGAAGGGCCAAAAGGCCTGTTTCTGAGCTGTAATTTTCTATGGTTCTATGGTTCTATGGTTAAATCCAATGCTATCACCATGTCGCTGGAATTCCCTAGCCATTCACGCCAATGGGATTCTCTGATCCCGCTGCAGTGAACAGATATTTAGCTGAGCGCCAAATCCTCTGTCCTCACTTGCGATGGCAGCAGGGCGTGAATGGCCAGGGAATTCCGGCCATCATGTTCTTATAAATTCGGACCTTGAGCATATTTGCTACATAAACATCAAGACACCATGAATAATGGATTGGTTAACACATTATTTGTAGGTTAATTTATTCAATGAGATAGCAGTCTTACATTGTTGCAGAGCTTTGAAACATGCCTGAATGTTGTCTAGGCATACATCGACGAAGCGTAAGACTGAATCACATGATACATTGCATCACTTCCTTTCTATGGATGTGTACAGATACATATTCATATCCTTAGAGGTATACCACTACAGATCTAGTCATGCGCTGAGAAACAATGTATCAGTCTATCAGCATGCCAGCCACACAGCAGGTAGCAAGAATACACACAAAGAAATTCCAACATTTTGCATGTAAAATGCTATTGTTTTTAACATATGGCAACTAGAAGACAAAACATGGCGGAAGTGGATTGTCTATGAGTAAAAATACAAACATTTCAAACAAATTTAATTGGACTGATTATCGTTTCTCTAGTGTCACAGTTGCCTTGCAGAGAAAGCAAATGGCCGACTAACTGAATACATACTTTGGTTCTGTCCTCACATAGGGGGCACAAATCAGATGCCAGTAATGTTGGAGAATGGGAGATTTAGTGAGAGGGAAGAACTGAGGGTGATCAATATTAGTAGAGAAATGGTGCTGGGAAAGTTGATGAGATTGAAGGTGGATAAATCCCCAGGGCCTGATAATCTACATCCCAGAGTACGTAAGGAAGTGGCTCGTGAAATAGTGGATGCATTGGTGGTCATCTTCCAGGATTCTATAGACTCTGGAACAGTCCCTGCAGATTGGAGGTAGCGAATGTTACACCAATATTCAAAAAGGGAGGTAGAGAGAAAACAGGGAATTATAGACCAGTAAGCTTAACATCGGTGGTGGGGAAAATTCTTGAATTCATTATCAAGGACTTTATAGCAGAGCATTTGGAAAGCAGTGGCAGGATCAGACAGAGTCAGCATGGATTTATGAAGGGGAAATCATGCTTGACAAATCTGTTGGAATTCTTTGAAGATGTAACTAGTAGAGTTGACAAGGGGGAACCAGTTGATATGATATATTTGGACTTTCAGAAAGCGTTTGACAAAGTCCCACACAAGAGATTATCGTGCAAGATTAAAGCGCATGGGATTAGAGAAAGTGTATGAAGATGGATAGAAAACTGGTTGGCAGAGAGGAAACAAAGAGTAGGAATTAATGGGTGCTTTTCAAATTGGCAGGCAGTAACTATGGGGTGCCACAGGGAAGTAGTTGATGCAAAAACATTGAATGTATTCAAGAGGCGGCTGGATATAGCACTTGGGGCAAATGGGATCAAAGGTTATGGGAAAAAGCAAAATTAGGCTATTGAGTTGGATGATGAGCCATGATCATAATGAATGCCAGAGCAGGCTTGAAGGGCCAAATGACCTCCTCCTGCTCCTATCTTCTAGGTTTCTATGTTTAAACACATGAAGGGTTGACTTGTCACATGATCGTCTCTCGCCAGCTGCCCAGTGACCCAAATATGGTCATGGCTAGTGTATTCGAGTTACTTTAACCAGATCACAGCTGGGAATTCCTCGTACAGCCAGGGTCCTGCAGTGATTATGTTGAATGATTTCTCTTTACCCAGCTGAGTACCTCCAGGCAATTGTCTGGATGTTTTGCTCTTGGGATAAGAAGATGGTCCCCATACAACCACCTTCAAGGCCATTGATCCTGGTGCAGCTTTGCAAATAGGTTGTCTCCACTTCTACAATTTTGGAATGTGGAAGGTACAGTGATGCAAGTGTGCAGCCATCTTTGACTGTGATCCCGAGTCACTGGAAGGTAGCTTTTATCATCTTTAAGGAGTTTACAGCCAATAAATTCAAACAATTTTTTTTGTGTACAGCACGATTTCACAAAAATAGGAATATAATTTCAGTCTCCACCTCCCAATAATTGTCCATTCATGACTACAGAGCTTTGATTTGATCCATTGGCTGTGGGAGTGCTTTGTTCTGTCTCTAGTATTACAATGTGAATGGTTTTCAGACACTGTCCCAGTCATCTTTAAAACTGCAGTCATCGCCCTCACCCCAAAAAAAAAATTTCATTCCCCATCATCGTCACAAACTACTATCACATCTCCAACCTCCCATTCCTCTCGAAACATGCTATTACCCCCACTCCCCTCCCCCCCAAAAAAAATCCTTGCCCACCTTTCCCAGACCTCCAAGTTTGAATCTCTCCAATTAGGCTTTCACCCCATTCACAGTACCGAAACGGCTCTTATTAAAGTGGCAAATGACATCCTGTGTGACCAAGGTAATGGGAAACTATTCTGCCTTGTCCTTTTGGACCTGCCTGCAGTCTTTCACACAGTTCACCACAATATCCTCCTCCAATGGCTCTCGTTCATTGAGGCTGTTCTAGTTGTTTTAATCTTCAATTCATATCCATTAAATTGCAACAAGAGTCTCACTTGGGAAGGTTTCTCTGACCACTCCCACACCATTGGGTGGAATTTTCCCATCCCACCCACCACAGGAATCATAACGGACGGGACTCAGACCATGCAATGGTCCATTGACCTCAGGTGGGATTTTCTGATCTTCCAGCAAGCGCGGCCGGAAAATCCCGCCCCATCACCTCTGATATCCTTCACGGATATCCTTGGTCCCCTTCTATTTTGTATCTACATGCTGCCCTCAACAACATCATCTGAGATCATACGAATTAGGAACAGGAGTAGGCCATTTGGCCCCTTGAGCCTGCTCCATCATTCAATAAAAGCCCTGCCTACTCCTGATAACCTTTCGCCCCCTTGTTAATTAAAAATCCATTTAGCTCTGCCTTAAAAATATTCCAAGGGCTGGCCTTTCGAGGGAGAAAGTTCCAGAGACTTACACCCCTCTGAAAGAACAAATTTCTCCTCATCCCTATCTTAAATGAGCAACCCTTTATTTTTAAACACTTCTCTGACAAGAGGAAATATCCGCTCCACTGAGTGTCAGTATCACTCAGGATTTTAAAGATTTCAATCAAGTCACCTTTTACTCTTCTAAACTCTGGTGGATACAAACTTAACTTCTCCAACCTTTCCTCATAAGACAACTCACTCATTCCTGGAATTAGTCCAGTAATCACCTATGAACAGTTTCTAATGCATTTACATCTTTCCTTCGATAAAGAGACCAGCTGTACACAATACCCCAGATGTGGCCTCACCAATGCCCTGTACAAATGAAGCTTAAATAAAACATGGGCTTCCTACTTTTGTAATCAATTCCACTCACAATAAACAATAACTTTCTATTAACTTTTCTAATTACTTGCTGTAGCTGATAACTAGTCTTTTGTGATTCATGCACTAGGATACTCAGATCTTTGCAATCTCTCACCATTTAGATAAGAAGTTTCTTCTTTATTCTTCCTGTCAAAACGGACAATCTCACATTTGCCCATATTATACTCCATTTGCCAGATTTCTGTCCACTCACTTGACGTATCTATGTCCCTTTGTAACCTCCTCATGTTATTTTCACTATTTACTTCCTGACAAATCTTTGTATCGTCATCAAATTTAGCAATTATGCCATCGATCCCTTTAACCAAGTCATTCATGTAAATTGTAAACAGTTAAGACCCAAGCACTGATCCCTGTGGCACATCACTAACTCATGCCTTTATTATCTCTGAACCCGGCTATTTCAATGCACTCCTGGATGGTCTCCCAAATTATACGCTCTGCAACTTTGAGGTCATCCAAAATTCTGGTGTCCATGTCATAGATTAGAGCAAATCCCGTTCCTCTATCACCTCTTGCTCACCGGCCTACATTGGATCCTGGTCAAGCAGCATCATTCTTATCCTTATTTTCAAATCCATCCATTGCCTTGCCCCTCACACACACCCCTCTCCCTCTCATCCCCAACTCTGTAATCTCTGATCACCCAATAAACATTTGAGATATCTGTCCTCCTCTAATTCTGGTCTTGTGTGAATTCCCAATGATTACTTCTCCACTATCAGTGGCTGTGCGGTGCTTTCAGTTGTCTAGGCCCCAAACTCTACCTTGATATTCTCCTTTAAGATAGTCCTTCAAACCTTTCCCACTCACCAAGTTTGTGACTTAATCTCCTCAGAGTGGCAACTGGGGGGAGTGGAGGTGTGGTGAGGTTGGACAATGAGCAGGGGATTGGACCATGAAGGCATGGGGGTTGGAACCTAGAGATGGGGGATGAGGAACTTGGTCCTGTGGGGGCGTGAGTTGGATCTTGGGATGAGGTGGATTGGACATCGAGAGAGTTGAGACATCAAGGAAGTATATGAGAAGATCCTGTTGAGTCAGGGATGAGCGTCAGGCCTGTGGGGCAGGTGGGCAGGGAGTGGGGCCTGTGAGGTGGGGATCAGGTTGGATATCTGGAATGGGAGACCAGACAGGTCGGAGAGCAGTGGTATCCAATTGGGTGAAGGGGAGTTGTCGGATCGGGTTTGGGGGGGCGCGGGTTGCGGAGGGATGATCCGGTTGGGTCAGGGATAGGAGGTTGGCCCACCGGGGGACGGTGTTTGAGGAATTCTGTGCAAAGGGGGAATTCCCTGGGTTGCAAGGGGAGTCAATAGAACATAGAACAGTACAGCACAGAACAGGCCCTTCGGCCCACGATGTTGTGCCGAGCTTTATCTGAAACCAAGATCAAGCTATCCCACTCCCTGTCATCCTGGTGTGCTCCATGTGCCTATCCAATAACCGCTTAAATGTTCCTAAAGTGTCTGACTCCACCATCACTGCAGGCAGCCCATTCCACACCCCAACCACTCTCTGCGTAAAGAACCTACCTCTGATATCCTTCCTGTATCTCCCACCACGAACCCTATAGTTATGCCCCCTTGTAATAGCTCCATCCACCCGAGGAAATAGTCTTTGAACGTTCACTCTATCTATCCCCTTCATCATTTTATAAACCTCTATTAAGTCTCCCTCAGCCTCCTCCGCTCCAGAGAGAACAGCCCTAGCTCCCTCAACCTTTCCTCATAAGACCTACCCTCCAAACCAGGCAGCATCCTGGTAAATCTCCTCTGCACTCTTTCCAGCGCTTTCACATCCTTCTTATAGTGAGGTGACCAGAACTGCACACAATATTCCAAATGTGGTCTCACCAAGGTCCTGTACAGTTGCAGCATAACCCCACGGCTCTTAAACTCCAACCCCCTGTTAATAAAAGCTAACACACTATAGGCCTTCTTCACAGCTCTATCCACTTGAGTGGCAACCTTTAGAGATCTGTGGATATGAACCCCAAGATCTCTCTGTTCCTCCACAGTCTTCAGAACCCTACCTTTGACCCTGTAATCCACATTTAAATTAGTCCTACCAAAATGAATCACCTCACATTTATCAGGGTTAAACTCCATTTGCCATTTTTCTGGGCTGAAAAATAGGAGGGTGTCAGTCTGGCTCTTTACAATAGTTATCCAGAAGTTAGAAGAGATTTTAACTATATTTTTTTCTGAATAGCTATTGGTGAAATCCTGTCAGAAACATCGGAAATTTTCAATTTAAATTGTGTTTTTGGATGGTTCACGGTCCAGGGCAATTGTTTTGTGGAAGTTAACACTTCTGGCCAATTGCCATGGAAATGCTTACCTATGGATTTTCAAGATGGTTTTTCCAGCACAACTCAGAAGTTACAGCCTAATATCTCTTTATGCTGCTTGATTTCATACTTTGACAATGCTCCTCTGAAGTGCCTTAAGAAATTTCAATGTGAAAAAGGTGTTGTCTAAATATAAGCTGCTGTAGGTGAGGCCTCATTGTGCTGATATTAACTGTTGGAAAGGAAAGGACAGCACTTTCATCGGATCATAGAATAGAATCACAGAATCCCTACAGGGCCGAAGGAGGCCATTCAGCCCATTGAGCCTACACCGACAACAATCCCACCCTGGACCTCTCGTAACCCCATGTATTTACCCTGCTAGTCCCCCTGACACAAAGGGGCAATTTAGCATGGCCAAACAACCTAACCCACACATCTTTGGAGTGTGGGAGGAAACCGGAGCACCCGGAGGAAACCCACACAGACATGGGGAGAATGTGCAGACTCCGTGCAGACAGTCACCCGAGGCCGGAATTGAACCCAGGTCCCTGGTGCTGTGAGGCAGCAGTGCTAATCACTGTGCCACCGTGCCATCCTTTCAACATATATTGATGTGCTTCTCTCCCTGCACAAAATGTATGGCTTGCCAAAAAAATCCCTATTTAGCACATGAACTATATAAGGTGCTCTAATTCTGTGTTGTATCTGGGAATGAAAACCAACTTTTTCTGTTCCTGTGGCTACTTACGTTGTGGTTCAGTGCCCCAGAGCCGAAACCACAGAAAAAGTTCTTTGAAGTTGCAATGATGTAATCCTTTACTGGCAGTGTCATTCCCAGCAGAGTTCTAAGGATTCGTAATGGCATCATCATTATATGATAATAAGTATCTACTTCTGGCGAGCTTAATCACAGCTTTGATATCGTTGCTTTCTTTTTGAAGCCCTAAGATGCACAGTAAACACCCATCACCAAGATGGAAAAGAGTATAAGTAAAACAGAGGAGTGGTATTTAAAAGGTTCACATTGACAGGTCAGGTTCAATAGGCTTAACGGCTGACCTGAGTGCATTGTTAAGGTGGTTGAAGAATTTGAAAGGGGACATAGGAAGAAAGAATTTCCTCTGGTAGGGAAGTCCAAAACAAGGGAGCACAGATGAGCTAGGCCACTGATGGCTGAGGTGAGGAGATATTTCTTCATCGGAGAGTGGTGAATGTGTGGAATTCACGACCACAGAAAGTAGTTGAGGCCAAAACGTTGCCTGATATCAAGAAGAAATTAGATATAGCTCGAGGGGCTAAAGGGATCAAGGGAAATGAGAGGAATGGGGGAATCAGGATATTGAATTCGATGATCAGCCATGATCATAATGAATGGCGGAGCAGGCTTAAAGGGCCGAATGGCCTACTCCTGCTTCTAGTTTCTATGTTTCGCTTCTTCACACAAAGGGTAATGGCAATCTAAAACTTTTCCCACAAAAAAGTGTTGAGTCTGGAGGTCAATTGACAATTCCTAAACTGAGATTGAAAGATTTTTTGTTAAAAATGTTAGAGTGTATGGAACCAAGGCAGGAAAATGGAGTTGAGCTGCACATCAACCATAATCTAATTGAATAGCGTAACATGCTCCAAGGATCCAAATGGCTTACTCCTTTTCCTATGATGAAGTGATCATGAGTATGAATCACCGAATCCTTACAGTGCAGAATGAGGCTATTCAGTCCATCAAATCTGCACTGGCTCTCTAAAAGAGCATTCTACCTAGTCCCACTCACCTGCCTTATCCCTCTAGCCTTGCACATTCTTTCTTTTGAGATAGCAATCCATTCCCTTTCGAATACCTTGATCGAATCTGCCTCCACCAGCCTCTCAGGAAGTTTGTTTCAGAATCTAACCATCCTTTGGGTGAAAACCTTTTTCGTCCCATTACTCTTACTCCTCTTGCCAATTATTTTGAACTTGTGCTCTCTAGTTCTTGATGCTTTCTTGAGTAGAAACAATTCCTCACTATTTATCTTGTCCATTACTCTCAGGATCTTGAATAACTCTATCAAGTCTCCTCTCAGCCTTCTTTTCTCCAAGGTAAACAGCCCAATTGTTAGGTATTGTCTGGGTGAACGGAAAATCAGAGGATTAGAGGATTCTGTCACTGGCACTCAATCTTCCCCACCCAATGTAATCATCACCCACGCAATGTTGAACACCCAGGCAGTAAAGTCAAAAAACTGGGACACTTATGTAATTGTCAGGTGTCTGGATCTGCACTGAAAACAAAAGATGGATTATTGTATTACGCACAGCCTATAAATGATTGTTTGTCAAGTTACAGCATGAAGGTGCTTGTTTGATGTTCCTCTGTTAACTTGTTTGTATTAAATGAGGTAACGTCTCCATTGAAGTGGCACACAGAGAAATGTCATAACAACGTGTTAATTGTTTGCATAATCAATATTGAAAAAGTCATGTTCAGGTTCACTTGTTTTAGATGTCAAAACAGAATGATGGAGCAAGATGGAACTATCACAGATTCAGGGTAGATTTTTTGTGGAGGTGTTCAGGAGAAACAATTTTTTTTCATTCGTGGGACATGGGCCTCGCTGGCTGGCCAACAGTTATTGCACATCACTAGTTGCCCTTGGAGGGCAGGTAAGAGTCAACCACATTGCTGTGGCTCTGGAGTCACATGTAGGGCAGACCAGGAAAGGATGGCAGATTTCCTTCCCTAAGGACATTAGTGAACCAAATGGTTTTTTCTGACAATGGTTTCATGGCCATCAGTAGATTCTTAATTCTAGATATTTTTTATTGAATTTAAAATTCCATCATCTGCTGTGACGGGATTCGAACCCAGGTCTCCAGAACATTAGTTGAGTTTCTGGATTAATAGTCTGGCGATAATATCATCGCCTCCCCAGGGAGTGGTGCGAGTGTGGCACTGACTACCACATCAGATGACATAGACATATTCAAGGAGGAGCTAGGTAGGTACATGAAGGAGAAAGCAATCAAACTAAATCTCACAAGACAGTGAGATGAATGAATTGGAGGAGGTTTTAGTGGGGTATAAACACGAGCAGAGATTAGTTGAGCCAAATGGAATGCACCAGCACTGCTGGCGATTCCAGAAGTGGTTGTCACAATTTGACATAGAGGGGCGAATTTTCCCATTCCGCCTGCCACAGGAATTTTCGCAGATGAGGGGCGGCCTTTGGAAATGTCCATTGATCTCGGGCGGGATTTTCCAGTTTTGGGGCGAGCGCAGCCAGAAAACTCCGCCCAGAATTTATTGAAATTTACAGGACAGAAACAGGCCAAAGAAACCATCCTCTGGGTAGAGAAATTTCTCCTGCATTCCCCTTTGGGTTGGTTAGTGACTATCTGATATTTATGACCTTTAATTTGAACACCCGCACAAGTGGAAACATCTTTTCTGCATCTATCCTGTCAAACCCCTTCATAACTTTAAAGACCTCAATCAGGACAAACCCACCCTTATTTGCTTTTCTTGAAAAAAGAGCCTCTAATGTTCAGTCATTTCCGATCGCTATAATCCATCAGTTATGATATGGTTTTAGTGTATCGTTTTTGTACCTTTCCACGTACCCTGCTTTGTTGTCACCCTCTTAATGCTGATTTCTGGAGGTTAAGATCAGCCCACTATCCCTTTGTAAACCAACCTTAATCGTTGTTGGAAACATAGGAAGACTTGAAAAATTTGATGAAGTGCCAGTATGCACTCCTGCGGTTTAAGAAGGCAGTTCACCGCCATCTTCTCAAGGGCAATAAATGTTGGCCTCACCAGCAAAGTCCACAACCCTTAAAAAATCATAGGAGAGAATATAAGATTGCTGCCATGTCTCTGTTAATGGTGTTCTAACACTGATAAAAGGTGCATGGGAATTGCTCAGGGAAATTCTCCCCCCCCCAACTAATAATCAAAACCACACTTGGTGCATCCGCTTGACACTTTGGGTGGGATTTTATGGCCTCGATTGATCTGAGACCAGAAAATCCCAACTGAGATCAACAGACATTTCCATTGTCCTGCCCTCCCCTGTTCCGCGTCCGTGGCAGAATTCCGACATTTGTATTTGACACTTTGTTAGACCTATAACCACACTGATAAATCCCCTATGCCAACACAGGCCTGAATTTTCACTCTTGGACTGGGAGCGCAAAATTGAACAAATTCCCGGCTCTGCAAACCCGTCTCAGACGAAAGTGCCCTGAGTATTTGGATTTTTGATCTGGGGCGGGGCTGCGGGAGGAGTGGGTTGGAGGGAGGAGTGAGGGAGGCGGCATTGAGGGGAAGGGTGCAACGGGATGTGGGTATCAACTGGAATCTGGCCTGTCACCCCATAAAGTGTTTGGAGGCAGCTACAAGGATAGATGGATGCAGAGGTGGTCCGTGTGAAAGGCCCACCTCAGTAATCCTGAACTTCATCAGAGCTTTAAAAACCAGGGAAAGGAATAAAAACCTTACCCCTCACACCCCTTCAATGCTCCACACACATTTCCCATGCCCCATCCATGCCAACACAAGCCAACCTATGCCTCTTTACCTCACCTCATGGCACTTTATAGCCCCTGAGTTTATCTATTTCCCTCTAGCCATCCCCAGAGTTTTTTATAACCCCTAAGCCAACTTCGAGCCAACTCATGCCCCCCCACCCACCACAATTTCCCCTTGCATCCTCCATGCCATCTCACCCAGTGTTCACCACGGACAGACATCAGAACCCATGCTGAAAGAAAATAAAGCTCTAAGTGTCTAATGTTGACTTTATTAAAAAACACTCTCATTCATAAAAAGCTCGTTCACTGCATTTACATTCGTCAACTATCTAACCCTTATGAAAACAAATATTGTATTCAAGTGCTCAATCCTTATAAAAGCAAGGATTTGTTCTATTACAATTTGGAACTGTCAAACAAATTGTGAACTGACAGGCACCCCTCTGTGATAATGAAAAGTTGTGAAATCAGTCCTGCAGCACAAATCGTAAAACATAGCCCTCAGGCTTATGTCAACATTAAGTGAAGTAGCAAACACATTTTTAAATTAAACTGCAGCATTGTATTTTAATTTAAAGGGCATGAGATTTAAATGCCTTGACAGTTCCCTTGACCACTTGATACTTCAGCTTGATGTTTCCAATTAATTTATCCATTTTTATCACTTTTATGTGTAGTTTTGAAAAATTCAAAGGGAACCTGACCTTTCCTAAAAGACATCTTCACCGGAATTCTACTGCTCCACCCACCATGGAATCAGAGCGGGTGAAGAGCGGACAACTGAAATGTCTGTTGTCATCGGGTAGGAATTTCTGGTCTCGCTCAAACAAGGCCGTAAGATCCCACCCCTTACCTCTCAAGAAGGACAGCTTACCTCTCCGAAAGGTGTTGCTGGACCTATCAAAAAGGGTACCCTGCCGCTCCAAAAGGGTAGCCTACCTCTCCAAATAATTCTTGTAGCTTCAAACCTTCTCTTGATCACCCACAAGTCGTGATTCGGACATTCTGGTTATGAAAATTGGATCTATTTGAAGGCAGCTGCATTTTTACATGTGTAGTCACCTCCGTGAATCATGGATGTGTAAAATATAACCCACCCATGTGACCACTCCCGCACTCACCTTCCCCTACATCCCCCCCACCCCCACCAACCCCCCAAAAAAACGGTGCTACCTGGATCTGGAATGGGACTTCCAGAAACGGGGACCCGGCACCATATTGGCTGAACCGAGGCCCTCTCCATTTTTACCAAAATTCAGGCCATTGGTTTCACTTTATGAACATATGGTAGGTTTTACTTTCATTGCCATTTCTCCACATGTGTTATCATTTGATTTTGGTCTATTTCTAATTTTCAATTGAACGAGCCATATCTTGTGTAAACCATGCAGTTTAAATGTCGTGGTTTAAAAAGAAAAACAGTTTAATTGCTGGAATTCTTAATTCGGTGCCTTGGAGATGTTGGTGGGGTGAGGCTTGCTGAAAGCATGAACACTTGTCTCGAGAATTTGGCAGCCTCTACTACTCTGTTTTTCCAATTTGCTAACACGTACATCTATCACGGATATTAATTTTAAACAAGTGTTTATTTGCATTCTTTCCCTTTGGCTAGCAGGCACTGTTAGGACAGTGTATCCTTTTCTTTTTATTCAACCGTGGGACATGGGCGTCGCTGGCTGGCCAGTATTTATTGGCCATCCCTAGTTGCTCTTGAGAAGGCGGTGGTGAGTTGTCTTCTTGAACCACTGCAGTCTACCTGCTGTGGGCTAACCCACAATGCCGTTAGAGAGCAATTCCGGGATTTTAAACCAGCGACTGTGAAGGCGATATATTTCCAAGTCAGGACAGTGAGTGGCTTGAAGGGGAACTTGCAGCTGGTGGTGTTCCCATGCATCTGCTGCCCTTGTCCTTCTAGATGGAAGTGGTCGCGGGTTTGGAAGGTGCTGTCTAAGGATCTTTGGTGAACTGCTGCAGTGCATCTTGTAGTACACACAGCTGCTACTGAGTGTCGGTGGTGGAGGGAGTAAATGTTTGTGGATGTAGTCCCAATCTAGCAGGCTGCTTCGTTCTGGATGGTGTCAAGCTTCTTTGAGTGTTGTTGGAGCTGCACCCCGCATCCAGGGAACAAAGAACAAAGAAAATTACAGCACAGGAACAGGCCCTTTGGCCCTCCAAGCCTGCACCGACCATGCTGCCTGACTGAACTAAAACCCCCTACTCTTCTGGGGACTATATCCCTCTATTTCCATCCTATTCATGTATTTGTCCAGACGCCCCTTTAAACTCACTATCATATCTGCTTCCACTACCTCCCCTGGCAGTGCGTTCCAGGCACCCACCACCCTCTGTGTAAAAAAACTTGCCTCGTACATCTCCTTTAAACCTTCCCCCTCGCACCTTAAACCTATGCCCCTTAGTAATTGACTCTTCCACCCTGGGAAAAAGCTTCTGACTATCCAATGTGGAAAGGAAGTGGGGAGTATTCCATCATACTCCTGACTTATGCCTTATAGATAGTGGACAGGCTTCGGGGAGTCAGGAGGTGAGTTACTCATTTCAGTATTCCTAGCCTCTGACCTTGTTCATCCGGCAGTAGGGATACTTCAGTTACAAGCAATAAAAGAACTAATTTTAAAAAGTAAACCAAAGGAAAAGGTTTTATAAAGAAATTTCATTACACCAACACTCAGGCCACATAAGCTCCCAACAATCTCCATCTGCTTTCTATTTATATTGGGTCAGCTTGTCAGCTGACCACTACATCATTTTGCCATTTGTTACATTGTCTACTCCAGCTGACCCTCACAACATGTTACCATTGATTACATTATAACAAATTCCAATGTTATCATTGGTTACATTATAACACTGAACAAAGAACAATACAGCATAGGAAACAGGCCCTTCGGCCTTCCAAGCCTGCGCCGCTCATGTGCCCACTAGACCATTCTTTTGTATCCCTCTATTCCCAGTCTGTTCATGTGGCTATCTAGATAAGTCTTAAACGATCCCAGCATGTCCGCCTCAACCACCTTGCTTGGCAGTGCATTCCAGGCCCCCACCACCCTTTGTGTAAAATACGTCCCCCTGACATCTGTGTTGAACCTTGCCCCCCTCACTTTGAACCCGTGGCCCCT
This sequence comes from Mustelus asterias, assembly GCF_964213995.1. Classification (NCBI taxonomy): domain Eukaryota; kingdom Metazoa; phylum Chordata; class Chondrichthyes; order Carcharhiniformes; family Triakidae; genus Mustelus; species Mustelus asterias. The sequence goes on from NC_135802.1 coordinate 32,014,786, forward strand.
TGTGTTCGTCACCTCCGACCTTGGAAAAAGCTTCCCACTGTTCACCCTATCTATGCCCTTCATAATTTTATCCACTTCTATTAGGTCGCCCCTCATCCTCCGTCTTTCCAGGGAGAACAACCCCAGTTTACCCAATCTCTCCTCATAGCTAAGACCCTCCATACCAGGCAACATCCTGGTAAACCTTCTCTGTACTCTCTCCAAAGCCTCCACGTCCTTCTGGTAGTGTGGCGACCAGAACTGGACGCAGTATTCCAAATGTGGCCTAACCATCGTTCTATACAGCTACAACATCATATGCCAACTTTTATATTCTATGCCCTGTCCAATAAAGGCAAGCATGCCATATGCCTTCTTGACCACCTTCTCCACCTGTGCTGCCACCTTTAAGGATCCGTGGACTTGTACACCCAGGTCCCTCTGTGTGTCTATACTCCTGATGGTTCTGCCATTTATTGTATAGCTCCCCCTTACATTAGATCTACCGAAATGCATCACTTCGCATTTATCTGGATTAAATTCCATCTGCCATTTCTCCGCCCAATGTTCCAGCCTATCTACATCCTGCTGTATTCTCTGACAACTGCTCTTGTAGCCACTGTGTTTATGTGGTGAGCCCTGTTGAGTTTCTGATCAATGGTAGCCCCAAGGATGTGTTCAGATGAAGAGTAATTTAGTGTTAAAAGAGTCAGTGTTAAAATTTGCCAGCCACCCCCTGACTGGAAAGTGTGAAAATTGTTGTTCCAGGAGACTTCCCTGGCCAACTGAGTGCTGAGCTCGTGGTTCACCAATGTGGAAAGGCAGCAAGATCAGTCAAATCAACCCTAGCCACGAAAGAGGTGACAGATGTTGCAGCCAGATTGCTTTCACACCATACTTCAAAGCGGTACACTGTTCCTCACTCCTATTAATTTCTTTCCTACGATGCTGTGGATCCTTCAAAACAAAGTTTAAAAACAAGAGTTAAAACAAGAGTCCACAAAAATAACAGGTTTGATGGTTACAAAGGTTAACAGGGATTGCACGCATTGTTACAGAATGTGTATGTCAGGTTGGTTTCTTGCTCCATCACCCACCATCGCTTCATTTTTGTTTCGGGTTTCAACATTGAACTGCCCCTGAAATGACCTGCTGGAGTAAACATGCAAAAAGAAAGCTAAGCACATTGGAGGACAAAGGGGGAAAAAAAATGAATACAATATTTTAGTAATTTTCCAGACCGCATGCTTTACTATGGTCTATACATGCCACTTTTATCAGACATTCCCATCTTGTAAGACAGAATTTCTATCCTTACAAAAACATTTTTTCTTCATCTGAAGACATGAGTTCCTTAAAGAATGGTTAGTTGACAGCAAACTGATAGAATCTAAAGTAAAGTTTTTAAGAAATGTGATTCTAAACCACAGGCTTGTGACTGGGGTTTTGCTAACACACTCAGATCCAGATAAATGCATAGTTTACTTTACCAAGTGGTGTTCTGCTCAGATTAGGGATCTGAGATTCAAAACAGCTAATTGATTCATCGTTTGGTTCCATTTCTACTGCTCCATTCGGTCTAACGTGGAAAGTAGAATATAATTAAGCATGTAGGTTTAAATTGTCCCAAGATATTAGAATCATTGAATCCCTAGAGTACATAAGGAGGCCAATTGGCCCATCTGTCCGACCACAATCCCACCCTATCCCCATAACCCCACACATTTACCCCGCATTTATCCCCTTGACACTAGGGTCAATTTAGCATGGCCAATCAACCTAACCAGCACATCTTTGGACCGTGGGAGGAAATCGGAGCAGCCAGAGGAAACCCATGCAGACACGGGGAGAATGTGCAAACTCCACACAGTCAGTGACCCAAGCCGGGAATCAAACCCGTGCCCTTGGCGCTGTGAGGCAGCAGTGCTAACCACTGTGCCACCCTGCCTCCTAGGAATGCACACACAAATTAATAACTTTGTTAAAGGAGTAGAGGAATTTATTTGAGCCAGTGTTTGTTACTGACATCTTTTGAACACAATGCACACAGCTGAACTGACCTTTTTAGGGCACGGTAGCACAGTAGTTAGCACTGCTGCTTCACAGCACCAGGCTCCTGGGTTTGGGTCACTGTCTGTGTGGAGTTATCACGTTCTCCCCGGGTGCTCTGGTTTCCTCCCACGTTCTGAAAGACGTGCTGGCTAGGTGCATTGACCCGAACAGGCGCCGGACTGTGGCGACTAGGGAAATTTCACAGTAACTTCATTGCAGTGTTAATGTAAGCCTTACTTGTGATTAATAAATAAACGTAACTAAAAAAATATACTGCTATCCCACATACAAAGGAACACATGTGGGAACAACAATGATAAAGCATTCACATTTTGAGTTGATTTATTATTGTCACATGTATTGGTATGCAGTGAAAAGTATTGTTTCTTGCCCACTACATAGATGAAGCATATCGTTTAAAGAATACATAAGGGAAAAGTAACGGAGAGGGTGCAGAATGTAATGTCACAGTCATAGCTGGGGTATAGAGAAAGATCAATATAACGTAGGTCCATTCAAAAGTCTGATGGCAGCAGGGAAGAAGCTGTTCTTGAGCCGGTTGGTACGTGATCTCAGACTTTTGTATCTTTTTCCCCAACAGAAGGTGAAAGAGTGTGGGGTGCATGGGGTCCTTGATTATGCTGGCAGCCTTTCCGAGGCAACGGGAAGTGTAGACGGAGTCAATGGATGAGAGGTTGGTTGCCGTGATGGACCAGGCTATGTTCACGACCGTTTGTATTTTCTTGCTGAAGAGTTGCCATTAACAACAAAGCAGAAAGGAAAATTGTATTAGGTGTGACAGGTGTCCAGTCAATCTGAAGCTGTAAATCAAAATGATACCTCAGGAAATACAACTGAGTATTTGATTGTGAGGATAAAAATTGTGATTTGTGGTGTAATTTTGGAATAAAGACATTTGTTGTTTCTTTTATTCATTCGATGTAACATCGCTGGCTGCGCCAACGTTTCTTGTACATCCCTACGTGCCCCTTGAACTGAATGGCTTGCTCAGCCATTTCAGAGGGCACTAAGGAGTCAACCACATCGCTGTAGATCTGGAGTCACATGTAGGTCAGAGGATGGCAGATTTTCTTCCCTGAAGGACCCGAGTGAACCAGATGGGTTTTTACGACAATCGACAGTGTTTCATGGTCATCGTTAGAATCTTAATTCCTGATTTTTATTAATTCCAAATTCCACCATCCCCGTGGTGGGATTCGAAGCCAGATCTCCAGAGCATGACCCTGGATCTCAGGATTACTACTCTCAGCCGCGGGATATCGATGCCGGAGTTCAAGAACAAAGAACAGTATAACGGGAACAGGCCCTTTGGCCTATCAAACCTATGCTGATCACGTTCCGCAAGATAGTGTCCTCAGCCCAACCATCTTGACAGAATTGCAGATTTGTTATGGTGCAGAAGGAGACCATTTTGCCCATTATGTCTGCACCAGCTCGCCAAATGAGCATTATGGCTTAGTGTCATTCCCCTGCCTTGTACCCATACCTTTGATACAACTATGCCGTCACACCACCAGCCCCCGCCCCCCCCACCCCCTCCCCCGCCCTCTTCAAGCTGCTTCATTATAAGGTCAGAGGGTTCACTGATAATTACACAAAACAGCACCATTTGCAATGCCTTGGATATTGAAGCAGTCTGTGTCAACATGCAGCAAGACTTGGACAAAATTCACGTTTGGGTTGCTAAATGACAGGTAGCATTCATGCATTCATGTCACACAAGGCAATGACCATCTCCAAAAAGTGAGAATCTAACTATCTCTCCTTGACATTCAATGGTAACAGCATTGTTGAATCCCCTATCAACCATTGGGGGTTGCCATTGATAAGAAACTAGACTGGACCAGCCACATTAATACACTAGCTACAAGGGGAGATCAGAGGCTGGGATTCTGCAGTGAGTAACTCACCTCCTGACTCCCCAAAGCCTGTCCACCATCTGCTCAGTACAAGCAAGGAGTTTGATGGAATACTCCCCACTTTAGTGCAGCTCCAACAGCCCTCATGAAACTCGATACCATCCAGGACAAAGCAGCCCGCTTGACGATCACACCATCCACCACCTTCAACCTTTACTCCCTTCACTGACGCACAGTGGCAGCAGTGTGCGCCATCTACAAGATGCACTGTAGCGATGCATCAAATCTCCTTCAACAGCACCTCCACAACCCGCGACCTCTACCATCAAGAAGACAAGGGCAGTTAATGCATGGGAATACCACCCCTCCAAGCTACTCACCATCCTAACTTGGAAATATATCGCCGTTCCTTCACTATTACTAGGTCAAAAACCTGGAATTCCCTTCCTTGCAGCATTGTGGGCGTGCCTATGCCTCAGGGACTGCAGCGGTTCAAGAAGACAGCTCACCATTTCCTGCTCAATACCAATAGGGATGAGCAATAAATGCTGGTCCAGCCAGTAATGCCTGCATCCTATGAACAAATAAACTATTGTGTGGACGATGGTTTCTGTTTTTAGTGAATTATTTAATGGACTCTGATGACCCTCTCACCACTTCCAGCCTGACAATAAGCCAAGAACTCTACTTTTTTCCTTCTCTGATCTTTCAAGTGTCCTCCACATCTTTACCAGCACCAAACCACCACCCCTCTCCCCCTACACCCCATTCCCCAACATTGTAGATTGTATGGTCGGAATTTTACCGCCTCACCAGCCCTAGAATCGGGGTGGGCGAGGCTCGCAGAACGGCATTCTCCGTTGGCCTCGGGTGGGCAAAGCTGTAAAATTTCATCACATGTCTTGGTATCTTTATCCTAAGTCCTGCAATTTCTTCCCAATAGTTCCTCCACTACTTTCTCCTTCTTTAAGACATTGCTTAAAACCTACACCTCTTATCATAGAATAGAATCCGCACAGTACAGAAGGAGGCCATTTGGCCCATCGAGTCTTCATCGACTTTCTGACAAAGTATCTTAATCTCTCTGCCCTCTCTCCCATATACTTCATAGAATCATTGAATCCCTACAGTGCCATTTGGAAGCCATTTGGCCCATCGAGCCTACACCGACAACGGGCCCTGTGCCAGTAAACCCACGTATTTACCCTGCTAGCCCCCCTTGGATCCTGATAATCCCCCTAACCGACACATCTTGGGACACTAAGGGGCAATTTAGCCTGGTCAATCCACCAAACCTGCACATCTTTGGAGTGTGGGAGGAAACTGGAGCACCCGGAGGAAACCCACGCAGACATGGGGAGAACATGCAAACTCTACTCAGTAACCCAAGGCCAGAATCGAACCCGGGTCCCTGGCGCTGTGAGGCAGCAGTGCTAACCACTGTGCCACCGTGCCACCCTGGCTCGGTTTCAAAGTCTGATCTGATTCTACACCCGCGAGACCTTTTTTGGAGTTTTTGACGGTGTTAATGGCCCGGCAATGTCAAGCCAAGTTGCTGATGTTTTTGAACAGATCTGTGCTAACTTGTTGGTTAACTCTCTTTTAAAAAAAAACTCCAGTTACATCTCTGCTCCCGAAAACAATCATTTAATCTCGGTTTGCTCCAAAAAGAAATCCTGACAAATTGAAAAATGGTCAATTATTTTAGATATTGAATTCATTCTATGTTACTCCGCACCTGGTGCTCCAAGAACTGCGGAGATCTTCATACGTCAAGATGTTTGTTTTCAACTCTGATGAAGAGTGAATGCACCCTTGTGACATAAATAGAATTGAAACACGGCTGATGCAGAGCCATGATCGATATAGATGCTTGCAGAGTAAGATTATAAGTAAGGCAAGTGATTTGTTGGAGCAGGTGATTTATGACTCGGGTCCGCTCAGGAAGCAGTATTTTCACCATCTCTGTGACGTTCTTTTTTCGATGTGTGCCCAGGCAGTAAATCATGCTGCAAGTGTGGACATTCATAAAAATTTTGCGATGAGACACCAGGCTCTGCCAAGTCACTTGCCAGAGGTACGAGACAAAATCATTGCTCTCAAGTTAATCCTGCTAGTTGAGGTTGAATGTATATTTTTTCCTGATGGGGTGATTCAGCGCACGCAGGCCGAGGGTGGTGTGCACACTGCACTTGTCATAGAATAGGGGAGACGGTAGCCTAGTGGTATTGTCGCTAGGCTATTAATCCAGGAATTTTCGAAGGAGCCGGGTTCGAATCCTACCATGGCAGATGGTGGAATTTGAATTCAATAAAAATGTCTGGAATTAAGAATCTACTGATGATCATGAAATCATTCTCGATTGTCGGAAAAACTCACCTGGTTCACTAATGTCCTTTAGGGAAGGAAATCTGCCATCCTTACCTGGTCTGGCCGACATGTGGCTCCAGATCCAAAACAATACGGTTGACTCTCATCTGCCCCCGGAAATGGCCTAGCCAGCCACTCAGTTCAAGGGTGACTAGGAGTGGGCAATAAATGCTGGCTAGCCAGTGATGCCCATGTCCCATGAATGAATAAAGTAAATTAATCATAAAATCTCTTCAGTGCAGAAGGAGGCCATTTGGCCCATCAAGTCTGTGGGCGTACCTACACCTCAATCCCACCCAGGCCCTAACCTTACTCATTTTACCCAGCTAACCCCCTTGACACTAAGGGGCAATTTAGCATGGCCAATCCACCTAACCTGCACATCCTTGGAGTGTGGAGGGAATTGGTGCACCCGGAGGAAACCCACACCGACACGGGGAGAATATGCAAACTCCACACAGTCACCTGAGGCCAGAATTGAACCGGAGTCCCCGGTGCCGTGAGGTAGCAGTGCTAAGGGAACTCTACAATCTGTCAACCTCCGAGCGATAGAGTCACTGTTATTTCTCAGTGACGTTGATTTTTATAACACCCCTCGAGTTGTCAAACAGAAATAAAAACTCACATTTCCATACATAATTCAATCTTCTTTGCTTAGACAAAACAATTTTCAATCACAGATGTCTAATACTGAACTCTTTGTGTCCGGATCAAATGATCATTTATTTCCACTTGTGTGTTCAGCTCTAACTTAACATAAGATCATTCAGACTGCCATGAAGTAGTCTCTCCTTATAACAGTAAATTTGGAAAACTGCAGAAAATGATGCTAACAGATGTCCTATAATGGAAGCCAGGTTTGTACTCTTGGAGCTGAAAAGAATTCTTAGTTTTTAAATAGTCGGATGTTTTCCAAAATTCAGCGTCCTTCATTAGTTTATAATGTAGAAGAGGAGGCCTTGGCTTCATAGTGACTGGAAGGATTTCAATACTTTGGAAATACCACAAGATCTTTCCTCATTCCTCCCATTGATTAAATTACTTTGTCACTGCCGAGGAAAGATCCTAAGTGAAGTAAACATCAAAACAAGATACAACGGATGCTTAAGTTCTGAATTAACAACAGAAAATACTGGAAATGGCCAGCATCTGTGGAAAGACAAACACAATTAAAGTTTCAGGTCAATCAACTGAAATTGGGAATCGCTATTTATTTTTCAGTTGATGCTTGAATAAAAATGACCTTCAAATTTCTTTCTTACTCTCTGACGGAGGCCAGGAGTTTACTGCCCAGGGGCGGGTGAGGCTCGGAGAACGGCATTCTCTGTTGGCCTCGGGTGGGATCGTACGAACCTCAGGCGGACGTGCCAATAAAGTTCCGCCCAGAGTATCTTACCCAGGTCCTCTCCCCTGCCCGAGGCATACATAGAGTTGACAGTCAGAATCAGGCATAGATACGGTTGACAGTCACAATCTTTTTCCCAGAGTTGAAGTGTCTAATACTAGGGGGCATGCACTTTAAGGTGAGAGGGGGAAAGTTCAAAGGAGATGTGAGGGGCAATTTATTTACACAGAGAAGGGTAGGTGGCTGGAACACGCTGCCAGGGGTGGTGGTGGAGGCAGATATGATAGGGGTGTTTAAGGGGCTTTTAGATAAGCACATTTAGATAGGTTCATCACTCAAACCAGCCTCCCACCCATTGACACTGCCTACACTTTCTGCTGCTTCAGAAAAGCAGCCAGCATAATCAAGGACCCCATGCATCCCCTATTCTCTCCCACCTTCTTCCGCCAGGAAAAAGATACAAAAGTCTGAGGACACGTACCCATCGACTCAAGAACAGCTTCTTCCCTTCTGCCATCAGACTTTTGAATGGACCTACCTCGCATTAAGTTGATGTTTCTCAACACCCTATGTCTGTAACACAACATTCTGCACTCTCTCCTCTCCTCTATTTACGGTATACTTTGTCTGTATTACACACAAGAAACAGTACTTTTCACTGTATACTAATACATTTGACAAAAATAAATCAAATCAAAATCAAAATGAATATGCAAGGAAGAGAGGGATGTGAACCAAGGGCAGGCAGAAGGGATTAGTTCAATTTGGCGTCATGTTCAGCACAACATCATGGGCTGAAGGGCCTGTTCCTTGTGCTGTACTGTTCAATGTTCTAATTTCATGTTAATTGGAGTCATTACACCGAGCCTTATTAATTTTTAAAAACCATGAGGTGTTAAATTGAGGACCCCTCGGCCCTGTTAGGTCGATGTGGAAGATCCCATAACGCGATGGAGAACTGTCAGGTATTGTGTTGATTGTTCCCTTCAGGACAACACAGCAGACTAAGGGTCACCTGGTTTGGGTAACCAATCAGGACTCAGAGTGCGGATTTACCCAAGGTGGAGGGGTTCTTTTGGGCAGAGGCATTCCAGAACTAGCTGCAGACATGATGCTGATCATGTACATCCTTGTAAATAAATGATTTGTTGTTCACTAACAAAGCCTCTCAAAGTGCATCATTACAGGTGTTCTGGCCATAATCTTTCCTTCAAGCAACATTTCCAAATGGATTTCCTGGTCATTTACTTCATTGCCTTTTTCTGGGTACTTATTGTGCATAAACTCATGGTTGCATCTCTTACATTGCGACAAAAACAACACTTCAAAGTATTGAAACAAAAACAGGAAATGGTGGAATATCTCAGCCGGTCTGACAGTTTCTGTGGAGAGAGAATAGAGCCAACGTTTGGAGTCTTGATGGTCCTTCGTCAGAGCTCAAAGTACTTAATTGGTTGTAAAGTAAGGCGAAAGATCCTGAAGTCATGAAAGACATGATATAAATAAAGATTTTTTTTACAGGAAATATCACAGAAAAAAGGAAACAGCATAATAGCACAGGAAGAACGGTTATCTTGGACTGGTACTGCAGAAAATTGTCAAACCTATTTGAATATGTTCTGTAATAAACCAGTGCTTCAACATCTAGTGGAGGCTGGGCATTATAGTTTCATAGTTCAGCGGTTGGTGCGTGTGTGTTTAATATTTGGTACATGTAAAATTTAATAGTTTACTGGTTGGTGTGAATGAGGTTTAGTGGTTGGTATGTGTGAGATTTAATAGTTTTGTGGTTGTCAGATATGATATTTAATGGTTGGTCTTTAGTGGTTTAGTGCTTGTTGTGTATGGGATTTGATAGTCGTTGTGCCTGAGGTTTAATAGTTAGTATGTGGTGATATTATGGCGCATTGAGTCGTTCCCCGCCTCTCAACCAGAAGCTCTGGGTTCAATTCCCACTCCAGAACTTGATGGCCGAGGTGTGTTTGAAACATGGCCCAATAAGAATCATGGAATCATGGAATCCTACAGCGCAGAAGGAGGCCATTCGGCTCATCGAGTCTGCACCAACCACAATCCCACCCAGGCCCCATCCCCACAACCCCATGCATTTACCCTAACTAAGGGGCAATTTAGCATGGCCAATCCACCTAACTCACACATCTTTGGAGTGTGGGAGGAAACCGGAGCACCTGGAGGTGCAACTCATAAATCCTTCCAACATATGCCAATGATAGGTTGTAGGTGTGGGAGAAGATCCTGGTGAACCATGCAAAGAAACAAAATTTAGAGTCTGCAACATCACTATCCATAGCTCCAGAGGACAATATGCAGGTAAAGGCTCATGTTGCCGCAGCAACTCAGGCTCCTCTGAAGATTGGTTGGCTCAGTTGACTGAATGGCCAGTGGAGATCAGATTTCTGCCAACATGATGGGGCTTGATTTCTGTTCCGGTTGGGATGGATTTGGGGCCTGTCACATTGCCATACGCATGGTGGAGGTCATAATGCTGTGGTTCAGACCTGCCTCTGGGTTGAGAAATGAAGAGGAAGTTGGCGTGTAAGACGTTTAGTGGTTGACGTATGTTGACGTTTTGGTGGTTTAACCATGGTTATATGCCATGTTGTCCAGCAATGTTTAGGAATAGGGCAACACGGTGGCAATAGGGTGACATGGTTGCACAGTGGATAGCACTGCAGCCTCACAGAGCCAGGGACCCGGTGTCAATCCCGACCTCGGGTGACTGTCTGTGTGGAGGTTGCACATTCTCGCCGTGTCCACGTGGGTTTTCTCTGGTTCTCCAGTTTCCTTCCACAGTCCAAAGATCTGTGGGTTAGGTTGATTGGCCATGCTAAATTGCCCCTCAGTATCAGGGGATTAGCACGGCAAATATGTGGGGTTACAGGGATTGTGGTCTACGTAGATGGGTCGAATGGCCTGCTTCTGCACTGTAGGGATTCTATAATTCCATGATTCTAGTTAATAATGTGCCCCGATCCCTGATGCTTCAGTGTATACTGTGGTTGGATATATCCAGGTTCCCCAACTTTTTTGTTACTGTGTGTAATCCAGGTTGAATGTCACTGACTGGTAAACTTAGGGTGGATATTTGTTTCATATTTTCTGAAAATCTTTGCTGTTAAACAGATTCTGATGGGAAGTTGTTGTTAAGACGTAAGGCTGAGAATTGACACAAGTCTGAATCTTTACTTGAAAAAATTGCAACGTGCTCCAATTTGGACAATCTGAGGTTCAGGTGTTTCTGCCAACAAGCGTCCATTTCATGGGAAGATTTCCCTGGGGTTTTATATGGCACCCAGAGAGACATTGGTTGGGAATTTACAGCCTCGCTCATCTTGAAACCGTAAAATTCCACCCAAGGACAACGGACCTTTACATGGTCTGCCCTTTGCCTGCTCCAATTCCCATGGCAGGCGGGGTGGTAAAATTCCAGCCATAGTGTTTCCCTTTTCAGATCGATTTGCATTCCCCTTATCCCACACTGAGTCTGCTCACCTTTGTACAAACACAGGAAAATGAAAATCAGATGCAAAGCGAGGTGTACTTGCATTGCCAGAGGCCTGGGAAACTGACTGTACGCCTGCTTAAGTGTATAATGAGGAAAACATGAAGAACTCTTTCCTATGGCATGGGGTTGTTTTATTCGAATTAATCTGCAGCTTCTGCAATCTTAACATTTTGGTCCTTCCAGGCAAACACACAAATTGCCCCTTTTGAAGTACATGCAATTGCTCGTTCTTTTAGAAAATAAACATAAAAGAATGGAATTTATTTAACATTGAGACACATCAAAGGTTCCTTAACTGACATTTTCTAATTGAGATTTTTAACTATCCTTTTGTCGTGTAGTTAAGTGCTGTGCTTTTCCACAGCAAGATCCCATAAACTGGAATTATTATAAAGGATGTGATAACGAGACATTTGGAAAGGAATGATCTGATTGGGTAGAATCATCGTGGATTTATGAAAGGGAAATCATGTTTCACCAACCTTGGCAGTGCCAGGGTGCCCCCTGCCCCAGGGGAGAGAGAATAGAGCCACCGTTTCAAGTGTCACCCAGACTGGAAACGTTGGCTCTATTCTCCCTCCACAGATGCTGTCAGACCTGCTGAGATTTTCCAGCATTTTCTGTTTTCGTTTCAGATTCCAGCATCCGCAGTATTTTGCTTTGATCATAGAGGCAGCACACAATCACCACCAGCTTCTCAAGGGGAAGGATGGATAGGCAACAAATGCTGGCCGAGCCAGCAACACCAACATTAAAGAACAAAGAAAAATACAGGACAGGAACAGGCCCTTCGGCCCTCCAAGCCTGCGCTGATCATGATGCCTGCCTAAACTAAAGCCGTATGCACTTAGAGTCCATATCCTTCCATTCTCATCCTATTCATGTATTTGTCTAGTTGCCCCTTAAATGCCGCTATCGTACCTGCTCCCACCACCTCCCTGGGCAGCACATTCCAGACATTCACCACTCTCTGTGTAAAAAACTTGCTTCACACATCTCCTCTAAACTTTTTCCCATGCACCTTAAACCTATGTCCCCTAGTACTTGACTTTTCTACCCTGGGAAAGAGCATCTAACTATCCACTCTGTATTGCCACTCATAATCTTGTAAACCTCTATCAGGTCGCCCCTCAACCTCTGTCGTTCCAGTGAGAACAAACCGAGTTTATCCAATCTCTCTTCATAGTTATCCTGTGAAAAGAATTTACAAAAACAGAGGGACAAACCCCTACCTCCACTGCAGGAATCTGATTACTCAAAACCTAATAATTACACTTAAAATGCAATATGAATATAGGCTTGTAACCTAATGTTAGATAGAGTCAAGATTCACTTGTGTTATAGGAAGAAAACTCTGGTCTTTATAATGCAATGATTGGGACATAGAATGTCACAACCCATTGTACACAGGTGACCTGATTCAGCTTACAGTGAAGCCTGGTCCCTACTGAATTGCAAGGCGGAAGGCAGTACAAAAAGCACCTGTGGCTTTGAAGGTTAATGCACCAGGTATACGCTGTCCTTATTAAAGCTTTCAATAAGACCTTTCTGAGATCCTTGCCCTGTGGCGGTGGCTTAGCACCAGAACGGTGCTGCAGGAACTCAGGGCCAAATACTGCAGGTCACGGATGAATAGCGAACACTTTTCTGATTATCCAGCTATTGATTTTTCTTTACACTTTGAAACGTCTGTCTAATATTAACAACAGATGATCGATTAGCAGGACTGTAGCTGACTGCCAAACACTGTCCCGCCCAAGCTGCTGTCTGAATTCTTAAATTTGTTGCACTTTTGTTCATTTCACATCCTTTAAAAAGTATCTGGATGAACACTTGGCACATCATAACATTCAAGGCTATGGGCCAAGTGTAGTAGATGGGACTAGGTGGGAGTTCAGGTGTTTCTAATGTGTCGGTACGGACGCAATGGGCCGAAGGGCCTCTTCTGCACTGTATGATTCTATGATTCATTTTAAACATTTCTATACTCCCATTCACTCAATTTGCAGAGGACCTCCTTCCTTTCCAACCACCTCAGTTCCAGCTGGCATACATTTCCTGTAATGATCCCCACAGAGGCCATTCACTTTTTCTCCAATGAATACCCACAAAGCCAGCGGTAAAAAAACCCATGGACAAGATTTTTTAAACTTTTACTGTAAGAAACCAACTCAAATCAACAAAATTCAAACGTTAATTAACAGGTATTTCAAACAAAGAGGTAAATAGTTGGTATAACAAAAATACGCATCATATTGTTATCAGCATTCACATTACTTCCCGCACAAATGTGGGATCAAGTGCACTCTCTTGGCTTTTATAACTCGGATTCTACTATATAGGAGCTCTCATTTTCCACGCGGTCATTTCAGCCCTCGAGTTTCATTCACCAGCAATTGTATTCCCTCCGAAGTCCCCAAAAATAGTTACCACTGACATAGTGCATGTCTATGGACCCTCCATGACTTCACTCCTCCCTATCTTTTTTAACCCCCTCCAGTCGTATACCATTTGACACCTCTGCATTCATCCTAATTCTGTCCTCTTGTGCATCTCTGATTTTCATTGCGACACCAGTAGCGGGCATGCTTTCAGCCTTCTAGATCTCATGTTCTGAAATTCCTTCTAAACCTCTTCCTCTCACTCTCCTTCTTTAGATCCTAAGAAGGTGTTTCTTTGACTAACTTTTTCATCTCCTGCCATAATGTCCCTTTATGTAGTTTGGTGTCAAGTGTCACATAATGCTTATATGGAGCAGCTTGAAGGGTGCGATTTTACCACCCGTTCACACCACACTCCTGCTGCAGCAAAGACGGAGAATTTGGCGACAAGCCAAATCTCCGTTCACTGCAGTGGGATGGGAAAATCCCACTGGTGTGAACGGTCGGAAAATGCCGGCCAAAGTGTTTTACTACTTTCAAAATGTTATATAAATGCCTGAAATTGTTGAATGCAGACACAGATACAAGGTTCAAAATTTGTATGGTTGATGTATGTGGAGCAGGATGAGCGATGTGTAACTTGTGGGCTTCCTAATTTGGAAACTCTTGATGCTGACACCGAGAGAGTAAAATTCTTTCATTATCTACCACTGTCATCACTTATTTTATGACTGTGAACTCAAAAATGTGACGGGGGTGGGAGATAGTAGTGGTTTCATCATGGTATTGTTATTGGACTAGTAATCCAGAGACCATGGGTAATATTCTGGGGATCGGGGTTCGAATCCCACCATGGCAGATGGTGACATTTGAATCCAATAAAAATCTGCAATTAAACGTTCTAATGTTGATTGTCATAAAAACCCATCTGGTTCACTAATGGCCTTTAGAGAAATAAATCTGCCATCCTTACCTGGTCTGGCCTACATTTGACTCCAGAGCCACAGCAATGTGGTTGGCTGGTTGTGGGTCACTGTCTATGCAGAGTTTGCACATTCTTCCCGTGTCTGTGTGGGTTTCCTTCGGGTGTTTCCTCCCACAGTCCAAAGATGTGCGGGTTAGGTGGATTGGCTATGCTAAATTGTCCCTTAGCATCAGGGAGACCAGCTGGGGTAAATGCATGGGGTTATAAGGATAGGGCCTGGATGGGATTGTGGTCAGTGCAGATTCGATGGGCCGAACAGCCTTTTTCTGCACTGTAGTGATTCTACAATTCTACAAGTCTTAAAAATGCCCTCTGAAATGGTGTAGCCAAGCCATTCAGTTCAAGGGCAGTTAGCAAAGGGCAATAAATGCTGTCCCAGTCAACCACACCCACATCCCATGAATGGAAAAAAAATGCAATTGATGGCTAGTGATCAGACTGCCATATACAATGCACTTAGGTGACAATTCAGAATTACTTACAGGGACTAGGAGCCATTTCGGTCAAATTATGGTTAGGGACATTCTGCTCTCAAAACAAATCACAGATGTAGGAAGTTATGGAGAAAGCTGCCTTTGAGAGTAAGGAATGAGTGTACAGCATATCATGTTCATTCCAACCGTGACCTTTTTTAACTTCACTCATGTCAAATATTTTGAACAAGAAGCAGATGGTATCTGACCCATCTGCAATACAGCTTGTGAAAGGTGGATTTTAATGTACAATAGAGCCTGATTGTGGAAACTGAGCCAGGAAAAGGGCAGACTGTTTTGCAGCTAAAGGTTACTGGTGATTTCAAGAGGATCTCAGGCTTGGCGTGGCTACTGCTGGAGAGTGTATGAAGTATGAATCAGGGTTATAATGTTTAATCTTATGAAATAAATGACTGATGCCCTATTTCGTGGCAGGGATGGTGACAAATGAAACAAAGAAATTTTCATTCAAGCGCGCAGTTGTACAGTTCAGACACACAGGGGCATTTAAGCATCGGATTAATGGTTCTAATATCAGCCTGTGACAAATCATAATCTGTCATTTGCTCATCTAAATGGATCAGTTTAATACCTAGCAATTCACCAAGCACCAGGGTTTAGCTTGTGTAAATGGTGTATTTAAGTTGTAATACAGTACTTACAAGGCAGTGCTTTTAAACCTAAATGAGTTTGTGCCTCAGTATTCATGTTCAGTGCACAATATGTTCAAGTGTTCAATTGAATTCAGCCTTTGGGTTCCAGAGTTTCTTTAAATTTGAGCAAACAGTCCAATTATTAAGAAACAGAACAACCTTTTCCCTAACTGTTCAGACCTTGGATATATACTCGTAGAATAGGGTGTTGTCTTGTACAATGAACGCTGAACCAGCTGAAGCGTACAAAAGGGACATGTGCAGATTTCTGATTCGACAGGGGATGAAGAGATATTTATTGAGTCAAGGCTAAATTCTTTGTTGAGTCACATTTCTGCAGGGAACAGTCAAGCAGAGGCCATTTAAACTATCCAGGGTGGATATCAGAAGGGAGGGGAAAAATAAAAATCAATGGGCCCATTATTAAACCCTGCAAAAATAGTTTAGTTGCCAGTCAGGAACAGTGTGGACTCGGACAGTATGGTGAAAGACAAGCTCGGAAAGCAGCAAATGAGGAATCGATATAGGTAGAAATAACTACAAAGAGAAAAAAAATTACTTTTGTCAGAAGCATTTTAAGTTTGTATTGGAAAACAGTCAAGCTGAATTAAATTCAGTTTAGTACACTCGCAAACTC
The DNA here is from genome assembly GCF_964213995.1 of Mustelus asterias. Taxonomy (NCBI): domain Eukaryota; kingdom Metazoa; phylum Chordata; class Chondrichthyes; order Carcharhiniformes; family Triakidae; genus Mustelus; species Mustelus asterias. The sequence continues at coordinate 32,031,067 of NC_135802.1, forward strand.
CAAAGTCAAAGCAGCACTGGTGCTACAAGTGCGGGGGATACTGAGGCATTTCCAATCAGGAAAGAGACACCAGTTCAGAGCAAAATTAACTCTGAAGCATATGAAGTGAATATAATGGTTCATCCCATTCTCAAGACCAGAACAAAATCATAAATGAGGCAGACTATTTGACAACCAAGAAAGACCCTAACATTCCTCTCTCGGAGCTCACAATTATCCCGAAATGATTCCACATTTTTGCAGCTGTTACACCTATTCCAGATGTTAATCACTCTTTATATAAAATGCTTCTGTTCTTAATTTTCCCTTTGTTGTGTGGGACCTGTCATCACAGTTCTTGCCCTGTAGTCTAATTCAAAGTAAGATTCCATATTTTCTTTATCTAGTGCTTGCCACATTAAGGGTGATCCTTGGTGGGCCATGTGACCAGGCCAGAGCCAATGGAGCACAGGTGTGCAAACCTGGGCCAATCGGGAGTGAGGGCAAGCAGTCCTGGGGCTAGAGAGCTTCAGTTGGAGTTCAGGCGTTGATGGGAGTAGGCCTGTATTCGTTGTGTTGAACCCTTTGTGTATATAGTTCTTCATATCATTAAAGCCTTTTGTTTTGCATGTCTGCTTTGCCTGTCACCAACTTTTACAGATGCACTCCAGAAAGCATTCTTTCAGTTTGTATCACAGCTTGGTGTGGCTCCTGCTCTGACCAAGGCCGCAAGAAACTACAAAGGGTTGTGAATGTAGCCCAGTCCATCACGCAAATCAGCCTCCCGTCCAATGTCCCCGTCTATACTTCCCACTGCCTCAGAAAAGCAGCCAGCATAATCAAGGACCCCATGCACCCTGGACATTCTCCCTGCCACCTTCTTCCATTGGGTAAAAGATCCAAAAGTCTGAGGTCAACCGACTCAAGAACAGCTTCTTCCCTGCTGCCATCAGGCTTTTGAATGGACCTACCTTAAATTAAGTTGATTTTTCTCTGCACCCTAGCTATGACTGCAACACAACATTCTGCACTCTCTCCTTTGCTTCTCCCCTATGTACTCTATGAATGGTATGCTTTGTCTGTATAGCGCGCAAGAAACAATACTTTTTACTATATACGAATACATGTGACAATAATAAACCAAATCAAATCAAATAGTTATTTGTTTGTCGCATCGAGTTTCCTTGATTTATTACAGCAATCTTCAATGCTTCTATAAAATAAAGTCCAGATGCTTCTTTTCTAGACTGAAGAGCCCAAACTTCTCCATTCTTTCCTTATAACTCTGACTGTTTAAACCAGGCAGCGATCTCATGATGCTTCTTTGTATTGCATTTCAACATCTCCTTTGTTTTCTGGATGTGCTATTCAAGTTGTGGTCTGACCAGAGCCCCATGAAGTTTAATCATTAGCCTCTGTGACTTATATTCGACAGAATTAGCTATTTAACTTAACATTCCATTGGCCAATTGATTGCCGCTCTGCATTGATTGGTCTCATTTGGGTTGAGTCTGGTAAACCCCCAAGGCCTGGACTTGGGCGGCATGGTGGCACAGTGATTAGCACTGCTGCCTCACAGTGACAAGGAGCTGGATTTGATTTCCGGCTTGGGTCACTCTCTGTGCAGAGTCTGCATGTCCTCCCCATGTCTGCGTGGATTTCCTCCTGGTGCTCCAGTTTCCTCCCATAGTCTAAAAGACGTGCTAGTTAAGTGCATTGTCCATGCCAAATTCTCCCTCAGTGTAGCTGAACAGGCGCCGGAGTGTGGCAACTTGGGGACTTTCACAGTAACTTCATTGCAGTGTTCATGTAAGCCTACTTGTGACAAGAATAAATAAACTTTAAACTTAATTTTGTTTCCCCCAGCATAGCTTCAGTCTACCACCCCAAACTTGGACGTGGCCATGGTCAAGGATCATTTTGTATTTACTGGCAGCCACCCTACTGTGTTTCCTGTCAGCAAGAGGAGTCGCAAGTGACCCCCAGAAAGTTCTGGACTATGCTGTGCACATCTATTCACAAGGTTAGCATTGAACATCCAATGATTCAGATGAAGAGGCTTGTATTCTTTTAAGCTGGGGAGACTAAAACTAGAGGGCATAGGTTTAAGACGAGAGGGGAGAGATGCAAAAGGGTCCAGAGGAGCATTTTTTTCACACAGAGTGTCTGGAACGAGTTACCAGAGGTAGTAGTAGAGGCGGATACAATTTTGTCTTTTAAAAAGCATTTGGTCAGTTACATGGGTAAGATGGTTATAGTGGGATATGGGCCAAATGCAGGCAATTGGGACCAGCTTAATGGTTAAAAAAAAGGGGCAGCATGGACAAATTGGGCCGAAGGGCCTGTTTCCATACTGTAAACCTCTATGTCTCTATGACTCTATCCATAAATGTCATAGTGGTAGATTTTGCTGTTCAGCGTTTGAACAGCAGCGCATCCACAGTCGTGCATGGGCACACTCTTGTGTTTTAGATGCTACAGATTAGTGCAGCGGTTCAAAAAGGCTGCTCACCGCTCCCTTCTCAAGGGCAATTAAGGATGGGAATCAGTGCAGGCATAGCCAGTGACGCTCACATCTCGTGAATGAATTGTAAAGAAAGGATAATAAAACGGGTATGCATGAACTAGCAGAGAACATGCTAGAGACATTATTAAAACACTTCTAAACTATGCAAAGAAAGGTTTTGGATTCCACCCTCTGAAACAATGTGGATCACCAGCAGTCCTCAAGTATTTCTCAATTTCCTGCACGTGTATTTACCCAAAGAAAGCATCCTGATTTTTGACTCTATTATTGCCAAATCATAATGCTCAGAATTGGAAGCTGTGGTATGTAATCCCTGTAATTGCCTGGAGTTGATACGCTGTGTGAATGGAGTAGAGGACTCCCAAGAGCATTACTAACCACTTACATTTGTGTAACCCTCTCGAGTGGTTATTTCAGCTTTCAAAGAAGAAGAAGCATATAATGTTTGCCATGCGCTAAGAACTGTAAAAATGATTTTCCACTCATTTCCGGCACGTAATTATATGAAGCAGAATTTGACAGCCATCTAGCACCTTATTAGCAATTATAGAGAGAAACATTGGCCCAGAGTTTGTAGCCAGCGATGAACAAATGGTGCCAGCTGTTCATTACACTTACACTCACCACAGATGTTCTGTGGACTTTTGCACTGGTTCGAAAGCCACTGAGCACAGTGTCCACTACAGGTGACTCGGGGCCTGTGTGAAATAGGCGTGCAACTGTATATCTCGTTAACCAGTCAAATTGAAGAATCCTCACTGTGACAGATCAATTAGATCTGTCTCAAAAATGATCGTAGGGATTAATCTGCATCCATCCCCTCATCCCAATGGAGGCAGTGTACAAACTTTCATGGAATATCTACAGTGCAGAAGGAGGCCATTCAGTCCATCGAGCCTGCATTGACAACAATTCCACCCTGGCCCTATCCCTGTCACCCCACATATTTACCCTACGAATCCCCTTGATATCTCCCTAACACTAAGGAGCAATTTAGCATGGAAAATCAACCTAACCCGCACATTTTTGGAGTGTGGGAGGAAACTGGAGCATCCAGAGGAAACCCACGCAGACACGGAGAGAATGTGCAAACTCCACAAAGACAGTCACCCAAGCTGGGAAATGAACCCAGGTCCCTGGTGCTGTGAGGCAGCAGTGCTAACCACTGCGCCACTATGCTGCTGAGTGGCAGTGTGCCACAAAAGGTTCAGGCAAGGCTAGCACCATTTAAAGCAAGCCTTCACTTCCGAAAGACAGCCTCCTTAAAGGGGAGGTGCATTCTGACTGGGTGGCTGGGCGTGGCTGGAGAAGAATGTCTGAATTGTGAGACGGGTGAGTATAGTACAAGAGGGAAAGTAAACTTGATGGGGACCATACGTGATCCTCGCAGAGGCAAGTGAGCCTGGACGATTGCGTCCCGGGCTCACTTGTAATATGAAAATTCTACTTTGAACAGAATTTAAATATTACAATCAGCCTTGTGCCCTTTTTCGGCAAGAGGCTGCTCTCGCTGGATATCCGATGCCGGTAAGATCACGATTGGCGAGAAATCGGGCACGAATCTGATTTCTCGGCTCTCTCGCAATCATTCCGGCTCACCCCACCTGTCGGCTGGTGGGGCAAAACAGTAAGATCGCGGCCAAAAGGAAAGTCTTTGGCTGGAATGTTACCACTGGAAACATCGGTGGGATTTTCCCAAGCCGTCTCAGTGAGTGAACAGAGATTTGGCTTGGCTAGGTACCAAATTCTCCAACCTCGCTGCAGCGGGAGCATGGCGTGAATGGCCGGTAAGATCGCACCCATCATTTATTTCCCAATAATAATTGAAATCTAAGTGATCACATTTACATGCATTAATGTTCAATGTCAGAGAGATTATTTGGCTATAATCGAGATGTATCACACCATTAAAAATTTACCCACACTGGCATGAAGCTCTATCTTTTTCCGATGGGGAGGTGATGGCCCAGTGGTATTATCGTGAGGCTATTAATCCAGGAACTCAGCTAATGTTCTGGGGGACTTGTTGTCCTGCCATGGTAGATGGTGGAATTTGAATTCAATAAAAAATATCTGGAATTAAGAATCTACTGATGGCCATGAAACCATTGTTGATTGCTGGAAAAACCCATCTGGTTCACTAATGTCCTTTAGGGAAGGGAATCTGCCGTCCTTACCTGGTCTGGCCTACATGTGACTCCAGACCCACAGCAATGTGGTTGACTCTCAACTGCCCTCCAAGGGCAACTAGGGATGGGCAATAAATGGTGGCCCAGCTAGCGATGCCCATGTCCCACAAATGAATAAAAGCTATCACGTAAGGAGAGAAACCTCACGATCTTTCATGTGTTTCAATCCAAGACTCTTGGTTCAATACTGATGTAGTGAGCTGACCAACTTGACAGCAACTTCCTGATTTCCGTCTTTAACTGCACATAATGTGCACATAACCAGAGGTTGCTGTCCAGCCTACAATTTAGTGATGGTCAGCGCTGATAGCCTCACTGTTCCTTTAATTACCAAATCCAGGCCCTGGCGTACATGGTCCAACAAATTGCTTCAGACTGGATTGGCACTTAGTTCTGCACATTGCTTAATGCAGAGAAATCACTCAGAAACCACCATTACAGCATGAATCCCACACACAAACCAATGCCAATGATGTTGGACCGAAGAACCAGATTTGGATATAACTGTCCTCTTCTGAAACTCATTGGCAAGCGTCGTGCTTGTAATTGAGCAGCTGAAACTTGTGGGAGTATATTGTGGGTTTATAATTACCAATCTGCACCCAGTTGCTGAGTTTTAATATTGGGGATGTATCCAACGTCCCTACAGTCCAGTGATAGACGTCTATCATAGAATCGTAGAATCCCTACAGTACAGAAGGAGGCCGTTCGGTCCATCGAGTCTGTACCGACAACAATCCCACCCAGGCCCTATTCTCATAACCCCACACATTTACCCTGGTAATCCCCCTGACACAAATGGCCAATTTTGGCATGGCCAATTTACACAGCCTGCACATCCTTGGACCGTGGGAGGAAACCAGAGCACCCGGAGGAAACCCACGCAGACACGGGGAGAATGTGCAAACTTTGCACAAACAGTGACTAAGGTCGGATTTGAACCTGGGTCCTTGGCACTGTGAGGCAGCAATGCTCACCACTGTGCTACCGTGCCACCATCAATATCTCTAATTTTCTAGCTGATTTCCAATAGCATTATCATAGAAATCATAGAAACCCTATAGTACAGAAAGGGAGGAAACCAGAGCACCCGGAGGAAACCCACGCAGACACGGGGAGAATGTGCAAACTTCGCATAAACAGTGACCAAGGCCGGATTTGAACCTGGGTCCTTGGCACTGTGAGGTAGCAATGCTCACCACTGTGCTACCGTGCCACCATCAATATCTCTAATTTTCTAGCTGATTTCCAATAGCATTATCATAGAAATCATAGAAACCCTACAGTACAGAAAGAGGCCATTCGGCCCATCGAGTCTGCACCGACCACAATCCCACCCAGGCCCTACCCCCATATCCCTACATTATAATTGATCTCCGTGCTGTCTGCTTGGTTGCTGTATTCTATCATCAGCCACAGCAACAAGAGAGGAAAGGAAAGGGACGGGGGAAAAATCTTCAGAAGCCAGTCTTACATGTCTCACATCTTAATGGTACAAGGAGAAAAATTCATCAATGTTTCCTCCTTGAAAAGATGGCAGCTGTTTGTACACATGAATTATAAATAGGGAATGTATTGATGTTCAGCAGTAGGCTGGATTCATTTTCCATATTGCATTTTGATTGATTGTCTGATTGTTTGTGTCTGCATGCCTGATGATCTACGATATATATATTACATACATATATCTCCCACCAGTATGTGATGTGCTGTGATGTATTGGTGTTCTTCATCATCTTCAGTGATTCCTACGCAGGCGTTGGGCTTCAGTGACAGCCTCACAAATAGCTGACATTTAATGTTCAAATGAAATACCCAAGAACATCCTTAGTTGTGATTGCCCATACAGTTGAAAAAATGTGCCGGCACCCAGGGGAGGAAATTGGTCCATGGTGGCAGTGCGAGAGGGGTTCATAGCCGAATCCAGAGCCGATTGTCCGCCACAAAGAGAACAAGGAACAAAGGAAAGTACCGCACAGGATCAGGCCCTTAAGCCTTAAAGCCTCTGCCGATCATGGTGCCCTAACTAAACCAAAAAGAAACCTTCTGCCCTCACTCGGTCCGTATCCCTCGATTCCCTCCCTATTCATTTACCCACCCAAATGCCTCTTTAATGTTGCTCATGTGCCTGCTTCCATCACCTCCTCTGGCACCGCGTTCCAGGCACCCATCACTCTCTGCGTGAAAAACCTCCCCCACACATCTCCCTTAAACTTTCCCCTCTCACCTTGAACCTGTGCCCTCTTGTAATTGACACTTCCCAGCTTGGGACAAACCTCTGAATATCCACCCTGTTTATGCTTCTCATAATTTTGTAGTCCTCTGTCAGATCTCTCATAGAATCCCTATAGTACAGAAGGAGGCCATTCGGCCCATCATGCCTGCACCAACAACAATCCCACCCTATCCCCGTAACCCCACATATTTACCCTGCCAACCCTCCTGACACTAATGGACAATTTATCATGGCCAACCAACCGAACCTGCACACATTTGGACTGTGGGAGGAAACCGGAACACCCGGAGGAAACCCACGCAGACACAGGGAGAACATGCAAACTCCAGACAGACAGTGACCCAAGCTGGGAATTGAACCCGCGTCCCTGGCACTGTGAGGCCGCAATGCCAACCACTGTGCCACCATGCCGCCCGTGGAGGCTCTTCAGCCCCATCTATTTCCCAGCAAAGCTGAACTGTGGTTCAGATTTCTCTTCCTTTGTCTCACTGTCATGTTTGCTTGGGTTTGAAATTGAAAATCTGGGCAATATTTTCCAGGTCAATGGAAAATGAAAACTGTCTGCTGGTTCATTACAAGCCTCTTTTATGCTGCTGGCACAGATTTCACCTGCCACCTCTCAATATTGTCCAGGCCACTGCAGTGAATAATGATAATGGGTGAGCTTACTGGAGGGACACTGGAATGTTTTGGAGCTATGGTCCACCATGAACTGCAACAACAAGGGAGGAAAAAGCAACAAAGAAACATTACTCGTGGATCAATCCTTGCGAGTGGCACATTTTCATGATAGGGGGAAATGATTTGCCAGTTTTCCCTCCTAAAACTGGCAACTATTTGGGCAGATGTTATTATAAATAACTTAATTACACCCATACTATTTGTGACTGTCTTACAGATCTGAATCAAAACCAGGTTCTAAAAGAGGTGTATAAACTTGCTATACTTCACTCTGCCTCTTAGTTTTCCAGATTTCCTTATGAGAATGTACTTCAGATCTTTAGTCTTTCTGAGATATAGACTTGGGAGCCATCATTGGATGGGTAAAGGGGAAGTTAGAAGATTTCTTTTAGCATAGAGTACCGTATATCGTGGCATATAAGTCAACCTGGCATATAAGATAGGCCCAATTTTTCAGCCCCAGAAATCATGGGGTGGAATTTTCTGGCTCCTCCTGCCAGCGGGGATTTCTGCTCCTGTCAAAGTCAATGGATTTTTGAATGGCTCGTTGCATTTTCCAGCCCCGCCTCTGCCGCGATGGGGCCATAAAATTCCACCCCATGTTTTATCATATACCCGGCATGTAAGTTTATCCCCCCCGCCATTCCCCATTTTCAGCCACAACATGCTCTACACACCTTAGTTGTCAGACTCTATATCGTACCTGACAACTGCATATTTTACTTAGCTTATAACTGGGTGAAAGGGATCAAGCAAGTGGTGGGGCTGTGTTGTAAAGATGCGCGGGAGTTTAGCGCATGCCCATTCTTTGCATAGGATGTCGGTGGCATTTTAAAGTGGGATCACCCACACCCACACCGGAGGTTTGTATTTATACTCAGCCTGTAATACGATCCTCATTCTTGGACGGATTTTTCAAGGCTTCAAGGATCAAAGAACAATACAGCACAGGAACAGGCCCTTCGGCCCACCAAGCCTGTGCCAATACACGGTTTCTATCCCTCTGTTTGCCTCCCGTTCATATGTCTATCAAGATACATCTTAAAGATTGCTACCATGTCTGTTTCCACCACCTCCACTGGCAGTGCATTCCAGGCACCCACCACCCCCTGTGTGAAAAACTTTCCCAGCAAGTCTCCCCTAAACTTACCAACTCTCACCTTGAACATGTGCCCTCTTGTCGTCAACCCTTCCGCTTTGGGAACCAGCCTCTGACTATCTATGCCTCTCATCATTTTGTAGACCACTATCAGCCTCTGTCTTTTCAGTGAAAACAATCCAAGTTTATCCAACCTCTCCTCATACCTAAAACCCTCGAGACCAGGCAACATCCTGATAAACCTTGTTTGCACCCTCTCCAAAGCATCCACACCCTTCTGGGAGCATGGCGACCAGCACTGCATGCAATATTCCAAATATGGCCTAACTAAAGTTTTTTACACCTAAAGGTTGCGTTATACGCTACCATCTACAGTGGTTAGAACCATAGCAGTTGACAACGTGGAAAGTAATTATGCATCTTATTGCCTCTCCCCTTTGGAGCAACTCAAGAGGAATCACACTGCCCTCTCTTCTAATACCTTACTGTATCTCAAACGTTAACTTATTATTCTTTCCCATTAAAAGATGGGCTGATCTCTGCTTTAACTTAACCTTGTGGCAAAGCATTCCATGCTCAAATAACTTTCCACATGAAGAAATTATCCAGAAACTCTTGTTTCACTCAGAATGTAGGATACTTCCCTGCAAATTGAGACAGAGGTTGGAACAACGTTGAAAGTGGAATTGTTTTGGCTCATTTATTAGTGTCACAAACGGGCGGCATGGTGGCACAGTGATTAGCACTGCTGCTTCACAGCACCAGGGACACAGGTTTGATTCCCGGCTTGAGTCACTGTGACATTTGCACATTCTCCCCATGTCTGCGTGGCTTTCCTACCACAGTCCAAAGATATGCAGGTTAGGTGTATTGGCCATGCTAAATTCTCCCTAAGTGTACCTGACTGGGCGCCAGAGTGTGGCAACTAGGGGATTTTCACAGTAACTTAATTACGGTATTAATGTAAGCCTACTTGTGACTAATAAATAATCTTTAAGTAGGCTTACATTAACAATGCAATGAGGTTACTGTGAAAATCCCCTAGTCGCCACACTCCGGCGCCTGTTCAGGTACACTGAGGAAGAATTTAGCATGGCCAATGCACCTAACCAACACATCTTTCAGACGGTAACTGGAATTGATAGCTATTCAAGACGTAAGGATCTAAAAGGGCACAGAATAGGTGCAAGGAAGTGATTTTCAATAAGGAGCAGGAAATAGAGAGTGCGCTAAGTGGCATGTTTTCAAGTTCTAATGGTGCTTTGAATATTTTCATTGCTTTGATCATTGGGTTAGGGAGTGTTGGATGTGTGAGTGTATTTTGACAAATAGAATGGAGCCATTGGACTCACAGGCAAGAAGAGAAGTTATAATTCTTCAAAAAATGTCTGGGGAAAAGGCCATGGAACTTGTAAAAGACAACTTGGATTGCAGCTGATCAATGGATCCATAAAACAAAAGGATCAAACATATTTTTAACCTTCTTTTGATAACTAGAAACTATTTTTTTTCGGATTGTGGTAGTGGGATGTCAAATTGGACATGCACGGATTAAAACAATATTCTGCCGGGCAACGCAAGAATGTGTTATTCATTTATTTCAAGCTCTTACTTTGAACATCAATGGGAGAACGGTGTTTGTTTCATGTTTCACACATGGAGCTTCAGATTGTTTATTGGACCTAGCAGGATGCAGCTGAACTGTTGCGTGTGGGGCAAAGGCAATCTTATCAGAAATCAATAACAAAAGAAGCAATTAACTGTGCTGATCAGTCCTTTTCCTCAGGAATTTGTTGCATCTGAAGAAAAATGGTTGACGGAAGATCATAGGATTGTGTGCATTGATGCAAGAAAGCGGTGTTGTGCTTCTCTGTGTCGCTGCACCTAGATAGCTGGCAGGAACCAGGAGGCATCTGGTGCTTTGATGGCAATAAGCCTAATTTATTATAATACAGCCTAATTTATGAGTCTTGACATGGGTGCCTGCCAGGATATGTAGCCATGTTAGTCCTTTCCTTTTCACTGTTCAACTATTTTCCTTCTTATCGTACTTCTGTGTTTATATTCCAGAATCTTTTTGCCTCTGTATTCAGGTCTTCTTGCCTTCTTGTTTATGGATTTCTTCCTCCTTTTTTTGTTCATTTTCCCAGCTTTTTCCTGTTTGTTTTCTCTCTGCCTCTCCCCAGGGCAGTGACACAACAATGTCCCCATTCCCCAGGCATCAGCTATCCCCTGTCAAAGTAGCCAGACTTAAGGAGGGGGAGAAACTGCTCGCTGTCCTTTAACCTGAGCACGATCTGCAGTGGGTGGGTAACTCCTGTGGGATGGGAGGCTCTGCTATTTAAGTATGTAAAATCGCTGCTTGTTTAACCCTGCGTTCTGAACTTGACCGTGCACTCTGGGAATCCTTAGGCTTCCTGGAACTCACCAGGAAAGGCAAGGTGAGAGCTTGGCAAGATTTGAAGGGGTTCAGTAATTGAGAGGCAAGGAATGCTTTAAATACAGAAAAATGAGAGCTGCTTCTTTGGCCAACTGAAACTTTTTGCTCACCGGGCCTATTCCGAATGCGCTTTCACTAATTTGGAGATGCTTCCCATCACTTTGGAAACAGTTAAAGTTTATTTATTAGTTTAAAGTTCATTGATTAGTGTCACAAGTTGATTTAGATTAACACAACAATGAAGTTACTGTGAAAATCCCCTAATCACCACACTCCAGCACCTTTTCGGGTACACTGAGGGAGAATTTAGCATGACCAATCCAGCTAATCAGCGTGTTTTTCAGACTGTGGGAGGAAACCGGAGAACCTGGAGGAAACTCACGCACACAAGGGGAGAATGTGCAGACTTCACACAAAGTAAAGTAACGTTTATTTATTAGTCACAAGTAGGCTTACATTCACACTGCAAATGAAGTTACTGTGACCCAAGTCGGGAATTGAACCCGAGTCCCTGGCACTGTGAAGCAGCAGTGCTAACCACTGTGCCACTGTGTCACCCCTTCTGCTACTTTGGAGTTTCTCACCTGCATTTGTCAGCTGTTCAACCTTTAGATCAGCAATCTTTCACAGACTGGTGCCACGATTGCTGGTTTTTGGTAGGCGTGGCCTATCTTATCTAGAGAGGCTGCAGTCATACTCTGGTGGTTGCTTCAAACTAGTTTATTATTTATTAGATATGTTACAGAGCAGGTATTCCTCTACTTAGTGCAGTGTCCCATCCTCTCTCCCGAGTGTCTATCATATGACTGCATGCAAGTGGTGTAGGTCTGGAATGCACTGTCCGGAAATTTGATTTGATTTATTATTGTATTAGTATACAGTGAAAAATATTGTTTCTTGCACGCTACACACAGACAAAGCATACCGTACATAGAGAAGGAAAGGCACGAGTGCAGAATGTAGTGTTACAGTCCTAGCTAGGGTGCAGAGAAAGATCAACTTAATATGAGGTAGGTCCATTCAAAAGTCTGATGGCAGCATGGAAGAAGCTGTTTTTGAGTCGGTTGATACGTGTCCTCAGACTTTTGAATCTTTTTCCCGATGGAAGAAGGTGGAAGAGAGAATGTCTGGGATGTGTGGGGTCCTTAATTATGCTGGCTGCTTTTCCGAGGCAGCAGGAAGTGTAGACAGAGTCAGTGGATAGGAGGCTGGTTTGAGTGATGGACTGGGCTTCATTCAAGACACTTTGTAGTTTAATGCGGTCTTGGACAGAGCAGGAGCCATACCAAGCTGTGATAGAACCGGTAAGAATGGAACTGTGATTGATGCAGATTCAATCAAGGCATTGAAGATGGCAATAGATGATTACTTGAATAGAAACAACGTGCAGGGTATGGGGAAAAGGCAGGGGAATGTCACCAAGTCATGATGCTTGTTTGGAGAGCCAGTGCAGACAGAATGGGCCAAATGGTCAATTTCTGCACTGTAATAATTCTGTGATTCTGTGACTGCCGTCATGAACTGCGTGGATGGTATCTGTGAGGGTATCTCCATTTGAAACATTGGTTCATGGTGAGGTATAATTTTGTTTTTGGAATGGTGTAAGGAATAACATGAAACCCCCAGTGAGAATAACCAGTCCAGCCGTTGTGCATCAATTATTAAAGATTATTTATTAAATCAAAGAAAAGACAAATACACATATCTACACATTGATCTACACATGATTCTGTCTGGATGCCTGCTAATCCCATTACTGGGAAAGGTCACATCTTATCATCCCCTTTGAATGCTGGCTAGGCAGGTTTTTACCTGTTGCTAGGCAGATCATATCCTAATCATTTCTTGTTAAATTCTTGATCCTGCTGATACTAGGTAGAGCCATGACACTGCTGATATCACTGTTACATCATGGCCAGCATCACCCTCTGCCATAACTCTTCTATTGGCTCATAACACTACACTTCCCCCAAAGTATCCTATCAACTTCTTTACAACAATGTTAAATTATGTTTTAGGGTGGAACTTTCTGCCACACTCGCCCCAATTCTGGAAAATTCCGCCCAAGGTCAACGGACCTTTGCATGGCCCTGTCCCACTTGCCACGGGAAGCGTAGTGGGTGGGATGGGAAAATTTCACCCTTAAACAATTTACAATGCATCTTGGTAATGTCCTTTTACTACTACAGATCCTATACAACTCCCTCTCTCCCTATAACCCACTCCCCCCAAGTCACTGTTATGAAGGATATAATCCATCAGCAGCAGAAGCTTTATCTTCTTTGAGTTTGTTTTTCTTGGCTACCCCCTGTTCTACTTTCCTGCTAAACACTGAAACAAAATGATTGGTTAATATCTCTGTCACCACTTTATTGTTATCTGTGCTATTGTCTTATCAATCCCTTAATGGTCCTATAACTCCCGCAATAACCTGCCTTTTTTTTATTGATGCGCCTGTAAAATATTTTATTATTTTGTTTTAAGTTCCTTGATAATTTTATTTCATGGTTCCTTTTTGACTTCTGAATTCATAGAATCCCTACAGAAAGAGGCCATCCGGCCCATCGAGTCTGTACCGAGTCTACGACAGAGCATCCCACCAAGGCCCTCTGCCCTATTCCCATAATCCCGTACATTTATCATGGATAATCCACTGAACCTACACATTTTTGGACACTAAGGGGCAATTCAGCATGGCCAACCTCCACATTTTTAACTTCTCTTCTAATTTCTTCATATTCTTTTTTATTGCGTGCATCCTTGTATTTAATGTCTTTGTATTTAATGTCCGCCTCTTTCCTTCCCTTATGTCTTTGAATCATTCATGGGGGTCTCAGTATTGCTCAGTTTGTTCTTTCCTTTTGCTGGAATATATTTTGCCTGCACTCTGGTGAGCATTGTTTCGAATATGATGTTCTGTATCATTATTGTTTGCCAATATTGTTGCCAATTTTATTTTTCCCCAAGTTCTATTCTCAGCCTGGCAAAATGATTCCGCTTTGAAGAGGTGCATTTCCACCCGTGTCCGAGCCAATATTTATCCCTCATTATTACAAAAGCAGATTATTTGCTCACTGTCTTGTTTCTGTTTGTGGGACATTGTGGGCAGGATTTTATGGCCTCACTCATCCCGAAACCGTAAAATCCCACCTAAGGTCAACGGACCATTCCAATGGTCCACCCCACGCCCGCTCTGATCTCCATGGCGGGCGGGACGGTAAAATTCTGGCCCGTATATAAATTGGCTACTTTGTTTCCAACATTACAATATTATAGTGACTCCAGTTCCAAATTAGTTAATTGGCTGTAAAGTGTATTGGGAACTCCCGGGCTTGTGTGAAAGTTTCTATATAAATACAAGCTCATTCTTTTCCTGCAAAATTCTCACCTTTGTGCCAGTTGCATCTGTGAGCATGATAATTATCTTTGTCCTTTCTACTTTTCCCAGAGTTCTTCTCCCAGCTGTTGATCCCCTGCTCCTCACTCCGACTCCATCTATATCTACAGGGTGAAAAAATAGGTTCATCTCCTCCAAGGCCATGAGTATCACAAATTGCTGTGTGAACGCTATTTTTGAGTGCATCAAACTTGAGGCTTTCCCTTCTAATATTGTTCAACTATCAGTTTGAGAGACTCAAACAGTTTATGGTGCCCGCTGCTGCCTGGGGAGCCTGAGTGCACTGTGTTGGAAGGGGCAAAGGCAGTGACAGGTACACCAGCTCCAAATTAAACTTCACAGGGTAAGGTAATCTCCACATTTTTATATTTCTTCTTCATTAGTTGCCCTCTTTTCAGAAAACTGCTGTTGAACAGAGCCATTCAGTCCAGCCGAATTTGGGCGGCACGGTGGCACAATTGTTAGCACTGCTGCCTCACAGCGCCAGGGGCCTGGGTTCAATTCCGGTCTCGGGTGACTGTCTGTGTGGAGTTTGCACGTTCACTCCGTGTCAGCGTGGATTTCCTCTGGGTCCTCTGGTTTCCCTACACAATCCAAAAATGTGCAGGTTAGGTTAATTGGTCGTGCTAAATTGCCCCTTAGTGTCAGGAGGATGATGTGGAGTTGCCGGCGTTGGACTGAGGTAGGCACAGTAGGTAGTCTCACAACACCAGGTACCACCGAGCAGAAACTGATAGCCAAGTTCTGCACACATGAGTACGGCCTCAATCGGGATCTTGGGTTTATGTCACACTTTTTGTAACCCTCGTGACTTGCCTGGGCTTGCAAAATCTCACTAACTGTCCTGGCTGGAGACAATACACACCTCTTTAACCTGTGCTTAACCCTCTCTCTACTCACATTGTCTGTACCTGTAAAGACTTGATTACTTGTTAAGACTCGCATTCCAACCATTATCTTGTAATTGAGTTTGTGTCTATATATGCCCTGTTTGTGAACCGAACTCTTCACTCCTGATGAAGGAGCGGCGCTCTGAAAACTCGTGCTAAAGTGTAGTATGGTCGGCAGCCCATGGTCGGCCGCACTTGGTTGAGGTCGTTGGGTTACATTGAGGCTTCATATGTTTCATATGAAGCAATTTTTTAAAGCGGCACCTCGGCCTTTTGGCTAAGATGCAAATGAGCCCAAGTCTTGGAGGAGGAACCTCCCCCTTCTCCAATCAGCTTGGCTCATGTAGATCAGGCCCAGGACCGGGTGGTTTGGTCGCTCGCCCTGTCTTGTCAGCCTGGATCTGAAATGTCTCAACTTGTTGAGACTCTGAATTGGATTTGATTTGATTGAATTGGAAAAGTATAAAAAAAAAGCCTGTTGGACTTTAACCTAGTGTTGTGAGACTGCTTACTGTGTCAGGAGGATCGGCAGGATAAATACGTGGGGTTACAGGAAAAGGGACTGGGTAGGATTGTTATTGGCACAGGCTCAAGGGCTGAATGGCCTCCTCCTGCACTGTACGTATGTGTTCTATGATTCTATGAAGTTGACTGATGATAGCAAACAATAAATCTTTATAGCCCTTGTTTTTATTGTATATACATTTTGGAGACACAGAGCAGTGCTGATGGAAACACATTGTTCTTACCTAAATTGCAACTCATGGGTCACCTGACTTTAGTCCACGTTCCACCCACTTTCCAATTTGAAATCTTTCCTTTTTCTCTGTCCCGTACACCTGGCTTCAATTTAAAATCGACGGTTGGAGCCAGGACTGATGTCAGGAATTGGGACAGGAAGATTCTCTTTAAATATAGAACCATAAAACGATCGAGCACAGAAAGGAGAAATTCAGACCATTGTGCCTGTACTGCTGGCTCTTTGCTACAGCGAGCCAATCAGTTCCACTCCACTGATCTGGAATCTTCTTTATCCCTTCAAGCATTTATCCAATTCCCGCTTGAATGTTACAATTGAATCTTCTTAAACCGTCCTTTCAGCCAGTGTATTCCAGATCATAACAACTCACTGCGTGAAGAGAAGTTCCCTTGTAGTGTCTCAGGTTTTCTATTGTTTCCATTAGTGGGCGGCACAGTGGTTAGCATTGCTGCCTCAGAGCGCCACAGACCAGGGTTCGATTCCTGGCTTGGGTCACTGTCTGTGTGGAGTCTGCACATTCTCCCCGTGTCTGCCTGGGTTTCCTCCGGATGCTCCAGTTTCCTCCCACAGTCCAAAGATGTGCGGGTTAAGTGGACTGGCCATGGTAAACTGTTCCTCAGAGTCCAAAGGTGTGCAGGTTAGGGGATTAGTGGGGTAAATATGTCGGGTTACAAGGATAGAGCCTGGGTAAAATCATCCATCAGAGAGGAATCAAATGGCCTCCTTCTGCGCTGTAGGAATTCTATGATTCTGTGAACTCGATTCCCGAGAACCAACTGCAATTCCTCAATGAAAGCCTCTGAAGTTCAGCATCTGAGTTCAGCTGTGTCCAACTTGGAGAGGATTGTGCCCTTCTGCCTGGAGAGGCAGTGGCATAGTGGTAATGAGTCTGAACTAGTAATCCAAAGGCCCAGGCTAAGCTCTGCGGGCAGAAGTTCAAATCCCACCATAACAGGTTCACTAATGTCCTTTTGGAGAAGGGACATGCCCTTATAAGAGATGCCCTTATAAGAACAGGATATGGCGCTCGACTCATCGATCAACAGTTCCGACACGCCACAGCGAAAAACCGCACCGACCTCCTCAGAAGACAAACACGGGACACGGTGGACAGAGTACCCTTCGTCGTCCAGTACTTCCCCAGAGCGGAGAAGCTACGGCATCTCCTCCGGAGCCTTCTACATGTCATTGATGAAGACGAACATCTCGCCAAGGCCATCCCCACACCCCCACTTCTTGCCTTCAAACAACTGCGCAACCTCAAACAGACCATTGTCCGCAGCAAACTACCCAGCCCTCAGGAGAACAGTGACCACGACACCACACAACCCTGCCACAGCAACCTCTGCAGGACATGCCGGATCATCGACATGGATGCCATCATCTCACGTGAGAACACCATCTACCAGGTACACGGTACCTACTCTTGCAACTCAGCCAACATTGTCTACCTGATACGCTGCAGGAAAGGATGTCCCGAGGCATGGTACATTGGGGAAACCATGCAGACGCTACGACAACGGATGAATGAACACCGCTCGACAATCACCAGGCAAGACTGTTCTCTTCCTGTGGGGGAGCACTTCAGCAGTCACGGGCATTCCGCCTCTGATCTTCAGGTAAGCGTTCTCCAAGGCGGCCTTCACGACACACGACAGCGCAGAGTCGCTGAGCAGAAACTGATAGCCAAGTTCCGCACACATGAGGACGGCCTAAACCTGGATGTTGGATTTATGTCACATTATCAGTAACCCCCGCAGCTTTCCTCCTGGACTTGCGGGCTGTCCTGTCTGGAGACAATACACATCTCTTTAACCTGTGCTTAATGCTCCCGCCACCCACATTATCTTTAAGATCTGGTTGGCTGTAGGGATTCGCATTCTAATTAGCATTCTGTAACTTGATTTTGTGTCTCTGTGCCCTGTTTGAGAGCACATTTCCACTCCATCTGACGAAGGGGCAGCGCTCTGAAAGCTAATGGCATTTGCTACCAAATAAACCTGTTGGACTTTAACCTGGTGTTGTTAAAACTCTTACTGTGTTCACCCCAGTCCAACGCCGGCATCTCCACATCTCGGCAAGTGAAACAGCAAAAGCAAACTTAGCCCTGTCGACACTGCAAAACAGACGGCTGCATGGGGCAGCACAGTGGTCAGCACTGCTGCCTCACAGTGCCAGGGACCCAGGTTCGATTCCCGTCTTGGGTCACTGTCTATGCGGAGCCTACACGTTCTCCAATTTAGCATGGCCAGTCCACTTAACCTGCACATCTTTGAACTGTGGGAGGAAACTGGAGCATCCGGAGGAAACCCAGGCAGACACGAGGAGAATGTGCAGACTCCACACAGACAGTGACCCAAGCCAGGAATCGAACCCAGGTCTGTGGCGCTCTGAAGCAGCAGTGCTAACCATTGTGCCACCCACTAATGGAAACCATAGAAAACCTGAGACACTACAAGGGAACTTCTCTTCACGCAATGAGTTGTTATGATCTGGAATACACTGGCTGAAACGATGGTTTAAGAAGATTCAGTTGTAACATTCAAACGGGAATTGGATAAATGCTTGAAGGGATAAAGAAAATTCCAGATCAGTGGAGTGGAACTGATTGGCTAGCTGTAGCAAATTGGGAGACTTGTCACCACAGACTAGTGAAGCAACAGCCTGACATAATTATACTCATGGAATCATAGTTACAGACAAAATCCCCTCCAAACATCACCATCTCTTAGTGTGCCCTGTCCTACCCATCATAACAGACCCACTAGATGTTGCAGGACAGTGATATACAGATGAAAGAGAGCTGTCCTGGGAGTCTTCAACATTGACTCTGAACCTAATGGAGTCTCACGGCATCAGGTGAAACATGGGCAAGGGAACCTGCTGATTACCATGTACTGTCCTCCCTCAGCTGATGAATCAGTACTCCTCCATGTTGAACACCACTTGAAAGCAGCACTGTGGATGGCAAGGACACAAAATACACTCTGGGTAGGGGACTTCAAAGTCCATCACCAGTAATGGCTCAGTAGCACCCATACAGTCCAAGCTGCTGAGTCCTAAAGGACATGGCTGTTGGACTGGGTCTACGGCAGGCGGTGAGGAAACCCACAAGAGGGAAAAACATACTTAACATCATCCTTACCAATCTACCTGTCACAGGTGCATCTTTCCATGACAGTATCATCATAAAATCCCGACAGTGCAGAAGGAGGTTCCAGCAGATCCCCAAGTGCTGTGGAATTGGGTGAAACACAGCAATGAGATTCTTGTTTCGCCCTCTAGCCAGGGCAGAGAGAAATGCAGACTGAAGAAAAGTAGCTCAGGTTCTCACGGGAATATACATGTGGATCCTGATTTTGCACCAGAAGCTGTTGAGACCCATGGAAGATGAAGGGTAAATTGGAACAGGTTCTAAAGGCTGCCAATACTTGTGCATCGTACCACAAAACGTACCACCACCTTCAGAAGAGGAATGGACAGGAGGGTGAATACTGTAAAGGTATAGAATCTACAGTGCAGAAGGAGGCCATTTCTATGATTTCTATGATTTGGCTCATCGAGCCTGCACCGACAACAATCCCACCCATGTCCTGTCCTATCCCCATAACCCCACATATTTATCCTCCTAATCCCCCTGACACTAAAGGGCAATTTATCATGGCCAATCAAATCTAACCCGCTCATCTTTGGACTGTGGGAGGAAACCCACGCAGGCACAGGGAGAATGTGCAAACTCCACACAGTAACCCAAGGATGGAGTTGAACCCGGATCCCTCATGTTGTGAGGCAGCAGTGCTAACCATTGTGCCACCGTGCCGTCCCAAATCTGAATGGACAAGGTTTCACTGCACTTGTCGACGTCCATGGATCTTCAATTATGTTTTTTTTCCCTCTTGTATCATTCACTCTTGACAATCTCCATTACCAAATGATAACTGTCATTCAAAGGCAACTTAGTAAAACCAATTAGAAACGCACAGCTGGTCCTGTCCATGCCAAGCTTGTATCTTCCTCCACAGTATTTCATTCTTATGTAGATTGCTGCTTCATGTACTATCTCAGGTTGCATCATGCTCACATCCCACCTGCCACATGTCTGTCTCTGCTGAGGTCTATCTTTTTTCAGCTGTTTGCCTGTACAAATCCTCCACAAAAAAAATCACCATTTGCTATTAAAATTAATAGTCGAGTATATTTGTGCTCAGTCTGGTTCTCACACGTGTCCAAGGCTTCAACAAGTTACTAATAATCCACACAAATGAATAGTTTCACTCATGCTGCTGTTGTAATGCAATTTGAATATTGACATTAATAGCTGTGCAAACACAGATTTAGTTGACTGCATACTGGTACAAAATCAGGGCCAGCAGAGCATAATGAATGGGTACTTAAACACATGCAATGTGCGCTTTGAGCATAGCTAATCAAATGATGCTGAAAACTTTCATACAGTCATGGGTCTGTATAGCATTGTAGTTTCTCCTACAGCTAGTAAGAAGACTGCATCCTTAAACTCAAACTCAGTCCAGTTTAGTTGTGTTATGTCTTGCTTTATTGACGTGCCTTGATGCAGGGCACAAGGCCGGACATTTTCTAGACTCAAGGCAACACTAAACATCGATGATGCAAAGCTGGCTAACTACTGTGAGACAGAGTGGCACGGTGGCACAGTGGTTAGCACTGCTGCCTCACAGTGCCAGGGATCCACGTTCAATTCTTGGTTTGGGTCACTGTCTGTGTGGAGTTTACATTTTCTCCCCGTGTCTGCGTGGGTTTCCTCCGGATGCCCCAGTTTCCGCCCACAGTCCAAAGATGTGCGGGTTAGGTTGATTGGCCATGGTAAATTGCCCTTTCATGTCAGGCAGGCTAGCAGGGTGATGATGGGGATAGGACCTATGTGGGATTGTTGATGGTGCAGGCTCAATGGGCCGAAGGGCCTCCTTCTGCGCTGTCGGGATTCTATGGCACCTTCATCTCCACAGATAAATGATATGCATATTCCACCTCCACAATGCGAACACCAAATGTCCCAGGAACTTCACATGCATGAGAATCATGTGAGGGAAGGTGGTATTGTTGCAAGATAATTAATCCAGAAACTCAGCTAATGTTCTGGTGACCAGTGTTTGAATCTTGCCACGGCACATGGATGAATTTGAATTCAATAAACTATCTGGAATTAAGAATCTACTGATGACCATGGAACCATTGGTTCATGGTTCACTAATGTATTTTAGGGAAGGAAATCTGCCATCCTTAGCCAGTCTGGCCTACATGTGACTCCAGAGCCACAGCAATGTGGTTGACTCTCAACTGTCCTCTGAAATGGCACCCAGTTCAAGGGCAATTAGGAATGGGCAATAAATATTGGCCAGCTGTCAACGCCCATGTCCCACGAATGAAGAATAAAAGTTGTCAGGAAAGAGAGGCTATTCCAGGCAAAATGAGCAATATAATGGTACAATTGTCAGAGGTTTTAAGATTAAAGTTTATTTATTAGTGTCTGATGCGCGATTAATTCACTCGGGAGGCTAGGACGTACCCGGGAATAAAGGCTTTTATTCACAACAAGAATAGAGCATATTGCTTAACAATACTATCCCAGACTAAGGGCCACTAGGAAGTAGCAGTGACCTTTATACTCCTGTAAGGAGGCGGAGCCAAACGGAGTGTACCACAGAACAGTGCTAACAGGTGGAACACCCCAACTCTAACCCCAACAGTAACAAGAGTAACATATGTACAAGTACCCATAGTGGTAACCATCTATGGTTCACCACAGTGTCACAAATAGGCTTACATTAACACTCCAGTGAAAAATCCCCGAGTTGCCACACTTCGGTGCCTGTTCAGGTTCATTGAGGGAAAATTTAGCATAGCCAATGCACCTAACCAGCATGTCTTTCGGACTGTGAGAGGAAACCGGAACACCTGAAAGAAACCCATGCAGACACGGGGAGAACGTTCAGAGTCCATACAGACAGTGACCCAAGCCAGAAATCGAACCCAGGTCCCTGACGCTGTGAGGCAGCAGAACTAACCATTGTGTCACCATGCCGCCCATACGCGAAACAAGGCAGGTTATTGGGGGAAGTAGGGATTTTTTTTAAGCTCTTAATCTATCCCATACTGTAACTAGTCTAGGATTGCTTTGAGCTGGCATTCTATGAAAAAAAAATGTCGCTATCTAACTTTGAGAGGCATTTTGGTTAACCACAAATTAGAAAATCACCATAATATGAAAATAAACAAAAGCTAAATTGTGCCTCTACGTAAAATAAAATCATGAAAGAACAGGGTAGTTTATTTTCCTATTGCTTCCTTCCACTTATCCAGTGCGGAGCACGGCAGAGCTAAACTCTGATCTTCGACATGCCTATTCTAACAGGCAGGTAAATATTTTGATTTCACTGAGGGCATCATTTCCTCTGATGGTATACTGATTAGTGCTTTTGTGTAACATCCCTTGCTGTGCTATTTTAACAAAGCTATTAGCCTGATCATTTTAAACAGTTCGGCCACTGGTTAAGATACAATTTGCATGAATTGCATTAATCAATGGAAGGAACTTTGGAGTTTGTCTCCAACTTTGTTCACCTTTATCAAAAGTTTTTAAAATCATTTTATTAAGAGAGATTACTCACAGTAATTTCACCAGATCTCCATTGTCGAGTGCAAAAAGGTGATTTACAGTTGATTTTCTAGCAATTTAGCATATAATTAGGGAAGACAGTGGCCTCGTCGTGTTGTCAGTGAGCTAGTAACATGTAGGGCCAGGTAATGCTCCAGTGACCTGGGTTCGAATCCCACCAAGGCAGATGGTGAAATTTTAATTTAATGAAAAACAGGTCTAATGAAGGCCTTGAAACCATTATTGATTGTTGTAATGACCCATCTGGTTCACTCGTGCCCTTTAGGGAAGGAAATCTGCCATCCTTACCTGATCTGGCTTACATGTGACTCCAGATCCGAGGCAATGCATTTGACTCTTAACTGCGCCCTCAAGAGTAATTAGGGATGGGCAATAAATGCTGGCACAGCTGGTGATGCCCACATCTCATGAAAGAATAAGGAAAACACGTCACTGCTGTGTTTTGGCTCATTTTGGAAATGTTGGGTGCATCCTGCCTCCCCTCAGACCTTCTTCTTCTCCTTTCCTTATTTTTCCCAGACGTTCCTCAAGTGATCATTGCACAGGAATGCCTGAACTGACCTTATTGTACTGATTGATTCAGTGCACCATGGATCCAAGGCCCAAGGAAATTACTTACATCCTGAGCTTGTGAAATGCCCTATAAAAAGCAACTCTTTCTTTTTCTGAAGGAGCTCACAGGAATGGCGTATTTGTGCTGCCTCATAGGCAAACAGTGAGTTGCTTAGAGCTTCAATCTTTCAACATTGTAATGACCTTAATTCAGTGGTGGGCAAGTTGTGGCCTTGGGACCACATGCAGCCCATTAGGGTCCGATGTGTGGCTCTTGAGACATTTTGTTGACGGTTTCCCATGCGGAGAGTTGCCACATTCCTTTGGTTTCCGTCTGTGTAGCTTTTTACCCCACTGGCATGATTGCAGGTAAATCAAGGGTACATGAAGTGAGGTGCGTACTAATTGCAAACAACCTTGACTGTGAAAGCCATGTACTCCCTCCGCATACAATCAGGCATAAATGTATCTTTCGTTTTTACCACTTGACATTGATGACAGTTCTATTAATATATGAACAACTGAACATTTTCTATAACTTGTCATAAAATATTCGGTATGTACGAAATATATTCAATCTTATTCAAGGGTCATAATTCGTCAAAAAGCTCGATTTCTATCTTGCTGAAATGAAGGAGCGTCACGCATGTGGCCCACTCACTAGCTAAAGTTGTCCATCACTGCCTTCATTATTTTATTCTTCATGGAATGTGTGCATTCCTGACAAGGTCAGCATTAGTTCTCCACACCTAATTGCCCTTGAATGGGCAACTTGGCTTGTTAGGTATTTCAGAGGGCAGTTGGGATTTCCTTCTGTAAAGGGCATTAGTGGACCAGATGGGGTTTTACAACAATCATTACCGCCACTCGAGCTTTCAATATCAGATTTTTAATTAATTAGTTGGATTAATTGCAGTGGTGGGAATTGAACGTATATCCACAGGGCATTATTAGTCTAGTGACTTTACCACTGCGCCACTATCTCTTATATCTCAATTCAGCTTCTTTTCTGTCAATGAATGCAAGATCAGCTCTGTGAGTGTTTCGAGACTGTATCACCCTGCTGGGAAAAGGGACACACTGTCAAAGCTTTTCGTCTTGCACTCATCAGGACAGATTTGCAGGAATACCAATTGTAAAGCAAACAACAATTTATACTCATAGAATCAAAGAATCCCTACAGTGCAGAAGGAGGCCATTCAGCCCATCAAGTCTGCACTGACCACAATCCCACCCAGGCCCTATTCCCATAGCCCCACATATTTACCCTGCTAATCCTCTGACACAAAGGCACAATTTAGCATGGAAAATGCATCTAACCCACATATCTTTGAACTGTGGGAGGAAACTGGAGCACCTGGAGGAAACCCATGCAGACATGGAGAGAATGTGCAAACTGCACGCAGACAGTGACCCGAGACTGGAACTGAACTGGCGCTGTGAGGCAGCAGTGCTAACCACTGTGCCACCGTGCCGCCCCATTATGCCGCTTGAAAAGAAAGTGTAGTTTGGTGGGCAAGTGATTTATGATTGGTTGAGGTGTTGCCATGGAAAATGGACCAGGAAACAGCTGTCCCCAAGTTTGTGTTTAGTTGACAAAGGTGCAGAACATTCACATGCTCCTTCTGTCTGCAAAGGTCAGTACCCTGTGTGTGAACATATGTAGTTTCTAACACGTGTAAGTGAACCACACAGCGAGCCTGACTAACAACATGTCTCTTTTTGAAGAACACTCAAGTTCTAAACTACCGGACAACTATTTATATCATGTTGGCTGCTACGGATCAAAAGGTATTTCTACAAGCAGCACGGTGGCATGGTGGTTTGCACTGTTGCCTCACAGCGCCAGGGACCCTGGTTCAATTCCAGCCTTGGATGACTGTGTGGAGTTTGCATGCTCTCCCCATGTCTGCGTGGGTTTCCTCCGAGTGCTCCAGTTTCTCCCCACAGTCTAAAGATGTGCAGTTTAGGTGGATTGGCCATGCTAAATTGCCCCTTAGTGTCCCAACATGCGTAGGTTAGGGTGATTAGCAGGGTAAATGCTTGGAATTATGGGGGATAGGGTGGGAGATGGGCCTGGGTAAGATGCTCTGTTGGAGGGTCAGTGCAAACTCGAATGGCCTCCTCCTGCACTGTCGGGATTCTATGACTCTATGTAAATGAATTGCTTTGCCGTGTTTCTGACACATGTGACTGGGAGCCTAATAAATGGAAAAACCCTTCAGCCTTCTTCCCTTTGTGCCTTATATCCATTAATCCCATCATACTGATTAGCATTAGTCATCTGAAAAACTATCCCTCTGCTTTTGGGTGCAGCTATTGTGAAACAAAAATAAAACATTTGAAGCCAGTAGCTGAATTGGTTGTAATTTGATCATGTTGCCCATACTGACTCCGATTAGATTTGGGATTTTGTTCTTTACATAATTCCCGGAAGAGATCATCTGGTCATTATCACATTGCTGTTTTTTGGGGACTTGCATTGTACAGATTGGCCGCCGCGCTTTCTACATTACAACTGTGACTACACCACAGAAGTACTTTATTTGTTGTAAAGTACTTTGGATGAATAGTGGTTGTGAACGGCACTATAGCTTTGCAAGCTTCTTTTCCCCCTTTGCTAATTATTTCCATTTTGTTTCTGAGGATTGTTGTCAAGGATCAGCGCACGAACATGATAGACACATTCTGCGTGATACACAATGTTTCCACTGAGAGGCCTGGATTAGGAATTTTCCCCCACCCACCTCAGTATCGGTGGTGACATCATGGTGCTTCCTGAATGTTACAATTCACAAGGCTCTGTTTGCTATTCACGTTATTTGGAGATGGCGGGAATGTTTTGGAATGCACCTGCTGCGGGCCATAAATGATCTCACTTTGAGCCTCATTGACACTGCGGCTTGTAAACCAAGGCCTGTCCACATTACCAACTGCTCAGCATTTCGAGCATATCAGTTCTGAATGCTCAGACTCTCCACTTTTGCCCTCTCTTTAAATAAAGCACTGGCAATTGTACTCCCTGCTTACTGTTGATTAGAAGATTAGAAAATTAGCATGTTAATTTACGAACCCCTTTAACCCTCAGAGTTAACAATTGAATTGCTCCTGTATTTGAGCAAATTCCCTATTTGCCCCATGCCTTGCCCTGTTTGAGGCAGATAGCGTGTAAACCTTGTGTTGCCTCTTCATTTAAATGATCGCAGTGTTCAGCCGAGTGTGATTTGTGGTACTGATTTCTTTTTTATTCATTTGTAGGACATGGGCGTCACTGGCTGGTCAGCATTTATTGCCTATTCCGAGTTGCTCCAGTTGAGAGTCAACCATATTGCTGTGGCCAGAATATCTTTCAGCTAGTGCTCCTCCCAAAGGCAGCCTGTCCCTCTTAAAAGAGAGCTGCACTCATTACACAGAGGCTGACTGCCTGTCTCACAAGTGCCTGGAAGGATGGCAATAAATGAGTGCCAAGCATCATGGGACAAGATGACGGCCACAATGGGTGGAGTGGCCAAACTGGGCTCTCCCAGAGTGCAGTCACGACCCTCTGGCCTGTCGTTGCCAGTGTATCCTCCTCCTGGCCAGACACAGTCCTGGTGTACGAGATGAGGGCAGTGACTGGTCAGTGTTGGCCGCAAGGTGCTGCACCAGTATTACCAAGGTCTTCCAGGTTCTCTGATGCAGCACTATAGGCCGAGGTTGACAGGAGGAGAGATGTCGGCAGGAATTCTCTGGCTATTCACGCCGGAGGGATTCACCGGTCCCGCCAGCAGTGCACTCCGGCCCACAGGTTTCTCACTGGCACGGGGTGACGTCAATGGGAACGCGCCACCTCCCGCCGGAGGGAAAGATGTGGCTGGGAGGCCGGAGAATCTCACCCATTTTGTTTCTTCAGGATGTCTGGAAGTCCCTCCGAGGAATATCCTCAGAGAATAGAAGCAGGTAGCTCGGGAAGTTAATCCCCAGAGTTTGTCTGCAAGGACCTGACTCCACTACCGATTGAATAATGGCCCCCACCTCCCTCCATCCCTCCAATGATCTCCAGCAGAGTGCACAGTAGTCTGCCCCTCCTCCCCATGGATTGCAGCTGCAGAATGTGCAGTGCCCCACCCCCTCCCCCCCCGATCGGGCCGCCCTGATATGACCTTGCGCCTCTAGGCCCTGCCCCATCCAGGTCCCGCCCCTTCAGGACCCACTCCCCATGGGCCCTGTCCCCTTCAGGCCACTCCCCCTTTGGGTCCCGCCCGCTTCAGGCCCTGTCCCTGGCATTGCCTGGGTTGCATTGCCAAGGTGCCATGCTGGCACTGCCAGGCTGGCACTGCCCAAGGGGCACCTCCCCACTTGCCATCGACCTTCCCTGGGGATCTCAATGGTCTCCGGTTCCACCGGCAAAGCCAACACAACTGTTCCCTGTTTATGGGGAGCAGGTGTTTTCCTCGCCGGAGAAAAGCTCTCCCAGCAAGGCCATAAAGGCAAGCGAGCCCGGATGATTGAATGCTGGGCTCACTAAACACATGCAAACTGGCTCAAGCGAGTTCCCTTCTTCAGACGTACAGTATCTCTGTCCATTCTTGGATGCAGAACCACCCCTCTTGCTGCAGCCTCAGCTCAGACCCCCTGACGTGTTGTAGGCTAAATGGGGTAGCAACTACAGACCCAAAAGTCCCGCAGATGTTCTGCAGACAGGGCAAAAGTTCCTTGGACCTCAATGAAACACCCTCCAACGTCGAACAAGTCACCAAAACTCCTTTAAGAACACACCACAGTACTTCCACAAGCCGCAAAAGAAGTCAAAAACATCTCGATTGCAAAATGGATGGCTGGCCCTTCAAATGGCGCTGGTAGGCAGGACTCACTCGAATGTCGAGGAGATGTGGCACTAACTGGACCTGCACAGTGTAAACTGGCACAACCTGTGTCATATCCAGCCTGAGGGCCTGCCCCCTGTCAAAGCTTCCAGTGAACACATGGTTCAGCCACTCTAATGCCCTTACCAGCATGGCTGGTGACTCTGTGCCCTTACCACTGGTGTATATGTGTGTGTGTGTGTGTGGGTTGGGGGGAGGGGAGGGGGGGGCGGGGGGGGGGGGGGGGGGGCGCGGTGGTGGCATCCTGGCTGCCATTTCAGCAACTCCAGCTTCCATAGTGCTCACTCCAGTGATGCTACATTGCCAACATTTTGGCCTCAGTCCCTTCAGGTAGTTGATTCTGAGACCAGGGTCCTGAATCTCAATAAAAGTAAAGGTATGAGGCATGAATTGGCCTTGATGGACTGGGAAACATTACTGAAAGGAAAGACAGTGGACAGGCAATGGCGGGCATTTAAAGAACAAATAGGTTAACCCCAGAAGTTGTTTATTCCTGTTTGGCACAAGAGTGGTATGGGAATTGTGGCCAAACCATGGCTCACAAGAGAAATTAGAGATTGCATCAGATTCAAGAAGAAGCATACAAATTGGCAAGAAAAAGCAATAGGCCTGAGGATTGGGAGCACTTTAAAATTCAGCAAAGGAGGACCAAGGGATTGATTAAGAAGGGGAAAATAGAGTATGAAATTAAGCGAGCGGGGAACATAAAAACTGAGCGTAAAAGTTTCCCTTTTAGTTTAGTTTAAACTTCCAAGTTTAAAGAAAAGGCTGCAACTTAATGTAAGGTAGGTCCATTGAAAAGACTGATGCCAGCAGGGAAAAAGCTGGTAAAGAAAATGCTGCAGTTTGAACCTGGAGCCCTGGGCTCCTGTGGGCATGGACCTTGGTGTTTTGCAGACAGTGATGTCCACATTCAGTGCTTCGCTGTTTGTGAGCCTGAATAATGAGCTCAAGTCTCTGGAAGAGGACTTGAATCCACACATTTATTGACTCAAAGCCAGGAGAGCTATCCAACACATGGCCTGGTTCAGTAATGATGTGGAGATGCCGGCGTTGAACTGGGGTAAACACAGTAAGAAGTTTAACAACACCAGGTTAAAGTCCAACAGGGTTATTTGGCAGCAAATGCCACCTAGCTTTCGGAGCGCTGCCCCTTCGTCAGGTGGGGTGGAGAAATGCTCACAAACAGGGCATACAGAGACACAGAGTTTGTGTCTCTGTGCCCTGTTTGTGAGTATCTCTCCACTCCACCTGACGAAGGGGCAGCGCTCCGAAAGCTAATGGCATTTGCTACCAAATAAACCTGTTGGACTTTAACCTGGTGTTGTTGTTAAACGTCTTACTGGTTCAGTAATAACATCTAAGTACTCAAAATTACCCATTCAACTCACATCAGTTCAGTTGGGATTGCATCAGATTCTTAAAATGGCAGCGTTGTTCCGTTGGGGAACACTCACCTTTGAGTGAGAAGGCTGCGGTCTTTATACTTAAGTGCATAATTTAAACTGCTATAGGTTCTTAAGTGAGTGCAGCATTGCTGGAGTTGCCTCCTTCTGATGGGATATTGAACAAAGGTCCTTCTGCTTGCTTTTAGCAAAGCAATTCAAAGAAAAGTGAAGAATTCTCCAAGTGCAACATTCCTCTTGCAACCAACATCAAAAACAACAAGACACATTAACAGATCAGATAACACCATCAAACACAGGGATACTGTTTCTCGTTACAAGGTCTCAATTCCTTGTCACTGAGATCAAATAGATAGAAGATGAAAGTCGGACAAATAAGATTCGCTAAACAAAAGGGAAGTAAACCCCAAATGCCACTGAGATAAATGAAAAACATGCAACATTTTAAATGGAGGCTTCTGGGGTTAGAGAGCACACTGATTTCATCCGCAAATTTGATTCAGAAATTCATTATAATAAGTAAAGGAAACAGCCATAAATTTAGTTTAAAATTTTCCCCTATGTTGCTCTGATTATGTGTTATGTATGATGAACAATCTGCATGCGTTCTGAGCATTTCCATTCAATACTTGTCAGTTTGTATTTTGATTCAGGCCTGAATTTTGGACTGAAAAGTTCAAAGTTTTAAAGTTTATTCATTAGTGTCACAAGTAGGCTTACATTAACACTGCAATTAAGTTACTGTGAAAATCCCCCAGTCGCCACACTCCGGCGCCTGTTTGGGCACATTGAGGGAGAATTTGTCTTGGCCAATGCACCTAACCAGCACGTCTTTTGGACTATGGGAGGAAACCGGAGCACCAGCAGGAAACCCATGCAGACATGGGGAAAATGTGCAGACTCCTCACAGATGGTGACCCAAGCTGGGGATTGAACCCGGGCTTTGTGAGGCAGCAGGGCTAACCACTGTGCCACCGTGCCGCCTGCTAGATATTGAAGAGAAACAGAGTTGAGCACAATTCCTCTCTCATCTCAAGTAAGAAGTGGATAGCGATCATCTGGAGCAAGAACCAGTTGATGCCCAGATGAGTTCGAACTCCCCTTCATGCTTTCCCAATTTACTTCAACTAACTCGGCACAGCCTGGGGTTGACCATTCTCATGAGACCAATCTGCCTTATTACGGCCCCTTTCCATAATAAACTGTGTTCAAGTGTTGCCAACCTGACCATCCACACTGCCAATTATATTGGTGGCACCCTCGTTCATTGGTATGAGCATGGGCAATGTGGAATGACCTACTCCTGTTCTCGCACTCTCCCTTCAGCTGAGTGTGAGTTCTCCTGTGAGAAGAGTAGAAATGGGCTCATGTCGGCCTGGTTGAAGGGTTTTGGAAGGGGTTTTGAAGTTACTTAGCATAGTATGAAGAGAGACAGTAGATGAAAGTCTGGGAACTGTAAGAGCAGGAGCCCTTTCCTGAGTGTGAAAGCACAACCTTTTCGATCTTTCGGCTAAGATCAAGCCCAAGATCAGGTGTAAGGCCTTTTCTTGTCAGCTTGGATCTAGCATGTCTCTCTTCTGGATTCAATTTGAATTTGAATTGTTTTTTGGAGCAAGCAAGGAGCTGGATTACTCTTTGTAACTGTTTGTAACTCTCGGCTTTGTAACTCAGAGAAAGGAATATTGGGCAAGATTCTCCGGCCTCCCAGCCGTGTGTTTCCCACCGGCGGGACGTGGCGCGTTGTTTGCGAGTGGCAGGATTCTGTGGTCCCACCGCTGTCAATGGGAATTCCCAATGACGTCACCCCACGCTGGCGGGAAACCCGCGGGTGGGGGTGCGCTGCCGGCAGCACCGGAGAATCCCACCAGCATGAACAGCCAGGGAATTCTGGCCAACATTTTTTTAAAAAAGCAAGTGGAACAGAATATCCCATTCTGCTTGAACTGGGGTTGTACGTTCTCTGAAATTGCGATGATTATAGCTGATTAGATCATAGTTTTCCAGATGTTAATGGGAATTAAAAGAGAGAGGAATTATTTCCACTTGTTCAGGAGTCTAGAACAAGAGTCTAAAAATAAGAGCCAAATCTTTCAGGAGTGAAGTGAGTCAACGTCTTTGCACACAAAGGGATGATATAGATTTGGAACTTTCTCCCACAAATGGCAGTGGATGTCAGGTCAATTGTTCATTTTAAATCTGAGATGGTAGATATTTGTTAACTAAAATTATCATGAATGTCCTTCAGGGAAGGAAATCTGCCATCTTTATCTGGTCTGGCCTACATGCGACTCCAGAGCCACAGCAATGTGGTTAACTCTTAACTGCCCTCTGAATTGGCCCAGCAAGCCACTCAGTTGTCACTATCACTTCTCAGGGGCAACTGGGGATGGGCAATAAATGCTGGCCAGCCAGCGACACCCGTGTCTCACAAATGAATTAAAAAATCAAAGAATATGGAGGTAGGTCACAGATCAGCCATGATCTCACAGAATGGCAGAACAGGTTTGAGGGCCTAAATGATCTACTCCTGTTCCTAGGTCCCCATGCGTAAGAACATGGAAAGCAGGGAGGGATGGATTGTAACTGAGTCATAGAGTCATGGGCGTTTACAGTTTGGAAACAGGCCCTTCGGCCCAGCTTGTCCATGCACCCAGATTTTACCATTAGGCTAGTCCTAATTGCTCGCATTTAGCCCATATCCCTCAATACCCATCTTACCCATGTAACTGTCCAAATGCTTTTTAAAAGATAAAATTGTACCCGCCTCTACTACTGCCTCTGGCAGTTTGTTCCAGTCACTCACCACCCTCTGTGAAAAAATTGCCCCTCTGGACCCTTTTGTATCTTTTCCCTCTCACCTTAAACCTATGCCCTCTAGTTTAAGACTCCCCTATCTTTGGGAAAAGATGTTGACTATCTAACTGATCTTTGCCCCTCATTATTTTATAGACCTCTATAGGATCACCACTAAGCCTCCTACGCTCCAGGGAAAAAAGTCCCAGTCTATCCAGCCTCTCCTTATAATTCAAACCATCAAGTCCCAGTAGCATCCCAGTAAATATTTTCTGCACTCTTTCTTGTTTAATAATATCCTTTATATAATAGGGTGACCAGAACTGCACACAGTATTCCAAGTGTGGCCTTACTAATGTCTTGTACAACTTCAACAAGACGTCCCAACTCCTGTATTCAATGTTCTGACCAATGAAACCAAGCATGCTGAATTCTTCACCACCCTGTCCACCTGTAACTCCACTTTCAAGGAGCTATGAACCTGTACCCCTCGATCTTTTTGTTCTGTAACTCTCCCCAATGCCCTACCATTAACTGAGTAAATTCTGCCCTGGTTCAATCTACCAAAATGAATCACCTCGCATTTATCTAAATTAAACTCCATGTGCCATTCATCAGCCCACTGGCCCAATTGATCAAGATCCCTTGAAATCCTAGATAACCTTCTTCACTGTCCACTATGCCACCATTCTTGGTGTCATCTGCAAACTTACTAACCATGCCTCCTAAATTCTCATCCAAATCATTAATATAAATAACAAATAATAGTGGACCCAGCACCGATCCCTGAGGCACACCGCTGGTCACAAACCCCCAGTTTGAAAAACAACCCTCTACCATCACCCTCTGGCTTTGTCATCAAGCCAATTTTGTATCCAATTGGCTACCTCACCCTGGATCCAGTGAGACGTAACCTTATGCAACAACCTACCATGCGGTACCTTGTCAAAGGGTTTGCTGAAGTCCATATAGACAACGCCGACCACACTGCCCTCATCTACCTTCTTGGTTACCCCTTCAGAAAACTCAATCAAATTTGTGAGACATGATTTTCCATGGCTGGAATAAAATAGCTTGATGCGTGATAGCGTAGAGATTAATGGACGTGGCAGGACTGATGTGTATCATTAAATATATTCCAGCGTTGCTGCCAGGTACAACCTTTCTGGCACTTGGTGCTCCACTGCCTCTTTCCACTGTTGTTAACAGCTTTGTCTGGGCTGCTGGGGGTGATCAGAGCGGAAGAGGGCAACAGTCCTGCAGCTCACTTGCTCTCTGATCTCATCAATGGGATTCAGAGGTCCTGGGCAAAAGAGCTTTGTTAATGGATTGAGAAAACCAGCATTAAGCAGTGCTCCTCCACTTAAGATGCATCATGTACTTAATCAATGAGTAACATTATTAGCAGGAAAACGGATTGGGCCTCCTACTGATGTACTGATGCATTTTGCAAAGTCAAACCAGGGTAGGACTTATACAGTGAATGTTAGGGCCCTGGGGAGTGTTGAGGAACAGAGTGACCAAGGAGTACAAGTACATAATTCATCGAAAGCAGCATCACAGGTAGACATAGTGGTGAAGAAGCCATCTAGCACACTACCTTCATCAGTCAGGGCATTGAATGTAGGAGTTGGGACATTATGGGGACAATTTTACCATTTTGATTCAAAGGGAGTAATTTTACCATTTTCATTCTGAGTGTATAATCTGGGCGCAATTCAGATCCGACTTGGAAATCTGTTCTCAGGTGCCCCCATACACACTCAACCTGAAATAAAAATCGCATGCGCAGTAAACGTAATTTGAGAAACGCCCCCCTCCGTCACATCGCTCCCGAGCCGCACAAAGCAGATAAAGAGTCCCGAGAGCGATGGCCCCTACAGATATTGTCCCACCCCCATAACATGACAGCCCCCTTATCCACCCACCCTCCCACTACCCAGACCAATCGCGGCCCCTTGTCCCCCCTCCCCCCACCGATTGCCCGCAAAGTGGCAGAGGATCCCTCCTGCTCCTGACCCCCCCACCAGAGAACGATCTGGCCCGCCTCCTTCCTCCCCTCCCCCAGCAACGAATGATTGGACCTCCCTTCCAACCCCCCCGCCCCACTACCGGAGAATGATCTGGCCCTCATCCTCCCTTCCCCCCATCAGAGAATGATCGGGCCTCCCTCCTCCCCCCCCCCCCCCCCCCCCCACCCCACCAGAGAGTGATCTGGTGTAATTCAGATCCGACTTGGAAAACTGTTCTCAGGCGCCCCCATACGCACTCAGTCTGAAAAAAAAATCACAAGTCTGAATCGCGCTATGGGCGGGGTTTATCGTGCCCAAAATGCTGCAGCTCTGATCGGAGCCTTCAACTGCACATGCGGAGTGAAAAAAACAATTGAAAATGCCCCCCCCCCCTCGCCACATCGCTCCCGGGCTGCAAAAAGCGGATAAAGCGGCCCAGGAGCGATGGCCCCCACAGATATCATCCCACCCCCACAACATAATGGTCCCTCTTATCCACCCTCACCCCCGCTACCCAGACTGATCGCGGCCCCTTATCCCCTCCCCCACCACCGATCGCCCGCAGAGTGGCAGCGAACCTCCCTTCCTCCCCACCAACCCACCCAGAGTGGCAGCGGACCCTCCCTGCTCCTGCCCCCCACCAGCGATCCATCTGGCCTGCCTCCCTCCTCCCCCCCCCACCCCCACCAGAGATATATCTGACCTGCCTCCTCCTCCGCCGCCCCCCTCCCCCCCGCACCAGAGAATGATCTGGCCTCCCCCCCACCCCCACCCTCCCACCACCAATCTGAGTCAGAGAGCCGCCGGAAGCTCTGAACTTACCTCTTCAGAGGCCGGAGCGCCCGAAACAGACCTTTGCCGAGCATGTCTGTTTTGCGCCGAATCTGGATGGCCGAACACAATGGTAAAGGGGGAAATGCAGGTAAGATTGGGCGTCCATCTCATTAAGTCAATTTAAATGCATGCAAATGCATTTAAATTGACGTCCCGCTCGTTTTGGGAGTGGTTCCGATCGCAGCCATTTTCGGGCCTTGGTAAAGTGGGCACCTGCGCAGGCGCGGATTGTGCTAATCACCTCACGTCCAAATTTACCGAGTCTTCGCGCCCGTTTTTGGGCGCGGCACAATGGTAAAATCGGGCCTTATGTCAAAGTTGTATAAGTCAATGGTGAGGCCGCTCTTGTGTATTGTGCACAGTTTTGGTCACCCTGTTATAGGAAAGACATTGATAAACTGGAAAGAGTGCAAAGACGATTTATGGAAATGTTGCCAGGATCAGTAGGCCTGAGTTATAGGGAGTGGTTGGCCAGACCAGGACTTTATTCCTTCGAACATAGGGGAACGAGGAGTGACCTTACTGAGCTGTATAAAATCATGAGGGGCATAGATGGGATCAAAGGATGATAGGATAGAAGCGCATAGTTTTTTTTCCCCAGGGAAAGGAATTGAAAACTAGAGGGCATAGATTTAAGGTGAGGGGGGAAAATTTAAGAGGGACCTGAGGGGCAGCTTCTTCATCCAGAGGGTGGTGTGTAGATGGAATGAGCTGCCAGAGAAAGTGGTTGAGGCAGGTACAATAGGAACATTTTAAAAAACATTTGGATCAGTACATGGATGGGAAAGGATTAGAGGGATATGGGACAAACGCTGGCAATTGGGACCAGCTGGGAGGGCACCATGGTCAGCATGGACCGGTTGGGCTGAAGGGCCTGTTTCCATAAGAACATAAGAAATAGGAGCAGGAGTAGGCCATCTAGCCCCTCGAGCCTGCCCCACCATTCAATAAGATCATGGCTGATCTGAAGTGGATCAGTTCCACTTACCCGCCTGATCCCTGTAACCCCTAATTCCCTTACCGATCAGGAATCCATCTATCCGTGATTTAAACATATTCAACGAGGTAGCCTCCACCACTTCAATGGGCAGAGAATTCCAGAGTTTCACCACCCTCTGAGAGAAGAAGTTCCTCCTCAACTCTGTCCTAAACTGACCCCCCTTTATTTTGAGGTTGTGCCCTCTAGTTCTAGCTTCCTTTCTAAGTGGAAAAAATCTCTCCACCTCTACCCTATCCAGCCCCTTCATTATCTTATAGGTCTCTATAAGATCCCCCCTCAGCCTTCTAAATTCCAACGAGTACAAACCCAATCTGCTCAGTCTCTCCTCATAATCAACACCCCTCATCTCTGGTATCAACCTGGTGAACCTTCTCTGCACTCCCTCCAAGGCCAATATATCCTTCCGCAAATAAAGGGACCAATACTGCACACAGCATTCCAGCTGCAGCCTCACCAATGCCCTGTACAGATGCAGCAAGACATCTCTGCTTTTATATTCTATCCCCCTTGCGATATAGGCCAAGAAGGCGTACGGCGTACTGGCGTACTGGCCTTCATTAATCGAGGGATTGAGTTTAGGAGTCGGGAGATAATGCTGCAGCTTTATAGGACCCTGGTTAGACCCCACTTGGAGTACTGCGCGCAGTTCTGGTCACCTCATTACAGGAAAGATGTTGAAGCCATTGAAAGGGTGCAGAGGAGATTTACAAGGATGTTGCCTGGATTGGGGGGCATGCCTTATGAGGATAGGTTGAGGGAGCTTGGTCTCTTCTCCCTGGAGAGACGCAGGATGAGAGGTGACCTGATAGAGGTTTACAAGATGTTGAGAGGTCTGGATAGGGTAGACTCTCAGAGGCTATTTCCAAGGGCTGAAATGGTTGCTACGAGAGGACACAGGTTTAAGGTGCTGGGGGGTAGGTACAGAGGAGATGTCAGGGGTAAGTTTTTCACTCAGAGGGTGGTGGGTGAGTGGAATCGGCTGACGTCGGTGGTGGTGGAGGCAAACTCGTTGGGGTCTTTTAAGAGACTTCTGGATGAGTACATGGGATTTAATGGGATTGAGGGCTATAGATAGGACTAGAGGCGGGGATGTGATCGGCGCAACTTGTGGGCCGAAGGGCCTGTTTGTGCTGTGGCTTTCTATGTTCTATGTTCTATTAACATCCCATTTGCCTTCTTGATCACCTGTTGCACCTGCAGACTGGGTTTTTGCGTCTCAAACAAAGAACAAAGAACAAAGAACAATACAGCACAGGAACAGGCCCTTCGGCCCTCCAAGCCCGCGCCGCCCCCCGGTCCAGGATTGAATCCTGAATCCAGGATCCCCGCCCAATTTTCCAGCCTATCTTCATACCAATATCCTATCCACCGAGCTGTCCCTCACAGCTACGATGCTTTGTTCATCACAACCTATTAACTCACCCCCACCCCCCCATTCCAGACCATGTGATCTCCAGGGAGAGGCGAAAACCCAGAGTGAAAACCCCAGGGCCAATATGGGGAAAAAAAATCTGGGAAATTCCTCTCCGACCCCCTGAGGCGATCGAAACGAGTCCAGGAGATCACACTGGCCCTGATCGGAAAATGCTTCCCAACCCTAGTCATTTCCACTTCCACGAACACCATATGAATTCCCTGCCCCAGAGACAGGTTCCCAACTATCCGCAGTCTCGCTCTGTACTGGCACCAGCAAGATGATCATAGAATGAAGCCTTGAAACGAGAAACAAGGAACAATTAGCCCGCGCCGCTCCCTGGTCCAAACTAGACCACTCTTTTGTATCCCTCCATTCCCACTCCGTTCATATAGCTGTCTAGATAAGTCTTAAACGTTCCCAGTGTGTCCGCCTCCACCACCTTGCCCGGCAACACATTCCAGGCCCCCACGACCCTCTGTGTAAAATATGTCTTTCTGATATCTGTGTTAAACCTCCCCCCCTTCACCTTGAACCTATGACCCCTCGTGAACGTCACCACCGACCCGGGGAAAAGCTTCCCACCGTTCACCCTATCTATGCCTTTCATAATTTTATACACCTCTATTAAGTCTCCCCTCATCCTCCGTCTTTCCAAGGAGAACAACCCCAGTTTCCCCAATCTCTCCTCATAACCAAGCCCCTCCATACCAGGCAACATCCTGGTAAACCTCCTCTGTACTCTCTCCAAAGCCTCCACGTCCTTCTGGTAGTGTGGCGACCAGAACTGGACGCAGTATTCCAAATGCGGCCGAACCAACGTTCTATACATCTGCAACATCAGACCCCAACTCTTATACTCTATGCCCCGTCCTATAAAGGCAAGCATGCCATATGCCTTCTTCACCACCTTCTCCACCTGTGACGTCACCTTCAAAGATCTGTGGACTTGCACACCCAGGTCCCT
The DNA here is from genome assembly GCF_964213995.1 of Mustelus asterias. Lineage (NCBI taxonomy): Eukaryota > Metazoa > Chordata > Chondrichthyes > Carcharhiniformes > Triakidae > Mustelus > Mustelus asterias. Next base: position 32,069,763 of record NC_135802.1, read on the forward strand.
CTGCGTCTCTACACCCTTTATGGTTCTTCCATTTATCGTGTAGCTCCTCCCTACATTATTCCCACCAAAATCTCATGCACAAGGACCCCCAGGTCCCTTTGCACAGTAGCATGTTGCAATTTTTTTCCATTTAGATAATAATCCAATTTGCTATTATTTCCTCCAAAGTGAATAACCTCGCATTTGTCAATGTTACACTCCATCTGCCAGATCCTCGCCCACTCACTCAGCCTGTCCAAATCTCTCTGCAGACCTTCTACGTCCTCCACATGATTCACTTTCCCACTTATCTTTGTGTCGTCTGCAAACTTTGTTACCCAACACTCAGTCCCCTCCTCCAGATCGTCTATATAAATGGTAAATAGTTGAGGCCCCAGTACCGATCCCTGCGCCACGCCACTAGTTACCATCTGCCAACCAGAAAAGCACCCATATATTCCGACTCTCTGCTTCCTGTCGGATAGCCAATCCCCAATCCACGCTAACACCCTACCCCCAACTCCGTGTGACCCAATCTTCTTCAGCAACCTTTTGTGAGGCACTTTATCAAACGCCTTTTGGAAATCCAAAAACACCGCATCCACCGGTTCCCCTCCGTCAACCGCACTACTCACATCTTCATAAAAATCCAACAAGTTTGTCAAGCACGACTTTCCCCTCATGAATCCATGCTGCGTCTGCTTAATCGAACCATTCTTATCCAGATGGCCTGCTATTTCTTCTTTAATGATGGATTCCAGCATTTTCCCAACGACAGACATTAAGCTAACCGGCCTGTAGTTACCCACCTTTTGTCTATTTCCTTTTTTAAACAGCGGCGTAACATTAGCCGTTTTCCAATCCGCCGGCACTACCCCAGAATCCAACGAATTTTGATAAATAACCACTAACGCATCCGCTATTACCTCTGACATTTCTTTCAGTTTCCATGCTGTATTGCTCTGTGACTCTATGACTCTGCGGGTAGAATTTTCCAGTTGTGCTCACCCCGAAACCGGAAAATCCCACCCGAGGTCAACAAACCTTTCCATAATCTGCCCCCTGCCCGCTGTGATTCCCGTGGCGGGCAAAATGGGAAAATTCGCTCTCATGGCTCCGGGTAGAGCTGCCATGCGCCAATCTATCAGTGCTCCAACCCAAAGCAGGTCCCTGTGCACTTGCTTGGACTTTGAATGAGGATAGAATAGGATTTGGCTGTCATATACCACCCCCTATCTCCCTGCCCCACCAAGCTCCCCATCCCACCAACACATTAAAAAAAAGTTGAAAGAATGTCTCGGCCATTCATGTGAAAATAACATCCCATTTTGGACAATGTCAAAATTGGCCTCTGGGCCAATAAATTGGCAAACACTTGGAAGAGGAGAGAAGAAGGAAGAGTTTGCAAGTACATTTTCAGCTTGACAATGGAGAAGAATCTAACTTACCACCTGACTGAAAAAGCAAGAATTCTTATCGGTCTGTTATGGAAACTGTGCTTGCACTTAAATCATTGGAAAGGAGATTGGGACAGTGTCCATGATAACCATTCGATGTGGAATGTCACATTCCCATCTCCAGGCAATGGGATGAAAATCTTCCCCCAGTGCTCCTTTGATCTATTTCACATTTGAGGAGCAGCTCCTCGATGAAGTGATAAACTGACGTTGTAACTCGCGGCACGGTAGCACAGTGGTTAGCACTGCTGCCTCACAGCTCCAGGGACCTGGGTTTGATTCCCAGCTTGGGTCACTGTCTGTGTGGAGTCTGCGTGTTGTCTGCGTGAGTTTCCTCCAGATGCTCCGGTTTCCACCCACAGTCCAAAGATGTGCAGGTTAGGTGGATTGGCCATCTTAAATTGCCTCTTAGTGTCAGGGGGTTTAGCTAGGGTAAATGCATGGGTTTATGGGGGTAGGGCCTGGGTGGGATTATGGTTGGTGCAGACTCGACGGGCCGAATGGCCTCATTCTGCACTGTCGGGATTCTATGATTCTATGAAGAAATGAATTGGACACTCAGCCACCGTCTTACAAATGGCCATAGTTTGCTCATTTCAGATCATTTTGGGCTGTCAATTTTTAGTTTTAATATCCTGGTGCACGTTTGCATAAGTATTCTCCTTCCATGGTGCAATGATTGCCCTACACCCTGAAACATTTGTATCCCAGTTGTCAGGGTGGGTGGTCCTACAGTAGTTTCCATCTGCCGTCAAAACCACAGCATCAAAAGTGCATTTTTTTCAATGTTTTACTTTTAGCTTTTTTATAAATGAAATACGCTGTTTATTAAACCATCCGTTTCTGACAGTCCTGTTGGGCTGTGCGGGAAGGTATTTTCCTGTGAATAAGTGACTGTTTTCCTTGGCACATGTGGTTAGCTGAAGAGAAATATTGTACAAGTGAGTGGGCATTAATCTCCCGACTATTGCAGCGAGTCCAGTGGCTGGGAGTTTGAAGGATAGGATAGAACTTAAAGGGATCCGATTTTCAGCTTTGGAGGATCTGTCTTGCAACTGCCCACCAGAATTCCCCATTTCCCTGTGGAAAATATTTAGCCTTTTCTTGGCATTCATTCCTTAATAATATAGTATGAATTCAATATGTGTGGAGACGATGCTGGAGCAACCCAAATCCTACCACTGTGGGCACTGCACTATAGCTGTTGTAAAATAGCAAAAGAGAATGGCCCCAGCTCTAAAAGGAAGACTTACATTTATATAGCGTCTTTCTTGAGCTCAGGGCATCCCAAAATGCTTTTGAAGTACAGTCAATAAAGTGTTTTTGAAGTGTAGCCACTGTGGCAATGTAGGAACCGCAACAGCTACGTATACACAGCAAGCTCCCACAAAGAGAAATGTGATCGTTTAAAGTTCATTTATTAGTGTTACAAGTAGGATTACATTAACAGCGCAATGAAGTCACTGTGAAAATCCCCGAGTTGGCACACTCCGGCGCCTGTTCGGGCACACTGAGGGAGAATTTAGCATGGCCAATGCACCTAGCCAGCGCATCTTTCAGGCTGTGGGAGGAAACTGGAGCATCCGGAGGAAACCCATGCAGACAAGGAAGAATGTGCACAGATAGTAACCCAAGCCGGGAATCGAACCCAGATCCTTGGTGCTGTGAGGCAGCAGTGCTAACCACTGTGCCACTGTGTCGCCCAGAGAAAGCAGATAATCTGCTTTAATTATGTTAAGGGGTAAATTATTGACCAGGCTGAAGAATTCTGCTTTGGATACCATGCTCCAGATTCTCCAGCTGTTGGCCAGTGGCAGATTCTCTGGTCCTTCTGGCAGCTCACCGCCGCTGATTGTGTCCCGGTAGTGTGGGGTGGCTACAATGGGAAATCCCATTGACAGCAGCAGGACCAGATGATCTCATCGCTAGCAAACGGTGTGCCGCCTCTCGCTATCGAGAAACCCGCTGATGGGAGGCCGGATCATTTCAGCCCAAGAACTAGGCTTTGCAATCCTGAGTATATTAACAGCACGTCTTTATTAACAGCTCATAACTATGTACATATTTACAGTTGAGGGTACAGGTACTCTGTCCATTTGTAGGCTGACCCTAGCTCTGAATCATGTGCCTTCTTACATCACTGTGTGGGCGGCACCGCGCTCAATCCCACATTAACCCTTTACATACTAGACCCAACTACTACAGAAGTCACCAAGGAATATGCTCCTGTTCACACCTACCTGGTGAGTATCATCTCTGCATATCTCTGAGAAACAAAACACATTCTCCAACATAATGTAGTGGGATCTTTTATATGTGATGGAGAGGGCAAATGGGGCTTAGCTTTAATGTCTCACCTGAAATCATGTAGAGTTTACAGCACAGAAATATTGGCCAACCTGGTACTGATCTGTGTCAGCCTTCTTTCCACTTCACTTCAGTTAACATCATCAACTTAACATTCTATTTCTTCCTTTAGCCTCCTCTTAGATGAATTATGGCTATTTGGCTCAACTACTCCATTTAGTTGCACCATTCCAATCACTCTCTGAGTAAAGGCCATCTTTGCTCCACTCTTGCTATGTCAGAAATGTGTGGGGTCATGCCCCACTCTAATCTAATCGAACACTGCAGTGCAACACTGAGTCTTATCTTTTGGATGAGGCATTAAAGCAAGGCCATTATCTGAGGTCTTTTGAACAAGCTATCAATCTGCGGTCCAGCTACCTGCTCAAGCTGGCGATAAAAGATCCCATTGTATCATTTAAAGAACATCAGGCAATTCTCCCACAAATTAAATGGCATTGCCAAAGATGAATCCCCCAACACCTATATCCTGGGGGGGGGGTTATCATTAACTGGAAACCAGTCATACAAATACTGTAGCCACAAGAGCATGTCATAAGCTGGGAATTCTACAGTGAGTAACTCACCTCCTGACTTTCCAAAGCCTGTCCACCATTGACAAGGCGCAAGTCAAGAGGATGATGGAATGCTTTCCGCTTTCCTGGATGAGTGCAGCTTCAACGACACTGAAAAAACTCGACACCATCCAGGACAAAGTAACCTGCTTGATTGTCACCCCATCCACCACCTTAAACATTCACTCCTCAACCATCAAGGCACAATGGCAGCAGTGTACACAATGCACAAGATGCATTTAAGCAACTTATCAAGCCTTTTGCGACAGCACCTTCCAAACAAACGGCCTCTAACACCTAAGAGGGCAAGTGTAGAAAGTGAATGGGAACACCACCAACTGCAAGTTCCCCTCCAAGTCGCACACCATCTAAACCTGGAACTATATCCCCATTCCCCACTATGGCTCGGTCAAAATCCTGGAACTTCCTTCTTGTACCGACACCATGTGAACTGCAGCAGTTCAAGATGGTGGCTCATCTCCACCTTCTCAAGGATAATGAGGGATGGGAACAAATGCTGGCCTTGCCAGTGATGCCCACATCCTATGAAAGAGCAAAATAATATGGAATATATCTCCCCCAGGCAAGACCACAGTAGAACAATTTGATTTATTTATCTAATTTATCTGGGTGGCACAGTGGTTAGCACTGCTGCCTCACAACTCCAGAGACCCAGTTTTAATTCCGGCTTTGGGTCACTGTCTGTGTGGAGTTTGCACGTTCTCCCCGTGTCTGCGTGGGTTTCCTCCGGGTGCTCCGGTTTCATCCCACAGTCCAAAGATGTGCAGGTTAGGTGGATTGGCCATGCTAAATTGCCTCTTAGTGTCAGGTGGATTAACACGGTAAATACGTGGGGTTATGGAGATAGGGCCTGGGTGAGATTGTTGTTGGTGCAGGCTCAAAAGGGTCAAATGGCCTCCTTCTGTCCTGTGGGGATTCTATGGTATTGGCATAGCCAAACTTGAAGTTCAAAGGTCAACCTAAAACTGAAATAATTCAAATGGGACGAAGTGTACTGAACTTAAATGGCTCATGTTGGGACATTTTGGATTCTGAACTTCACTTGGATCTCCCCACTGAAATACCACACACACATCTATCAAAATTCTTTAAGTTCACTCAGATGTTTTCACTTCCAGATTTATCATTCTGAACACCCAGAGCAGACTGTTATTATTGGCTTTATTCAAAGCCTCAAATATTTATGTTTTTGGAGAATGTTTCTAAAGGTTAAAGCAGACTCTAACCTTTCCTCATATTTTTAAAGGATTCTATGACAGTAAGAGTCGCACCCACCTGTGACGGTCTCTGACTGAGTCTGACCCCGACGTGACCCGTTGTTGAATTCGAAGACTGCTTTCAATCAATAACTAACCTGGGAGCAGATCCCCTGCAGAAAGTTGAAATGAGTTCGGGTACAAAGAACTGAAAGTCTGACAGTGCGTCACTGAGGGTCTGTTTTTGCATGGTGATCCTTTGGTTGAGATCAGGATCTCCCAGGTTTCGCACACTTGCACAGCATTACAATCACCTCTGACCCAAGTCAGTTTATGAAGAAGGTTCCAGCGGATTGAATTCCAAGCTTCAAACATGCCCAAGTGCTTTTATTACTTCAATCATTTGTATTAGTTGCTCCGTTTGATTTACTTCGATCAATGCCTTCTTACGAACGTATAAGGGAAGAACTTTTAGGAATAGGAAAAGGGCAAAATAAACACATTCCTTCTGATAGATCCCAAATGTGCATAACCATCTTTCCACACCCTTGATCTGCTATCTCTAGAAATGTAGCTTCTTCAGCCCATTTCTGTGGTCTCTTTCAACAATCACCACTGATAACCTATTTCATTCCATTGCTTTTCTCTAAAAAATATTTCCTCGTGCTTACTTACTTATGTTTAAGAAACACTACTTGTCTTTCTCACTTTCAACTTCCTACTTTTTAACCTCTATCCCCGAGTAATTTAACATTTCACCCCTCTGTCCCACATTATTTCTAAACACACAGGGCGGAATTCTCTGAAAGTCAGAAATTCCCGCCCAACTGTCAATGGGGTTTCACATTGTCCGCAACCTGCCTGCTAAAATTCCAGTGGTGGGCAGGATGGGAGAATTCCGGCCATGATTCTTGTCAGCTAAACAGTATGAGTTGGGTTTCGACTCAAGCCTTTAACAATGGCAGGCCGGGACCGTCAGATGAGGGGGTCCTGCCCCACATCTCTGGCAGATATCATTTTTGCCAATCGGGAAAAAGGAGCTAAGTGTGAATCACACGGGTGGAAAACCCAAACTTCAAGGGCCATTCACGCTGAGTTCAAACTGATTTTGGCTGATGCAAGGGCCTCAACTAGTAGTGTGGGAGTCATGAATTGATAGACTGCATGTAAATACCCTTGAAGGGTGAATAAGGTCTGTAAATTGTCATGATCTGAAGCTTTTAAATCCTCCTGTTCTTTAAACTGGAAAAAGAAACTGCTACAGCTGTCAGTCATGGTTAAAAAAGATCTCTGCTGGACTGCTTTGAATGAAAGGCCAGCATGCTTGAGCAGTTTCAATATAGCTATTTAATGTCACCACTAGTTACCCTTGAGCAAGTGTTGGTTTGTATTGAACTGCTGCAAACCATATTTTGTAGCTACACCCACAGTGCTGTTAGTGATGTTGGTTGAGGGCTAAATATTGCTGAGATATTGGGAGAACTTTATTGTTCTTCAATATAGTTATACGATCTCTTCAGTCCACCCAAGAGGGCTGATGGGGGCTCCATTTAACAAGAAAGCAATAGAATCCTCATTTATGCTGCACTTCCAGCAAAATTGGAATGGAAGAGTTGGGACAGCTCCGAAGATACTTACAAACATAAAAAATAGGAGCAGGAGTAGGCTATCCGGCCCTTCGCACCTGCTCCGCCATTCATTAAGATTCTAGTTGATCAAGGCAGTAACTTGTTCTTGCCTTCCTCCAATATCCTTTGATCCCCTTGGCCCTAGGTGCTATATCTAACTCCTTCTTGAAAACATACAATGTTTTAGCCTCAACTGCTTTCTGTGGTCGAGAATTCTGCAGGCTGACCACTCTCTGTGTCAAGAAATTTCTCCTCATCTCAGTCCTAAATAAGAGCTGCTGAGGTCACCCCATATCCTCAGACTGTGACCCCTGGTTGTGGATTTCCCCACCATTGAGAGCATCCTTCCTGTATCTACCCTGTTTAGTGCTGTGTGAATTTTATAAGTTTCTATGAGATCCCCCCCCCGCCCCATTCTTTTAAACTCCAGCGAATATAATCCTAATCGATTCAATCTCTCCTTATATGTCAGTCCTGCCATCCCAGGAATCAGTCTGGTAAACCTTTGCTGCACTCCCTCCATAGCAAGAACATTCTTCCTCAGATAAGGAGATCAAAACTGCATCCTATTACATGAGTGGTCTCAGCAAGGTCCTGTATAAGCACAGTAAGACATTCCTGCTCATGTACTCAAATCCTCTCAATATGCAGGTCAACCATACCATTTGTCTTTTTCACTGCCTGCTGCAACTGAATACTTACTTTCAACGAATGGCAGACAAGGGCACCCAGGTTTCGTTGTACATTTCCCTCTCTTAATGTATAGCCATTCAGAAAATAATCTGCCTTCCTGTTTTTGCTACCAAAGTGGATAACCTTTCATATATCCACATTATACTGCATCTGCCACGCATTTGCCCACCCACTCAACTTGTCCAAATGACACTGAAGCATCTCTTCATCCTCCTCACAGCTCATCTTCCCACCCAGTTTTGTGTCACAGGCAAATATGTAGATATTACATTTAGTTCCCTCATCTAAATCATTAATATATATTGTGAATAGCTGGGCTCCTAGCACTGAACCCTGTGGTATCCCACTAGTCACTGCCTGCCACTTGGAAAAAGACACGTTTATTCCTATTCCTTATTCCATGTCTGCCAACCAGTTTTTTTTATCCACACAATACACAACCCCAAATCCCATGAGCTTTAGCTTTACACGCTAATCTCTTATGTGGGACCTTGTCGAAAGTTTTTTGAAAGTCCAAATAAACCACATCCACTGGTTCTCCCTCATCAACTCTATTAGTTACATCCTTGAAGAATTCCAGTAGATTTGTCAAGTATGATTTCCCTTTTGTAAATCCATGCTGACTCTGTCCGATCCTGCCACTGATTTCCAAGTGTTTTGCTGTTAAATATTTTATAATGGACTCTTATCATTTTCTCCACTCCTGACATCAGACTGACTGATCTATAATTCCCTGTTTTCTCTTTACCTCCCATTTTTAAATATTCCTTAGTCTGTACTCTTCTTTTCTAGAACAGAGAACAAAGAAAAGTACAGCAGAAGGGAACAGGCCCCTCGGCTGCCCAAGCCCATGCCCGTCATGATGCCGTAACTAAACTTTAAAAAAAATCTTCTGCCCCAACTCGGACCATATCCCTCTATTCCCTCCCTTTTTTGTATCCATCCAGATGTCTCTTAAATGTGCTAATGAGCCTCCTTCCACCACCCCCTCTGGCAGTGCATTCCAGGCACCCATCACTCTCTGCATGAAAAAGCTCCCCCACACAACTCCCTTAAACTTTCCCCCTCTCACCTTGAACCTGTGCCCCCTTGTAATCGACACTTCCACCCTGGGAAAAAGCCTCTGACTATCCATCCTGTCAATGCCTCTCATAATTTTGTAGACCCCTATCAGGTCTCTCTCAGCCTCTGTCTTTCCAGTGAAAACAATCCTAGTTTATTCAACCTCTCCTCATAGCCAACATCCTCGATATCAGACAACATCCTGGTGAACCTTCTTTGCACTCTTTCCAGCGCTTCCACGTCCTTCTGGTAGTGTGGTGACCAGAACTGCACACAATATTCTAAATGTGGCCATACCAGGGTTTTATATTGCTGCAACGTGATTTCCCAACTTTTGTACTCAATACCCCGGCCGATGAAGGCAAGCATGGCATATGCCTTTTTAATAACTGAAACTCTCGCTCTTTGAACTTGAACCTTTTATTGTAAATTATATCCTAAATATATCTAGGTAAAATATTTGGCTACTGCTTGATTTGCACAAGAAGCAGGACAAGGAAGAACCTTTGTCATCACTCTACTTGCACCACGACCCTGTTCAATAGCCCAGGGACAAAGCATAAACACAAGAGGAAGAGATCCCCACAGCTGTGATGGCACAGAATGGGTGCTCAACGAGATTGTGTAACGGAATCCCGGAGCACCACCCTGCCTAAAATACAGGCCTGATCTGGCTGAAGTTCTCAGACTTTCAAAGAACAAAGAACAATACAGCACAGGAACAGGCCCTTCGGCCCTCCAAGCCTGCACCGCTCATGTGCCCAACGAGACCATTCGTTTGTATCCCTCTATTCCCAGTCTGTTCATGTGGCTATCTAGATAAGTCTTAAATGATCCCAGCGTGTCCACTCAATCACCTTGCTTGGCAGTGCATTCCAGGCCCCCACCACCTTCTGTGTAAAATACGTCCCCCTGACATCTGTGTTGAACCTTGCCCCCCTCACCTTGAACCTGTGACCCCTTGTGTTCGTCACCTCCGACCTGGGAAAAAGCTTCCCACTGTTCACCCTATCTATGCCCTTCATAATTTTATAGACCTCTATTAGGTCACCCCTCATCCTCCGCCTTTCCAGGGAGAACAAGCCCAGTTTACCCAATCTCTCCTCATAGCTAAGACCCTCCATACCAGGCAACATCCTGGTAAACCTTCTCTGTATTCTCTCCAAAGCTTTTGGAGGGGAAATGGTGGCGCAGTGGTAAAGTCAGTGGGCAAGTAATCCATAGGGCCAGGTTAATGCTCTGGTGGAATTTAAATTCAATTCATAAATCTGGAATTGAAAGCTAGCCTCAGTGCTGGTGACCATGACAATTATCATCGCTTGTTGTAAAAACCCATCTGGTTCATTGATGCCTGTTCGGGAAGGAAGTCTGCTGTCCTTACCTAGTCTGGCCTACATGTGACTCCAGACACACAGCAACGCGTTGACTCTTAACTGCCATCTGAAATGGCCCAGCAAGCAACTCAGTTCAAGGGTGAGCGAGATGAGCAACAAATGCTGGTCTGATCAGTGAAACCCACATCCCTTGAAGGAATAAATACAATTAAAATTTTGTAGTGAGTCTCCAATCCTGGCCTAACCTTGATTGCAGTAGGTAAATTAAGAGACATTTCAGTGCTGGTGGGGCCAACTTGGCCAAATGGCACTTCTATCCATTCTCTGCAAATGTAAGTACCAAAGCAGTATACTTGTTAGGATTCCTAGGAACACACTCCAAGAAAAGGCAGACTGCAGTTTGGAGGGGAAGGCAAAAGCGTTATCTCCAGGCTCTGAATGTGCTGGTGAATCACAGAAACCCAACAGATCCTTGCAGGCTCGAGCGATTGCAGCTTTAGTTCCCTCTGGAAAGCCTCTAATAGAATGCCACCACACGAAGGAACAGAATTTCTGCCTTCTGATTCTTAACATTGTGGCATAGCTTACATCCTAGCTATCTGATCCCTTACATTTCTTCATAGCTTACATTCCAGGTCCCCCATAACTCACATATTTGACTGCCAGTTTCATTTACGAGCAATGAATTTACGAGGGCATGGTCAAGGTCTTCCTTATGAGTAATCTAGAAGTGGGCCTTCTCAGTTACCGAGCAAATGTTTTGTAAACCTGATAGCCAAGGCATTGCCGGTGTTTACAGTCCCTACAATTCAGAGTACAGTGGCTGGTATAAATGCACTCATTGCTTTCAATACCAACACTCATAAAATTTACAATGCAGTGTGAAAGACATAATTCTATTTTTGTCACAAACGTTATATTTTTAAGCACACAGCCACAAGGTGAAACATTTCCACAGCCGCCGTGACCAAGAAAAATATTTGGCTGCAGCAACAGAAATGTTTAACTTCTCGCCAATGATTCAGCTCCGAGGATCTCCCCAGCTCAGGTCTCAGGAGGTCAACATTTTCCGTCCGTTCCCGCCGGTAAATTTTCTGGTCCCAATGACGGCGGCCCACCCCCGTCGCAGGTTCCCCAGTGGTGGAGGGTGTGAGGTACAGGAAACCATGTTGACAGCGGCGGGACTGGAGGTTCTCACCACTGGCCAATAGCGGGCCATCTCCGACATGGCAAAAACATACCATGAATCGGAGGGGGATGGAAAATCTCACCAGGCTAGGGCAGCATGGCGGCACAGTGGTTGGCACTGTTGCTTCGCAGTACCAAGGACCGGGTTTGATTCCTGGCATGGGTCACTGTGTGTGGAATTTGCACGATCTCCCTATGTCTGTGTGGGTTTTCTCCAAGTGCTCCGGTTTCCTCCCACAGTCTGAAAGATGTGCTGGTTAGGTGTATTGGCCAGTGCTAAATTCTCCCTCAGTGCACCCGAACAGATGCCTGAGTGTGGTGACTAGGGGATTTTCACAGTAACTTCATTTCAGTATGAACGTAAGTCTACTTGTGACTAATAAATAAATAAACTTTGAAACATCATCTGATCCTGACCTACATAATTAAACCAGCACCATGCTGCCTTTCTGCTTGTTTGCTGTAAAGAACGTTTTAATTTCAGAATTCGACTGAGGGGAAGTCAGCGGGACGATGGGATATATCCTCATATTAATTGTCACCCTTACTGTGTCCAATTTTCAGCAGATGAAAGGTGGTGGGAAGCTGACTGAAATCAAAATTGGTTTGACTTGATTGATTATTGTCACATGTATTGGGATACAATGAAAAGTATTGTTTCTTGTGCGCTATACAAACAAAGCATACCATTCATAGAGTAAATAAATTGCAGAATGCAAATTGGATAAATTGGACAAATAAATTTATCTAAGAAGATCTAGAAAGACCAGGATACATTTGACAAATAATTCACCCTCTCTGACCACATGCATCGTTATTATTCCATCCCAACTTTAAGTGGTTTTATTCACCCAATATGAATGCTATTTTGTTTTCATAATTCTCTCTGGACTATCTACAGAATTCCCCCTCCATCTTGTCTCTCCTGTTAGCTACCTGTTGTGATAATTGCAAGGATTGGCGACCACAGGTAATTACAGTAACTAAAATGGTTTATTTACAAGCAGATAAATAGACAGAGTACTTCCATGATGTTAACACTTCCATCTCTAATATCTATTCTGGCTGCAAAAGCCTGCACTGCGCACCAAGATCCCCGCGTTCACTCCCCATTGGACGATGTACGCCCCTTAAAGGGGCCAGCTACTACACCACTAGCTCATCCCAATTCTTTTCTAAATTCACTCTATCCATATAAATTCACTAGAAATCCTTAGCCAGCATTTTCCAATTCCATGACCACTTCCATCTCGAAGGACAAGGGCAGCAGATACATGGGAACACCACCACCTGCAAACTCCCCTCCAAGCCACTCACCATCCTGACTTGGAAATATATCACCGTCCCTTCGCAGTCGCTGGGTCAAAATCCTGGAATTCCCTCCCGACATTGTGGGTCAACCCACAGCACGTGGGCTGCAGCGATTCAAGAAGGCAGCTCACCACCACCTACTCAAGGGCAACTAGGGATGGACAATAAATGCTGGCCAGCCAGCGACGCCCATGTCCCACAAATGAATTTTAAAAAATTCATGCTGCCCCCAGAAAACCTGACTATCTAGCTCTTTGAGAGAATCCATCCCTAACCTATTCCACCATGGCTATTCTAAAAAGGACTATTAAGATCTCAGTCCTGTCCAAGCTTGAGCAATGTTTGTACGTGTAAATACGACCTGATATTCTCCCAGAGTTAGTTACTCTCCAGTTCTGCTTTGAATGCTTTGTGCAATCGCAATCATTTTTCCCTCATTTTCAGACAAACAGCAACCGGGTAATTTGAAACGAGAGGTCAAAATTGGGAGCAACACACAAGAGCATCTGACTGAAAGCAGCCAAATCATTGCCTCAAATGTAATTTCTTCACCGGGCCTATTGTGGCGATGGATCTTCACCCAGAATGTTAACCTACAGCTTTTCTAAATCAGCTCTCACACAAAAAAGTCTCAGAAACATTTGCCCTTCTTGTCACTTGTTTAACTCAAAGCTTCCATGTGCAAATATAAAGTGCATTTTCTTTCCTTCTTGCGAGCAGTTAAAAGTGGTGGAAGCTCTCCGTGTGTGTGTGGGCAATGGGACAAAAATCCGCTTAAACTGCAATCAATGTCTGATTTATTGAAATGCTCTTTGTTAAATGGTCAAGTATTTTTTTTAAAGAAAGCGATGAAGACAATGGAATGAGGCCCCATTATTGCCACTTCACACAATCACTTGCGGTATTTTTGGCTGAGGCACAGAAAGTGACAATAACAGGAATCAAGTCTATATACACATCATATACCATTCGCGTGGCCTTTAACCGCAGTGATTTTGCTTACTATGTAGTTAGAAATGGAATACCGCTGTTTCGGGATCTATTTTCCCCAACTTCCTCCTTATTGTCCCCGGCAGTCCTTAGGGAGACATATCCCAAACACCACTCCAGGGAATTTCAGTTAAAATAATTATGCTGGTACACTCCAGTAATGTCGTCTAGACCTCAACGTCTCCACTGTTTCTGCATGCGCTGATCACTGAAAATCTGTGACAATATAACGGGAATAGAGGGCAAGGAATCCACCTGAATTTCCTCCCTGAAATTAAATTCCAATGTTGCCCTTCCATGGTAATCACACAGGAAATGATGAAGAAACTCCCCCCCCCCCCCCGCCAATCTTTATGAAATGCAATAGATGTACAAAGCCATCCCCAGACAACTGGAAAGATATGAAAATCCATAAACCCTAACCCAGGGCACCAATCACTTATAAGGGATTGTGTAAACACATTGTGGGCTCATTTATTTACACTAGGCCCATGGGACATTTATACATAAGTAGAAAGCTTGAAGACATCAGCAGCAGAGCTGTGTGTGTGCTCTGCTCAAAACCAAAAGTGAAACTAAGACAGGATCGCATGACACATTTCCCTTCTAATGATGTCATGCTGATCTCCTTTAAAGATATATTACAATAATCATGAAGAGTCTAAATGGAGCAGATAGAGAGAAACTGTTCCCTTTGACAAAAACCAAAGAACACTGTAATGAGGTGAATAGAAAAAAAACAATCGTGACAGGATGAAATACCAGTGCGTGGTTAGGATCTGGTAAGTAGTCTCACAACACCAGGTTAAAGTCCAACAGGTTTATTTGGAACCATGAGCTTTTGGAGCGTTGCTCCTTCATTAAGTGATGGAGCGGTGCTCCAAAAGCCCATGATTCCAAATAAACCTGTTGGGCTTTAACCTTGTGTTGTGGGACTTCTTACTGTGCCCACCCCAGTCCAACACCGGCATCTCCACATCATAGTTAGGATCTGTCATGCAAAACTTGTGAGGGTATGGTGGATGCTGAATCATAGAATCACTACAGTGCTAAAAGAAGCCTGCACCGACAACGATCCCACCCAGGCCCTATCCCCGTAACCCCACATATTTATCCTGCTACTCCCCCTGACGCGAAGGGGCAATATAGCATGGCCAATCAACCTAACCCACACATCTGTAGAGTGTGTGAGGAAATCGGAGCACCTGGAGGAAACCCACGCAGACACGGGGAGAATGTGCACACTCCACACATTCAGTGACTCAAGGCTGGAATTGGACCCGAATTCCTGGCACTGTGAGGAAGCAGTGCTAACCACTTGCCACCGTGCCGTAGACACAGTTGTGACTTTGAAAAGGAAACTGGATAAGCACTGGAAAGAAAGAAAGGAAACAAAGAGTAGGAATTAATGGGTCCTTTATAAAGTGGCAGACAGCAACTAATGGGGTGCCACAGGAATCAGTGCTGGGACCCCAGCCATTCACAATATATATTAACGAGTTGAATGAGAGAACAAAATATAACATCTCAAACTTTACAGATGATACCAAGTTGGGTGACAGGGCAAACTGTGACGAGGATGCAGAGATCCTTCAGCATGATCTGGACAGGTTGGGTGAGTGGGCAAATCAATGGCAGACGCAGTATAGTTTGAATAAATGTGAGGTTATATATGTAAGAGAAAACAAGAAGGCAGGTTACTATCTGTACGGCTGTAAATTGGGAGAGGGGAGTGTGCAGCGGGACCTGGGTGTCCTTGTGCACCAGTCACTGAAGGTAAGCATGCAGGTGCAGCAGGCGGTAAAGAAGGCAAATGGTATGTTGGTCTTCGTTGCGAGGGGTTTTGAGTACAGGAGCAGGAATATGTTGTTGCAATTATACAGGGCCTTGGTGAGGCTACACCTAGAGTATTGTGTGCAGTTTTGGTCTCCTTTTCTGAGGAAGGATGTTCTTGCTCTTGAGGGAGTGCAGTGAAGGTTTACCAGGCTGATTTCGGAGATGGCGGGACTGATGTATGAGAAGAGATTGACTAGGTTAGAATTTTTTCGCTGGAGTTCAGAAAATGAGGGGGGATCTCATAGAGACTTATAAAATTCTAGCAGGACCAAACAGGGTAGTTGCAGGAAGGATGCTCCTGATCGGAGATGTGCAAAACTAGGGGTCACAGCCTGAGGATACAGGGTAGACCTTTTAGGACGGAGGTGAGGAGACACTTCTTCACCCAAAGAGTGGTGAGCCTGTGGAATTTGTTACCACAGGAAGTAGTTGATGCCAAAACATTGAACGTATTCAAGAGGTAGCTGGATGTAACACTTGGGCCAAACGGAATCAAAGGTTATGGGGTGAAAGCAGGATTAGGCTATTGAGTTGGACAATCAGCCGTGATTGTGATGAATGGCGAAGCAGGCTCGAAGGGCCAAATGGCCTCCTCTTGCTCCTACCTTCTATGTTTCTATATTCATTTTCAGGCACGAGGAGTGGGACTAGCTGAATTGCTCTCACAGAGGGCTAGCATGGACATGATGGGCTGAATGCCTACCTTTTGTGCTGTAACCATTCTACGATTTTATGTCCTCGACATGGCTGGCAGTGCTTCACAGTCAAAGAGGAACTCCTGAAAAGCAATCACATTTAAGTCAAAACATGCCACAGCCAATTTGCAGACAGCAAAATCCCACAAATAGTAATAGGACTAAAGAGACATCTGATGTACAGATGGCCAATTTACACTGCAGACAAAGTTGCAATTTACCCCTGGAGTTGAACTCAGATTTGTACGCATGACCTTTTGACTCAAGGATGCTACTACTGCTTAGAAGCCAAGCTGGTGTGCTACAATGCAAAGGCACGCTTGATATTGTTCCCACGCTACAGAAATTAATGTTATTCCATTATTTATAAATAGCTTTGAAATGTCTAAATTATGCAGATATGGCATTTAAATTCACACACTAAACAACTGGTTGTCTCTTTTTCTTATAAATTAAACCAGATCCTACACGGTTGGAATAAAATAGTAAGAAATTTAATCAAACATCAGATTACATGATTTCACTTCAAATTTTGTACTTTCTAAAACTACAAGAAAACCATGTTGGTTCACTTCCAGTTGATACTGTAGGAAGTTCCAACAGCTTAATTTGGTTTCCCTGGTTTCAAAGGGGCATATTTCACAGTGCAGGTGTCGTGAAAAATCTAACAATCCAACACAGGCTACAAACCTATTTATTGCAAATTGTTTAAAAGCTGTGAATGTTAGAAATCAATAATAAAAGCAAAATAAAATAGTTAATACGGCAAATCAATCAGGAGGAATAAATACAAAATGCAGCTAATGTTTTTTTTTCAGTCTGCAACTGTTGCCAGAGAAGCAGCTTGCATTTATATAGCACCGCAGGATGTTTTTTTTTACTCATTCGTGGGACGTGGGCGTCGCTGGCTGGCCAGCATTTATTGCCCATCCCTACTTGCCCGAGGGCAACTGAGAGTCACCCACATTGCTGTGGATCGAGAGTCACATGCAGGCCAGACCAGGTAAGGACGGCAGATTTCCTTCCCTAAAAGACATTGGTGAACCAGATAGGTTTTTCCGAAAGTTGACAATGGTCATTCTTAATTCCACATATTTTTGATTGTATTCAAATTCCACCATCTGCCATGATGGGATTTGAACCCGGTCCCCAGAACGTTAGCTGAGTTACTGGATTAATAGTTGAGCGATAACGCCTCTAGGCCATCGCTTCCCCTGTAGATGCTCCAGGTTTTAGTTGCACTAAAGCCACTGGGTGGAATTTTCCCCAAATTACTCAGAGTGATGGCCCAAGAGTGAAACCCGCCGGCTTCATTGAGGCCTTTTCGCGCCTGATTTAACAGCATTCTGTGCAGTTTCAAAGTGCTGGTGAGGATCACACAGCCAGCTGGAGGGGCAGGGCCTAAACATACCAGCAAAGCCGGGGATCTCAAAGGTTACATATAAGTCCCCCACTTCCCACCACGGTGAGCGTGAGCGCCCCCCCCCCAACAGAGATTGGGATTCCCCCTCTAAACATCGGTGCACCCCACTCATGCTGTCATCAGCGCTCTCCCACCCCGATCCTTGCAGTATTGGGGCACTCCCCTCTCCTCATCTCCGGCGCTGTCATCCACTGTCCCGCCACCCCCCCCCGCCACCACACATAAGGAGAACCTCCCCCATCCCAATGGAGAAAGGTTACCCCTTCTCACCAGAGACCCCTTGGCAATGCCCGCCTCATGTGCCCACTTGACACTGTTCCCATGGCACTGCCCCGTTGGCACTGCCAGAGAGCACTTCCAGGATGCCAGGGAATAATGTCTCACCTTGTCCCTCAACTCCTGGGGCCTCCAGGCACCTCCACGTCCCCTGGTGTGTTCATCATGGCTGGCTTTCACATTTGACGGAGGATATGTTGTAGGCAGATGCTATGTATAAAGCCGATAATTATATTAAAATGTATTCAAATTCATGAAAATCAGGTTCACCCCCTCACTAGGCATGAACCTGATCAAGCGGGGAGTAGGGAAGATCTCAAACCAAGGTCTCGGCAGCGCAAATCCCATTTTGGCCCTCTCATGAGATTTAGCAGCTATAACAGAACTTGCACCTTGGGCAAAGGGAGCCGTTAGATCTCGCCCACTCTGTCAGGATTTTGTGAGTTTAACCTTCCCTCCGGAGACTTGTGCATGTATTCAAGGCTGGCACTATAGTGCAGTATTGAGGCAATCCTGGTTTGCAGAGGTCTCCTGTGCCAGCAGTAAGAAACAAGTTACGAGAGAATCAGCAACCAATTTTTTCACCCAGTCAGTTGTTTTTCTATTTCCCGTTGTATGAGAAAATATTACCAAGATTGAATTAATTTCAAACCTAAGTTAAAGCAACAAATAGACAAAGAAACAAGGAACTATTGTTCTGTGAAAACCAGTGGAAAAAAGACCAGGGATCAAGAAAGATCAGCTGCCCATTGACTATGAGCATGTTTTGAGTTACCTTTATGAGTCTGGACCAATTTTGTCCCCATTATCTTTTGGAAGAGATGTTAAACCCACCCCTCCCTATGGGTGGGCGTTCTGGTCTGTTCCGATGGTGGGATCTTCCAGTCCTGGCAAAGACGACCACCCCTGTGACAGGTTCCCCCATGGCAGGATGGGTGAGACATGCTAAAAGCGTAGACATCGTCAGGAATGAAAGATCCCGCTGGCAGCCAATAGTGAGTCACCTCCACTGCTGGAAAACATGCCACAGGTTTGCGGGGCAGGGTAGGGGGGTGAAATATCTTGCAACGTGAGTACTGATGGATTTATAGGATCCCATTTTACTATTTGAGAATGAACAGGAACTTCTCTTGGTGTCCAGGTCAATATTCCTCCCTCAGCCAACATCAACAATAATAGCCCACTTTTTAATTTATTTATTCACATGGGCATCAAAGGCTGGCCAACATTTATTGCCAAACCCTAGTTTCCCAAAGGCAGTTGAGAGTCAACCACATTGCTGTGGGTCTGGAGTCACATGTAGGCCAGACCGGGTAAGGACGACAAATTTCCTTCCCTAAAGGACATTAGTGAATCAGATGGGTTTTTCCAACAATCACACATAGAAACCCAACAGTGCAGAAGGAGGCCATTCGGCCCATCGCGTTTGCACGGACAATAATCCCACCCAGGCCCTATCTCCTCTTAGCTACCCTGCTAATCCCCCTAATTTAGCATTACTTTAGTTAGTTTAGCTAACCCGGGACACCAAGGGTTAATTTAGTATGTCCAATCAATCTAACCCGCCCATCTTTGGACTGTGGGAGAAAACTGGAGTATCCACGCAAACACGGGGAGAATGTGTAAATTCCACACAGACAGTGACCCAAGTTGGGAATCGAACCCAGGTCCCTGGAGCTGTGAGGCAGGAGTGCTAACCACTGTGCCACCGTGCCGCCTCCTGACAATGACAACAGTTTCATGGTCATCGGTAGATTCTTAATTCCAGATACTTTTTATTGAATTCAAATTCCACCATCTGCCTGGTGGGATTCGAACCCGGGTCACCACAATATTTGCTGAGTTTCTGACTTAATAGTCTAATACCACTAGGCCATCGCCTCCCTGATAAATGATTAACCTGTGTGCAAATTGGTTGCCGCTCTAATCCACAAAACAAATGCTGACCACACTTGGTAAATAATTCATTGCATTTGCAATGTGTCTGGGACATCCTGAGGTCAGAATCAGGAACTGCATGATTATAAGGTCTTTCTTTCATGCTCACAATTCATACAGGAAGTTTCCTCTGAGAATCCTGAGCATTGCAAAGTGTGGGGTTATGTATACGAAACTGTTGACAGGACAGAGACAGAAATAGCAGCATCAAAGGCTAATGCCTCGTCAACGCTTCCCTTGTGGGTTGATGAGAACAGAATTGGATTTGAAGAAAACTCCTTTTTTAGTCAGTTCAAATTGTATTTTAGTTTTTGGGACGGGATCGCGGGTAGGGATGGAGTGAGAGACTGCCGAGGGAACACAGTGTGATGTCATGTGAAACAACCTGAATTTGGCAAAACGAAAGGGGGAAGTTAATCTAAACACTGGGAAATGATTGTCTAGCTGATACAAATTAAACAGAGCACATGTTAGAACTTGTGGCGTGCATTAAAAACAAACTATTCCTATCCTCTTTGCTTGAGAAAATAAGTGGAGCGATAAACATCAACGATAATTCACAGCTACACATGAATGACATATTGCATCAATTATAATCAATTGTAGTTACGTTGGTTCAGGCACACAGTTCAGAAAGAAAAAGGCAGATAGATTGTCCAGATGTCAAATAAAAGAAGTGTGTCCATCGTCATTGGAATAGCAGTGGGACTTTCAGTCCCTGGAGCCTGTTCCAGCCTTCAGTTAGATCATGGCTGATTTTTAACCGCGACTCCATTCACCCATCATCATTCCATGTTCCTTGACCTCCTTACACAATAAAAATCCATTGATCTCACGTGTGAAAATTTAATTTGACACAGCAAGGAATTCCCTGTGCCATCCTTTAGAACAAACCTAGGCGTGATATTGGGTTGTAGTTCCCATTTGTTGCTATCGCTGTTCATCATTTTTCTTTATTCGTTCATAGATGTCAGTGTCGCTGGCTGAGACAATATTTATTCCCTGTCCCTGAGGGTATTTAGAGTCAACTACATTGCTGTGGGTCTGGAGTCACAAGTAGGCCAGACCAGCTTCGGATGGCAGATTTTCTTCCCTAAAAGGCATTAGTGAACCAGATGGTTCACTAATTGACAATGGTTTCAAGATTATCATTAGACTTTGAATTCCAGGTTTTTATTCAATTCAACTTTCACCTTCTGCCATCGTGGGATTTGAACCTGGGTCCCCAGAGCATTACTCTGGGTCTCTGGATTACTAGTCCACTACACACAGCCTCCCCAAAATTACATAGAATCTATAGCTCAAAAACAAACCAACTGATCAGTGCTATTGTTTAGACTGCACATTCTTATGACCTCATCCTACCCTGCACAGCATGTGGCACAGTGGTTAACACTGCTGTCTCACAGTGCCGGGGACCTGGGTTTCATTCCTGGCTTGGGTCACTGTCTGTGCGAAATCTGCACATTGTTCCCGCGTCTGCGTGGGTTTCCCTGGGGGCTCTGGTTTCCTCCCACAGTCTGAAAGACGTGCTAGTTAGGTGCATTGGCCACGTTAAATTCTCCCTCAGTGTACCCGAACAGGTGCCGGAGTGTGGCGACTCAGGGATTTTCATAGTAACTTCATTGCAGTGTTGATGTAAGCCTACTTGTGACACTAATATGTCCTCTATGTCCTTCTTCCTCGGGTATACATCAGATATGCCCTTAAATGTTTCAATAATAACGCTTCAACTATGAACTCCATGTGGCAATTAGTTCATAGTTTTCATCACTATGTAAAGAAATTCCTCCTAAATATTTTGTTTGATCAATTATTGGCCATCCTGACCCCTTGTCCTGGTCTCATCCACAAGTGGAAATCGTTTTTCCAAAGAAAACATATGGTTGGAATTTCACGTTCATGGCTGGAGAGCCAGTGGCAATCCCACTGCGGTCATTCCAGGCCCCCACAGCCCCCCTCCTGACCCAGTTTAGTGCCACTAAGGCGCCTACATGGTTGGAGTTCGGGTCCTCATTGTCCTCAAGGGGAGTTTCCCATCCCCGAGAGCAACTGGCCAATCAGAGGTAGATCTCCAGTCCTGGCAGTGCCAGTGAATGCAGTGGTCAGTGCTGCACTGTGGAAGGCCCAGGCAGAGGACTGACCATGTAAACCTTCAAAAAAAATTGAATAAAAAGTTACAGAAAACAGATTCTCCACTCGGGCTCAAGATTATTGAGAAGAATATGGGTTCATTCATAGTCAGCATGGCACTGGTTTGTTCTGCCTTATGCTGTCTTATTCTCATACTTGCTCCAGCTGACTGCAGCTCCAGACTCATATTTTTCATCTGCAAGTCACTTCTTCTATTAAGCCAGTGGTTCCCAAACTTTTTTCACTGGGCCGCACTTTCGGAATAAAAATTTGCTCGCGCCACACCAAATTTTTTATTGATAAGAAATACATTCAAAAACAAAAAAAAACAACTCCCAGCAGTGCTTGATTCATAACATAGAACACAATTACTTTATAATATGATCATGGGACATCCAGAAAGTATAAAACAATGCTTGCTTAAACCATGTTGTGTTAAACCTTGCTGTGTCCATGTAGAGGGCATAGCCTCAAAATAAAGGGGGGTCAGTTTAGGACAGAGTTGAGGAGGAATTTCTTCTCTCAGAGGGTGGTGAATCTCTGGAATTCTCTGCCCACTGAAGTGGTGAAGGCTACCTCGTTGACTATGTTTAAATCAGCGGATAGATGAATTCCTGATCGGTAAGGGAATTAGGGGTTATAGGGATCAGGCGGGTAAGTGGAACTGATCCACTTCAGATCAGCCATGATCTTATTGAATGGCGGGGCAGGCTCGAGGGGCTAGATGGCCTACTCCTGCTCCTATTTCTTATGTTCTTATGTTCTTCAATGTTTCTTTGATTGTCCTTGAATCTTCCCGCCACACTTGCCATCCTCTCTCGCCGCACCAGTGCGGCGCGCCGCACCCTTTGGGAACCACTGTATTAAGCAATCCCTTGGGATTAAGATTGACTTGTTTCCACTCCAGTTCAACAGTTTCTGGTAAATCCAATGAACAATTTGCAGATATTGCCGCTTCTGGGGCAGATGGTGCTTTATGGTTTGGGTAGATAGGTTGTTTGGAGGTTTGCGATCTCGCTCCAATGGCTCGACCGCACCTCTGTATCTTCCTGATGAAGTCTCTTGCTGTGTTTAGAGGCATCCCAGATGAGCCTTCTCCAGTTTGGTTGGTAACAAGCCAGGGACTCCCATGAGCTGCCAGGGATGTTTGATCTCTTCGAAGATACTTTCAGGACATTCCCAAAGCATTTCCACTGTCCTCCTGGGAATCTCCTGTGTGATCGAATTTCAAAAGGGCAGTTGCTTTGGGAGTCCAGTATTCAAAGTACACATCCCCCACCCACCGCCACTCTCCCTCCATTGCTTTCTTCAGTGCTGAACAAGTTGGCTTGGGAGAGTACAATGGTGTTGAACTGTGTTTCTTGCCACCCAATGTGGAGTATCTTGCCGAGGCATCTTTTGGTGGTACTTCTGCAATGCATCACCTGCTATAGGTTATCCAAGTCTTTGAAGGAGGTGGAAGCGAGGGGATCACTGATCGCCGGTAAACAATAACCTTAGTCTCAGGTTTGAGATACCAATCCTCAAATACTCTTTTCCTCAGTCAGCTGATGGCTGAGTTGACATATTGGTGAGGATTTCACCATTGATCTTAATCAATGGGGGGAGATGTTGTGTTGCGGGAGTTGGTTGGAAGAAGACGCTAGTTTGCCAGTGTTTATTGAAAGGCCCATTTTCTCATATGCTTCAGTGAGGGAGTCAATGATAACCTGAAGCTCAGTTCCTGAGTGAGCATACACAGAAACATCAGCTGAATACAAGAACTCTTGACTGAGGTGCGGAGTGGTTTTGATTTTGAATTAAAGGCAGAATATAGATTGAACAATATCCCACCTGATCTGTAAGAAGTCTCACAACACCAGGTTAAAGTCCAACAGGTTTATTTGGAATCATGAGCTTTCGGAGCGCTGCTCCTTCATCAGGTGAGGTCAGACTCATCTGATGAAGGGGCAGAGCTCCAAAAGCTCATGATTCCAAATAAACCTGTTGGACTTTAACCTGGTGTTATAAGACTTCTTTCTGTGCCCACCCCAGTCCAATGATGTGGCATCTCCACGTCATGGCTACCATCTGATCTGTTGAATATCTCTATGCTTGTGGATAAGTTGTTGGAGGTGAAGTGCTGTATTGCAGTGAAGAAAATGGAGAAGAGTTGTGCAATGACACAGCCTTGTTTACATTGCTGACATAGTTTTTGCTTATGAAGGGCCAGATGAGCTAATTCTGCAAACATTTTCTTCTGATACAGACACACTCTTAGCAAAGATCCTTATCTCACTGAAATCCTGGAACAGGTCATGCATGGTTTCTGTGCATGTGTCATCCTTCCAATGGATATTTTGTTTACTCATAATGTTACTTCAGCATTTAGCTTTTGAAATTGTTATAAACAGGCCAGACAAAGCCAACATTGATGCCTTGGTTTAAAGGAATAATTCTAGCCTCACACACCCATCTGCAACATTGGACTTCTGTAAGTTAACCCCAAAAAATGGCCTAACGAGATTTTCAATTATGCTTGATAGATTACCTCAGCAATATTATTAAGTTGGCACCAAGGAAGTAGCATGGAAGTCAGCCAATTTGAGTCACATGGTGACTGTTATCAAAGGCTGTTCGTGATCCAAGGGTAAACAAATGACATACCTACTGATGTTGGTTTTACCCGATAGCACTTCCAACCACAGCAGCACCAATTTCAACAACAGCTGTTTAAGTTAGGGTGGCATTGCCGGTTTGGCTACAGAAAATTACTGAAAAAAACTGCACCTTAACTTTTGATTTCAAGATTTAATAAAACGGTAAATGTATCGCACATACACACATGTTCATGGAAACTAATGCACACTGGCACGCACACAAATATACATGTATGTCTATGATAAGAAAGTGCATTGATTCCCTAGCCCACTGGACACAATTAGAAGCAGCAATCCATATTGGTGGCTCAAATTGACTGCCTATCACAGAAGGCCCGCTGGTTAGAAATGAAACTCTGCGGCAAGATGACTTTTGCGGCCTTCACAGGAAAATAGGATTCAGCTTGTGATGGGGGTGCTTCCATCACTGAAGGCAGCAATGCCACCCTAACTTAAACAGCTGTTGTTGAAATTGGTGCTGCTGTAGTTGGAAGTGCTATCGGGTATTGTTCAATCTATATTCTGCCTTTAATTCAAAATCAAAATCACTCCGCACCTCAGTCAAGAGTTCTTGTATTCAGTTGATGTTTTTGTGTATGCTCACTCAGGAACTGAGCTTCAGGTCATCATTGACTCCCTCACTGAAGCATATGAGAAAATGGGCCTTTCAATAAGCACTGGCAAACTAGTGTCTTCTTCCAATCAACTTCCCGCAACACAACATCTCCCCCCATTGATTAAGATCAATGGTGAGATCCTTACCAATATGTCAACTCAGCCATCAGCTGACTGAGGAAAAGAGTATTTGAGGATCGGTATCTCAAACCTGAGACTAAGGTTATTTACTTCCTTTTTCATGAAAGTGTGGCATGTGCAATATTGGGAGCATTTGCATATAGAACAACATTAAATTTTATCTCTATATTACCTTTAACATGGCAGATGTTCCAATGTGCTTCCCAGGAGCTTTATCAAAGAAAATCTGATGCCAAGACACATAAGGAAGTATTAGGGGTGGTGATCAAAAACTTGTTCAAAGAGGTTTCAAGGAGTGTCATTGTGGTGAACCATCGTTGGTTCCCACTAGATAGTACTGAGCCAGGGTCTGGCCAGTACTACAAGTATGTATATATGTTGCTGTTGGGGTTAGGGATGGGTTGTTCTACTTGTTGGTGTTGGGGTTAGGGTTGGGCTGTTACATCTTGTATTATAGTTATTATGGTACATCCCAGTCGGGCTCCGCCTCCTGGGAGAGGTATAAAGGTCACTGCTCTGTCTGGGAACCCCCAGTCTGGGATCGTGTATATACTTAGTAGCTTCGTTGTAACAGCCTTTATTTCCTGAGCATCTCAAGCCTCGTGTGTGATAACGCACATCAGTCATGAAGGCAGAGAGAGTTGGAGCAGTGGAGAGATTTTGGAAGGAAATGGTCGAAGCTTAGGGCCCAGGCAGCTGAAGACAATACAATCATTAGTGGGGCAGCTGAAGACCCCACCATTAGTGGGGCATTTAAAAAACGGACTGCACAATTGGAGGAGCACAGAAATTCTGTGGGTCCAAAGGCTGGAGTTAGTAAGGGATAAATCCACGCTGGGATTTGAAAACTGGTGGCAAAGTGGGTAGCACTGCTGCCTCACAGTGCTAGGAATCTGGGTTCGATTCCTGACTTGGGTCATTGTGCGGAGTCTGCACATTCTCCCCGTGTCTGCATGGGTTTCCTTTGGGTGCTCTGTTTTCCTCCCACAATCTGAAAGAGGTGCTGGTTAAGTGCATTGGCCATGCTAAATTTTTCCTCAGTGTGCTCGAACAGGCGCCAGAGGGTGGCAACTCGGGGATTTTCGTAGTAATTTCATTGCAGTGTTAATGTAAGCCTATTTATGACACTGATAAATAAACTTAAAACAAACTTAACCACGGATAAGAATTTTAAAATTGAGGTGTTACCGTAGCGGGAGCCAGTGTAGGTCAACGAACGGAGGGATGATGGGTGAACGAAACTTCATTCGAGTTAGGGTACAAGCAACAACGTTTTGGATGAATTCTGGAAGGTGAATTCTGCTACAGAGTGCGATGATCTGTGCCCCACATACAATTACCTTGCCTTTTTAAAAATTCTTTCCTGGGTTGTGTACATCTCTAGCTGGGCCAGCATTAACTGCTGATTCCTAATTGCCCTTTAACTGGGTTACTTACTTACTAGGCCATTTCAGAGGGCATTTTAAGAGTCAACCACATTACTGTGGATCTAGAGTCATACGTAGGCCAGAATCAATGCCGTACTCAATAAGCTAAACCTCAAAAGAAGATGATTTTTAAATGTGCTTTAAGTGCCTCAAAGTATCGCATTTCCCCATAGTAAAACAATGAATGCGCTTCCAAAGTACTTCGTTGGCTGTCAAATGCTCTGTCATGACCTGAGGTTGTAAAAGGTGCTCTATGAATGGAAGTTCATTTTTTTCTTCAACATCTGAAAATGCCGATGCAGCTCAACCTGGATCATTTTCAAAACCCTGAACCCACCGCGTCCAAAAAAGGAGAGATGCAACTGGTCTTATGTCAGTTCACCATGCAGTCATATCCTGCCTCAGGTGGCACCAGAATGAAGGGACAGCAAGCAGAGGGCCAGCTGCTTCCAACAGGAAGAGGAGATTCCAGTCAACTGTTCATTCGCAGCTGCTGGTGGGGAGATTCAGACCAGCACCTGGAACAGATCACATACCTGACCTCTTGGGGCACGTTGCAGAGGAACTGGGAGTGAAAATAAATCCTTTCAAAAATAAAGGGTTAAAGGGAAATTCTAAAAGATTGCATTTTCAAACACATTGATTCAATGCAAGCAGATAGAACGTTGAAAGTTCAAGATAAGAAATACTATCCCAAAACAGAATATAGAAGGGCACAGTGAGAAGTCTCACAACACCAGGTCAAAGTCCAACAGATTTATTACATATCACAGGCTTTCGGAGTGCTGCTCCTTCATCAGGTGAGAATATAGAAGGGGATAGGAGCAAAGAGGGAGGTGGAGTCACACATCGAGCTACGAGCTTCACATAAAAAATATATCGTAAAAGTATATCAGATTTTCTTCAATTTTCTGGACAGTTTGTTCATACTGCTGCAGAATGTGATGATCTGTGCCCCGTCTGTGCCACCTTGTCTTTTTAAAAATTCTTTCCTGGGTTGTGTACGTCACTAGCTGGGCCAGCATTAACTGCTGATTCCTAATCGCCCTTTAACTGAGTGACTTGCTAGGCCATTTCAGAGGGCATTTTAAGAGTCAACCACATTGCTGTGGATCGAGAGTCACACGTAGGCCAGACCAGATAAGGGCGGCAAAATTCTTTCCCTAAAGGACATTAATGAACCAGATTAGTTTTTATGACAATCGACAATTGTTTCATGGTCATGATTAGACTTTGAATTCCAGATTTTTATTGAATTCAAATTTCACTACATGTCGTGATGGGATTTGAACCCTGGTCTTCAGAGCACAATCCTGGATTTCTGGATTCCTAGTCCAGTGACAATACCAATATGGTATACTTTCCAGAATATTGTGATACATTTTTGCAATATGTTTTCAATGTGAAGCTTGTAGTTCTGTGTGTGACTCAACTTCCTTCTTTGTTCCTATCCCTTTCTATATTCTGTACACTTTCTATATATCTCTATGCCACCACCTCCCCGTTATTCATACAACAGACCTGTTTCCAAGTGAAGTGTCTTTGGTTTGACTACCGCTTCTTTCAAAGCCATTTTACGTACAGTATCTTAAAGACCAACTGTGCAGTGACCTCTGGATTGCTGTATGGCAACCCAGTTTAGAGGGAACATCGCTTGTGACTCTTCCCCCTCCCCGATCCTCATCTAACATTATTAAAACCCATCATCTGGTTATTATCACCCAGCTTTTTGTGGGAACTTGCTACCTGTAAATTTGTCTTTCCTACATTACAATACTTGGCTGTAAAGCACTTTGGGACATCCTGAGGTCACATAAAATACTATATCATAGAATCCTTACAGCGTAGAGGGAGGCCATTTGGCCCATCAAGACTACTCTGACTCCCTGACAGAGTAGCTTGGCCTGGCCCACCCAGGCCCTAACCTTGTAACCCCCAAGTATTTACTCTGCAAATCCCCACTAACCTACACAACTTGGGACATTAGGGGGTAATTTAGCATTGCCAAATCCACCTAACCTGCACACCTTTGGATTGTGAGGGGAGTCCAGACCACCCAGAGGAAATTCACGCAGACGCAGAGAGAATGTGCAATTTCCAGACAGGTATAGAATGCAAGTTCTTTCTTTTTGTCTCAGATCACGGCCTACGGAGTATCCTGGTGAGAGCACTTCATCAAATGGAGTCTTAGTTTCCCTACAGGTGGTTGCAGTATTAACTTGTTTAACCTGGCGCGCACCGCAAGAGGTGTTGAGGGCTGTCAGTGGCACTGCAGAGTGTCACATTAGCAGCTTAGGTGTGAAATGAGTGATAGTGGGGTTAGCCATGCAAAAGGTGCAGCCATCCAAGATGACAGGAACAGTTGCTCGCCAGTTGTCACAAACACTTTTGCGCATTGCCTGGAAGACACAGCAAGGAGAGACGGACGTAATTGCCTACTTTGTAAAATCTGTCACAAATCTACTGAGGGAGACGAAAGAACATGATGAGAGTCATAGATCACACAGCGCTATAAAGATGAGCCAGAAATATCAGAGTAACAAAAAACAATCTGGTGTGTATCTGCCATGAAAACATCCTATATTAGACCAGTTAGCCCCAGAGGGATTCATGGACGGTATTACAATGAATTAAACACACCCTTTGTATGAATTGCTTCGCCTTTATGTGGGGAACAATTTTTCATCGCTCATATGATGGAGTATTGACAGACAAACACAGTGTTCCCCAAGGTTTGTGTGGCACTGGTTGGTCATTGTGCTGGGTTGAAAATGAACTGAATTCATCTGAGTCATCACATAATCATACATCCAACAAACAGAGAGGTTCCTGCATCCTTCCTGTTTTTTTCTCATTTCTCTCTTGCTCCAGTGTTTTCAGACAAAGCCAGGAAGCAGACACTGATGTACAGTCACCTGTACTAACAGGAAGTGGGAGTGCCAACCACAACCCTCTGTCTCATCTTGGAGTGGAACAGAATCCATGATGTCACTGACAAGACAGTTCCACGTATGTCTGATTTCAGGTTGCACCCAAAGAGCAGCTTTTTAAAAAAATCTTCCACTGATGGTGCACTTCATACTCCACTGCTTAATGTAGAGGGCTGAAAGTTTTATCCTTTCAAAGTTTGCTTATTAGTGTCATGAGTAGGCTTACATTAGCATGGCAATGAAGTTACTGTGAAAATCCCCTCGTCGCCACACTTTGGCACCTGCCTGGGTACTGAGGGAGAATTTAGCAAGGCCAATGCATCTAATGAACACATCTTTCAGACTATTGGAGGAAACCGGAGCACCCGGAGGAAACCAGGCACGAGGAGGACGTGCAAACTCCACACAGACAGTGGCCCAAGCCAGAAATCGAACCTGGATCCCTACTGCTATGAGGCAGCAGTGCTAACCACTGTGCCACCATACCACTCCATGTTTGCTAAAGAAGCGTCAGCACATTCATCAAAGCAGCAGTCCCTTACATCTACACCGAGAGTGTTAATTGTCAGCTGAGTGTTTGCCTGAGGATAGATAACTGCACCCAATCCTGCCCTCACCTGATAGTCATTCGTATGCTCTTGCCCACAGAGATTAGCGACCGCGAGCAAGAGCTAAAGCTGCTTTCTGTTCCACCGTCATTAAATTGGGGACACTAAGGTCAATTTTACTGCCTCCACAATTACTCAAAGTAGATTTAACTAAATCAGTAAGCTGATGGATTAAAAGAATCGGAGACCTTTCTGAATTGTTGGGTTCAGTGCCATGTCATGGAGGGAATATTACAATGTGGGAAGGAGTGGGGGTTGTGGGGGGGGGGAAACATGCACCAACTTCAAATCCAAAAATATGAAAACACAGCGAGACTATTGCCGGAATTTTACCATCCCGCCCGCCACGGAATCGGAGCGGGCAAGGGACAGACAATGGAAATGTCGGTTGACCTCGGGTGGGAATTTCCGGTCTCACTCGAGCAAGGCTGTAAAATCCCACTCAATGCAAAGGAAGGATTATTTTATTATAGTTAGGTTTAACTAGCAATTCAAGTGAATAATCTTCCCTTTCAAACCAATATTTCATAGAATCATGCATCTCAGAAAGAGGCCGTTTGGCCCATCTGTTGGCTACTTGTCATCACTCTCACACACCTGCACTTTCACGGAAACTCTGCAAAAGGCTCCTGCTTTGAGGATAAGAACAGAAAAACTAGGAGCAAGAGTAGGCTATCTGGCCCCTCGAGTCTGCTCCGCCATTCAATAAGATCATGGCTGATCTTTTCGTGGACTCAGCTCCACTTACCCGCCCGCTCACCATAATCCTTAATTCCTTCACTGTTCAAAAATGTTCTATCCTTGCGTTAAAAACATTCAATGAGGTAGCCTCAACTGCTTGACTGGGCAGGGAATTCCACAGATTCACAACCCTTTGTGTGAAGAAGTTCCTCCTCAACTCAGTCCTAAATCTGCTTTCCCTTATTTTGAGGCTGTGCCCCCTAGTTCTAGCTTCACCCGCCAGTGGAAACACCTTCCCTGCTTCTATCTTATCTATTCCCTTCATAATCTTATATGTTTCTATGAGATCTCCCCTCATTCTTCTGAATTCCAATGAGTACAGCCCCAGTCTACTCAGTCTGTCCTCATAAACCAACCCTCTCAACTCCAGAATCAACCTAGTGAATCTCCTCTGCACCCCCTCCAGTGCCAGTATATCCTTTCTCAAGTAAGGAGACCAAAACTGTACACAGTACTCCAGGTGTGGCCTCACCAGCATCTTATACAGCTGCAACATAATCTCGCTGTTTTTAAAGTCCATCCCTCTAGCAATGAAGGATAAAATTCCATTTGCCTTCTTAATTACCTGCTGCACCTGCAATCCAACTCCTTGTGATTCTTGCACAAGGACACCCAGGTCCCTCTGCACAGCAGCATGCTGCAATTTTTTACCATTTAAATAATAGCCCATTCTGCTGTTATTCCTACCAAAACGGATGACCTCACATTTACCAACATTGTACTCCATCTGCCAGACCCTCGCCCACTCACTTAGACTGTCTATATCCCTTTGCAGACTTTCAGCGTCCTCTGCACACTTTGCTCTGCCACCCATCTTAGTGTCATCTGCAAATTTTGACACACTACACTTGGTCCCCAACTCCAAATCATCTATGTAAATCGTAAACAATTGCGGTCTCAACACTGCTCCCTGAGGCACACCACTAGTCACTGATCGCCAAACAGAAAAACACCCATTTACCCCCACTCTTTGCTTTCTGTTAGTTAACCAGTCCTCTATCCATGCTAATACATTACCCGTAACACCGTGCACCTTTATCTTATGTAGCAGTCTTTGGTGTGGCACCTTGTCAAATGCCTTCTGGAAACCCAGATACACCACATCCACAGGTTCTCCATTGTCCACTGCACATGTAATGTTCTCAAAGAATTCCACCAAATTAATCAAACATGACCTTCCCTTCGTGAACCCATGCTGCGTCTTACCAATGGGACAATTTATATCCAGATGTCTCGCTATTTCTTCCTTGATGATAGATTCAAGCATTTTCCCCACGACAGAAGTTAAGCTAACCGACCTTTTGTCTACCTCCTTTTTTAAACAGGGGCGTCACATTTACTCAATTCCCTTTTGAAAATTACTATCAAGTATGCTTTACCATCCTTTCAGGCAGTGCATTCCAGATCATAACAACGTGCTGTGTAAAAACAGAATAAAATAGTTCTCCTTCTGCCTGGTGTGCCAATGACGTTAATCCTGCGTCTTCTGGTTACCAACACCCCTCCATCCCCAAGCATCTCCCACCAGTGAAAACATTTTCGCTCATTTATTTATCAAAACCTTTCATACTTTCGAAAGTCTCCATTAAATATTCCTTTAGTCTTTATGGGGGCGGCATGGTGACACAGTGGTTAGCACTACTACCTCACAGTGCCAGGGACCCGGGTTCAATTCCGTCCTCTGACCACTGTCTGTGTGGAGTTTGCACATTCTCCCCGTGTCTGCGTGGGTTTCCTCTGGATGCTCCGGTTTCCTCCCACAGTCCAAAGATGTGCGGGTGAGGTTGATTGGCTATGATAAATTGACCCTAGTGTCAGGGGATTAGCAGGGTAAATATGTGATGTTATGGGGATAGGGCCTGGGTGGGATTCTGGTCGGTGCAGACTCGATGGGCCGAATGGCCTCCTTCTGCAATGTAATGATTCTATGATTCTATATGGAGGACAATCTCAACCTCTCGAGTCTTGCCACACAGCTTAAGTGCTTCAATATTGTTATACTTCTAATGAATCTCTTCCGCAGTCTCTCCGAGGCCTTGACATCCTTGTTTAAGCATGGTGTCCAGAATTGGACGTAATGCACCAATTAAGGGCCAAAATGTGGTTTATAAAAGGAATTGGAAGGAATAAAACATCCTTGTTTTTTTCTCCCCCTCTCTGCCTCAAACATTTCTATATGGAAAACCCCATGCAAATATTAACACAGTTCTGGGCACAACCTGTCCTAACTTGCAAAAACTGACATTGACTTACACAGGATAGATAACCGTCACACAATACATTATTTAAAATAACACATCAGCAGCTAGCAACAGGAAACTAATTCATCTGCAGGAGGAAAAATACAGAAACCTGTGACAAACAGAAATGCGATTATCTCACACGTGCGCTTGGGTCCAGGGATGCCCGTTTGAAAAGCATTCCACTCCGAACAATGATGCACAGAAAGACCCCATTCAGGTCTTTATAAGAGCATTTCTAATGAGTCCCACTGGCCTGCTCTTTCCCCATAGACCTGCAAATATTTCCTTTGAATGTACATCCAATTGTTTAATTTAGGTGATGCATTCTGGTAGATCGAACCAGGGCAGTACTTACTCAATTGGGGAGAGTTATAGAACAAAGAGATCTCGGGGTACAGGTTCATAGCTCCTTGAAAGTGGAGTCAGAGGTGGGCAGAGTGGTGAAGAAGGCATTCGGCATGCTTGGCTTCGTTGATCAGAACATTGAATACAGGAGGCGGGACATCTTGTTGAAGTTGTACAAGACATTAGCAAGGCCACACTTGGAATACTGTGTACAGTTCTGGTCACCCTATTATAGAAAGGATATTATTACACTAGAAAGAGTGCAGAAAATATTTACTAGGATGCTACCGGGACTTGATGGTTTGAGTTATAAGGAGAGGCTGGATAGACTGGGACTTTTTTCTCTGGAGCGTCAGAGGCTTAGGGGTGATCTTATAGAGGTCTATAAAATAATGAGGGGCACAGATCAGCGAGATAATCAACATCTTTTCCCAAAGGTAGGGGTTCCTAAAACTCGGGGGCATAGGTTTAAGGTGAAAGGGGAGAGATACAAAAGTGTCCAGAGGGACAATTTTTTCACACAGAGGATGGTGAGTGTCTGGAACAAACTGTCAGAGGTAGTAGTAGAAGCGGGTACAATTTTGTCTTTTAAAAAGCGTTTCGACATTTACATGAGTAAGATGGGTATGGAGGGATATGGGCCAAACGTGGGCAATTGGGACTAGCGTAGTTGTTAAAAAAAGGGCGGCATGGACAAGTTGGGCTGAAGGGCTTGTTTCCATGCTGTAAATCTCTATAACTCTATGATTGTAAACCTCTATGACTCTAATTGCTTTCTGCAACTTACTTCTGAAACTGTTCCAAAATTTCAAGCAACTGGTTTGCCTTCTACCCTGCTACTGTTCCGAACTTGTGGAGACTCCGATTTAGGCAATCCTATGCATAAAAGATTTGAAATTTGTATACTAATAACCTGCTAAAGATTTGATTGAGTAACTCATCACTATCCGATACTTGTTTCTACATACCAAGTTACAAAACTTAGGGGGCAGGGAAGAGGCAAATGGCCAATCACCATTAAACTTCTAGTTTAAATAGTTTCTTGATTCTAATCTCTGCAGCTCTGAGACATTGGACAGGATTTTCCCAGCCAAGTGGAGGTAGATGGAGCATGGTCACATTCCTGGAATTACTGTTGGGTCAGGTTGAGTCAACTAAAAAGCCTCTGCCTGCATCTCACCAGGGTCACGGAGGTGAGTGCGCAGTGAGGGGAGCTTCCTCAGTGAAACTGACAAGCTGGGAAGGCTTTGATCAGTTACCCTGAAGAGCTCCAACCTTGGCCTTTGAGAGACAGACCATCAAAGCGGAAATCCCCTTGCATAGTATTCCTGTAATTCACTTCACCTGTCTAAGTGCTTCATTCACCTTCAGCTGTGCTTCCTTGCTGCCAACCTTCAGCACAGCACAGGAGCAGCTTATGTAGCTCTACATTCCACCACCGATGAGGGTTAAGAGCAGAAGCGACACCAGGCTAAAAGTAAAGTTTATTTATTTGTCACAAGTAGGCTTACATCAACATTGCAATGAAGTTACTGTGAAAACCCCCGAGTCGCCACACTCCAGTGCCTGTTTGGATACACTGACGGAGAATTTAGCAGGGCCAATGCACCTGACCAGCATGCCTTTGGAGGGTGAGAGGAAACTGGAGCACCCGGAGGAAACCCACTCAGACACTTGCAGGTTCCACAGACAGTGACCGAAGCCGGGCATTGAACCTGGGTCCCTGGTGCTGTGAGGCAGCAGTGCTAACTATGGTGCCACCGTGCCGCCACGGGCTAATGTCCCCAGCAACAGCCAGAACAACTAGCAAACAGCATCTTCCTGCCCGTCCTTCACAATTGGACGGGGAACTTCAGTAATTGGGTTCCCATTGTAAAACTGGTCTCTCATTCTGGGAGGGATTAAGTGGATAAGACTCTGCGAATCAACTAAGAAGCTACACAGGTTTTCCATGAATTTAGTCCAACTTTCAACATGCAAAAAGTGTTCAATTAAAACACAAAGTGCTCTCGGTTAAAACCACATTGAATCATGTCGAAGATTTTTTAAAATTTGAAAGGTCACTGCTATCGATTTTGTGATAATTAATTTGTTGCACAGATCTCAGCTTTTTATGGCTTGGCTAAGATGAATTTGGCGATGAAATATAAATCACATGGTCTCCAGTGAGTGCCAGTTGGAAAAACTGGTGATAACACACTCAAAGCGATCACATGAAATCTGTACTGCAATCATATTGGGCCAAGGCTGTTTTGTACTCAGTCCACGTCATGTGGAATTATTCTTGGTCATGGGGCAGCTCGAGAGTACACAGCTTGTGTTGTAGCTGCACTCTGCACACTTACTGGCTTTCAAAGCTGTCAAGGGGAAATTTTAATCCTATCAACCTGGTAGAGATTGAGAAGTTAACGGCGTGTCGCGTAAATACACAATGCGCACATATTACAACTAAAAGCTAAATGCCTGCAATGCATAGACATGGACTATTGTAACAATCGCATTTTATATGGCAACCTTGTTTGATTATTGTCTTAAATCAGTTTGGTCGTTGCTGTTCTGTACCGTTAATGTTAATTAAAATCAAATTAAAGATGGTTCTCTCCAAGCTTTTCAATCATAGAATCATAGAATCCTACAGTGATAGAAGGAGGCCATTTGGCCCATCGAGTCTGCACCTACCACAATCCCAACCAGGCCCTATCCTCATAATCCCATGCATTTATCCTAGCTGGTCCCCTTGAAACTAAGGGGCAATTTAGCACGGCCAATCCACCTAACCCGCACATCTTTTAATATTAAATCTTTGGTGCTTTTCAGGCATGACAAGGTTGCTCAAATGAGATCCAATGCCTTCATATTAAACCATTAACCTTGAAAGTCTGATTTGGCCAAGGCCTAAATGACTGGATTTCCAGTCAGTGGAGAGGAAAATCAGGCATTAACCTGGCATTAACCTGGTTATTCAGCGCCAAGAAAATCTAATCTTCTGCCTGCCTGGCAAACCAAATCCACCCGTACCTCATACTCCTTCGACCGCACGTCATATCTCAGGGTGTTGCTAGACTACCCTGGCGATTCCATCCAACCCGTCCCCTGCGGAACTCTGGCAGCTAACTGGCATTCTTCCCGAGGTTGTGCGAAACGCAAAAAGGGAATCAATCACCTTCTGAAAGTACTTCACTGTGTCCATTTAGAGCTGATATTCTCAAAACATACACCTTCTTGTTGTGAGTTCCTTCCTTCATCAACGTTGTAAGGTGTCATTCTAGCCAGATTGGGCTTCATTGCACACCTTGACTATCTACATAAGACCATAATACCATAAGATATAGCAACAAAATTAGCCTATTCGGCCCATTGAGTCTGTTCATCAATAGATGATGGCTGATATGTTTCTCAACTCCATTGTTTTGCCTTCTGATCCTTATAACCCATTACATTGCTTGTGGTTCTGTGTCATTATGTTGTCTGATTTTGGTGTACTTTCGCAGGATCTGGCCAGAAGCCAATGGTGTTTTGATCCTGAACACAAATCCATAAAAGTTACCTTTTACTTTGTGCTTTTATCAATTATAAAAGCACAAAATGAGGTTGCTCAAATGAGATCCAGTGCCTTAATATTAAACCATTAACCTTGAAAGTCTGATTTTGGCCAAGGCATAAATGATTTCCAGTCAGTGGACAGGAAAATCAGGCATTGAACTGAGGGGGGTGAATTTTTTCCCCCTCCCCACCCCCATGGCTCATCCACAGCCTCTGAAGTAAAGCCAGAACCTCGGATATCAAGCGTCCCTAGTGCCAATTACCTGTCCCCTCCAATAGAGTCTGCTGATAGCTTCGGATGGAGTACATCCACTGGGATTGGATTGTTGGGACCCAGTGACCGCAGTCCAAGAGTAATTCCTTAGCAGTGAATAACATTGGGATCTCCTCAACTCTCCAATTTTTGAGCAACCAGCCCCAGCTCAATAATCATAGAATCCCTACAGTGAAAAAGGAGGGCATTCAGTCCATCGAGTCTGCACCGACCACAATCCCACCGAGGCCCTATCCCCATAGCCCCATGCATTTACCCTAGCTAGTCCCACTGACACGAAGGGGCAATTTAGCGTGGTCAATGAACCTAACCCGCACGTCTTTGCACTGTGGGAGGAAACCAGAGCACCCAGAGGAAACACACGCAGACACGGGGAGAATGTGTAAACTCCACAGGAGGGTGGTGAGTGTCTGGAACAAGCTGCCAGAAGTAGTAGTAGAGGTGGGTCCAATTTAAAAAGCATTTAGATAGTTACATGGGTACGATGGGTATAGAGGGATATGGGCCAAATGCGGGCAATTGGGATTAGCTTAGGGGTTTTAAACAAATAAAATACGGGCAGCATGGACAAGTTGGGCCAAAGGGCCTGTTTCCATGCTGTAAACCTCTATGACTCTATGACTCCATGATGTGGAGATGCCGGCGTTGGACTGGGGTAAACACAGTAAGAAGTTTAACAACACCAGGTTAAAGTCCAACAGGTTTATTTGGTAGCAAAAGCTACACAAGCTTTCGGAGCTTCAAGCCCCTTCTTCAGGTGAGTTCTTCAGGTCACCTGAAGAAGGGGCTTGGAGCTCCAAAAGCTTGTGTGGCTTTTGCTACCAAATAAACCTGTTGGACTTTAACCTGGTGTTGTTAAACTTCTTTCTATGACTCCACACAGACAGCCACCCAAGCCGGGAATCGAGCCCGGGTCCCTGGCGCAGTGAGGCAGCAGTGCTAACCGCTGTACCACCATGCCGCCCCCGATAATAATGCCTCTTATGCCACTTCATTTGGGCTGTGGAGCACGTTTTCACGCTGAACAAGAACAGCTGTTACTGCTATCACCTTTTCACACCTCCATTCATCTTGTGTTCCATGGCAGAACATTCAGAGAGCCATCTGTTCACACCACCAATTTACTTTCATTTTTAATAGATTTATGTATTCTGGATTCTTTCCCTTATGAAACATTCTGTGCTGCGGCAGCTTTAACACCAAGAGCTTCAGTGACTGTTGTTCAGTATCACAAATCCTTAAATATAGACATTTTTTTGGCAAAAATTCCTTTTCATAAAACAAGGTTTCTGTTAAACTACGTGAGATCATGTGTGTTTTTCAAAACCTTTGAAATATCCTTGCCTCGTCAGCGCAGTCCTGTCATAATATTCATGGAAAAACACATCTCTCATCAAGGACAAGATTGGACTTGACTGTAAATCTGCTCCCCACCACCCTCCCTTTCCCCTTGGGTTCAATCGGATTCCAAAACCCAGTTGCCTAGGTTCATGGTTAGGTGAGCGACTGGTCCCTGTGGAATTGTACTGTAGCAATGAGTCAATTTGCCTTGCGGAGATGAGGAGTTAGTAATGTTTTGAAAGATAATGCAGTTGGAGCATTTTTTAAAAATTTAGTCATGGTAGATGTGGGGTAAAACCTTGGCAGAGTGACAGGGTGTTGGTTCCAGCAGAGTATTGGTTCCGATGTGATGCCGGCATGTTTTAGGCTAAATCTTATGCCTCATTTGTAATATATTTTATGCCCATGAGATTCATGCCGCTCCAGCAGCATGTAGCTCTGATTTGCCCATCTCGCAACAACCTAACTGCTGCAAGCACTGGGGAGCTCCATATAAATGACTCTCCAGCACTTGTTCAACAATGACAGCAAGAGATAGAATCGTAGAATCCCTACAGTACAGAAGGAGGACACTCAGCCCATTGAGTCTGCACCGGCAACAATCCCACCCAGTCCCTATCCCTATAACCCCATGCTCTCACCCTCCCCAGTGCCCCTGACACTAAGGAGCAATCTATTATGGCCAATCCACCCAGCCGCACATCTTTGTGACTGTGGGAGGAATCCGGAGCACCCAGAGGAAACCTATGCAGACACGGGGAGAACGTGCAAACTCCACACAAACAGTGACCCAAGCCGGGAATTGAACCCGGGTCCTTGGCGCTGTGAGGTAGCAGTGCTAATCACTGTGCCACTGTGCCGCCCCATGCAGGCGAGAGGCCAGCCCCATGCCTTTCAGAAGAGGCCCTCACCAGGATGCTGGATGGAGTGGAGCAGAGGTGGGTCTCACTCTACCCCTGCTCCAGGATCTCACTCTCGCTGCCCCTCCATCATACAAAAGGATCACATCAATCCCCGGGAACCCGAAGGGAAGCGAATCGGCAGGACTACAGCCTGGAGCCCACCAACCAGGGGACCCTGGGTATCTACAGCCCATCTGACACCCCGGCCTTGTGAGCAACACAACTCCAGCCCCTGACAATGAGGAGGGCAGCACCAGTAGGCAGCCTCAATATCAGCTGTGGATTCTGGGGATACACCTAGACGTAGTGTGAGGGTGAGGAAGATTAAGAAACTGTAGGCACTTGGTGTGCACAAGTGAATATAGGCACTAGCGTAGACAGGTCACTATTGTATTGAATGTTCTACATTAAAATTCACCTCATTCACCCACAGAACCTCCATCCTGTCTGATCATTCCACCAAGCTTGGGGGAACCACTACGCTCACCCGGCGCCTCATCCCTGTGGAGTGTGAGAATGGCAGTGCTATGATGTCCCTCCCACACTGGCGATGCAGTAAGGAGGCGCTGCGACTGGCATGCCCCCCTCCCCCATTGTGCCCCAGAGCCTATCCCCTAACCTCCATCCATGGAAGGATGAACTCCCTTGTCGCGCCCGCCCCCCCCCTCCCCGCCCCCCCCCCCCCCCGCAACCCCCCAACCCCTCCATCAAAGTGTACCCCTCCCATGTCTGAAACATGGGAGATAGGGGTGGCGGGGGGGGAGGGGGCTGCGGTCGGCACGGTGGAACGGTGGTTAGCACTAGTGCTTCACAGTGCCAGGAACCCAGGTTCAATTCCCGGCTTGGGTCACTGTCTGTGTGGAATTTACACATTCTCCACGTGTCGGCGTGGCTTTCCTCCGGGTGCTCCGGTTTCCTCCCACACTCTAAAGATGTGCGAGTTAGGTGGATTGGCCATGCTAAATTGCCCCCTAGTGTCATGGGGACTAGCTAGGGTAAATGCATGGGTTGTGGGGATAGGGCTTGGGTGGGATTGTTTTTGGTGCAGATTCGATAGGCCGAATGGCCTCCTTCTGCACTGTGGAGATTCTATGATTCTATGAACACTGTCCTTTAGTGATCAAAAATCCAAGGGTTGTTAAATGTGCCAGGCTGCCTACCTCGCTGTAGGATGGAAGTGAACACTGGGATCCCTGACGTGGGTGTGGCCTGTCGTAGCTGACGCTGCACATCCTGCGTTTCTGAGCCCTATGATAAGCCCATCTGAAGGTGTTAAGCGTTCCTGCGTCAGGCAGGAG
This sequence comes from Mustelus asterias, assembly GCF_964213995.1. Lineage (NCBI taxonomy): Eukaryota > Metazoa > Chordata > Chondrichthyes > Carcharhiniformes > Triakidae > Mustelus > Mustelus asterias. The sequence continues at coordinate 32,110,891 of NC_135802.1, forward strand.
TCAGACATATTGCTGAGGTTGAGAGGAGCATCGCTCTGCAAGTCATCATCACTAAGATCGACTGGTACACGCAAGCACCCCTGAAAATTGGTTTTGGACGGCCGGGCAGTTTCTCCCCTTTGTCCTCACACTGCTGCCTGAGTGTGGGTTCCAATCACACTGCAGCCACCTTCTCCCGAGTGCAAGACCCTTCAGGCCGCATGAGGGGAGTTGCAGTCCATCCCTGAAACCCCCCACTCTGCCCTTACAGTCGAGCCTGTCACGGGCCTTACCCTGGTAACTTACAGTTGCCCCCAGTGCTGAGTCTCCTGTTTTAAGCCCTCCCACCCTCTGGCCAGCCCCCACTAAGGAAGGGCACTCGCTCAGCTGTGATATGCCATCACGCAAGCCAACCTCCCATCCATTGACTCTGTCTACACTTCCCGCTGCCTCAGCAAAGCAGCCAGCATAATTAAGGACCCTACGCACTCCAGACATCCTCTCTTCCACCTTCTCCCGTCGGAAAAAAGATACAAAAGTCTGAGGTCACGTACCAACCGACTCAAGAGCATCTTCTTCCCTGCTGCTGTCAGACTTTTGAATGGACCTACCTTGCATTAAGTTGACGTTTCTCTACACCCTAGCTATGACTATAACACTACATTCTGCACCGTCTCCTTTCCTTCTCTATGAACAGTATGCTTTGTCTGTATAGCGCACAAGAAACAATACTTTTCACTGTATGCTAATACATGTGACAATAATAAATCAAATCAAATCAAATCAAATATGCACAGGAACTCAGTACATAGGATGTGGGAAGTGCTGTCTGCATATCAGACTTCACAACCCCTTTAAAGCAAGGGGTGCCCCCATATGAAGGGAAGCTAAGGCCTGCAAGTGACCCCCTCCCCTCTCTTCTCCCCCAAATGGCGATTCTGGGACTCTGTAATAAGTCCTCGGAGGCAGAAGTCCCTTCACCAAAATCCCTTTATTTACAAGTCTGACCACAGCATACAGAGTGCTTTCAGTTTGCAGTTTACACTTGGAGTCCCAGAGGACCTGACCCTCCTGGTTAAATACAAAACACGAGGGTCCCTGATTGGCCCATCAAATTGGCCCTTAATCAGGGAATTCATATTCTAACAGGCCCACCTCAATTGCCTGATTAAAGTCATTACAGACCCCCATCCCCAGCCCTGAGTTGAACTTATCTGTATCCCTCGAATTCTCTCTGGTGCCCCCTGAGCAGTGCACCCCACAGAGGGCGTTGGCTGCCTGAGTGCTCACCTCAGGAATCCCCCTCGATGGTGAAGGCGCCAGGTTCATGCTTCTGTGGAGCTGTTGTAAATTGTGCCAGCGTGACGTCACGCCGGGGCCCGCTGAAGATCCGGTGAGTGGGGACATCCCGGAGAGAGGGCTCTTTCATGACATGCTAATATATTAAAATGAGCTTTCTACAGTCCCACAGTGTGTTTCACACCACTCCATTGGCGAAGGGCTGGTAAGATTGGAACTCAGAAACTTATCGGCACGAATCACACTTTCCTGATTTTGAACGCGCGTCGCCATTCCCGGAGACAGAGAATGTGGGTTCAAAATCACCCCCATAGTTCCTAGTTGCTGTTTTATAATAGTCTCAGTGCTTTGGTAACATCTGAAACAGATAAAACTCCAGAATTATGACTGAATAAAGTCATATTTTATTCACAATTCTTTAGACAGAAACATTTCTTGTTGCATAAAATGAGAGAGGGAAGGGATTATCCAAGGCAGAGGTGGTAATGAGACTAAATCCCTGCTGTCATCAAAGCAATACAGATTGCAAACAGTGTGTTCAAGAAGGATCACAAAGCCATCACTGACAAATATAACCCATTAACCCAACCCCAATAGTGGGAACAAGAGTGAAATCAGCAATTATAAGCAAAATGAAAAAGCACCTGTATAAAATATTTAAGTTTAAGTTTATTTATTAGTGTCACAAGTAGGCTGACATAAAGTTACAGTGAAAATCCCCCATTTGCCACACTCTGGTGCCTGTTCGGGTACACTGAGGGAGAATTTAGCATGGCCAATGCCCCTAACCAGCGCGTCTTTATATCAATATCAAATGGAAACCAATAGGTAACTTCAAGATAGTTCTTCGCAAATCACCCGTGAGGAACTTTATGAGGAGAGAATCTCACTAATTAAAAGGGAGAGGAATTCCAACATGTATTCTGATTTAAATTCCAAACAATGTGTTAATGAAGTTTCACAACACCAGGTTAAAGTCCAACAGGTTTATTTGGTAGCAAATACCATAAGCTTTCGGAGCACTGCTCCTTCGTCAGATGGAGTGGATATCTGCAGATATCTGCTGCAGATATCCACTCCATCTGACGAAGGAGCAGTGCTCCGAAAGCTTATGGTATTTGCTACCAAATAAACCTGTTGGACTTTAACCTGGTGTTGTGAGACTTCTTACTGTGCTTACCCCAGTCCAACGCCGGCATCTCCACATCACCACTTAATGAAGTTTCACAGAGGTTGAGGAGGAACTTCGTCACCCAAAGGGTTGTGAATCTGTGGAATTCCCTGCCCAGTGAAGCAGTTGTGGCTACCTCCCTGAATGGGAGGCAAGGATAGATAGAGTTTTGAACAGTCAAGGAATGAAGAGGTGAGCAGGTGGGTAAGTGGAGCTGAGTGCGTGAAAAGATCAGCCATGATCTTATTGAATGGCGGAGCAGGCTCGAGAGGCCGGATGGCCTACTCCTGTTCTGAGTTCTTATGTTCTTATGTTCTTATGTGTGCCTTTACAAGCTTTGTTTCATGGAGTCAAGGGTAAGAGAAGAAGAAATCAACAAGTCAAAAAAAAGACATTCGATTGGAATGGTGGGAAATATTGAGTGGGAGGTCTGAGCATTGAATGCTCTATCTTCACTTACTTCTGGTACATATAAGTGGCCTGGAGTCAAAGGTGGAATTTTCCATTCTGGAGAACAACTGCAATGGTGGGTAGGAATGTTAGCAGACTTCACGATGGCCGTCTAAGGGGTGAATCTTCTCATTCTGCCTGTCACAGGAAATGTAGTGGGCGAGGGGTGGACCATGGAAAGGTCCGTTGACCTCGGGTGGGATCTTCCAGTTTCAGGGCGAGCGTGGCTGGAAAATTCCCCCCCTATTTTCCGTTTTTCGGCTCATTAATTATGCATCAATGAGGAGTTAGTCAAATTTTGTGGTGGGGTGCACAGGGATAGGAGCATCCCACTATTACCTCATGGAGTCAAAAATCCTGGCACCATAGTTAAACGGCACGAACACAGCCATTCACTCACCGCAGGCCAGGTGTGCAGCGAACATCTGTAATGCCATGGCGACCAACAAACCTACAGCAACAATATTCAGCGGAGTCTCCCTGGGGATTCTCCTTCAGGCCACCCAGGAAAGGAAGGAGGGCCTCACCACTCAGGATAGGAACAGGAGGTCCTCCCACCTGACCATGCCTGTCTGGAAGGAGGTTACCAGGGAAGTCAGTGCCATTGGCACATAAAAAGGGAGCGCCCTTCAGTGCAGGAAATGAATGAATGATCTGTCGTGCTCCATCAGGCTTCAGTGAACTTGCTTCTCACTCCAAACTCATATTCTCACAAGAGCACGTCAAAGTCCCTTCTCCTCAAGAAGTCAGGGAGGGGCCCTCAAGTACCCAAAGTGAGGAGCAGCACCAGCCAGACACCCCAAGGGCATCTATCCAGGACATTCCAAGTGTGTCCGACAACTCCAAATTCCCTCTACCTGTGGTCCCATCAATGGCAGCAGCTCAGGCTGAGGAGGATGCACCTTTCCCAGAATAGGAGACCTATTCAAGCTGGAGCCATCCAGACCTTGGGCCTTCAGAGGACGTCCGCCAAAATCTCTCAGCCAGCAGGCTGCATCCACCTCAGCCACGGATGCTGGATTTGCACCTAGACATAGCAGCAGAGTTAGGAAAATTCAAAAGTTTCGAATGCACAATGCTAGCACAGGTGTTTGTTTAATGTACTTAATCTGCACTATTGTAAATACGTTTCACAGTTATTCCTCACCAAATCTCAGGTGTTGAGATGGGGGAAAGTTTAAGGGAGATGTGCGGGGGGGGATGTTTTTCACACAGAGAGTGGTGGGTGCCTGGAACGCGCTGCCAGAGGAGGTGGTGGAAGCAGGCACATTAGCAACATTTAAGAGGTATCTGGATGGGTACATGAATAGGGAGGGAATAGAGGGATACCGACCGAGTAAGGGCAGAAGGTTGTTTTTAATATAGTTAGAGCATCATGAGTAGCATGGGCTTGGAGGGCCAAAGGGGCAGTTCCTGTGCTGTACTTAGGAAGACCTCATGAGAATTGGATATCAAGGTTAGTGATTATCCTGATGCTGTCCCGCTGAATTTGTAAATGTTGTAGGCAGTTGACATGACCAACATTTTTCCAATGTCCTTGAGGGACCAGAAAAGGCAATCTTAAAGCTTCTTACCATGGGTTGCCACCCCTTTCTCCATCTCTGATCATGGGGACCCATGTAACCATTTACTTTCCTGCATGGTGGCTAACCTTTGGACTGTGCAATTCTGTCTTCTTGCTGCAATGGAATGGGTAGGGAGTCAGGCAACAGCTTTTATATGAGGCCTGGGAATTTAAATAGCCCGTGCAAGACTCTTATCTTCAGGAGCTTTGAACTGACATCAAAATAATTGTCCCCTCAGTTAAAATTGGTATCCAGGCTGGACAAAGAAGGAGGTCAAAAGACGGTACTGAGAAGTCAGGAATATTTCAGCCTGACTTTGATTCGATTTGATTTATTATTGCCACATGTATTGGTATACAGTGAGAAGTATTGTTTCTTGCACGCTATACAGACAAAGCATCGGGAAGAAAAGGAGAGAGTGCAGAATGTAGTGCTACAGTCATCGCTAGGGTGTAGAGAAAGATCAACTTAATACAGGGTAGGTCCATTCAAAAGTCTGATGGCAGCAGAGAAGAAGCTGTTCTTGAGTCAATTGGTACGTGTCCTCAGACTTTTTTATCTTTTTCCCGACGGAGGCAGGTGGAAAAGAGTATGTCCGGGGTGCGTGGGGTCTTTTATTATGCTGCCTGCTTTTTCCGAGGCAGCGGGAAGTGTAGACAGATCGAATCAGTGGCAAATGAAACTGATTAAAGACAAATGGCAATTGCCATTTGGAAGCACAAATAGAGAAGCATGCATGCAGGAGAGAACTTGCCAAGACAGAATTTGAAAGGGACGTCAGGGTTTTGGCTGGCTCATTGCTCATCTTGTCCAAACATTGTGAGATGGAACACATCGCAAACAGGATGACAGGTCCATCAGCAAATCAATTGAGTTCAAATCGCCAGAGGCCCTGCTGGAGCTGCAGTGCCCTGGAACAGTGTGTCCAGGTTGGTTGCTGTGACAACAGGAGAGTCACAAGGCTGACGCGATGCTGGAGGGAAGATCATTGAGGCATGCCTTGACGAGCTAAAGAAGAAAGCTTGCATTAGTATCCAGTGCCTCACTATGTCTCACAGAGCATTTTAAGCGTTTCACAAGCAACAAGTTATTTCATATAAGTAACTATTGTCGTGATAGCAAACCCAGCAGCCTCTTTCCATACCATGGGGGCTGACTATCATTTCAAGGGCAATTGGAGGTGGGCAGTATATGCTAGAACTTCCAGCCTTGCCCACATCCCAGGAATGAATTAGAAAAAGTACATTGCAACAACTGGCTTTGTTTTCAATGGTGTTAGTTGACTGTAGAAATGTCAAAGAGTCATAGAGATTTTCAGCATGGAAACAGACCCTTCGGCCCAACTTGTCCATGCTGCCCAGTTTGTACCACAGAGCTAGTACCAATTGTCCACGTTTGGCTCATCTTATCCATGTAACAGTCTAAACGTTTTTTAAAAGACAAAATTGTACCCGCGTCCACTACTGCCTCTGGCAGCTCGTTCCAGAGACTCACCACCCTCTGAGTGAAAAGATTGCCCCTCTGGACCCTTTTGTATCTCTCCCCTCTCACCGTAAACCTATGCCCCCTAGTTTTAGGAACCCCTACCTTTGGGAAAAGATGTAGACTATCGAGCTGATCTATGCCCTCATTATTTTATAGACCTCTATAAGATCATCCCTAAGTCTCCTATGCTCGAGGGAAAAAAAGTCCCAGTCTATCCAGCCTTTCCTTATAACTCAAGCCATCAAGCCCGGTAGCATCCTTTGATTTGATTTGATTTTGTTTGATTTATCATTGTCACATGTATTAACATAGAGTGAAATGTATTATTTCTTGCACGCTACACAGGTAAAGCATACCGTTCATAGAGAAGGAAAGGAGAGGGTGCAGAATGTAGTGTTACAGTTATAGCTAGGGTGTAGAGAAAGATCAACTTAATGCAAGGTAAGTCCATTCAAAAGTCTGACAGCAGCAGGGAAGAAGCTGATCTTGAGTCAGTTGGCATGTGACCTTAGACTTTTGTATCTTTTTCCCGACGGAAGAAGGTGGAAGAGAGAACGTCTGGGATGCGTGGGGTCCTTAATTATGCTGGCTGTTTTGCTGAGGTGGCGGGAAGTGTAGACAGAGTCAATGGATGGGAGGCTGGTTTGCGTGATGGATTGGGCAATATTCACAACCTTTTGTAGTTCCATGCAGTCTTAGGCAGAGCAGGAGCCATACCAAGCTGTGATACAACAGAAAGATTGCTTTCTATGGTGCATCTGTAAATGTTGATGACATCTAGTAAATCTTAATTTGATGATACTAGTAAATTAATTGATGATATCCAGTAAATCTTTTCTGCACTCTTTCTAGTTTAACAATATCCTTTCTATAATAGGGTGACCAAAATTGTACACAGTATCCTAAGCATGGTCTTACTAATAACTTGTACAACTTCAATAAGACGTCCTAACTCCTGGATGGCAGCTTTGACAAAGGGTCATCTGGACTCGAAACGTCAGCTCTTTTCTCTCCTTACAGATGCTGCCAGACCTGCTGAGATTTCCCAGCATTTTCTCCTTTGGTTTCAGATTCCAGCATCTGCAGTAATTTGCTTTTATCCTTTATTCAATGTTCTGACCAATGAAACCAAGCATGCCGAATGCCTTCTTCACCACTCTTTATTGGTGACTCCACTTTCAAGGAGCTATGAACCTGTGCTCAGTCAGTCAAGATTTCCTTCAAATTGTGCCATTGAAGCTTTGGCAGCACTCTCTTGCCACAGACTGAGAAGGCTGGAGGTTGAAGCCCCATTCCAGAGCCTTGCAAAGTACGGCCATGATGCTATCATCAAGCCAAAATTAAGATAGTCTGCCAACCACATTAATGAGTAACGTGGCATCTGGATTTCAGTGCCTGTGCGATGCCAGGTATGTCAGTCATGCATTCAATTAACTGATGGATCACATCAAACAGAACGTCTCATCAACTATTTGTAATAGGCAGAGTTGACAATACTCAACCATTCCTTGCTTGCAAAACTCAGAATGTAATGTCCAACATTCTCACTTGCTGAGCAATCCCAACTGCACTAAGAATTGCACTAAACCAATTTAAGATGATCAGTCGGGCTCACAGAGTGGTTCACTTATGCTTGGTAGAAACTATACATATTCCAGCTCACGACCTGTCCTCTGCAGGCAAAACAAACATGTTGAGGCATTGCATCTTTTTAATTAAACAAACATGTAGGGGACAAGAGGTAAAACCTGGTTCCCTGGTAACACGTTGACTAATCAGTCAAATTGCCAAACAATCCGAACCCTTTTCTCATGCAGTATAAATTGTTGCACCCTTTAAAATTTGGCATTCTTGTACCTGCCCTGATGAGTGCAGGATGAAAAGCTTCAACAACATGTCTCTTTTTTCAACAATGCTCTGTACTACAAAGCAACTATGTAAATATTACCTATGTATAATATATATATGTCATTTATATATTGTTTTATATATAGTTATTTTAAATCAGTTTCAATGCAAACTGAGAAATCTAATTTTAAATGAGTGAAAATGACTTTTTAAAAAATTAATTAAACTATTTATACGGGAGCACAATAATGTGCTCCTTAATCATTTTCAAAATACGAATTTAAAACCTTGGAAACATGTATATTAATATTCTTGTACTAAAAAGTTCTAGCTTAATTTTGGAGCCTACTCAAACTTGCAAATGAACATAATTATCCAAAAATGGTTAATTTGCTTTAGCAGTACGGTTTGTCCTGTGGGCTGGGCTTGCTTCTAGCACAATACTTCCAAAACAAGCAAAATAAACAAAACATTGCGGAACCTGGCACTGTGAGGCAGCAGTGCTAACAACTTTGGGCGACACGGTGGCACAGTGGCTAGCACTGCTGCCTCTCAGTGCCAGGGACCCAGGATTGATTCCCAGCTTGGGACACTGTCTGTGTGGAGTCTGCACATTCTCCCTGTGTCTGCATGGGTTTCCTCCGGGTGCTCCGGTTTCCTCCCACAGTCCGAAAGACACGCTGGTTGGGTGCGTTGGCCATGCTAAATTATCCCTCAGTGTATCCGAACAGGTGCCAGAGTGTGGTCACTGGGGATTTTCACAGTAACTTCATTGTAGTGTTAATGTAAGCCTACTTGTGACACTAATAAATCATGGAATCCTACAGTACTGAAGGAGGCCATTCGGCCCATCGAGTTTGCACCAACCACAATTCCACCCAGACCTTAACCTCATGTATTTATCCTAGCTAGTTCCCCTGACACTAAGGGGCAATTTAGCATGGCCAATCCACCTAACCCACACATCTTTGGACTGTGGGAGGAAACCAGAGCACCCAGAGGAAACCCACCCAGACGCAGGGAGAATGTACAGACTCCGCACAGAGAGTGACCCAAGCCGGGAATCGAGCCTGGATCTCTGGTGCTGTGGGGGAAGAAGTGCTAACCACTGTGCTATCATGCCACCCTAACAAACCATTCAGCTCAAAGGCAATTAGGAATGGGCTATAAATGGTGGCCCAGCCAGCGTCACCCATATCCCATGTAAGAATTTTTTTAAAAGTGAGGGTACTGAACTTATTTAAATATCTAGTTGTTGTGAGAGGAAGGTGTGGAGTTGATATTCTGTAAAGATGAAATCAACTCTGCCTGAAGCATCTCTTCATCCAAACCTATATTGTGATACGCTCTAAACTCTACAACTGACATTAAATATTTAGACCTTTTCGGTGTTGGAAGGTCAGAAACATTTACTGCACTACTAGCAGTAGGATAGATTGTGAGGATATCCATGTCTTTGTTGCAGTTCCTTTCCATGTAACCATTGTTACTCAGGCTTTCTGCTCTGAAATGAATGTTGTTCTTTATTAAGAAGCCCAACCATTCAGTGAAAAAAGTGATTGGACTCGCTCCCAGTAATATACTGAAAATGTTTTACTTCCACTCCAACAGAAGCATTAGAAACCTAGAAAGGGTCATTTGGCACCAATTTCGCTGCAGCACTGCTTCCTGCAGATGTCGCATTAATCTGTTTGCTCTTGGATGAGGTTTATTTCTTGAATAATGGTTACGGTGTGCCATAAGGCTGCTTTCACTTGGATCTATGATGGCATGAGGAGAGGCGATGGCCTAGTGGTATTATCGCTACACTGTAAATCCAGAAGCCCAGCTAATGTTCTGGGGACCCGGGTTCAAATTCCGCAGCCACAGCAGATGGTGGAATTTGAATTCAATAAAAAAAATCTGGAATTAAGTATCTACTGATGACCATGCATCATTGTTGATTGTCAGGAAAAACCCATCTGGTTCACTTTAGGGAAGGAAATCTACTGTCCTGATCCTGTCTGGCCGACATGTGATTCCAACAATGTGATTAACTCTCAACTGCCCTCTGACAAAGGGAAACTAGGGGATGGGCAATAAATTCTGGCCAGCCAGCAACACCCATGTCCCATGAATTAATAAAAAAACTTGCAAACAGCTCCTGGAATGTAGGACAGGATTCACCGGGCCCGCTGGTCCCGGCAGGAATTCTGATGGCACATTGCACCAGGCCTAAAACGGGATTCCCAGGGGGCGTCAAGCCCATCATGATGATCCTGGCGCGCCCCAGGCTCCCGCCCAGAACCCGATAAATATGCATTGTAATGTCATTAGCGAACTGGCTACTTTTCTATTTTCTGTTACTTGATCTCCCCCTCAAGGTTCCCATCTCCCTAACAAACCAGTTTAAACCCTTCCCAATGGCACGAGAAAATCTCCCTGCTGTTAGGGTGCAGCCCATCCATGTAGTACAGGTACCACCTGTCTCAGAACCAGCCCCAATGCCTCAGAAATCTGATGCCCTCCCTCCTACAGCAATTCTCCAGCTAAATGTTCAAGCAATCTATTCCTATCCTCAATGGCATGTGGAACCAGGAGCAATCCTGAGATTATTGCTCTTGAGGTCCTGCTTTTAATTTCCTTCCTAACTCCCTGAATTCTGTTTTCAGAACCTTTGTACTTATATGATCAGTAGGAATGTGGACACAACCTCATTCACCCTCTGGCTGTTCACCTCAGATGATGACCTGTAGTTGTTTTATGACACCCTTGATCCTGATGCCATCATGACACCATCCTGGAGTCTTGTTTACTGCCACAGAAATACTTGTCTTACATCCTGACTGCCGAATCCCTTATCACTATTGCTCTTCCACTCTTCTTCCTCCTACTCTGTGCAGCTGAGTCATGAAGTGCCACAGACTTGGCTCTGGTTGTTCTCCCATAGGAACCACCACCCTCACCAGTATCCAAAATGAAAAATCCAATTAGCAAGCAAGGTAGACTCAGGGGCTCCTAAACCACCTGCCTGGTTCTCTTAGACTGGTTCTCTTAGACTGCCTAGCAGTCTCTCATTCCTTTTCTCCCTGTATGCCCCTAACCTGCAATGTGACCACTTATCTAAATTTGTTACCCATGTAGTTCTCAGCCTTGTGCCTCTGCAGTGACTCCAGCTGCTACCCAAGTTCCCAAATCAAAATTCTGCAGTCGGTAACATGTGCTGCAGATGTGTTTGTCACGGACACATGGTTCGTCCGTGAGTTCACACATACCACAGGATGTACATTCAACCCAGCGAAGCTGACCTGCCATTTCATAACTTTAAAAACTGTTCATTGCAATTCGATAAGTAGAATAATTTATCTGTTACTCACCAATCAGCTTCTTCCCCAGTATCAAAGCAAGAGCCAGCTACTGGAGGCTACAAAAAGGTAGGAAAAAAAAGCACCTTCCTCACTCACCAAACTCCCACTTCACACTCTGTGCACTCAAATTAACATTCACAGTGCAGACAAGAAGCAATGTCGGGGAAGGTCTGTTTTTACACTTTCTGAGTAACAACTGATTTAAGCTTCTGAAAAGCAGTTTAGCTATCTACCTAATTAACTAGCTTCAACTTCTCTCAGAGAACTTTTATACCCGCTGTTTTAAGGATGGAATAAACTTCTCTTAACTGAAGGAGTAATTTTTAGCTAATTGCTAAATTAAAGGAAAAACCTAGACTTTAGACAGAAAGTAACCCTTGAAACTCCATTATTCAATGCACTCATCGGTACCCACTGCAGACCTACAATAATATTTTATTATAATACTTTTATCTGCAAAGCTCAGGGCAATAAGGGAAATGCACAATCCAATTAGATTTGATTTGATTTGATTTATTATTGTCACATGTATTGGGATACAATGAAAAGTATTGTTTCTTGCACGTTATACAGGGAAAGCATACTGTTCATAGAGTACACAGGGGAGAAGGAAAGAGAACAAATAACAAAGAAAAGTACAGCACAGGAACAGGCCCTTTGGCCCTCCAAGCTTGTGCCGATCATGATGTCCTCAGTAAACTAAAAAAAACCTTCTGTCCTTGCTCAGCCCATATCCCTCTATTCCCTCCCTATTCATGTACCCATCCAGATGCCTCTTAAATGTTGCTAATGTGTCTGCTTCCACCACCTCCTCTGGCAGCGCGTTCCAGGCACCCACCACTCTCCGCGTGAAAAACTTCCCCCACACGTCTCCCTTAAACTTTCTCCCTCTCACCTTGAACCTGTGCCCTCTTGTAATTGACACATCCAACTGGGAAAAAGTCTCTTCTATCCACACTGTCTATGCCTCTCATAACTTTGTAGACCTCTATCAGGTCTCCCTCAGCCTCCATCTTTCCAGTGAAAACAATCCTAGTTTATTCAACTTCTCCTCATAGTCAACACCCTCGAGACCAAGCAACATCCTGGTGAACTCTCTTTGCACTCTCTCCGAAGCTTCCACATCCTTATGGTAGTGTGGTGACCAGAACTGCACACAATACTCCAAATGTGGCCTAACCAAGGTTTTATATGGCTGCAACATGATTTCCCAAGTCTTGTACTCAATGACCCGGCCGATGAGGGCAAGCATGCCATATGCCTTCTTAATCACTTTGGCCACTTGTGTTACCACTTTTAGGGAACTGTGGACCTGCACACCCAGATCCCTCTGTATGTTAATGTTCCTAAGGGTTCTGCCATTTACAATATAATTCACACTTCAATTTGATCCTCCAAAATGCATCAGGGTGAAGAATATAATGTTACAATCACAGATATGGTGCAGAGAAAGATCAGCTTAATATAAGGTAGGTCCATTCAAAAGTCTGATGGCAGCAGGGAAGAAGCTGTTCTTGAGTTGGTTGATATGTGATTGGAAGAAGGTGGAAGAGAGTATGTCCGGGGTGCATGGAGTCCTTGGTTATGCTGGCTGCTTTTCTGAGGCAGCATTAGACATTAAACCAAATGTTCTTTCTTTTATTAAACTGGATGAGAAAGAATTTAAAATGAGAACAGGTCTATTTTCTAGCCAACTTCCCCATTGCAACCTCCATCACCCAAAAGCGAGGCTGGACATTTATTTCACTTCTATCTGTGGGACACTTTTGCATGTAAACTGGCTGCTAGATTTACCTCTAACACTTCAAGCTAAATTCACTGGATGTGAAATGCTTTTAGATGTCCTGTGGACATGATCAGATGCTGTATAAATGTAATTTCTTTCTTTTACTAAAGATATCATTACAACTAATCTCATTTATCTGGTTCAGACAGTACTGATATGCCATTTTCATAATATCCATTCAGTTAGATATGTCACTGCTGTAATGCATTCACTAAAGAGTCAAAATCTCATGCAATCTAATTTATGTGACCCCCCTGGTTTCTAAATTAAATCCACGGTAGCCTTTGTTGCTTCTTTTCTCTGATATAGAAACAGCAGAAATAAAAATTCAGGCGCAACATGGGACCAATTCCAGACACCAGACAGGGGACGGCTCATTCAACAATGTGGCATCCAGCACAGCTTAATTACCTCATGCTCCAATCTGATGGAGCTGCAACTGCATCTAGATGAAAATCAGAGGAGAAACAGAAGCAATTAAAGAAGTGGTGAGAGAACCTTGCTATCCGGTTTACTGATCTACTTTTATCTGACAGTGAGATGGAATATCAGGGCAGCTAGATCTGAGGGAGTATCCTAATGAAACAACTTTTCATTCAGTGCTACAGAAGCTCCAGGAACGGACTCCTCAATGGAATCGTTTGTGTGTTCAATGGTTAAATAATATGGTCTTCTTCCTGAAAACAATAGAGTCCTGAAAGTTGAGGATCCCTGCTTTTGTACAAGATGGAGAGGTTGGAAAATCTTTGGACCGTTCTCCTTGGAGCAGAAGAGGTGATGAAGTGACCTAATAGAGGTCATCAAGATGATTAGAGAAAACAAAAACTCCCTTTGGTGAGTGAGATTTAAAATCATTGGCAAGAGATCGAGAGGGGAAATGAAAAATTGCTTTCAGTTTTTTAAGTTTCAAGCATTTGGGGTGAATGGGATCAAAGGTTATGGGGAAAAAGCAGGATTAGGCTACTGAGCTGGATAGAGTCATAGAGGTTTACAGCATGGAAATGGGCCCTTCGGCCCAACTTGTCCATGCCGCCCTTTTTTTTAAAACCCCTAAACTAATCCCAATTACCCACATTTGGCCCATATCCCTCTATACCCATCGTACCCATGTAACTATCTAAATGCTTTTTAAAAGATAAAATTGTACCCACCTCTACTACTACCTCTGGCAGCTTGTTCCAGACACTCACCACCCTCTGTGTGAAAAAATTGCCCCTCTGGACACTTTTGTATCTCTCCCCTCTCACCTTAAACCTATGTCCTCTAGTTTTAGACTCCCCTACCTTTGGGAAAAGATATTGACTATCTACCTTGTCTATGCCCCTCATTATTTTATAGATCTCTATAAGGTCACCCCTCAGTCTCCTACGCTCCAGAGAGAAAAGTCCCAGTCTATTCAGCCTCTCCTTATAACTCAATCCATCAAGTCCTGGTAGCATCCTAGTAAATTTTTTCTGCACTCTTTCTAGTTTAATAATACCCTTTCTATAATAAGGTGACCAGAATTGCACACAGTATTCCAAGTGTGGCCTTACCAATGTCTTGTACAACTTCAACAAGATGTCCCAACTCCTGTATTCAATGTTCTGACTGATGAAACCAAGCATGCCGAATGCCTTCTTCACCACTCTGTCCACCTGTGACTCCACTTTCATGGAGCTATGAACATGTTCCCCTAGATCTCTTTGTTCTGTAACTTTCCCCAACACCCTATCATTAACTGAGTAAGTCCTGCCCTGGTTCAATCTACCAAAATGCATCACCTCGCATTTATCTAAATTAAACTCCATCTGTCATTTGTCAGCCCACTGGCCCAATTGATCAAGATCCCGTTGCAATTGGAGATAACTTTCTTCACTGTCCACTATGCCACCAATCTTGGTGACATCTGCAAACTTACTAACCATGCCCCCTTACTTACTAAACTTACTAACCAGCCATGATTGTAATGAATGGTGGAGCAGGCTCGAAGGGCCAAATGCCTCCTCCTGCTCCTACCTTCTATGTTTCTAAAAGCTTCAAGTTTATTTCTTGGTGTCAGAAGTAGCCTTACATTAACACTGCAATAATGTTGCTGTGAAAATCCTCCAGTCACCACACTCCGGCACCTGTTTGGGAACACTGAGGGAGAATTTAGTGTGGCCAATGCACCTAATCAGCATGCCTTCTGGACTGTGGGAGGAAACTGGGGCACCCAGAAGAAACCCATGCAGATACGGGGAAAATGTGCAACGGGAGAACTTGCAAAGGGCAGCACTGTGGCACAGTGGTTAGCACTGTTGCCTCACAGCACCAGGGACCCAGGTTCAATTCCAGCCTCGGTCACTGTCTGTGTGGTGTTTACACTTTCTCCCTGTGCCTGCGTGAGTTTCCTCTGGGTGCTCCAGCTTCCTCCCACATTCCAAAGATGTGCGGGTTAGGTTGATTGGCCGTGCTAAATTGACCTTAGTGTGGGGTTACAGGAGTAGTGCCTGGGTGGGATTGTGGTCAGTACAGACTCGATGGGCCGAATGGCCTCCTTCTGTACTGTAGGGATTCTAAACTCCGCGCAAAGAGTGATCCAAGCCAGGAATTGAACCCGGGCCCCTGGCATTGTGAGGCAGTAGTGTTAACCACTGTGCAGAAATGTCGGAATCAGGGAGGCTCTATCTGAAAAGATGTTGCAAGCTGGTTCTCGAAATATTTTAAAGAGGAAGTTCAACAGGTACTGAAGGAAGAGATTACAAGGTTACGGTAAAAAACTGGGATGTGGGACTAACACAATTGCATTTTTACAGAGCAAGTAGGAACAACCTACCTCACTCAAAAAGAAGAACTAGATATTTACCTCACTTGTCTCTGCAGGGCTTTTCTTTAACATGTAAATTGGCTGCTAGTTTATCTATAATGTCCTCCTTCTGATTCGTAAGTTTCTACAATTTTGATCAAAATTCTGAATATTTCAATCGGAGTTGAGAGCCATAAATCTTCATCCCCATAACTTCTCCTCAGTCTTGACTCCAGTGCATTTACCTTACTGACAACAGTCAAAGTACTCAAGATATATAGTCATGGGTCATTTGGTCCCAAACGTCGCTAGACCATGTACATCCCGCATTGCGGCTGACTGAGAACTTAGCACATAGTTACAGTGGCAATCTGTTAAGAGAAGATGACCCAAAGATTACACTGTGTCAGGGGTATGGTAGTGCACTCTTTATGTTACAGGAATGATAATCCAGAGTTATGAACTAATAATCCACAGAACGTGAATTCGAATCCCACTTGGGCAATTTGAGAGCTTGAATTCATTTTTAAAAATCTAGAAATAAAAGCCTGTAAAATGTGACTATAAAGGTGTCAGATTGCCATAAAATTCCTGTTGATTTATTAATGCCCTATACGAAAGAAAACTTGCTATCCATACATACCCTGACCAATATAAGACTCTGGTTGCACTGATAGTGATGCCTTCTATCAGGCAGCCTGCTTATCGGCACCCCATTCACCCCATTAATTATTTAATCCCCCAACACCCAACTCATAATGGTAGCAGTGTGTACCATCCCTAAGATGCACTGTGGTAACTCGCTTAACCTCCTCAACAGCAACTTCCAAACCCACAACCTCTTCTACTCCCAACCATTGACTCCGTCTACACTTCCTGCTGCCTTGGAAAAGCAGCCAGCATAGTCAAGGACCCCGTGTACCCCGGACATACTCTCTTCCACCTTCTTCTCACACAAAAGTCTGAGTTCACGTACCAGCTGACTAAAGAACAGCTTCTTCCCTGCTGCCATCAGACTTTTGAATAGACCTACCTTATTTTCTCAACATAAAAAGAAAATTGCTGGAAAATCTCTGCATGCCTAATGGTATCAGTGGAGCGAGAATAGATCCAGCATTTTGAGTCTGGATGACTCTCCATCAGAGCTGAAATGTTGGCTCTATTCTCTCTCCACAGATGCTGCCAGACCTGCTGAGATTTTCCATAATTTTCTGTGTTGGTTTCAGATTCCAGCATCTGCAGTATTTCACCCCCCACCCCCTCACCACCAACCCCCCCCCCCCCCCCTGCCAACCCCCCACCCGCCACCCCTCCAACCCCACCTTATATTCAGTTGAGCTTTCTCTACATCCTAGCTATGACTGTAACACTATCTTCTGCACCTTCTTCCTTCCTTCTCCTCTATGTACTCTATGAATGGTATGCTTTGTCTGTATAGCACGCAAGAAACAATACTTTTCACTGTATTCTAATACATGTGACAATAATAAATCAAATCAAATCAATTCTACTTAGAAGGACAAGGGCAGCAGACATGTGGCAACACCACCACCTGCAAGCTTCCCTCCAAGCTTCCCTCCAAGCCACCCATCATCCTGACTTGGAAATATATCACCATTCCTTCACTGTCACTGCGTCAAAAGCCCAGGAACTCCCTTCCTAACAGCACCGTGAGTTACCTACACCACCTGATCTGCAGTGGTTCAAGAAAACTGCTCACCATCACCATTTATAGGGCAAATAGGAATAGTCAACACATGTTGGCCTTCCCTGCGAGGGAATGGAAAACAATAGGTGAAATGTGAAGCTAAGACTGAGCAGGATTTAGTGGAGCCCATCAGAGTGGACATAATGTTGAGGGAGCTGGGAGAATTGATGATCACTGGCATAAGGAAAGCTGTCCAATCAAATTATGGGTCTAAGAACCTGACAGGGGAATCCCACTCACTGGTAGCGGAAAGCCGCTTAGAATAATTAAAGAGCCACTTAACACCGAGTACCTCTGAGTCCACCAGAATTCAGTCGTGGCTCAGGGATTTAATGGGACTCACAAGTGTCTCCTGTGGCTCCCAAAGGCTGCCTGTCTTGGATTTGCCTATAGCCTTACAGGGGATTCCTTCGTTCACTGGAACTCAGTGCCTGACCAAGGGACCTGGTATTGGGAAGGTGGTGGTACACTGACAGCCACGCTCCTGCCTCCAACCTGCTCCACTCATCTGTTTCCAGAGATGCAGCAGGAATTCTCTGGGTAGATGTTAGATGGCATTGCCAGCGATGGAAAACGATTAACCTTTAATTGGCTGGCAGCCCCCAGGGGCGGGACTTTTATTCTCTGGGGTCCTCGATCCTTTGGGAGGCCTGGTGCTGACCAATTAAGTTCAAAGGTTATTTATTAATGTCACAAGTAGGCTTACATTAACACTGCAATGAAGTTACTGCAGTGAAAATCCCCTAGTCGCCACACTCCGGCAGCTGTTCAGGTACAATGAGGGAGAATTTAGCATGGCCAATGGACCTAACCAGCACGGCTTTCAGTCTGTGGGAGGAAACCGGAGCATCCGGAGGAAACCCACGTAGACAGGGGAGAACATACAAACTCCACAAAGACAGTGACCAAAGTCAGGAATTGAATCCAGGTCCCTGGTGCTGTGAGGCAGCAGTGCTAACCACTGTGCCACCGTGCTACCAAGTGCACTTAAATTGCACAGAGTCTCCCCCACAGAAATGATGTGGGACTTTCCCACCTGTTCCCCAGTAAGAGAGTCATAGAGGTTTACGGCATGGAAACAGGCCCTTCGTCCCAACTTGTCCATGCCGCTCTTTTTTTTAACCACTAAGCTAGTCTCAATTGCCCACGTTTGGCTCAGTTGGGGGTGGTGGTGGGATCCCTACCACAGGAACTAAACTCTGACCTCTGGATATTAAAGATCTCAGGCACTATTCAATGGAAAGTGAGGGTGATGTCCCAATGAACATTTGTCACTGAAGCAGATTACCTGGTCATTTATCACATTGCTATTTGTCAGTCCTTTCCTTGTACAAATTGGCTGCTGCATTTTCCTACATTTCAGTCATGGCTACACTTCAAAGCAGTTAATTAACTGTGACGTGCTTTGAGTTGTCATTAAAAGTACCGTATGAAAGCAAGTTCTTCCTTTCTTTTTTCTCAACTTCTGCACTGACACAGAAAAGGGCAATTCAGATTTTGGAGTTTGCATTGATGCATCATGGATAAAACCAGTTATTCTCCAACCACCTCAGGCATGCCTATATCCTTAGATTATAAACTAAAATAATCGCGGTTATCAGCTAAAATCAATTGCTTTGGTACATGCACATCCGTTTCAGAACATAACTCTACTTCTGGCCCATTCCCTGATTTTATCAGTTTTCAGCTACCCAGGCTCTAAGCTCTGGAATTCCCTCTTCAAACCTCTCCATCTTTTCACCTCTCTTGCCTCCTTTAACAAACTCTTTGGCCAAACGTTTCGTCATCTGCTCCAGTGCCTCCTTCTGTGGCTCAGTGTCAAATTCTGTTTGATGTTGCTTTTGTGGTGCTTTACAACATTTATATCAAAGAACAAAGAACAGTGCAGCACAGGAGTTGGCCCTCCGGCCTACCAAGCCTGTGCCAACACGTGTCACCTTTCTAAACTAAAGATCCTTTGCCCCTATTCAGCCCGTATCCCTCTATTCCCTGTCTATTCATGTATCTGTCAAGATGCCGCTTAAACATTGCTATTACATCTGCTTCTATCACCTCCTCTGGCAGTGCATTCCAGGCATTTACCACCTTCTGTGTAAAAGATTTGCCTCTCACATCTCCTTTAGACTTCCCCCTTTTCCCTTAAACCTATGTTCCCCTCGTCATTGACATTTCCACCCTGAGAAAAAGACTCCATCTATCCATTCTATCTCATGTCAGGGGGAATAGGACTGTAAATATGCGGGGTTATGGGGATGGGACTGATTGGGTGCTGGCTCGATGGGCCAAATGGGCCAAATGGCCTCCTTCTGCACTATAGATTCTATGATTCTATTCATGCCTCTTTTGCAAACTTCTATCAAGTCGCACCCTCAGCCTCCAACATTCGAAAACAAGCCAAGTCTGTTTAATCTCTCCTCACAGCTAATACCCTCCAAACCAGGCAACGTCCTGGTAAACCTTTAGCGTACCCTCTCCAATGTCTCCGCATCCTTCTGGTTGTGTGGCGACCAGAACTGTACGCAATATTCCAAATTATCATCGCATATTATTGTCATAATAATTCATAGGTGCCAATTAAAAGGAGCTTTTGTGCATTTTCTCAAGAATGCACATGGTTGGAACAGTCAGGCTCAAACACTTTGCTTTGCTTCTTTTTTTTCGTTGAAGTCATGCTGCGGTGCCACCTGTACTTGCTGCAATGTGTGTATTTTACTTACTGGTTATTAGCTTTCCGCAATGTTTGGCAACAGGCCATCGCACATTCCCATCATGTGTGAACCTGGTTTGCTCGGCAACACTATCTGTTTTATCCCAGATTTTACTGAACTTCCCGCCTGTGCCAACAACATCAGAGAATAATTTCAAGGCAAACCCTGATGTTCCGATACACACACTGAGCCTGTTTTTTTTATCATTTGGTTGTTGGCTGGTTATGAAGCAGCCCAGTTATGCATTTATCTGCAAAGTCGGTTTGAAAGAAGGCACGAGGAAGCAGTTTGGTCAAAGTTTATATTAAATGACATCACTGCGGCCTTTCAGCCAACAGTTCAGTGAACCGCACTCAAAATGCACTAAGAATGTTAAAGTATGTTTCAGTGGACACTGAGGCTTTGGAAGACAAGAAACCAGAGGATTTGATGGCTGCCGGGTCTCAGGATGTGGAAGTTACAGCTTATTTTTAAAATTTATTTATTAGCGTCACAAGTAGGTTTACGTTAAAACTGCAATGAAGCTACTGTGAAAATCTCCTGGTCGACACACTTAGACGCCTGTTCAGATACACTGAGGGAGAATTTAGCATGGCCAATGCATCTAACCAGCACGTCTTTTGGATTGTGGGAGGAAACCAGAGCATCCGGAGGAAACCCATGCAGACACAAGGAGAACGTGCAGACTCTGCACAGATGCTGACCCAAGCTGGGAATCGAACTCAGATCCCTGGCGCTTTGAGACAGCATTGCCAACCACTGTGCCACTGTGCCATCGAAACAATAAAGGTCTGCTGAAATAGGTGAATGGTGGGTAGCTGTACGAGGCCAACATGGCAGAGGGGACAAAATTACACAGCAGCAGGACCGGTGTCAACCAAGTGGAAGACTTTCAGCAGAAAGCAGAACCCTTGTGACTTATTGAATTTGATTTGATTTATTATTGTCACATGCATTAGTAAACAATGAAAAATATTGTTTCTTGGGCGCCATATAGACAAAGCATGTCATACACAGGGAAGGAGACGGTGCAGAATGTAGTGTCACAATCATAGATAGGGTGTAGAGAAAGATCAACTTAACGTGAGGTAAGTCCATTCAAAAGTCTGATGGCAGCAGGGAAGAAGCTGTTTTTGAGTCGGTTGGTACGTGACCTCAGAATTTTGTATCTTTTATCCGATGAAAGAAGGTGGAAGAGAGAATGTCCGGGGTGCATGAGGCCCTGATTATGCTGGCTGCTTTTCCGAGACAGCGGGAAGTGTAGACAGAGTCAATGGATGGGATGCTGGTTTGTGTGATGGATTGGGCTACATTCACGACCTTTTGTAGTTTATTGCGGTCTTGGGCAGAGCAGGAGCCTTACCGAGCTGTGATACAACCAGAAAGAAGAATTGCACTATAATAAGACAGAGTTCTTAGCTTTGATCATTAACCAATGTCCACTGAGAGAAAATAAATGTGTGAGGGTCGGGTGAGAACTGGGATCTGCCCCTCTCCCCATCCCCCAAAACTGATGGTCAGGTAACCCAATAATAGTCAGAGGGGCGGAATGTTCCCTTCCAGCCTGCCACGGGAATCATAGTGGGCGGGGGGTGGGGGGGGGGGGGGGGGGGGGGGGGGGGGGCTGGTAGACCATGCAAAGGTCCGTTGTCCTCGGACAGGATTTTCTGGTCTTGGGGTGAGCGCGGCTGGAAAATCCCGCCATACTTTAGGCTCACCCTTAAACAGTGTGCACTCAGATGAGGTAGAAATGGGTTACTTCGGCCAAAAATCCGTAATCCAAGAGCTTTCGGGAGAAGGGACAGAAAAATAAATGATCGCTTGTGGCCTATGAATAAACACCACTGTGTCCTGTCTATTGTTTGAATGGAATTTTGGCTCAAGTTCATGTCAATTCCAGCTGCAAAATCTATTCCATTGAGATGGCAGGACAGCTTTCGGGCCCAATATTTACACACAAATATAGAAAGATCAAGCTCTGGCCCCGGACATTTGCCACCCTGCCTGAGACAAGCTGCATCCTTAGTACTGCATCTTTTGTCTGAATGTAAGAGTGGTCAGTGTGGTCCCACCTCAGAGGTGGTCCTGCCATATGGCTTCCCACATTGGAGCAGCAGAATGCAGACCTAGCAATGTATCACAAGGCTGGCTCATTATATTAAGCAATCAGTATTCCCACCCCGCAGCACCACCTGGCTTGCATGATTTGGTACTGTGGCCCTTAAAGTTCTTTTGTAGGGTGGCACGCTGGCACACTGCTTAGCACTGCTGTCTCACAGCGCCAGGGACCGGGTTCAATTCCCGGCTTGGGTCACCGTCAGTGCGGAGTCTGCATGTTCTTCCCGTATCTGTGTGGGTTTCCTCTGGGTGCCCCAGTTTCCTCTCACACTCCAAAGATGTGTGGGTTAGGTCGATTTGCCATGCTAAATTGCCCCATACTGACAGGGGGATTTTTTTTCATATTTATTCGTGGGACATGTGTGTCGCTGGCTGGCCAACATTTATAGCCATCTCTATTTGCCCGAAGGCAGTTGAGAGTCAACCACATCGCTGTGGCTCTGGAGTCACATGTAGGCCAGACCAGGTAAGGACGGCAGATTTCCTTCCCTAAAGGACTTTAGTGAACCAGATGGGTTTTTCCAACAATTGGCAATGGTTTCATAGTCATCAGTAGACTCTTAATTCCAGATGTTTGTTGTTGAATTCAAATTCCACCAGCTGTCGTGGCGGGATTCGAACTATGGTCCTCAAAACATTAGCTGAGTTTTGGACTAATAATCTAGCGATAACACCACTGGGCTATCACCTCCCCTGAAGGAGGGTAAATGCATGGGCTACAGGGATAGGGCGTGGGTGAGATTGTTGTCGGTGCAGGCTCAATCTGCCGAATGGCCTCCTTCTGCACTGTAAGGGTTCTATGATTCTATGATTGAATGTGAAAGTGGTGGGAAGCAAATGGGCAGGGCTAAAAATGGCCCATTTTTTGGACCATTTTAAAGAATAGTCACACCACAAAACAAAAAGCAACTTGGATGGAGGAGCAGTGAGCGATTATTGCTTCACTCTTGAATCTGGGAGCCAGGTTCAGGTAACCAATTTGATAGCTGTGCTTATATCTTACAGCCACAGCAACAGCACATTGATTTAAAAGAAAATTATTCATGCATAGGTTGTGAACATCACTGGTGAGGTCAGCATTTATTGCCCATACATAAACTGCCCTTGGAAGCTGGTGGCAAGCCACCTTCTTGAACTGCTGCAGTCCATGTGGTGTCGGTACCCCCACAGTGCTGTTAGTCCGGGGGTCCCAGGATTTTGACCCACAAACGGTGAAGGAATGATGATATGGTTCCAAGTCAAGGTGGTATGTGGCTTGGCAGGGAACTTGCAGGTCGTGACGTTCCCATGCATCTGTTCTCTTTGTCTTTCTAGGCAAGAGAGGTTGGGCAGGTTACATCAAAGGAGCCTTGGTGAGTTGCCGTAGTGCATCTTTTACATGGCACATACAGTTGCCATTGTGCAGTAGTGCCGGAAAGAGTGGAAAGTTAAGATGTTGGGTGGGATGTCAATTAAGTAGGCTGCATTTTTCTGGATGGTGTCGAGCCGCAGTCATCCAGGCAAGTGGAGTGTATTCTAGGCAGCATTACAGTGTCCCTGGTTCAACATGAGTTTTGATGTGCATTTCAAAAATTGATTATTTCTGAAAAGAGAGATGCATTGCCAAAGTTTTTCAACTTGCACTCAGCAGGACAAACATGAGAATGCCTCTGAAACATTTAGAACAATGTACACAAAAGAGAAAAGGGTATCGATTGGTTAACAAGTTGGATCTGATTGTGTTACCACAGAGAAAGCAATAGACTACCTGAATAATTTTAAAATGTGCAAGGTTTGAACATATTCCTTTTGCTTGCAGTGGAAGGATCTCTACATACAAATATACAGTGCTTCAATCATTGTTAGTGGAATCATTAGTGTAGTCATTAACTGGGTAGCACAGTGGCAAAGTGATTAGCACTGTTGCCTCACATCACCAGTGGCCTGAGTTTGATTCCCGGCTTGGGTCACTGTCTGTGTGGTGTCTGCACATTCTCCCCGTGTCTGCATAGGTTTCCTCCTGGTGCTCTGGTTTCCTCTCACAGCCTGAAAGACGTGCCCTGTTATGTGCATTGGCCATGCTAAATTCTCCCTCAGTGTACCTGAACAGGTGCTGAAGTGTGGCAACAAGGGTACTTTCACAGTAGCTTCATTGCAGTGTTAATGTAAGCCTACTTGTGACCCTAATAAATAAACTTTATTGCACTTGGGATTGTTCAGCAAGTGCTGCCCAATTACGGAATCACAACTAACAGTAGATAGAATCATAGAATCTTTACAATGCAGAAGGAGGCCATTCAGCCCATCGAGTCTGCACCGGCCACAATCTCACCCAGCCCCTATCCCCGTAGCCCCATGTATTTACCCTGCTAGTCCCCCGACACTAAGTAGCAATTTAGCATGGCCAATCAACCTAAGCTGCACACCTTTGGACTGCGGGAGGAAACCAGACCACCCGGAGGAAACCCACGCAGACACAGGGAGAATGTGCAAACTCCACGCAGACAGTGACCCAAGCCTGGAATTGAACCCGGGTCCTTGGCGCTGTTAGGCAGCAGTGCTAGCCACTGTGCCACCGTACCGCCCCATTTGCCACCATGCTGCCTCACTGTGCCACCGCTCTGTACAATTCCTATTACGGGCAACCGAAGGAACAAGTGGTTTGATTTGTCATCCAAAAAGGCATTCTGCTTACTACACAATCAAGCAACGTTATATACGAATTTCAGTGCCGGTGCAATGCCAAGTATGTAAGCTGTATATCCCGTAATTCACTGTCCAACAAATTCATTGACTCACTTAAAATTCATTGCAATATTGTAATGAATAGAAATCCATTCAGATGAATGCACACGTGTTCCTGTGATTCACATCAAGAATGCAATGTGGATTCACTTCACTGATATATTACAAGTGCTGAAGGTTGTTTAACTGTCCACTGACTGCATGTCGGTGCTCAGATACAAGTTGACCTATTTCCCATCTCGACTTGCAGAGGAACAATATTTTAGGTGCAGTGTTATTGTTGTTGGTTCTTTTTATCGTGTTTGATTTCCATCGGTCAGGAGCTATTCCCCCTCAATGTTGCCACAATCTCACCAGAAGTGGGTTGAAAACCACAAACCGGATTCCTCTCAATTTTGGAAAAATTGTGAGGGTGAAATGGGAGCAGCCAGGAGGACTTTATGCATCACAGTGTTTGTGCAAAGTGTTTGGCATTAGCATTTCTAGTTGATGTAGTTAGAATTTAAATCGTTTGTATGCTAATTCATAGAATCCCCACAGTACAGAAGGAGGCTATTCGGCCCATCAAGCCCACACCAATAACAACCCAACCTAGGCCCTAGCCCCGTAACCCGGCATGGTAGCACAGTGGTTAGCACTGCTTCTTCACAGTGCCGGGGATCCGGATTCGATTCCCGGCTTGGGTCACTGTCTGTGTGGAGTTTGCACGTTCTCCCCGTGTCTGCGTGGGTTTCCTCCGGGTGCTCCGGCTTCCTCCCACATTCTGAAAGATGTACTAGTTAGATGCATTGACCCAAACAGGCACCGCACTGTGGTGACTAGAGAAATTTCACAGTAACTTCATTGCAATGTTAATGTAAGCTTTACTTGTGACTAATAAATAAACTTTAGCTTGTCTGGATAGTGCGCAAGAAATAATATTTTTCCCTGTATCCCAATACATGTGACAATAATAAATCAAATCAAACCACCTTGGCAATGATCTGAATTGAAGTCACTCAATGTGGACAAATTACAGAGCCGATCTTCCTAGGCAGGCTTGTTCCCTCCTCCTGCAGCCTAGTGTTTCAAACAGAAAAGCAGAGATGAATCTGTAATTGCCGTGAGGTTCTAAGTGTTTCCATGTGCTCCACAGGATGTGATTACCTGAATCATGTGACTCTGTTCACTTGATAGTGTTTCTGTTTCAAGGCAGAGGAGGCAATTGCTCAAAGTATTGTCAGATACTGTGAGGTGACGGAAGCACTGTCGGAGTAACTTTCCAACTCTCTTCACTGACATCAAGGGACCATCTGAATTTAATGATCAGAAAATAACGTGCACGTGGTGTCAGCAATTCCAATAGGCAAGCAAGCCAGGTTCCCCACTGCCTGTGTGGGGTTGGAAAATGTAATCCTTAGCTTCCAGCAAAATTTAGACAGCTAATTGTATTTGGTAATGGTGAGTAATTCTCCAACCGAAAACAAAACGCAAAATACTGCTCTGGTTTCCTCCCACAGTCCAAAGATGTGTAAGTTAGGCTAATAGGTCATGATAAATTGCCTCTTAGTGTCAGGGGGGATTAGGAGGGCAAATATGTGGGGTTACGGGGATAGGGCCTTTGAATTCAATAACAATCTAGATGACCATGAAAACCATTGTCAATTGTCGTAAAAACGCATCTGGTTGACTGATGTCCTTTAGGGAAGGAAATCTGTCATCTTTATCTGGTCTGCCTGATATATGACTCCAGATCCACAGCAATGTGGTTGACTCTTAAGTGTCCTCAGGGATGGAGAATAAATGCTGTCTCAGCCAGCGACGTCCATATCCCATGAATGAAAAAAAAATCAGGTTGAGATGAACTTTCATCGGTTCTTCTTTAATCAGAATTAAGAAGAATGATCCAAATTTTAGCCATAACATCTAGCCAGTGTGAACCAAACCCACTCTCTGTTAAATTTGGCTTTGTTGATGAAGAAATGATGAGGAAAGGAAAATTAATCCAACTAAAGGCCTGGTAAAGGTATATTTCCATTCAAGTACTGCCGGAAGCGCACAGATGTATAAGTGCCAGCAAATAGCAATGTCTTTTACCTCACTGTCATCATCATTATCATTGATGAGTTGCTCTACTGGGGTTGCTGAGGTAATATAGTCTAATTCTGAAGATCTTTTGACTTTATTCAAATGTTGATTTGGTATTGAATTCCAGGAGAGGTAGTTATACATTGTTTGCACTGTTCCCCAAATGCATCTCTTTAGGCAGAAGCTCAATGAATATTGAACTGGTATTATCTAATGCAGCAATTCTTCAGATAGGATTGCATGCATTATGGTACAGAAGTTCTGGCAGCTTTTCTGATTCCAGTCACGGCTCTCTCCGAACAGATGCTTCTGTTTTGCGGGGAAAAAAAGCTTGCATTTTTATAGCCTCTTTCATGATGTGAGGCTGTTCCAAGCCAATTAAATATCTTTTGCAATGTAGTCACCATTGTAAAATAAGGAAATGCAGCAGCCAATTTGCACACATTAATTCCCACAAGTAGCGATGAGATAATGATCACATAACCTCATTGCAAGAAGTTGATTGGGGAAAACAATTTTGCCAGGACTTCAGGGAAATCTCCCCGGTCACCTTTGAAATAGTGCTGTTGAATATTTTAGATCTAGCTGAGGGGGCAGATAGGGCCTAACTTAATGAGATGCCCTTGCTGAGAGGTGGCAACTCTGACTGTGCAGCACTCCCTGTGCCCAGCATTCATGTCAGCCTAGATTCTGTGCCTTTATTTATTCATTCGTGGGACATGGGTGTCAATGGCTGGCCAACATTTATTGCCCAACCCTAGTTGCCCTTGAACTGAGTGGCTTGCTGGGTCATTTCAGAGTCAACCATATTGCTGTGGCTCTGGAGTCACATGTAGGCCAGACCAGGTAAGGACAGCAGATTTCTTTCCCTAAAGGGCATGAGTGAACTAGATGAGTTTTTCTGACATGGTCATCAGTAGATTCTTAATTCCAGATTTTTTTTATTGAATTCAAATTTCACCATCTGCTGTGGTGGGATTTGAACCCAGGTCCCCAGAACATCAGCTGAGTTTCTGGATTAATAATCTAGATGATAATACCACTGGGCTATCGCCTCCCCTGGGATCCATAACTTTCTGGCTCAGAAATGGGAGTTGCTAATGCTAAATCACAGTTGATACCTGATGATTGATTAGTTTGCACTATGATACAGCATTTTAATTGAGTTGCAGTCCTGTGTTCACTATTTCTGAATAAACCCAAACCGAAAACAAAAGGATGTTGCTAGAACTCAGGTAAAAATGGGGCCATAAATTTTGTTTACATGGAAAAAATGGGTGGGATTTTCCAGCCACATCCATCTCGAGATCGGAAAATCCCACCCGAGATCAATGGATCTTTATATGGTCTATCAAGTTGTCCGTCCCACCTGCTATGATTCCCACAGCGGGTGGGACTAGAAAATTTACCCCAATGTGTCAAGACTACTTTGAAATAAATAAACTATTCTGGTATTGATGCGCGACATTGAAGGCTTTTATTGTGTAACAATGGAACTACTAACACGAATACACCAGTTCAGACTGAAGGGGTCCTGCCGGAGCAGAGGGTCTTATACCTCGCCACCGGAGGCGGGACCCCACTGGAATGTGCCATGATAACACTTATAACAGGTAAACACCCTAACCCAACAACATTGTACAACCCCCACAGTAACAACACCCTAGCCCAACAGTAACATAATAACAACCCCCAGTGGTGAACCAACGATGGTTCACCACATTCACCCCTCCTTTAAAAACAAAAGGTGGCGGGGTGCAAGAAAAAAACAGGTCATATAAACAGAATTCACAAGTCCAGACGGTCTGGAGGACCGCACCGACACTGTGATCTCCTCAACACCGGTTGCGAAACCGGAGCAGGTGCTTGCGGTGGCGTTCTCTCCAAAACAACGTCCAGCTGTCCCCTCAAGGACTCCCGGGCCGGTTGGCCCTGGTGAGGCGATGGTGCAGGGGATCCTGGAACCTTTGGTGGTGGTGGTGGTGGTGGTGGTGGCGCCGATCTCCGAGTCTCAGGCAAGCTGTACATGGGAGTAAAAGTGTTATGCACTGGTCCCGGTGCTGACCGCGCCACGTCTGGGGAAGTAATGAGGAGTAGTGGATTCGTGACTGGGGGAATAGGAGCGACAGGAGTTGCTACGTCCCCTGCGGGCGCCAGGTCTCTAATGGAGACAGTGTCCTCTCGCCCGTCAGGATATGCCACATAGGCATACTGAGGGTTGGCGTGGAGGAGTTGGACCGGTTCGACCAAGGGGTCGGACTTGCGAGCCCTCACATGTCGCCGCAGAAGGACGGGTCCTGGGTACGTCAACCAGGCTGGCAATGAGATCCCCGAGGACGACTTCCGAGGGAATGAGAACATCCTCTCGTGGGGAGTAGCATTGGTTGCCGTACACAGGAGGGAGCGGATAGAATG
Organism: Mustelus asterias; assembly: GCF_964213995.1. Lineage (NCBI taxonomy): Eukaryota > Metazoa > Chordata > Chondrichthyes > Carcharhiniformes > Triakidae > Mustelus > Mustelus asterias. The sequence continues at coordinate 32,140,328 of NC_135802.1, forward strand.
GAGCGCATTTGGAAGGACCTCCTGCCAACGGGAGACTGGAAGGCCCCTGGATTTCAGTGCCAGTAGGACAGCCTTCCAGACTGTAGCATTCTCTCTTTCCACCTGTCCGTTACCCCTAGGGTTGTAGCTCGTGGTTCTACTAGAGGCAATCCCGAATGAGAGCAGGAATTGCCTCAAGTCGTTGCTCATGAACGACGAGCCCCTGTCGCTATGAATGTAGCAGGGGTACCCGAACAGGGTAAAAAGCTCACTGAATGCCTTGATGACGGTGGCAGTCGACGTGTCCGCACAGGGGACAACAAACGGGAACCGGGAGTACTCGTCTATTATGTTGAGGAAATAGACATTCCGGTCCGTTGAGGGAAGGGGGCCCTTAAAATCCACACTCAGCCTCTCAAAAGGGCGAGTGGCCTTGACCAATTGTGCCCGGTCTGGTCGATAAAAGTGTGGTTTGCATTCTGCGCAAATCCGACAGCTTCTCGTCACTGACCTGACATCCTCCACCGAGTAGGGCAGGTTGCGGGCTTTGACGAAATGGTAGAGTCTGGTGACTCCAGGATGACACAGATCATTGTGGAGAGCCTTCAAGCGGTCCTCCTGCATGATGGCGCATGTTCCGCGCGAGAGGGCATCCGAGGGCTCATTGAGCTTCCCTGGACGATACATAATATCGTAATTATAGGTGGAGAGCTCAATTCTCCACCGCAAGATCTTATCGTTCTTGATCTTGCCCCTCTGCGTGTTGCTGAACATAAACGCCACGGATCGTTGATCCGTGATCAGGGTGAACCGCTTCCCTGCCAGGTAATGGCGCCAGTGTCTGACTGCCTCCACAATGGCCTGAGCCTCCTTCTCCACCGCTGAGTGCCGAATTTCGGGGCCTTGAAGGGTGCGGGAAAAGAACGCGACGGGCCTGCCTGCCTGGTTTAGTGTGGCGGCTAGGACGAAATCAGATGCATCACTCTCCACCTGGAAAGGGATGGATTCATCCACCGCGTGCATCGTGGCTTTCGAGATGTCGCTTTTCAAAGCCTTGAAGGCCAATTGGGCCTCCGGCGTAAGTGGGAAGGTCGTGGACTTAATGAGCGGACGAGCTTTGTCCGCGTAGTTGGGGACCCACTGTGCATAGTACGAAAAGAACCCGAGGCATCTCCTCAGTGCTTTCGTGCTAGCGGGCAAGGGAAGTTCAGTAAGTGGGCGCATACGGTCTGGATCAGGGCCAATGACCCCGTTTTCCACCACGTATCCAAGGATGGCTAACCTGCGCGTACGGAATACGCACTTCTCCCTGTTATAGGTCAGATTCAGGCGAGATGCAGTGCGCAGAAAGTGTTGGAGATTCGTGTCGTGGTCCTGCTGGTCGTGGCCGCAGATGGTGACGTTATCCAGGTACGGGAAGGTAGCCCGCAACCCGTTCTGGTCCACCATTCGGTCCATAGCACGCTGGAAGACCGAGACCCCATTGGTGACACCAAATGGAACCCTGAGGAATTGGTATAGACGACCATCCGCCTCAAAAGCCGTATATTGTCGGTCCTCTGGGCGGATGGGGAGTTGATGGTAGGCGGACTTAAGGTCTATGGTAGAGAACACTCGGTACTGCGCAATCTGATTGACCATATCAGAAATGCGCGGGAGAGGATACGCATCCAGCTGCGTATAACGATTAATGGTCTGACTATAGTCGATGACCATCCGAGGTTTGTTCCCGCTTTTGACTACCACGACCTGCGCTCTCCACGGACTAGCACTGGCCTGTATGATCCCTTCCTTGAGGAGCCGCTGAACCTCAGATCTAATAAAGATCCGGTCCTCAGCGCTGTAACGCCTACTTTTAGTAGCGATGGGCTTGCAGCCAGGTACCAGATTCTTAAAGAGGGACGGTGTAGTGATTTTCAGGGTGGATAGATTGCATGCGGGGCGCTTTGGGCAATTTGGAGGCTGCGGCTGATTCCCTACTGCCAGTGAAGGGAGTGGCCCACCGTACTGTAGGATCACACTCTTCATGTGGACCATAAAATTTAGTCCGAGGAGAATTGGCGCACAAAGGTAAGGTAACACAAGGAGCCTGTATTGGTCGTAAATTGTGCCCTGTACCTCAAGAGTTACCATACATCGTCCTTGGATCGGTACAGACCGGGACCGTGATGCCATGGAAATTGTCTGCTTGGCAGGGAGAACCCGGAGTCCACACCTTTTAGCAGTTTCAGGGTGTATGAAACTTTCGGTGCTCCCACTGTCAAACAGACAATTCACAGTTCGACCACTTACCTTTATATCCATCATGGAATTCTCAAGCCTGTGGTGCTTAGTCTGGTCCAGGGAGATCGACGCCACCGTTGGCCCCTGGGCGTCACTGCATGCCACTGATGTTGATGCTGAGGACCCCTGCTGGTCGCTCCTAGTCGTCGTGGACCATGATGGCCGCCCCCATGAATCGCACGTGGGCGAGGGCGCCAAACGCAGCGACTCCTGGTGGTCTTCCTCCTCCTCCGTCAGCCACGATGGCGCCGTCCTGGGTTCGCACGTGGTCGGACCTCGTGGGTACTGCAACGCCGAAGGAGATTGTCTCCGTTCTGGAGGGTTACAAGCTGCACTGCCGTTTTTAGACTTTGACCTGCAGACTTTGCCGTAGTGGCCTTTTTTACCGCACTGGCTGCAGATTGCCGTTCTTGCCGGACACTGTTGCCGTGGATGCTTGGCCCCACCACAAAAATAGCATCGCTGGCCACCTGGAGCTGCCGCCGTCATCGGATCGATCTGGGAGCGCGGGTTAGCGGGGCGAGGAGGGAGCTGAGCTTGCTCCTGCCACGTTGACTGCACGTGGTCCTCGGGGTACAGCGCCAAGCTCTTCGACGCCGCTTCCAGCATCCCAGCCATCTCCATTGCTTGGGTCAAGTCGAGGTTCCCCTTTTCCAGCAATTTAAGCCTGATGTACGAGGACCCTACCCCTGCTACGAACGCGTCTCGGGCGAGGTCGTACATATATTGTTCGGCTGATACATCTTTACAATCGCAACCCCTGGCAAGCTGCAGGAGCTCATTGGCGTAGTCCTCCATGGTTTCGCCCGACTGCCGACGTCGTGTAGCGAGGAGGTAACGAGCGTGTATCTCGTTGGGTGGCTTCGTGTATCGTTTTTTCAGGAGCTCGACGGCCCTCGGGTAAGTGGGAGCCGCACGAATGGCGAGATAAATCGTGTCGCTTACCCTTGCGTGGAGGACCTGGAGTTTATCACTGTCTGTAGTGATAGCTACAGAGGCTGCCAGGTAGTCCTCGAAACACTTCCACCAGTGGTCGAATGTGTTAGCGGCACCGACCGCATGTGGGTCCAGTGCCAGACGATCTGGTTTTAAGATCTGTTCCATACTCTTTTTCTGTACAGCTGTGAGTTTTCTGTTACACAATAAAATTGATGCGCGACAATTAAGCACGTGGAACCAAGGCTTCGATATTGAAGGCTTTTATTGTGTAACAATGGAACTACTAACACGAATACACCAGTTCAGACTGAAGGGGTCCTGCCGGAGCAGAGGGTCTTATACCTCGCCACCGGAGGCGGGACCCCACTGGAATGTGCCATGATAACACTTATAACAGGTAAACACCCTAACCCAACAACATTGTACAACCCCCACAGTAACAACACCCTAGCCCAACAGTAACATAATAACAACCCCCAGTGGTGAACCAACGATGGTTCACCACAGGTATATCAAACCTGTTATGATGAGAAGCCAAGAAGCCAAATGACAGAAATAGATACTGGTACACATTAGCATGTGCAGACAGTTCACTCAATGTCTGTTAAATTGTCTACATTTGTTTCATGTGATTAAAGTCTGATGAGCATGAGGTGCCTGTCAACATAACCTGCTTCCTTTTGGTGCAACTCTTTGACATTTTCAAGCTTAGGATGAGGAATTGGAAGCAATGATGCAGTCAAATACTTCACTGTGAGGGATGGGATCCAACGCACATTAAAATTAAGAAATTCATAGTATCCTTACAGTACAGAAGGAGGCCACTTGACCCATTAAGTCTGCACCGAAAACAATCCCACCCATACCCTACTCCCACATATTTACCCTGCTAATCCCCCTGATATACATAGAACATAGAACATAGAACAGTACAGCACAGAACAGGCCCTTCGGCCCACGATGTTGTGCCGAGCTTTATCTGAAACCAAGATCAAGCTATCCCACTCCCTATCATCCTGGTGTGCTCCATGTGCCTATCCAATAACCGCTTAAATGTTTCTAAAGTGTCTGACTCCACTATCACTGCAGGCAGTCCATTCCACACCCCAACCACTCTCTGCGTAAAGAACCTACCTCTGATATCCGTATATGAATGGGTCAATTTAGCATGGCCAATCAACCTAACCCGCACATCTTTGGAAACCCACACAGACACGGGGAGAACGTGCAGGCTCCACACAGACAGTCACCCAAGGCTGGAATTGAACCCGGCTCCAAGGCGCTGTGAGGCAGCCGTGCTAACCACTTTGCCACCTTGTTAGAATATAAAGGCAAGCCAAGCAAGACCTTTTCACCAACATGGGCAAAAGACCAGAGTAATAAGTAACCAAGGAAATCAATTGAAGCAGGCAGTACAAATGGGGTCAGGACTGCAAGAAACTACAAAGGGTTGTGAACGAAGCCCAATCCATCAGACAAACCAGCCTCCCATCCATTGATTCTGTCTACATATCCCGCTGCCTCGGCAAAGCAGCCAGCATAATTAAGGACCCCACGCACCCCAGACATTCTCTCTTCCACCTCCTTCCATTGGGAAAAGGATACAAAAGTCTGAGGTCACATACCAACCAACTCAGCTTCTTCCCTGCTGCCATCAGACTTTTGAATGGGCCTATCTTTCATTGAGTCAATCTTTCTCTGCACCCTAACTATGATTGTAACACTACATTCTGCACAACCTCGTTTTCTTCTCTATGAACGGTATGCTTTGTCTGTATAGCGTGCAAGAAACAATACTTTTCACTGTCTGCTAATACATGTGACAATAATAAATCATATCAAATCAAATCAAGGGAGCAAAATAAGCACTTGAAATATGGAACCATTTCTTTATAGACCTTACCAGGGAAAAGAAATGTGTTTTCCATCGCCTCACATTGATTGTTTGATCCTTTCCTTATTTGCTCCTTTATTGAAAGGCTTTGGCCAGAATTTCCGACAGATTCCACTTAATTGCAGAAGAGGCCATTTGACCCATCATGTCCGTACTGGCCAGAAAAAGAACCACCCAGTCTAATCCCACATTGCAGTATTGGTCTGTGACCCTGCAGGTTACAGCACTTTGAGGTGAATATCCGGACACCTAATAACTGAGTTGAGGGTTTCTGCCTCTGCAATCGGCACTGGCAATTCCCCAAAAGTTGTTGATCTGAGCAAGACCCCTCGACTTCTCACCGCTGGGATACTCCAAACCCGGGTGAGGAGGGACGACTGGCTCCATGTCTTTATCAACCCACCCTCCACTGATAGCAACAAAGGTTTAATCAACAAGGTTCCCTTTCCCTTGGACACCTTCTCCAGACCCAATAGTTATGTTTAGAAAGGAGACAATTTCAGCAGGCCTTCTTAAGTTAAGTTAGAATAAGTTTACTAACTCCCAAAAAGGTAAAGAGAAATAACAAAACACATGCATCAACATTCTGTAAAATCAGACCAAGGAGTACTGCCGAAAGTATTACCTTGCCACACACACAACAGAATGTCTTGGCTTTAATTAGTGAGTTAAAGGTCAAGCCTGGACAAAAGTTGCAGATCATAGAATCCCTGCAGTGTAGAAGGAGGCCATTTGGCCCATTGATTCTGCACCCACTCTGCAACAGAGTATTTTACTTCTTGTAATCTTATTCTCGTAACCCCACACATTTATTCCGCTATTCCCCCCAACCTACACACCTTGGGGCACCAAGGGGCAATTTACCATGACCAATCCACCTAACCTGCACATCATTGGACTGTGGGAGGAAACCCGGAGGAAACCCACGCAGACATGGGGAGAACATACAAATTCCTATGTCACCCAAGGTCGGAATCAAACCTGGGTCGCTGCCGCTGTGAGACAGTAGTGCTAACCATTGTGCCGCGATGGCGTCCAGTTGGAGTTGACCAATGTTGTGGGTATGCCATAATTGGCTCTAATTGAGCATTGCAAAGAACTTGCCAGTGATGTTCATATGCTGGTCGCTCCTAGTCGTCGTGGACCATGATGGCCGCCCCCATGAATCGCACGTGGGCGAGGGCGCCAAACGCAGCGACTCCTGGTGGTCTTCCTCCTCCTCCGTCAGCCACGATGGCGCCGTCCTGGGTTCGCACGTGGTCGGACCTCGTGGGTACTGCAACGCCGAAGGAGATTGTCTCCGTTCTGGAGGGTTACAAGCTGCACTGCCGTTTTTAGACTTTGACCTGCAGACTTTGCCGTAGTGGCCTTTTTTACCGCACTGGCTGCAGATTGCCGTTCTTGCCGGACACTGTTGCCGTGGATGCTTGGCCCCACCACAAAAATAGCATCGCTGGCCACCTGGAGCTGCCGCCGTCATCGGATCGATCTGGGAGCGCGGGTTAGCGGGGCGAGGAGGGAGCTGAGCTTGCTCCTGCCACGTTGACTGCACGTGGTCCTCGGGGTACAGCGCCAAGCTCTTCGACGCCGCTTCCAGCATCCCAGCCATCTCCATTGCTTGGGTCAAGTCGAGGTTCCCCTTTTCCAGCAATTTAAGCCTGATGTACGAGGACCCTACCCCTGCTACGAACGCGTCTCGGGCGAGGTCGTACATATATTGTTCGGCTGATACATCTTTACAATCGCAACCCCTGGCAAGCTGCAGGAGCTCATTGGCGTAGTCCTCCATGGTTTCGCCCGACTGCCGACGTCGTGTAGCGAGGAGGTAACGAGCGTGTATCTCGTTGGGTGGCTTCGTGTATCGTTTTTTCAGGAGCTCGACGGCCCTCGGGTAAGTGGGAGCCGCACGAATGGCGAGATAAATCGTGTCGCTTACCCTTGCGTGGAGGACCTGGAGTTTATCACTGTCTGTAGTGATAGCTACAGAGGCTGCCAGGTAGTCCTCGAAACACTTCCACCAGTGGTCGAATGTGTTAGCGGCACCGACCGCATGTGGGTCCAGTGCCAGACGATCTGGTTTTAAGATCTGTTCCATACTCTTTTTCTGTACAGCTGTGAGTTTTCTGTTACACAATAAAATTGATGCGCGACAATTAAGCACGTGGAACCAAGGCTTCGATATTGAAGGCTTTTATTGTGTAACAATGGAACTACTAACACGAATACACCAGTTCAGACTGAAGGGGTCCTGCCGGAGCAGAGGGTCTTATACCTCGCCACCGGAGGCGGGACCCCACTGGAATGTGCCATGATAACACTTATAACAGGTAAACACCCTAACCCAACAACATTGTACAACCCCCACAGTAACAACACCCTAGCCCAACAGTAACATAATAACAACCCCCAGTGGTGAACCAACGATGGTTCACCACAGGTATATCAAACCTGTTATGATGAGAAGCCAAGAAGCCAAATGACAGAAATAGATACTGGTACACATTAGCATGTGCAGACAGTTCACTCAATGTCTGTTAAATTGTCTACATTTGTTTCATGTGATTAAAGTCTGATGAGCATGAGGTGCCTGTCAACATAACCTGCTTCCTTTTGGTGCAACTCTTTGACATTTTCAAGCTTAGGATGAGGAATTGGAAGCAATGATGCAGTCAAATACTTCACTGTGAGGGATGGGATCCAACGCACATTAAAATTAAGAAATTCATAGTATCCTTACAGTACAGAAGGAGGCCACTTGACCCATTAAGTCTGCACCGAAAACAATCCCACCCATACCCTACTCCCACATATTTACCCTGCTAATCCCCCTGATATACATAGAACATAGAACATAGAACAGTACAGCACAGAACAGGCCCTTCGGCCCACGATGTTGTGCCGAGCTTTATCTGAAACCAAGATCAAGCTATCCCACTCCCTATCATCCTGGTGTGCTCCATGTGCCTATCCAATAACCGCTTAAATGTTTCTAAAGTGTCTGACTCCACTATCACTGCAGGCAGTCCATTCCACACCCCAACCACTCTCTGCGTAAAGAACCTACCTCTGATATCCGTATATGAATGGGTCAATTTAGCATGGCCAATCAACCTAACCCGCACATCTTTGGAAACCCACACAGACACGGGGAGAACGTGCAGGCTCCACACAGACAGTCACCCAAGGCTGGAATTGAACCCGGCTCCAAGGCGCTGTGAGGCAGCCGTGCTAACCACTTTGCCACCTTGTTAGAATATAAAGGCAAGCCAAGCAAGACCTTTTCACCAACATGGGCAAAAGACCAGAGTAATAAGTAACCAAGGAAATCAATTGAAGCAGGCAGTACAAATGGGGTCAGGACTGCAAGAAACTACAAAGGGTTGTGAACGAAGCCCAATCCATCAGACAAACCAGCCTCCCATCCATTGATTCTGTCTACATATCCCGCTGCCTCGGCAAAGCAGCCAGCATAATTAAGGACCCCACGCACCCCAGACATTCTCTCTTCCACCTCCTTCCATTGGGAAAAGGATACAAAAGTCTGAGGTCACATACCAACCAACTCAGCTTCTTCCCTGCTGCCATCAGACTTTTGAATGGGCCTATCTTTCATTGAGTCAATCTTTCTCTGCACCCTAACTATGATTGTAACACTACATTCTGCACAACCTCGTTTTCTTCTCTATGAACGGTATGCTTTGTCTGTATAGCGTGCAAGAAACAATACTTTTCACTGTCTGCTAATACATGTGACAATAATAAATCATATCAAATCAAATCAAGGGAGGAAAGAGCTGTGAAGAAGGCCTGTAGTGTGTTAGCCTTTATTAACAGGGGGTTGGAGTTTAAGAGCCGTGGGGTTATGCTGCAACTGTACAGGACCTTGGTGAGACCACATTTGGAATATTGTGTGCAGTTCTGGTCACCTCACTATAGGAAGGATGTGGAAGCGCTGGAAGGAGTGCAGAGGAGATTTACCAGGATGCTGCCTAGTTTGGAGGGTAGGTCATATGAGGAAAGGTTGAGGGAGCTAGGGCTATTCTCTCTGGAGCGGAGGCGGCTGAGGGGAGACTTGATAGAGGTGTATAAAATGATGAAGGGGATAGATAGAGTGAACGTTCAAAGACTATTTCCTCGGGTGGATGGAGCTATTACAAGGGGGCATAACTATAGGGTTCGTGGTGGGAGATACAGGACGGATATCAGAGGTAGGTTCTTTACGCAGAGAGTGGTTGGGGTGTGGAATGGACTGCCTGCAGTGATAGTGGAGTCAGACACTTTAGAAACATTTAAGCGGTTATTGGATAGGCACATGGAGCACACCAGGATGATAGGGAGTGGGATAGCTTGATCTTGGTTTCAGATAAAGCTCGGCACAACATCGTGGGCCGAAGGGCCTGTTCTGTGCTGTACTGTTCTATGTTCTAAAAGATGGCGAGTAGGGTTGTATATCAAAAGGAACAGAATTGTTGGGCCAAATGGCCTTTCCTATCCTAACAATTCTTATGGATCTGAATGTAGCAAAGGGTTAAAAGTAGCACTTTCCAATAATTGGCTTTGGCTGCCACGATGATGACAATCTTCCTGGAGAGCGTTGTCTGTGACAGGTATTTCCATTAGCTTGGATGTGGGCATGTAATCAGTAACAGCTGGACTTGGTTCCTCAGCACAGAACCACATGTACGAATAGGAAGTACATGGGCAGCTATCCCAGTCGAAAGTTGTGTGGGTGTAACTGGGAAAGAGAGAGAGAGAGAGAGACGGAGCATGGTCATGTTTTAGGAATTATTTTTGTATCCATTATAAATAAAAGTGAACCACTTCCAAGCATCTGAAACTAGACCTTTCCAATAACAAAGTCACAAGAGGCCGATGAACTGGGTGGTGACAGTTGACCTCTGAACACCAAAATGAATACCAGAATATCCACTGAGGGAGGGATGATGATTCATCGTTTTGCATCAGTAAGAAACTAGTCTTAAGATACCACCAGGAATGAGAAACTTGGAATCTCAATGGACACGTCGAACTTTTAGCATAAGTAGCAAGCCCAATTATACTCAGTTATTTTTGTTCTGTGTATAATTTGCATTTCTCCTAAATAAAGTCATCCAAATCATCTATTTCTCGTCTGTTTACTTGCTCTTTTCTGTTGCTATAACCATGGTTCAAATCCTATATTCGACTGACTTAACACCCACCTATTTTAAGAACAAATATGCTATGTTACAGAAAATAAACTACCCTCTGAGCTAACTCCTATTTTAAAGTTATATCAATGCAAAGGGTGTAGCCAGCAGAGCTTCACAGATGTAGGCTTAGTTAAGAGCAAAATAAGCACTTGAAATATGGAACCATTTCTTTATAGACCTTACCAGGGAAAAGAAATGTGTTTTCCATCGCCTCACATTGATTGTTTGATCCTTTCCTTATTTGCTCCTTTATTGAAAGGCTTTGGCCAGAATTTCCGACAGATTCCACTTAATTGCACGCAGGTCTCTCCAGTAACGGCTGGGATCAGAGGATAACATTCACAGAACCAAGAGCTGAGGAAGGAATGAAAGGGAAAGCCATGAAAATGAAGACATGGATTTCCAGGCATCTGTTATTATCTGAGGAAACAAAGCAATTGTTCCTATAAAACAACAAATCAGAAAGTAACGATGATAAAGTAAAATGGAAGGAAAGTTTCTTTCAAGTAGTAAGACACAAAGGAGCTAAATTACCGCGAAGTACAAGATTGACATTATTTACTCCTTCATAGCTCTTAGCATCCCTAGCAGTATTTCAAGTAACCAGGCTGCCACAAATATAGATCCAATGACCTGGTTGATAAATAACTGATTGCACCTGAGATGTTATCCTTGATATAAAATTACATGGTGGGGAATTGCACTGGAGACTGCCAAGCAGAGCAGGAGTGGGCCAGGTCCAATATTTGGTTGCAGAATTAGTCAGTCTTATGCCCCGTGCTGCCGAGGAAGAGGGAAGTTATTTTGCATTGCTATTTTTGACTGCTGTCTCATGAATTTTTACTGGAAGCATACCTGGCAGAGCGTTGGACAGGATTAAAATTTGGCTGACATTCCCCAGCACGCAGTGCTCAAATAGCCTCGACTATTCATCATCCAGCTTCACTCACGAACGGTGACTGCTGGCCTGAGGCGGCAGAAGCTTTTTGCATCTTTGAGATTGATACGGGCTCGGAAGCGCCACCTTCAGCAAATAGAGGCCAAAGGAAAGAATTGGAGGGATAATGATGGCATGAAAAAATCATGAGAATATGTGTGTGGGGGGTGGGGTGTGGGGAGAAAGGAGTCTATCTATACAGTTCCCTGTACCACTGATGCACTGGGATTGCCATCCCCAAGATTTGTGAGCAGTAAGAAGTCTCACAACACCAGGTTAAAGTCTAATTATTTGGAATCACAAGCTTTCAGAGTGCAGCTCCTTCATCAGGTGAGTCAATAGCAGCGCTCCGAAACTCATGATTCCAAATAAACCTGTTGGACTTTAACCCGGTGTTGTGAGACTTCTTACTGTGTTTACCCCAGTCCAATGCCGGCATCTCCACATCAAGCTTTGAGAAGACAGAGGTGAATTTTCTCAAGTGGCTCTTTGTCATCATTCTGGCACAAGAGCAATGGAAACCCAGGAGAATGGCATAGAATCACAGGAGGTTTATGGCACTGAAAGAGGCCATTTGACCCATCATGTCCGTACTGGCCAGAAAAAGAACCACCCAGTCTAATCCCACATTGCAGTATTGGTCTGTGACCCTGCAGGTTACAGCACTTTGAGGTGAATATCCGGACACCTAATAACTGAGTTGAGGGTTTCTGCCTCTGCAATCGGCACTGGCAATTCCCCAAAAGTTGTTGATCTGAGCAAGACCCCTCGACTTCTCACCGCTGGGATACTCCAAACCCGGGTGAGGAGGGACGACTGGCTCCATGTCTTTATCAACCCACCCTCCACTGATAGCAACAAAGGTTTAATCAACAAGGTTCCCTTTCCCTTGGACACCTTCTCCAGACCCAATAGTTATGTTTAGAAAGGAGACAATTTCAGCAGGCCTTCTTAAGTTAAGTTAGAATAAGTTTACTAACTCCCAAAAAGGTAAAGAGAAATAACAAAACACATGCATCAACATTCTGTAAAATCAGACCAAGGAGTACTGCCGAAAGTATTACCTTGCCACACACACAACAGAATGTCTTGGCTTTAATTAGTGAGTTAAAGGTCAAGCCTGGACAAAAGTTGCAGATCATAGAATCCCTGCAGTGTAGAAGGAGGCCATTTGGCCCATTGATTCTGCACCCACTCTGCAACAGAGTATTTTACTTCTTGTAATCTTATTCTCGTAACCCCACACATTTATTCCGCTATTCCCCCCAACCTACACACCTTGGGGCACCAAGGGGCAATTTACCATGACCAATCCACCTAACCTGCACATCATTGGACTGTGGGAGGAAACCCGGAGGAAACCCACGCAGACATGGGGAGAACATACAAATTCCTATGTCACCCAAGGTCGGAATCAAACCTGGGTCGCTGCCGCTGTGAGACAGTAGTGCTAACCATTGTGCCGCGATGGCGTCCAGTTGGAGTTGACCAATGTTGTGGGTATGCCATAATTGGCTCTAATTGAGCATTGCAAAGAACTTGCCAGTGATGTTCATATGCCAAGAACAAATCCTTAAAAATCCAGCCCCTTTGTCATAACAATACAGTAATTACTTCACAAAATATATCCATGGCCCATCTAGTTGGCTTTCTGGTAGTCACACAATTGTTGAATTATAATGATATCTTTAGTATCTGATGGTAGCAGGTTCAAGATGGAGCAAGGAAAACTCCCATTGTCAAAGAGTCTTGTGAACCATAAGTTTAAATTCACCTGTTCCTCCCCATATGCTTTATTGCTTACCGCATGCTGGGGTTTGTTCAGAAGTTTATTTATTGGTGTCACAAGTAGACTTACATTAACACTGCAATGAAGTTACTGTGAAAATCCCCTAGTTGTCACACTCCGGCGCCTGTTTGGGGACAATGAGGGAGAATATGGCATGGCCAATGCCCTTAACTAGCACGTCTTTTGGACTGTAGGAGGAAACTGGAGAACCCAGAGTAGACATGGGGAGAACGTGATAACTTGGCACAGGCCATGACGCAAGCTGGGAATTGAACCCAGCTCCCTGACGCTGTGAGGCAGCAATGCTAACCACTGTGCTACCGTGCCTGTCTCAAATTACTCACACGCTGTTTCCCAAAATACTATTTTTGGAATAAAATCTATCCAATTTGCATCTGAATCAATCATAACTGTCTGCTTCCACTGCCTCTCTGAGGAATCTGTTCTGTGGGTTTATTAATTGTTCACAGAATTAATCGTACTAATTTAACCCTCCCATGACAGGAGGAGAGGATTGGCAGAGTGTTAAATCACCTAATGCTCAAAATCTGACCCTAACATGCTGTACACACACCTATTGGTGTTGTTACTCAAACGGCTTTCACGGCATCTGGGTATTACCACCCCCACCCCCACCTCCACTCCCAGCCCCAATGGGTGATGCTTGGACAACAAATAGCTGCTGGATTGGCTCTGAGGGAACCAACTAAAGAGAAAAACCTATCTGACTATGTCCCCACCAATCCAACTGTTGTAGATGCATCTGCTCATTATATTATTGGGAGGAGTGATGACAGCACAGGCCTTGTGGAGACAAAATCCAACCCGAACATTGAGAATATCTTAAAGTATAGTTTATTTATTAGTCACAAATAAGGCTTACATTAACACTGCAATGAAGTTACCATGAAATTCCCTTAGTCGCCACAGTCCGGCACCTGTTCGGGTCAATGCACCTAACCAGCACATCTTTCAGAATATGTGGGGAGACCGGAACACCCAGAGGAAACCCACACAGACACGGGGAGAACATGCAAACTCCACACAGACAGTGACCCAAGCTGAGAATCAAACCCAGATCCCTGGCGCTGTGAGGCAGCAGTGCTAACCACTGTGCTACCGTGCTGCCCCATCCATTGTGTTCTGTGGCACTACCACTATGCCAAATGAGATAGATTTTGAATAGGTCTAACAACGGATGGCTGGGCATCCATGAGTTGTTTTGGGCCATCAGCAGCTGCAAAATTGCACTCAACCACAATCTATCTGGTAAATGTCCCCACTCTACCCATACTATCAAATCAGGGGATCAACCCTAGTTCAATGAAGGGTGCAGCAGGGCATGTTAGGAGCAGCACCTACAAGTGAAGTGTCAACCTGGTAAAGATACAACATAGGACTATTTGCATGCCAAACAGCATAATCAGCGTGCAGTAGATGATCAAATGATCCCAGAACTAATGGAGCAGACCTGAACTCTGCAGTCATGCCACATCCAGTCATGAATGGTGGTGGACAATTAATCAACTCACTGGAGGAGGCTCCACAAATTTGTGTCCTGACAACATTCCAGCAATAGAGCCGAAGAAATGTGACCAAAACTAGCGAAGCTGTCGCAATATGGCTACAAGATGGCTTCTACCTGACAATGTGGAAAACTGCCCATGTATGTTCTGTCCTCAAAAACAAGTCTACTCTCGATCATCAGCAAAGTGGTGGAAGGTGTTGTCAACAGCGCTATCAATCAGCACTTACTCAGCAATAACATGCTCACTGTTGCTGAGTTTGCTTCTGCCAGGGACACTCAGCTCCTGTGTTCATTACACCATAAACTGTCCTGTGCTCAAACCTGGACGAAACAGATGAGGTGATGTGAGAGTGACTGCCCTTGACATCAAAGCAGCATTTGACTGAATGTGGCATCAGGGAGCAAGACTGGAGTCAATGGGAACCAGGAGAAGGCGCTTCACTAGTTGGAGTCATTCAAGCACAAAGACGGATCATTCGAGGTCAATCACCTCAGTCCCAAGACATTATTGCAGGAGTTCATCAGGATAGTGTCCTAGGCCCAGCCATCTTTAGTTTCTTCATCATTAACCTTCTCTCCTTAAAGTCAGAAGTGGGGATGTTTGCTGATGATTGTGCAATGTCCAGCACCATTTGTATCATCAGATACTGATGCAGCCCATGCCCATATGTAGCACGATCTGGGCAACATTCAGGTTTGGACTGATTTGTGGCAAGTTAAACTTGTGCCATCCAAATGCCAGGCAATAATCAAACCAACTATCTCTCCTTGATGTTCAGTCGCATTACCATCACTGAATACCACACAATCAACATGCTGGGGGATACCATTGAACAAAACTGAACTGGCCCAGGTATATAAATACCATGGTCGGAATGGTATGGCCATTCACAAACAAATTCACCGACCTGGCTGCAGCGGGAGTATGGCGTGAACGGCCAGTAAGATCACCCCCTATGGTTACAAGAGCAGGTCAGAGGCTGGGAGTTCTGTGGAGAGTAACTCACCTCATGGCTTCCCAAAGCCTGTCCACCATCTGCAAGGCACAAATCAGGAGTGTGATGGAATCCTCTCCACTTGCCTGGATGGGTGCAGCTCCAATAACACTCAAGAGACTTGGCACCATTCAGGACAAAGCAGCCTGCTTGATTGGCACAACATCCACCATTTTCAACATCCACTCTCTACACCTCTAACATTCAGTGGCAGCTGTGTGTATCATCTACCAGATGCACTGCAGCAACTCATCAAGACTTCTTTGGCAGCACCTTCCAGACCCACAATCTTTACCACTTGGAATGAAAAGGCGGGAGATACTTGGGAACACTACCAGTTGCATGTTCTCCTGTAAGCTATACTCCATCTGACTTGGGATGATATCAATGTCCCTTCACTGTCGCTGGGTCAAAATCCTGGAACCCTGTCCCAAACAGCACCGTGGGTGTACCTGCAGCACATGATCTGCTGTGGTTCAAGAAGGCGGTTCACCACCACGTTCTCAAGGGCAATTAGGGATGAGCAATAAAATGATGACCTAGCCAACGACACACACATCCTGTGAACAAATAAGAAGAAAAGTCCTGGATGCTTTTTTGTTCTAGTGGGATCCCAGAGTTCAATTTTCATCACTTGCTAGCTGCTGCATGTTTCTGCAGTCAATCAATATCCCGATTCTCCCATGTTGACTTATTGTACTTAAGGTTCTCTATCCTCAGGATTGTCCCTTAATCCATCAAATTTGCCATCAACACTCCTCTCCTGAAATAGACAACTCTTGATCACTCTTTTAGCTCAACTCCAACCTTTCTCATAACAACATAACATAAGAATATAAGACCAAAGAGCAGGAGTAGGCCATCCAACCCTCGAGCTTGCTCCGCCATTCAATAAGATCATGGCTGATCTTTTCATGTACTCAGCTCCACTTACCCGCACTCTCACCATAACCATTAGACACCTTACCATTCAAAAATCTATCTATCTTTGCCTCAAAGTTGAGATAGCCTCAACTGCTTCATTGGGCAGGGAATTCCACAGATTCACAAGCCTTTGGGTAAAGAAGTTCCTCCTCAACTCAGTCCTAAATCTCCTCCCCCTTATTTTGAGGCTATGCCCCGAGTTCTGGTTTCACCCGCCAGTGAAAACAGCCTCCTTGCTTCTATCTTATCTATTTCCTTCATAATTTTATATGTTTCTATAAGATCCCCTTCATTCTTCTAAATTCCAATGAGTTTAGTCCGAGCCCACTCAGTCTCCCCTTATAAGCCAATCATTATCTGGATATGGTGTATCCAGATACACCATATCCGCCCGTTCCCATTGTCCACAGCGCTTGTAATGTCCTCAAAGAATTCCAGTAAATTAATTAAACATGACCTGCCTTTCATAAACCCATGCTGTGTCTTCCCAATGAGACAATTTCTATCCAGATGTCTCATTATTTCTTCCTTGATGATAGATCCAAACATTTTCCCTACTACAGAAGTTAAGCTAAGCGGCCTATGGTTACCCGCCTTTTGTCTACCTCCCTTTTTGAATTGTGGCGTCACATTTGCTGGTTTCCAATCTGCCAGAACCGTCCCAGAGTTCAACGAATTACCATCAGTGCATTTGCTATTTCTGCTCACCACCTCTTTTAGTACCCTGGGATGCATTCCATCAGGGAAGGAGACTTGTCTACCTTTAGCCCCATTAATTTGCCTAACACTACTTCTTTAGTGTGAATGATCATTTCTCGGTCCTCACCTGCCATAGCCTTCTTGTCATCAATTTATGTTATTTGTGTCTCCCACTGTGAGGACCGACGCAAAATATCTGTTCAATGCCTTAGCCATTTTCTCATTTCCTGTTATTAAATCCCCTTCTCATCCTCTAAAGAACCAATGTTTACTTTAGCCACTCTTTCATTCTATATATTTGTAGAAACTTTTGCTATCTATTTTTATATTCTGAGCTAGTTTACTCTCATAATCCATCTTACTTTTCTTTACAGCTTTTTTCATGGCTTTCTGTTGACCTTTAAAGATTTCCCAAGGTTTCCCACTAATCTTTGCCACTTTGTATGCATTTTCTTTCAATTTGATACCCTCCTTTATTTCCTTAGATATCCATGGCTGATTATCCCTTTTTCTACAGTTCTTCCTAATCACTGGTATATACTTTTGCTGAGCACTGTGGAAAATCGCTTTGAAAGTCCTCCACTGTTCCTCAATTGTCTCACCATAAAGTTTTGCTCCCAGTCTACCTTAGCCAACTCCTCCCTCATCCCATTGTAGTCTCCTTTGTTTAAGCACAAGAGACTGGTATTGGATTTTACCTTCTCACGCTCCATCTGTATTTCTAATTCAACCATACTGTGATTGCTTCTTCCGAGAGGATCCCTAACTGTAAGATCATTAATTTTTCCTGTCTCATTACACAGGACCAGATCTAGGATAGTTTGCTCCCTTGTAGGTTCCATTACATACTGTTCAAGGAAGCTATCGCGGATACATTCTATGAACTCCTCCTCAAGGCTGCCTTAACCGACCTGGTTTGACCAATTGACATGTAGATTAAAATCCCCCATGATAATTGCCATACCATTTTTACATGCATCAGTTATTTTTTTGTTTATCTCTCGTCCCACCGTGATGTTATTATTTGGCGGCCTATAGACTACGCCTATCAGTGACTTTTTCCCTTTACTAATTCTAATTTCCACCCAAATGGATTAAACGCTTTTCTTCATAGAACCTATATCATCTCTCACTACCGCACTGATATCATCCTTAAATATCAAAGCTACACCACCTCCCTTATCTTCCTGTCTGTCCTTCCGAATAGTCCGATATGCCTGGATATTTAACTCCCAGTCATGACTACCCTGTAACCATGTCTTGTAAAGGCCACTAAATCATACTCATTTGCGATGATTTGTGCCATCAACTCATTTTCTTGTTTCCAATGCTGTGAGCATTTCGGCAAAGTGCTCTTGTGCGAGATTTTATATCTTCTTTTTGAATCCCAACACCTCCATTAATAACACCTCCTGAGTTCTCCTTCCTTTAAACTTTTACATAATTTTCCACATAGTTGAAACCTCCTCCCCACATTCTAACCTGCTGCTTTGTTTCCCATTAACCATTTTACTTCCCATAGTTTTACCCTTCCCTCTCCAAAGTCATCTCCCAAATCCAAGTTCACCTTTTCTGGAATTCAATGTTTGAATCCCTCCAATCAACTTTCCACCCCTGCCAGAGAACTGAGTCAAGGGATATAGGAGGAAGGGGGGGATCAGGACATTGAATTCACTAATCAGCCAGGATCAAAATGAATGGCGGAGCAGACTCGAAGGGCCAAATGGCCTACCCTTGCTTCGCGTTTCTATGTTTCTACATTTATATATAAGTCAGCTTTGTGCTGTCATATCCCAAGTCCCAAGTTAGGGTGTTAGACCCCTTCATGGAGATATGTAACATGTTTAATACCTGTGTCGGAGAGCTGTCATTGGCCTGATCCAATATCAAGCCACATTTCTTTCTATAGGCTGGATATTGGTCTCAAAATTTGCCCATGTTTTGCACCTGTAAAATGCATGCACACAATCCTGTTTCTTGCCCCAGATGTTTTTAACTTGCAGATTCTTAGAGGAGAATTTTATGGCCCAGTGATGGCAGGGGCAGCATCAGCCTCCCATACATTGACTCTGTCTACACTTCCCACTGACTTGGAAAAGCAGCCAGCACAATCAAGGACCCCACACCCTGGACATTCTCTCTTCCACCTTCTTCCATCGGGAAAAAGATACAAAAGTTTGAGGTCACATACCAACTAACTCAAGAACAGCTGCTTCCCTGCTGCCATCGTACTTTTGAGTGGACCTACCTTCTATTAAGTTGATCTTTCTCTGTGCTCTAGTTATGACTGTAATTCTACATTCTGCACCCTCTCTTTTCATTGTCTATGAACAGTATGCTTTGTCTGGATAGTGTGCAAAAGGCCAGGATTCTCCCAAAATAATCTCCGGCACTCTGTGTATCACAGAATGCCCCAGCAAGATTCACTCTGAAAGTCAGGGGGCAGGGCCTATTCGCGCTGGAGAGGCCAGCAGCAGAGCAGTGAGTGGGCCATTGCACACATACCGATCTGTAAGTGCAGAGGTCAGCATATGCACAGTGTCTCCCGATCGTTGGCCTCAGATCATTGGCCAGCCCCGCAACTGGCCTTACGACCCTCCCACCCCCCCACCCCCCCCCCCAATCGTTGGCCTCCTGGACCTACCTGGGCAAGCCCCGATGTCTATTCCCCCACCCACCCCACCCCCTGGCCAGCCCCAATCCCCCGATCTCCCAATCTCCTGGTCCCCTGATCCTCTCCCCTCTGGCAGCAAGAACTCCCTGACAATCTGATGAACAAAGCATCGTAGCTGTGAGGGACAGCTCGGTGGATAGGATATTAGGATGTAGATAGGCTGGAAAATTGGGCGGGGATCCTGGATTCAGGATTCAATCCAGGACCGGGGAGCGGCGCGGGCTTGGAGGGCCGAAGGGCCTGTTCCTGTGCTGTATTGTTCTTTGTTCTTTAATCCCAACCACCCCACCTCCACCCCTCCTTTTGCAGAGTGGCAGCGGGCCCCCCACCACCGATCGCCCCCCACAACAGATCCCGCCACCCAATAGGCCCCATCCCCCTCTGGACCCTCCACCTTGGCACTGCCTGATGTCCAGTGGGCAGTGCCAAGGTGCCTCTTGGGCAGTGCCAGGGTTCCAGGCTGCCACTGCAAGGCTGGCACTGCCCAAGGGGCACTCTTCCATACCCCTGACCTTTGGGGGGGCCTCAATGTCCTCTCTTTTCTTCAGTGAGGTTGACTGCCTGTTCCCCATTAGTGGGGAGCACTGGTAAACCTCGCTGGAGTGAACCACTCCTGGAGGGCGTCGGGAGATGCGAGCGAGCTCGGAGACCTCTGTCCAGGACCCACTAATGATATGGAAATGAAGATTCCCATATTGCAAACAGCTCTACGCTGATTTCCGATGCGGAGCTGATGATGCTGGAAGTCTTCGCCTGGGAGACGCGCGGAGGCCGTGATGCCCAATGGGCGCCCGCAAAATGGATTCCGCAGATGGTTTCCCGGCCCCTCTGCCCTGCTAGAGCAGTGCAGCGGGCTGGGAGAATGGCCCCCAAATACTTTCCACTGTATACCAATACATATGACAATAATAAATCAAATCAAATCAAAGGAAAACGCAGCAAGCTATTCAAAAGTCCATTGACTAAGACAGGACCAGACAAACCCGCCCCGCCCGGGACTGGAGGGGTGGTAAAATTTGGTGCTTAGAGTTGGAATCGCATCATTATTGACATATGTGCAAAGTAACAGCAACTTGCATAAAACTGTGTCGACATCTGGAGTCAATCTCAATTAAAGACACCCCTTTACTGTGCATGGTCTCATTCCTGCCCAATACTTACGAGTGATCCAGCTGTATCCCCGCAATGCTTTGCATATGCTGCCACTGAGACCGCGTGCATTGACGTATTTGATAACATTGTAAATGTGACACAAGAAGTTTGTGCACACTGCAGGAAACAAGCTTCTGTCCTTGTTCGCTCACTTTAAATGCAACTCAAAGCTGTACATTTTAATGAAGTTGATTTTACTTCACCCTGGCTACTCCATGTAAACACAGTAAGAAGTCTAACAACACCAGGTTAAAGTCCAACAGGTTTATTTGACAGCAAAAGCCACTAGTTTTCGGAACAGGCTGTTCCTTCGTCAGATGGGTGGGAGTTCTGATCACAATCAGGGCACAAAGACACAAACTCAATTTACATGAATAATGATTGGAATGTGAGTCTTTACAGCTAATCAAGTCTTAAAGGTACAGACAATGTGAGTGGAGGGAGCATTAAGCACAGGTGAAAGAGATGTGTATTGTCTCCAGACAGGACAGCTAGTGAGATTTTGCACATCCAGGCAGGTTGTGGGGGTTACAGATAGTGTGACATGTACTCCATGTAAGTCATGATGTGGAGATGCCGGCGTTGGACTGGGGTAAACACAGTAAGAAGTCGAACAACACCAGGTTAAAGTCCAACAGGTTTATTTGTTAGCAAATGCCAAAAGCTAGTGGCGTTTGCTACCAAATAAACCTGTTGGACTTTAACCTGGTGTTGTTAGACTTCTTACTGAGTTTACTCCATGTAAATCAGGCTGCTGTAATTCATGTGATTATTGTCTCAGGGAAATTGATAACCAAAACTCACACCCGTAGAAACTTTCACAATTTCAATCACATCTGGCATTTATATTTTATATTTATTCATTAGGCTTACATTAACACTGCAATGAAGTTACTGTGAAAATCCTCTAGTCGCCACACTCCAGTGCCTGTTCAGGTACACTGAGGGAGAATTTAGCATGGCTAATCCACCTAACCAGCACGTCTTTTGGACTGTGGGACGAAACCGGAGCACCCGGAGGAAACCCACGCAGACACGGGGAGAACGTGCAGACTCTGCACAGACAGTGACCCAAGCTGGGAATCGAACCCAGGTCCCTGGCACTGTGAGGCAGCAGTGCTAACCACTGTGCTACCATAACACCCTAAATGCTTACTGAAACATTTAAGAAAAAGCATTAAAGGAAAAATGACTGACAAAATGAGGTTCAAAATGAACTTTACAAATCCAGTCAGACAGATTCAGCATTATTTTGGCAGTCTGGATTTTGATGAGATTTGAATGTGCTGTATCCAAATGTCTATCTGCAGTGAATCAATAAGATCTGTTGTGTCTCTTCTCTGAGATGTATGAGGCGTTTGGTGAATACGAGGCTGCATCATTTATGCCTTTGCCATAGATATCCTGAAAATCCATAAAAGCCAAACAATTGATTACTTTCTTTTTCTCTTTATCACCTTTTTGACTTTGTAATAATGTGCTTTGTGTTTATACACTTTGTCAAGTAACTTGATCAATTTACAGAAGTGAAGAGACATTCATAACTCCCATTTCTAGTGAGCCTGTTTGGCTGTACACCAAATATTAGGGCAGAAGCTTATCTCCTAAAACAATTGTTTGTATTGTGTACTAAGTTCACAAAGTCATTTGATAAATACAGCAAAGGACAGTAAAGGATTTTTAAAAAAATTTGTCATACTCATGGAATCATACCTTACAGATTTTGCCATTACCATTCCTGGGTCTGTCCTGTCCAGGAAGTTGTCATTACTTCGGGCCCGATTCTCCCATCCCAACACGCACATTTTTTGGCAGGATAGATCCACCAGAGGTGGAGGCGGCACATTGGAGTACAGTCTGGAGGGGGTAGTCCTGGGACTCCTTAACACAGGCTTTGGACCCCATGAAATATCATGGCATCAGGTCTAACATGGCCAAGGAAATACCCTGCAGATTACATTCGACCGCCGCCCACCCCCCTCATCCCGCCCACCATCTCCAGCTGATGAACACTCCTTGGAGGAAGCACTGAATGTGACAAGGGCAGGGAATGTATTTTGCATGGGGGAGGTTTAATGTCCATCACCAAGAGTGGCTCGGTAGCACCAGTAGAGACAGAGCTGGCTGGGTCCTAAAGGACATAGCTCCTAACCTGGTGGTGAAGGAATCAACAAGAGGGAAAACCTACTGGACCTTGTCCTCAACAATTGCGAATGTTGCTATAAATGTATCTGTCCATGAAAACATTGGTTTGAGTGACCACCACATAGTCCTTGTGGAGTCTTCACATTGAGGATGCCCTCCATCCTGCTGGGCACTGGTCATAGAGTCCTGGAGGTCTACAGAACAGAAAAGGTCCTTTGGCCCATCGCATCTGTGCCAATCAAAAACAACCGCTTAACTATTCTAATCCCATTTTCTAGCACTTGATTCATTCCGTTGTATGGGATGGCATGGTAGCACAGTGGTTAACACTGCTGCCTCACAGCGCCAAGCACCTGAGTTTGATTCCTGGCTTGGGTCAC
The DNA here is from genome assembly GCF_964213995.1 of Mustelus asterias. NCBI lineage: Eukaryota > Metazoa > Chordata > Chondrichthyes > Carcharhiniformes > Triakidae > Mustelus > Mustelus asterias. The sequence goes on from NC_135802.1 coordinate 32,163,838, forward strand.
TCTCTGTGTGGGGTTTACACATTCTCCCTGTGTCTGTGTGCGTTTCCTCTGAGTGCTCTGGTTTCCTCCCACAGTCCAAAGATGTGCAGGTTAGGTGGATTGGCCATGCTAAATTGCCCCTTAGTGTCAGGGGACTAGCTAGGGTAAATGCGTGAGGTTATGGGGATAGGGCTGGATGGAATTGTGCAGACACGATGGGCCAAATGGACTCCTTCTGCACTGTAGGATTCTATGATCGCTTGGCATCGCAAGTGCACATCTAAATACTTAAATGTTATGAGGGTCTCAGCCTCCACCACCCTGTCAGGCAGCGAGTTCCAGACTCCCAACACACTGGGTGAAAAAGGTTTTGCTCACGTCCCCCTAAAACTCCTGCCCCTTCCCTTAAATCTATGCTCCCAGTTATTGATATCTCCACTAAGAGGGAATGTTTCTTCCTGTCTGCTCTATCTGCATCCCTCATAATTTTATGCCTCTCAGTCGTGTCCTCTCTCAGTCTCCTCTGCTCCAAGGGAAACAACCCCTGTCTACCCAATCTCTCTTCATAACTAAAACTCTCCAGTCCAGGCCACATCCTGGTGAATCTGATCTGAACCCTTTCCAATCCTATCATATCACTCCTATAATGTGGATTCCACAACTGCACACAATACTCCAGCTGTCACCTAACCAACATTTTCTACAGCTCCAGCATAACCTCCCTGCTCTTAAAGTCTAAGCCTCGGCTGATAAAGCCAAGTATGCTGTTATGTATTTAAAAGGATGGCAGGTTGCATTAAGAACTGATCACATGATTTGATGGTGATGTCATTAGGGTGTTTGCAGAGGCTGCTGTTTTACTTTCAGTTTTGTACTCTGTGCAGAGAACATCTCTTGAAATAAACCTGTTGTTGTTACTTTGAATCTGTGTGTGTAAACTCCATTCTTTTCTATTTGTTAAAACCCCCGAGCATTGTTAGGACATTACAGAAAGAAAATTGGCGACGAGACTGGACAGATAAAAACAATGTGGGTCCTCACACTTCGAATATTAAAAGGCTTGAGAGAAACAACAACAGAATTGCTTCTGCTCTTAATTGGCTGCATCCAGAAAGGTCTTGCAGGGGAGTGCTGGGGATTGCGTGGGGAGGATAGCATTACAGACTAGTGCCGATAGCCTTACATGGAAGAATATTTTTCTAAGGTGGTAAGGTTCCATCCATAATGCTTACGAACTAAGGTTACAATGAAAATGAATATGATTTCAGGCTGCTGGTTTATCGTTGAAAAATAAATCAATGCTACCTTAATTATTTTATAATTATTATAATTTTAAGAAGTCAGCCAAGGCAACGCAGGAAAATCCAATTAATTATGGGCTGCCATTCTCTTCCCAAATGATTTGAAAGACTTTGTCCACCTACAGAACAGCATAACACTTACCTTCTCTTTTGCATATTGGAGTCAGTTTTGCAATCGGGACTTAGGGACAGCTTCCGAGAGTTATTTGGTCAATTTAAAATAATATTGCCAATTAAAGGTAATAATGGCATCTGAAGATAAAAGGTATTTCTTGACTACATCAAGAGCTAAGCATTTTTAATGCATATTTTAGGATTAGCAAAGGCCGTGTTAGTTGGAAAAAATCCTTGGCCATATCGAACAGCTAAGGCAATAGTTAAGGAGATGGGAAACTGAGGTGCGGCCAAGTTAATGAACAGAACAAGTCTCCTGATGTCCAAAGGGATTTAGGTATCCTCCCCAGTAAAACACTAAAAACAAACATGCAGGTGCAGCAAGCAATGAGAAAGGCTAATGGAATGTTAGTTGCAAGAGGATTTGAGTACAGGAAGAATAAAGTCTCGCTTCAATTGTATCTGTCCTGATAGAACCTGGAGTACTATTTTGGCCCCTTATCGGAGGAACGATAATATTGCCATAGAGGGAATGCAATGAGGGTTCACCAGTCTTGTTCACAGGATGGTGGGACTGTCCGATCAAGAGAAAGTAAAGTTTATTTATCAGTCAGAAGTAAGGCTTTCATTAACACTGCAATGAAGTTACTGTGAAATTCCTCTAGTGGCCACACTCTGGCACCTGCTTGAGTCAATGCACCTAACCAGCACCTCTTTCAGATTGTGGGAGGAAACTGAAATCATAGAATCCTACAGTGCAGAAGGAGGCCATTCAGCCCATCGAGTCTGCACCGACCATCATCCCATCCAGGTCCTATCCCCATAAGCCCATGCATTTACCCTAACTAGCCCCCCCTGACACTAAGGGACAATTCAGCATGGCCAATCTACCTAACCCCACACACCTTTAGGCTGTGGGAAGAAACCGGGGCACCCAGAGGAAACCCACGCAGATACGGGGAGAATGTGCGAACTCCACACAGACAATGACCAAAGCCAGGAATCGAACCCAGGTCCCTGGCGCTGTGAGACAGCAGTGCGAACCATTGTGCCACCATGCCGCCCCTGAAAAATTGGGGAAACTGGGCCTGTACTCTCTAGAGTTTTGAGGAATGTGAGGGGCATCTCATTGAAACAATCAAAATACTTAAAGGAATAGACCGGGTAGATGCAGGTTAAATATTTCCCCAGGTTGGGGAGTCACATAGCAGAAGACACAACTTCAAAATAAGTGTGAAACCACATCGGACTGAAATGAGGGGAAATCATTTTACTCAGAGCGTTGTGAATTTTTGGAATTCTCTTCCTCAGAGAGCTGTGGAACCTCAGTTATTGACTATGTTTAAAACAGAGATTGATAGATTTCCAAATACCATTGACATATAGAGATATGAAGGTAGTTTGGGGAAAAAGGCATTGAAATGTCATGACTGTATTGAATGATGGGGCAGGCTCCATGGGCTGAATGGCTTACGCCTGCTCCTATGTTCCTATGTGCCCACATTATAATCCATCTGCCAAATATTTGCCACTCATTTAACCTCATTCTATCCCTTTGCAGACTCTTACCTCCTTTTGACAACATACTTTCCAACCGATCTTGGTTACGTCGGCAAATGCAATGTTATCATACACTCGGTCTCTTCATCCAAATCATTAGAGTTATCGGCCGGAATTTTATCGCCACGCCCGTCCTGGAATCTTTTCGTCACGCCCATCCTGGAATTGGGGCGGGCGCCGTTCACAAAACGGAATTCTCCGTTGGCCCCGAGCGGGATTTTATGAGTTTTGCCCAAGCAAGGTCGTAAAGTATCAGCCACAGAGTCATAGAGGTTTCCAGCACGGAAAGAGGCCCTTCAGCCCAACTTTTCCATGCCGCCCTTCTTTTAACCACTAAGCTACTCCCAATTGCCCACATATGGCCCATATGCCTCTATACCCATCTTACCCATGTAACTGTCTAAATACCTTCTAAAAGACAAAATTGTACCCGCCTCTAGTACTGCCTCTGACAGCTTATTTTTCAGCTTTGGGGGGAATTTTCCAGCTGAGAGCCCTGCTAATCACATTTAAATGTATTGTAATGCGATTCCCATCGCTGCACGGCGGGACTCCATCACTTCACTCCCGGGGTGGAGAGGACAACCAAGCAGGGAAATCCCGTTGGCATAAAAGCTGTTTTGGGACACCCCTGCGATTTTCAGCCCCTCCACCATTCGTCCCCGACCAAAGCAGGGGAGGAAAATCCACACTGCATCCCCCTGCCCCCCCCCCCCCCCCCCCCCCCCCCAACCCCGTGTCTATTTTACACCCGAGAGCTGGATCACATGACTTCTCTCGGAGAGTTCCTGTGACTCCGTGTCTGCATAAAAGCAGTTTGGGTCCTTTACAACTGCACTATCGGAGTGATGTAAACCAGCATCCTTTGCTGAGGAAAAGTGTTCTTTTCAAAAGAATAGTCCAATACGCATGTATGTCCATCCAATATTTTATATAACACATCTTCATAACAGTAGCTTGGTGTTGAATTTTGCCTGATAATCTGCCTAGCGATTCCTGCGGACATTTCACTACGTTATAAGTACCATATAAATGATGTAGAGATGCCGGCGTTGGACTGGGGTGGGCACAGTAAGAAGTCTCACAACACCAGGTTAAAGTCCAATAGGTTTATTTGGAATCACGAGCTTTCGGAGCACTGCTCCTTCCTCATATGAGTGATGAAAATGCAAGTTGCTGCTTTTGTTCCCTGCCCGACGTCTATGAGGTCAGTGCAGGGATGAGGCTGACTGCGGGGTGGGATGCAGATGGAGTGAGGGGGGGTGACATGGGGGGGGATTCAGCGCTCTGAGCTATCAATCTAACCTCTAAAATCCATGGATGTGACTGCCAGACACTCCTCCCATGAGGAGGAACAGTTCAGGAGGAGCTGGCATGAAAAGAACGTGAGCACAGAGCAGGTCAAAGGCTAAGGATTTTAGGTGAGTAACTTCGCCAATGCCAAGGCAAAAGGGTGGATGAGCGCAGCTCCAGCAACACTCAAGAAGCTCAGCACCATCCAGGACAAAGCAGCCCGCTTGATTGGTACCCCATTCTCCACCTTAAACATTTACCTGCTCCACCAACAATATATGGTCACAGGAACATGTGCCAAATACAGGATGCACTGCAGCACCTAGATAACAAGGACACCTATGTCAGACTGCTATTTATTAACAACAGCTCAGCCTTCAACACCATTATTCCTACGAAACTCATTTCCATTCTCCGTGGCCTGGGGCTCAGCTCCTCCCTCTGCAACTGGATCCTAGACGTCCTAACCCATAGACCACAATCAGTGAGGATAGGCAACAACACCTCCTCCATGATCATCCTCGACACCGGTGCCCCACAAGGCTGTGTTCTCAGCCCCCTACTATACTCCTTATACACCTATGACTGTGTGGTCAAATTCCGCACCAACTTGATTTTCGGGTTTGCTGGTGACACCATTGTAGTGGGTCGGATCTCAAACAACGATGAGACAGAGTACAGGAAAGAGATAGAGTAACTGGTGCGGTGACAATAATCTCTCCCTCAATGTCAACAAAATGAAGGAGATAGTCATTGACTTCAGGAAGCGTAGGGGGGAACAGGCCCCTGTCTCCATCAATGAGATGAAGTGGAAATGGTTAAGAGCTTCAAGTTTCGAGGTGCCCAGATCACCAACAACCTGTCCTGGTCCCTCCACACCGACGCTATAGTTAAAAAATGCCTTTACTTGCTCAGGTCGCTAAGGAAATTTGGCACGTCCGCTATGACTATCACCAACTTTTACAGATTCACCACAGAAAGCATTCTTTCTGGTTGTATCACAGCTTGGTATGGCTCCTACTCTGTCCAAGACCGCAAGAAACTACAAAGGGTCGTGAACAAAGCCCAGTCCATCACGCAAACCAGCCTCCCATCCATTGACACTGTCTTCACTTCCCGCTGCCTTGGAAAAAGCAGCCAGCATAATCAAGGACCCCACGCACCCCAGACATACTCTCTTCTACCTTCTTCCGCCAGGAAAAAGATGCAAAATTCTGAGGTCATGTACCAACCGACTCAAGAACATCTTCTTCTCTTGCTGCCTTCAGACTTTTGAATGGACGTACCTCTATTAAGTTGATCTTTCTCTACATCCTAGCTCTGACTGTAACACTACATTCTGCACTTTCTCCTTTCCTTCTCTATGTCTGTATAGCATGGAAGTGACAATACTTTTCACTGTTTACTAATACATGTGTCAATCATAAATCAAATCACATCAACTCACCAACCTCCCCTTGACAGTGTCTTCCAAGCCCAAGTCCTCTATCACCTTAAAGGACAAGGACAGCAAAAGCATGGCATCACCACCAAGTTCTCCTCCAATTTGATTCAACTAATATTTGATCATTGGCATAGACATGGTGGGCCGAAGGGCCTCTTTCTGTGCTGTACCAGTCTTTGACTCTTCGAGCTCGATCTTACCGCTCGTTCATTCTGCACTCCCTCTGCAACAAAGACTTAGAATTTGGCAACAAGCCAAATCTCCATTCACTGCAGCGGGCTGGGAAAATCCCACCGGCATGAACGGTCGGAAAATTCCAGCTCTGACTATGAAAGCCACACACCATCCTGACTTCGGAATTTATCACTGTTCCTGCACTGTCACTGGGTCACAGTCCTGGAGCTCACTCCCGTACAGCACTGTCAGTGTATTTGCATCACATGGACTGCAGCAGTTCAAGGAGGCAATTAGGGATGGGCAGGCCAGCGACACCTACAACCCATGAATGAATGAAAAAAAGTTGGCCACCAATACCAGTGGCAGTGTTGGATATTTGGAGGCCATTCACTGCAAAGTGTTCTTGCAGAAGGTGGCCCAGTTCTACATGTGGCTGATCTGCTGACATTGTGCAGTCAGTTCCACCTATTATAGACACACCTCTGTTGCATGGTTATTGGGACTGTGTGCTTCTCGTGGGCATATCCATAATGGTCATGTATCCATGGAAAGCACACATTCCCAATAATAATGGATACTCAAATGGAAATGGACACTGCCAAAGCGGGGTAACACTGCTGCCTCACAGCGCTAGGGTTCAATTCTGGCCTCGATCACTGTCTGCACGGAGTCTGCACATTCTCTCCGTGTCTGTGTGGGTTTCCTCCGGGTGCTCTGGTTTCCTCCCATAGTCCAAAGATGTGAGGGTTAGGTGGATTGGCCGTGCTAAATTGACTCTAGTGTCAGGGGGGTTAGCAGGGTAAATATGTGGGACTACAGGAATAGGGCCTGGGCGGGATTGTGGTCGGTGTAGACTCGATGGGCCAAATGGCCTCTTTCTGTACTGTCGGGATTCTAAAAAAAACACAGGACAATAATGTGGAAACATTGGGAACTTTCCCAAATTCCTGCCACGCATCATCGGAAAGGGCTTTTTAAATGTAATTTCAAATATAGCACAGAAGTCAGAGCAAGAATTCTTTCAATCATTTCAAATATGTGGGCGGATTATTGAAGCATTCCACCAGTGTCTGATAATTGCTGGTATGTTTGAATTATGTCACTGGGGCCTCATTTTCATATAATTAGTTTAGGAAACTAATGGGTCCTTCTGGTACCAGAGCACTAGAACACTGAACGGGAATATAAAATCTTTGCTCATGATCAGTTACGCTCACTTTACACCCGTTATTCGGATGTAATCAGGAAAGATATTCGGATGCCATCAGCAAGGATAGGCAGCAACGCCTCCTCCACGATCATCCTCAACACCGGTGCCCCACAAGGCTGTGTTGTCAGCCCCCTACTATACTCCTTATACACCTATGACTGTGTGGCCAAATTCCCCTCCAATTCAATTTTCAAGTTTGCTAACGACATCACCGTAGTGGGTCGGATCTCAAACAACGACGAGACAGAGTACAGGAATGAGATAGAGAATCTGGTGAACTGGTGCGGCAACAATAATCTCTCCCTCAATGTCAACAAAACGAAGAAGATTGTCATCGACTTCAGGAAGTGTAGTGGAAGGTATGCCCCTGTCTACATCAATGGGGACGAAGTAGAAATGGTCGAGAGCTTCAAGTTTTTAGATGTCTAGATTAGCAAGAACTTGTCCTGGTCCCTCCATGTGGACGCTATAGTTAAGAAAGCCCACCAACACCTCTACATTCTCAGGAGGCTAAGGAAATTTGGCAAGTCAGCTACAACTCTCACTGACTTTTACAGATGCACCATAGAAAGCATTCTTTCTGGTTACATCACAGCTTGGTATGGCTCATGCTCTGTCCAAGACCGCAAGAAACTACAAAGGGTCGTGAATGAAGCTCAGTTCATCACTCAAACCAGCCTCCCATCCACTGGCACTGTCTACACTTCCTGCTGCCTCAGAAAAGCAGCCAGCATAATCAAGGCCCCCACGCACCCCGGACATACTCTCTTCCACCTTCTCCCATTGGGAAAAAGATACAAAAGTCTGAGGTCACGTACCAACCGACTCAAGAACAGCTTCTTCCCTGCTGCCATCAGATGTTTGAATGGACCTATTAAGTTGATCTTTCTTTAAACCTTAGCTATGACTGTAGCACTACATTCTGCACCCTCTCCTTTCCTTCTCTATGAATGGTATGCTTTGTCTGTATAGCGCGCAAAAAATAACACTTTTCACTGTCTACTAATACATGTGACAATAATAAATCAAATCAAGAAATCAATTGCAAAATATATCCCACCCTGCCTAGACATGAGGGTAATTAAATGGTGCTTTCATTGCTGTCCTGGGTCGAAGCAGCTCCACATACTGGTAGGTTAATGAGTGGAAATATAAATAAAGAACTCTCCTGTAATCCAACAATACCTATCAATGTAAACAATGCACCTATATGCATCTTATTCAAAGCTGAATTCAAGTGCTCCCCTCTTCTTTTGGCTGGTGTCATGTTATAGACCATATAACCCCCAGATTCCAATTCTGGGCTGTTGACCTAAGCTTTAGTCCCATGTGGAACTTTAGTTCCCTGGGCTGGGGATTTTGTGGGGGGAGCATATTGTGATTTGCTCCAGGTTGGTATCTGCTGACACCTACTGGAAGGTCCATGCAAATGCATGAATGTCTGTCGAAAACCAGATTCAAGCTCAGCTGTGAAGTCCTCTCTGGTTAAATAGCCCACTGCCATCGCCTTCGCTCACACGTTGAGGACAGCATGTCGAGTGAGGAATGATGGGACAACTGTCACCTGTGAAACAGAGGAATGGAAAAAAAGATTGTGATTTGATTTGATTTATTATTGTCACATGTATTAATATAGAGTGAAAAGTATTGTTTCTTGTGCGCGATACAGACAAAGAGAAGATAGAGAAGAAAAGGAGAGGGTGCAGAATGTCGTGTTACAGTCATGGCTAGGGTGTAGAGAAAGATCAACTTAGTGCGGGGTAGGTCCATTCAAAAGTCTGACAGCAGCAGGGAAGAAACTGTTCTTGAGTTGGTTGGTACGTGACCTCAGACTTTTGTATCTTTTTCCCAGCGAAAGAAGGTGGAAGAGAGAATGTCCGGGGTGGGTGGCATCCTTGATTATGTTGGGGGGGGGGGGGCGGCGGAATATAGATACAGGGATGTCGGTTTAAATGCCTCCTGCAACATTTCCTATATTACATCGGTGAGTACACTTTGAAAGTACATCATTGGCTCTCAGGCATTCTTCGACATCTCGAGGTCCTACAAGGTGCTACATCAGTACAAGTCTCCCTCGTCCAACATTAAAGACAAATGATGTTCAACTATATCTGAATTTTTTGGGTGGTCTCATTCTGAATCCCAGTTGTGAGGCGATTTCATGCTCATCATCAAGCTGATTGCGATCTTATCAACAACTCTTGCTGAAGGGTTGAAACAGTGCAGAGTTCCACACAGAAGCTTGCAAGATAATGATCGCACTGTTTCAAATCTTCCATAGATAGCTGCATTGTAACAATCACAGCAAAGTAACACTGGGGCTGGATGCAGCCCAGTTCAGTTTACTGTGGGCGGCAGAGGTTTGTCTTTTAATTGATAAACCCGGGTGAAAGGTCGAGGCCCATTCGCCCATCATCCCCCAGATTGAAAACAGGAGATCAAATAAGCCAAGAAAAGAAGTCAGTGAGGACGAGCTTGGCTTTTGAAAAAGTTTTCGGGTGGCAGAGGAAGGGGACGATGAAGAGCTGTAATGCGCTCCGGGGTTTTAAGGTCCTGCAAGAGAATGTGTCAGGACACTGTACAATCTCGGTGTGGTGATTCAGCAGACTTACTTAATTTGCAACATCATGGTGGCACAGTGGTTAGCACTGCTGCCTCACAGGGCCGGGGACCCTGGGTTCGATTGCCAGCTTGGGTCACTGTCTGTGCAGAGTTTGCATGTTCTCCCTGTATCTATGTGGGTTTCCTCCGGGTGCTCCGGTTTCCTCCCACAGTCCGAAAGACGTGCTGGTTAGGTGCATTGGCTGTGCTAAATTCTCCCTCAGTGTGCCCAAACAGGTACCGGAGTGTGGCGACTAGGAGGTTTTCACAGTAACTTTGTTGCGGTGTTAATGTAAGCCTACTTGTGACGCTAAGAAATAAACTTAAAACTTTTGTTTCCTCTGCTCCTTGCTTTCTTGTTTAACTTGGAGCAGGTTAACTGACTGAGAATGCTCAGTGCTGTCCTTAAAAGGCTTGCGGTGGATAAGTTGAGGAACACAGTTGTAAGAAATCCAAGCTGTTTGCATTCGGGTGACGTGAGGGACTGAAAGGAAAATTGGGCCCGATTAAAATGTTAGGTTAGTTAGTCAAATGACTTTGGGTTGGCTGAGTACCTTGGTCCTAATTGCCTGACAACTCTCCACAATATTCAGTGTGGAGAAATATAAATGTTGAAGTGAGTAATGGGCGGTGGAGGGGGGTCTTGGGGTGGGGGAGGAGATGGGGAAGATTTTTAATTACATCACCTTCCAAAATTGATTGGCTCCACAGAAGCATTACAGCTTTAGTTCCATATATCATGCAGCTCCTAAAACTTCAAGCAGCCAGCTATTTCTGCATCGCTAATGGAAATCAGCTGTCTCATGGCTGCTTGTGTATTTATAGTAAGTCACATGGTGGGCCTAAATTTAGCCCCTCCACTAGGATATCCTCACTGGCATGAGGCGTAGGAGGTAAAGTTCAGTTTCCTAGTGTTCTGAGAACACTGGGGAACTGCAAAACCGATTAGCTCGCCGGATCCTGGTTCTGCCAGTCGAAAGGCCCCGTGACCAAATGAAAGGATTGCCATGTCTCCTCTGAGTGCTGCTTTCGCCGGCCAGCTGAACATTCCGGCGCTGATGGGTCCATTTTTTTGCAAGTGGCTGTAAAGTAACCAGTTATCAAGATAGCGGCAATGTTGAACTGCCGTGGAGACATTTCCATAGCAACGCGAATTAGTGCTTCCCTTTTCCGTGGAACCGGGACTCAAGGGGGGCAGGGTGGGGACATCTGAGCTCACGCACTGGTACACCCAGGGCTCTTCTTAGAGAAAGACGCACTGCATCACCCCATCTTAGATGCACTGATAATGTTGCCATAACACCTTAATCTGCTCACTAAAGCCAGATGTATTCTTGCAATAAGTAACCATGGCAACACACATCCTCTTTGTGCAGCAGGGTTAAAGCTAACCACTGCATATAGTAGCAAACACAATTTCCTGTGACTCATCGAGGGATATACATTACTGCACCATCGTTCAGCTGAAAAAATACTTCATTTTTAAAAAAAACCACATCAGCATTATAAATCGAAAGGAGAACACTCCTTGTTGACTCAGTGCAACAATAGTTCTTGAGGCCTCTGAAACCTGGTGAAACCCAGCTGGAAACTACTGCTGAGCACTTTATCAGATACTGCGTAGATATTGAGCCATTGGTGACCCTAACCTTGGCTAGTGGGCTACAGTACAGCTTTTGTACCAGCCTGGTAACAGCACAAATACTTAGTGCTGGAAGTTTGATTTTTTTTTCCCTTCATCAAATCTACAAAAACAGGGTAAAGCTACTCACCCATCATGCTTGGGCAGGCGATGGCCATGTGGTATTAACGCTAGATTATTAATCTAGGAACTGAGCTAATGTTCTGGGGACCTGGGTTCGAATCCCTCCACGGTCAATGGTGTAATTTGAATCCAATTAAGAATCTACTGATGACCGTGAAACCATAAGATGAAAGTAGGATGCTGGAATCTGAAACAAAAGCAGAAAATGCTGGAAAACCCCAGCAGGTCTGACAGTATCTGTGGGAAGAGAATAGGGCCAATGGGCGGAATGTTACCGGAACATCCCCCTGAGGTTCATACGATCCCGCCCGAGGCCGTTCTCCGAGCCTCGCCCGCCCCCAGAATTGGGGCGGGCGTGCTGGTAAAATTCCAACCAACGTTTTGAATCTGGATGCCCCCTCATCAGAGCCTTCTCTCTCCACAGATGCTGTCAGACCTGCTGAGACTTTCCTGCATTTTCTGGTTTTGTGACCATGAAACCATTGCCGATTGTCGGAAAAACCCATCTGGTTCACTAATGTCCTGTAGGGAAAGAAATCTGCCATCCTTACCTGGTCTGGCCTACATGTGACTCCAGAGCCACAGCAATGTGGCTGACTCTCAACTGCCTTCGGGCAACTAGGGATGGGCAATAAATGCTGGTTAGCCTGTGATGCCCATGTCCCAGGAATGAATAAACCTCAAGCAGGGAAGCATATTGGAAAAGTACAACTGGAGAATTGAAGAGGTGGGCAATGACTGCACTCTCTTGTTTCCTTCTCTATGAATGGTATGCTTTGTCTGTATAGCGCGCAAGAAACAATACTTTTCACTGTATACTAATACATGTAACAATAATAAATCAAATCAAACCAAATGAAAATCAAATTAAATGGCATCAGCAACACCTCAAGAAGTCCATCGCTTCAATGAGAAGTTTCCCCGATCATGCAGGCTGAAAGGACCATCTTGCTTGTGCTAATAAATTAAAATAGAATTTCTTTAAATAAGTGGCCTCCTTAGTATGACCGTTCCTGTTCCATGTGCAGAATTCAGGTCCAGCAGCATCAGAGGCCTCACTGCAGGCTAGGGTCAGGCAAGGACTCTGGCAAGATATGAAAGCAAAAAGCTGAATTCGGCCGATTGAAAGAAAAATGTGGTGAATTAAAATGTTAATAACCAACCACAATTTGGACAAGCAGACATTTTGTCGAGCCACCTAACATTGATTAACTGCAACGCTTTAAAGTGATGAAGGGTTTTCAGGGGTGATGGATACAAATTCAGATTAAATTGGCAATGAACGGGTCTCTACCTGGACTCTTGCAGCTGTCATGAAAAACATGAGTTTATGTTTATTAATTCGTGTCACAGGTAGACTTACATTAACACTGCAATGAAGTTACTGTGAAAATCCCCGAGTCGCCACACTCCGGCGCCCGTTCAGGTGCGCTGAGGGAGAATTTAGCATGTCCAATGCACCTAACCAGCACATCTTTCGGACTGTGGGAGGAAACCGGAGCACCCAGAGGAAACCCACGCAGACACGGGGAGAATCTGCGGATTCCGCACAGACAGTGCCCAAGTCGGGAATCGAACCCAGATCCTTGGCGCTGTGAGGGAGCAGTGCTAACCACTGTGTCACCTTGCCACCCACGGGCTGTATTTGATGTAGCCCGTCACTACAGGAACCATGGCAACCATGTTCAATCACTGGAGAGGCCTAGAGTCATTGGTGACAGCAAAACTTCCCCTGATTAAGTCGGTAGGTGGGGGGAGGGGAATAAGAGGCTGACATGGGATACCTGGCCACTAGCGGTGGGATGTCAGGTTCATTAATGACTCAATTGCCAATTATTATCACTGTGGTCACCGCAATTTATTGGTAGCTTGGAAATAAAACGGAGGCCACTTGGCTTTTCCACAGCCTCCTGGGAGGGAGATGCTGCCTGTGCACCTTTGAGAGGCCCAGCATTGGCTTGGGAACCAACCCCATGCCCTTCTATCCAAGAAACTGCCCCTTCGCCACCCCCCCCCCACCTCCTGCCCAACCGCCCTCACGACTCCCCACTCCCACCCCATTTACACTCACGCCCGACCTGGGGTCTCATGATGATACTGGGTCTCTGGTACGTGAATTACCACCAATAACAATCACTCCCACTGGTGCCGACAGCATGAGGAGTGGCTGGCCACTGATTGGCTGGCAGCTGTCCCCACCGCTGCTGGGGTCTTCAATCGTGGGGAAGGACTGAGGCTGCCCAGTTAAGTGCCTGAATGTCATTTGATTGCATCGGGCATTCCCCCAGGGAACTGACGGGCGTCACCTGACTGTACTTCAACTGATGGGTGGGAACCCCATCGACCCCACAAAACCCAGCCCATGATGAAAATGGTCCTATCAGAGGGTTTGCATGCGATTAAATTGCACCTTAACGACATTGAATCGACTCAAAAGCTGCCCTTTTCCTGCTCGGCTATATCCTCATGCATAAAACAATTTTTATCCCACTGAGTTCAACGAGTGTGAAGAAGCCACATAAATTGATGTCAGTTGATGCAACCATTAATCATGCATCTTAATTCATCTCCCTCTCAGTGCCAGGCTTGTTAACTACTGTAAACTAGAACTCCAAAAATGTCATGGACACTTGTTCAAATAAGGCTGTTACAAACAAATCTCGTAGGGTGAAAGAAGAAAATGGAAACTGTTAAAAGTTTTTCCAAACTGTTTGGTGAGGCTATGTGCTCAGTGCACTGGGCAGTGACCATTGTGGGTCTGGAGGTTCTGTACTGAGTTAAACAATGGGCTGGAGGATGAGTGGAGAGATGGGTGCACACAAGAATTGATGTTCATGCACCTTGGTTGGAAAAGCACCTAGTGTTCTGTTTGCATAGCGAAAGACCCCTTTGGACACATGCCTCGGATAAGGAAGTGACACCCTCTGAGTGTGCGCACACACAAGCATCATCTTCACGTTGGAGCTCAATGACTGAAGTGAGAGGGATTTTGACCTGGGAGGCAGCAAAGGTTAAACAGTTGGCTGAAAGCTCTAAAAATTATCCCCACAGCTGTGGCGAGCTTGCTGGAGGTGAGGAGCAGTTTCGCAGCAAGGACAATGGTGAAGAGAGTTGGTGAAATGGGGCCTTGTTTGGCCCCAGTTTATACTGAGGTAAGGTTTGTGGCAGTTCCTTTGGTGAGGATCATGGCTTGCATGTCATCATAGGACAGGCAGAGGATGGTGACAAATTTCTGAGGGCAGCCAATTTTGAGGGGGATATGCACAAGCCTTCACAGTTTAGATTTATTCATTCACGGGATGCAGGCTTCACTGGCTAGGCCAGCATTTCCTGCCCATCCCTACTTGCCCTTCAGAAGGTGGTGCTGAGCCACCTCCACGGGGCCTCTGATCTTCCCAACCTGGCTTATTTAGTTTCTGACCTTTGACCTCCCCCAATGTCAGCCCCTGATCTTTCCTTTGGCTTCAAATATCCACGGTGATTTTCTCCCAACTCTGATCTTTCCACGGGCCTTCGATCTTTCTTCTGCCGTCTGAACCCCATGCCACAACCGCTCCCCCCAAACCCCCTCCGAACCCTCCATCCCCACACTGCTCCAGCCTCCGATCTTGTCACTTGGCCTCTGATCTGCCTTCTGGCCTGGCGTACCATCCCCCTTTAGCCTGCCAATCCCTTTCTCCCTGATTGCTGCCAGCAGCGCAGAAGACCCACAGCCACCATGACGGAGCCAGCTGGACTCTCGATCTAGATGGTTGAGGCGGGGAAGTGGAGACAAATCATGTTAATCAGCTCCTGCTGTTCAATTTTGCAAGGATCGCAGGAAGTCCGTCCTGCTGGGTTCCCCAGCCTCGTGGCAGCCAGCTCCCTGCTCCCTCTCCACCTCCAACTCAATGACCCTTCATCGGAACTGGAAGCCTTCCACTGTTGGCACTATCCTGTTTTTGTTTCACTGTAATTCGGTCCTGATGTGACATTACAATCAAACTCTTCTCCACAATTTCTAACTGACCTGCTGTGTATTTCCAGCATTTTCAGCTGAGCTGGAGCAGATGGTGACACTGCGCTAGCAATTGATCATAGTTTAGTTTATTTTCTGTGCATCTCCTGCCCAGGTAGTGATTTGTCAAAACACCAGCTTATATTAGCGCAATACCTGTCCTAAGCAGCAAGAATGTCTATTTGTTTAATAAACTCAGGATGTGGGCAAGGCCAGCACTTATTGCCCAGTCTTAGTGGTTTTGCAAAAGTGGTGGTGAGCCAACTTTCTTTTATCGAAAGTATACTTTATTCATAAATCTGTGAGCGGGCGGCACGGTGGCACAGTGGTTAGTGCTGCTGCTTCACAGCGCCAGGGACCCGGGTTCGATTCCCGGTCACTGTCTGTATGGAGTTTGCACGTTCTCTCAATGTCTGCGTCGGTTTCCTCCGGGTGCTCTGGTTTCCTCCCACAATCTGAAAGATGTGCAGGTTAGGTTGATTGGCCATGATAAATTGCCCCTTAGTATCAGGGAGACTAGCTAGGGTAAATGGGGTCACGGGGAGCTGTGTGGGATTGTCGTTGGTGTAGACTCGATGGGCCGAATTGGCTCCTTCTGCACTGGAGGGATTCTATGAACATTACAATCCCACAAAAGCAATAATATTCAGGTTCTTCACGTACATCTGTTAACATTCCGAGATGCTTCAATACAGGAAACGTTTCAGACATTTTACAATTGTTTTACAAATCTAGCAAAGTTATTTTGAAGGTTGTCTACATAGAATGGGTTGAGCTCCGAGGTGATATACATGTAATATTCACTGTATGCATTCAGTGAATCATTCAGCCTGAGGGGGTTCTGCACCCCAAGGTTCACTGTGGTGGAAAGGTCTTCAACAGCTCCTTCATGAACCGTTGCAGATTTCATTCAATCATTTCATTCAATGATTCTAATTGTTCGGTTACTTCAAAGGGCGCTTAAATATTAACCACATCATTGTTTAATTTGATTTGATTTGATTGATTATTGTCACATGTATGAGTTTACAGCGAAACGTATTGTTTCTTGCGTACTATACATACAAAGCATACCGTTCATAGAGAAGGAAACGAGAGAGTGGAGAATGTAGTGTTACAGTCATAGCTAAGGTGTAGAGAAAGCAGCACAAACTGCTACCTCAGAGAACAATAGCCTATCAGAAAGGACGATCTTCAAGGGAACTCCTGAGTTAATGGGGAAAAGGTCAAGTTGCATTGAAACTAGATGCATTTGAGAGGAAGCAAGAAAACCATTTTTGATTTGATTTATTATTGTCACATGTATTAGTATACAGTGAAAAGTGTTGTTTCTTGCACACTATACAGACAAAGCATACTGTTCATAGAGAAGGAAAGGAGAGAGTGCAGAATGTAGTGTTACAGTCATTGCTAAGGTGTAGAGAAAGATCAACTTCGTGCGAGGTAGGTCCATCCAAAAGTCTGATGGCAGCAGGGAAGAAGATGTTCTTGAGTCGGTTGGTACATGATCTTAGACTTTTGGATCTTTTTCCCAATGGAAGAAGGTGGAAGAGAGTGTGTCCGAGGTGCGTGGGGTCCTTGATTATGCTGGCTGCTTTGCCGAGGTAATAGGATGTGTAAACAGAGTCAATGGATGGGAGGCTGGTTTGAGTGATGGACTGGGTTTTGTTCACAACCCTTTGTAGTTTCTTGCAGTCTTGAGCAGAGCAGGAGCCATATCAAGCTGTGATACGAGAAAGAATGCTTTCTATGGTGCATCATTATGGAATTGGCGTCACATATCCACCCAGGCCAGGCATAAGGATGGCAAGTTTCCTTCTCTAAAGAACGTGAACATGTAAATAGCATATCGCAGGTACCCAAATAAGTACACACTACAAAACGTTAGCTTAAAGTAATTACCCAACATGTGGATATGGAACAAACGTTTACTGTCACAATGGACCTGGGTGATTCAGCCAAAGGGAAAGGATTTCTTTTCAATATTTATGATCTCATTAGAAATATGAAGCACAGATTCCCTCCTTCATTCTCAGAAGCCGGAGTAAATCATCCTCACCTCGAAAACTTTGACTTTATATGAGGTGAAATGAGCCAAGGCTGTTTGGATTTTCATTGCGCCATGATGAGATTGCCTATGTGCCAAGAAAAGTAATTTCATCTTTTTTTTACTACAAATGAACATCAGGCCTTCGTGGACTAATAAAGATATTGGCCTCATTATTGGCAGGGCAGCACAGACGGAGGCCAGGGAACGAGCCCTGCCCGTCCGACACTCGATCTCGGGCCTGATTTATATCAGCCATTGACCAAAGGGCGTTTAGATTTGTTCCTTCACCAGCAGTGACCATCGTGTTGGCCGTGGGCCAGGGGAAGAATAACTGGGAGAGAGTACCTCTGGAAGTATCACTGGTTAGGCCCCATGTCGACCTGGCTTTCTTGAATGCTGGTTCTGTTCAAAGGAAGCCAATTTTGTAAAGGAACAACAGGCTCCTTGGCCGGAATTCTCTGCCCGTTCACGCCGGCAGGATTCTCCGGTACCGCCAGCAGCGTGTCCTCGCCTGCGGGTTTCCCATTGGCGTGGGGTGATGTCCGGATGGGCGGCACGGTGGCACAGTGGTTAGCACTGCTGTCTCACTGGGTTCAATTCCCGACTTGGGTCACTGTCTGTGCGGAGTCTGCACATTCTCCCCATGTCTGTGTGGCTTTCCTCCCGGTGCTCCGGCTTCCTCCCACAGTCTGAAAGACGTCCTGGTTAGATGCGTTGGCCATGCTAAATTCTCTCCCTCAGTCTACCCAAACAGGCGCCAGAGTGTGGCGACTCGGAGATTTTCATAATAACTTCATTGCAGTGTTAATGTAAGCCTACTTGCGACATTAATAAATAAACGACAACAACTTATGTCAATGGGAATTCCCATTGACAGTGGCGGGACCAGAGAATCGCGCCACTAGCAAACAACACGCCACCTCCCATCAGCGGAAAACATGCGGCTGGGGGGCCAGAGAATCCCGCCCATGATTTCCATCAGTTTCAGACACAGGTTATGGATGCTGCTTTTGATGCCTGCGTCAGAATGTGAGAAATGGCATTGCTGATTCATAACGTGAACTCACACCCTCTGAATTGGTTCCTTTGTTGACCATTATATGCCCCACAAAATGGGGCACATTACTAAACTTTATGGGTCATTCGAGTATGTAAGTTCATGAACCATCCGTTGACTATCTGAAAAGATGAGGGGTGGAATTTTCTGGTTTTGAGATGAAGGTCGAAATTCAAAGAACAAAGAACAAAGAACAATACAGCACAGGAACAGGCCCTTCGGCCCTCCAAGCCCGCGCCGCTCCCCGGTCCAGGATTGAATCCTGAATCCAGGATCCCCACCCAATTTTCCAGCCTATCTACATACCAATATCCTATCCACCGAGCTGTCCCTCACAGCTACGATGCTTTGTTCATTACAACCTATTAACTTACCCCCACCCCCCCATTCCAGACCATGTGATCTCCAGGGAGAGGCGAAAACCCAGAGTGAAAAACCCCAGGGCCAATATGGGGAAAAAAAAATCTGGGAAATTCCTCTCCGACCCCCTGAGGCGATCGAAACGAGTCCAGGAGATCACAATGGCCCCGATCGGAAAATGCTTCCCAACCCTAGTCATTTCCACTTCCACGAACACCATATGAATCCCCTGCCCCCGAGACAGGTTCTAAACTATCCGCAGTCTCACTCTGTACTGGCACCAGCAAGATGATCGTAGAATGAAGCCTTGAAACGAGAAACCAGGAACAATTAGCCCGCGCCGCTCCCTGGTCCAAACTAGATCACTCTTTTGTATCCCTCCATTCCCACTCCGTTCATATAGCTGTCTAGATAAGTCTTAAACGTTCCCAGTGTGTCCGCCTCCACCACCTTGCCCGGCAACACATTCCAGGCCCCCACGACCCTCTGTGTGAAATATGTCCTTCTGATATCTGTGTTAAACCTCCCCCCCTTCACCTTGAACCTATGACCCCTCGTGAACGTCACCACCGACCCGGGGAAAAGCTTCCCACCGTTCACCCTATCTATGCCTTTCATAATTTTATACACCTCTATTAAGTCTCCCCTCATCCTCCGTCTTTCCAAGGAGAACAACCCCAGTTTCCCCAATCTCTCCTCATAACCAAGCCCCTCCATACCCATTCTCTGACCATTCACGCCCTGCCGCCTTGGCCAATGAGTACAGAGAAATTGCCACTCAACGAAATCTCCGTTCACTGCAGCAAGATCGGAGAATCCGAGCCGTGGATGATGTTGGAGAATCCAGCCCTAAGTGCACTGAGAGGGCTGCTCCGTTAATGCTTTCCTCACTGGCCAGAAAGGCAGGATCCCGCACCAGATTCTGTATTTGGAAGCTTAGTGATTATGCACAAGCAAGTTCCCGTCCAAACCTCCAGGTGGACTGATTCGTCCGGCCACTGTCAGCTGGCGGGTTTCAAGCTCCCGGCGCCATACTTAAACACCAGTCCAGCACACTCAGATCACTCTCTGTGGCCCACTTTCTTCAGGAGGCCCTCCAACATGTTACGAAGCCAGAAACAAAAGACTAGCAACCGCAAGAAGATGGAAGCACCTGCTTTCACCGCCAAGGCCCTCAAGACCCTTATCCCGAGGTGCCCAAGCCCACAGTCATGTGCTCTACCCCAGGGACGGTTCAAAGAAGCACACCAATCTCATCTCTCGGCCTGGAACATCCTTGTCCAGGAGGTCAGCGTGGCTGTCGCCCGCCCACGAAGCACCATGCAGTGTGGGAAGTAGATTCCATGGATATGTGCATGCTGTGCTCAGATGGAAGCATTCTGGTTTGAACCTTTGCAAATCCTAACGTTCAGCCTTCCTCACACTACTGACTGTCCCATTTTAAGATTAACATCCGTGTGATGTCAGCCTCAGTATAACTTGTTACCGGAGTCTTGTGTGTTGTCAGGGAGATGTGTGTAATTCTTTATTCGGAGTGTAAAATGGGTGAGTTCTCAACCCTTAGTCCTCAAAGCGTAGCAATGGCTGAGGAGCACACGTCAGCAATACACTCTCTGCGCATTGGGTTCCTTAACTGATAGCGTCTCAAACCGAAACAGTTAAGCCTGTTTCTCCCATAAGGCCAATGTTTCATTTGCCCAGAATCCAGTCAACTTTCTTCTGAGGTCCTCTTTACCAATAACTTCAATGTGAACTGGCATAAGAACATTTCTTTAGCTTCCGTCCTGATTAATTCTTCACCCTCAGCCCATCATGAGTTAGCCCACAGCTAAAATACCAGAGAATATAAGGCTACGGACCAAGTGGTGGAAAATGAGATGAGAATGGATAGGTGCTTGATGGACGGCACAGACACGATGGGCCGAAGGGCCTCTCTTTGTGCTGTAAAACTCTATATGACTCCATTGTAATATTAACTAGAGGCCACAGTTTTGGCCCAATCTGTACTGGTGAGCATCCCAGCTGAACTTGCAAGTGTCATTGGATCTAATGACTCACAATGAAGTCATCCATTAATTTGCTTAGGCATTAACCACGAGATGTACCAGTCAATCACTTTGGGAATGATGTGCTAGATGTTTGCATGACTCATAGGGAGTGGCTGTTTGCAATGCAGTTTGAACAGTACAAGTGATATCATTCTGCACAGTCAAATGACCAGAACTATTCAAATAGGAGCTGCTGAGGTCATTTGTCAATTCGTGCAATCTCACTAGGTAGGATATAGGATGGTGGTAGTTCTGAAATAAACAATCACGGCTCTTTCAAGTATTGGTTATTGCTGGAATATGGTTCCAATGCAGACACAAACCACCGTCCTGTTTGACTTCAGAGTCCATTGTAATCCTGTTCTGATTCAGCGTTCATACGTGACGATTTTGCAGCATGGCTCACTGATAAGCAATCATAGAACATAGAACATAGAACAGTGCAGCACAGGAACAGGCCCTTCAGCCCACTATGTTGTACTGAACATGACGCCAAATTAAACTAATCCTTTCTGCCTGCCATTGGTCCACATCCCTCTATTCCTTGCATATTTATGTGCTTATCCAAAAGCCCTTAAATGCCCCCATCATATTATCCTGGCAGTGTGTTCCAGACACCTACCAATCTCTGTGTAAAAACTTGCCCCTCACATCTCATTTGAACTTTCCCGCTCTCACCTTAAGTGCATGCCCCCTTGTATTAGAAATTTCAACTCTGGGAAAAAGATTCTGACTGTCAATGCCTCTCATAATTTTATAGACTTCTTTCAGCATGGAGAATTTTCTCCCAAGGGAATTTTTCCCTCAAGAGAACATAGTGTAATAGAAACAAAAAAAAGGTGCACATTTTTATAGCGTCTTTCACGAGCTCGAGATGTTCCGAGGTATTTTTCAATTTAACCTTTATTTAGGCTGATAAGTCAGTCGAGAACCAATTCTCATTTACAGTAACAACCTAGCCAAGAAGCTAAGACTGCAGCAACAGAAATTGTACAATTCACTGAAACACTAAAAGAAATTACACATTAGCAGTGGAAGAGAATTGACAGTTTAGCAAGTACAAATATCGGTCGACAGAGCCTTAATTTTTAAGGGAAAGGCATAAGACCACAAGACATAGGAGCAGAATTAGGCCACTCAGCCCATCGAGTCTGCTCCGCCATTCAATCGTGGCTGATATTTTTCTCATCCCCATTCTCCGGCCTTTTCCCCATAACCCCTGATCCCCTTATTAATCAAGAACCTATCGATCTCTGTCTTAAAGACACTCAATGACCTGGTCTCCACAGAATTCTGCAGCAAAGAGTTCCACAGATTCATCACTCTCTGGCTGAAGAAATTCCTCCTCATCACTGTTTTAAAGGATCCACGCGAATAAAATTAGTTCACTTCAGCTTTAGCTGTACCTCATTCCAGTCTCTGGAAGACACAAGCTTTGCAGCAAATGGAGCATTTTTAATGTGTAACCATTGTTGCAACATGTAGGAAGCAGAGGTCAATTTGCAGACATCAAGGTCCCACAAACAGCAATGTGATCTGTGTCAGTGATGTTGGTTAGTGGATAAATATTGGACAGGGCACTTGGGGGAATTCCCCTGCTCTTCTACAATATAGTGGCGTGGGATTTTTAAAAAACTTATTTAAAGAATGCAGGTTAAATCCAAATAGAAACCTGGAGTCCATGGAGCGATAGAGCACAGAGAGATCTTTTAACTCGGGTTCAATTCTGGTCTTGGGTGACTATCTGTGTGTGTTTGCACGTTCTCCCCGTGTCTGCGTGAGTTTCCTTTGGGTGCTCCGGTTTCCTCCCACACTCCAAAGATGTGCAGGTTAGGTGGATTGGCCATGCTAAATTGTCCCTTAGTGTCCCACGATGTGTAGATTAGATGGATTTGTGGGGTAAACACATGGGATTACAGGGATAGGGCCTGGGTAAAATGCTCTGTTGGAAAGTCCGTGCACACCCAATGGGCCGAATAGCTTCCTCCTGCACTGTAGGGATTCCATCATTCTCTATGGCCCATTGAGCCCGCTCCACCACCCAATATGGTCTTCAATTCCACTTCTCTGCCCCTTCCCCATAACCCTTGATTCCCTGAGAGACCAAAAGTTTGTCTTGCCCAACAAGAGCACAAGAAACATCTCTAGTTATTCCTCACTGTGGACGTTTCTCATCTCCAGTCTGATCTGCACCTTCATTCTGGCTTTGCCATCTTTCCGAAGGCAATCAAATGAAATCCAATATTCTAACTATGGCTTAATCAATATTGTGGGCGGAATTTTCCCGTCCTGCCTGCCACGGGAATCTTAGCGGGCAGGACACAGACCATACAAAGGCCCATTGACCTCGGGTGGGATTTTCCAGTCTTGGGGCGGGTGCAGCCAGAAAATCCCACCCTATATGTAGGTTTGACATCCTCTATCAGCATTTGCCCACTGGGATCAAAATTTTCTGCAAAAATGGCTTTGAATCAAAGGCTAGCTGGCCTTATAATGAATTAAAATGAAGATTGATTCATCAGTGTATCAGTGCATCATTGATGCTGCTAAAAATGCATAAATCACTTTATTGATTAAGTTGAAGTAATAATTGTCAATAATAACAACTAATATATGTAATAAATTATTCTATATATATATATATCAGCTAATATTTGTTGTATAGAGACTAATCATGGAATCAACAGTGCAGAAGGAGGCCATTTGGCCCATCAAGCCGGCACCGACAATAATCCCACCCAGGTCCTATCTCATAGCCTCCCATATTTACCCTCCTAGTTCCCCTGACACTAAGGGACAATTTAGCATGGCCAATCAATCTAACCCACACATCTTTGGAGTGTGGGAGGAAACAGAAGCACTCGGAGGAAACCCACATAGACGTGGGGAGAACGCGCAAATTCCACACAGTCACCCGAGGCTGGAATCGAACCCGGGTCCCTGGCACTATGAGGCAGCAGTGCTAACCACTGTGCCACCCAAATATGAATCAATAATTTAAAGCCAACCTATCCAACATGGTATGCGTTTATACTTTTGTCAATTCCTGGTGGTATTCAGATTTATTTTGTTTGCCAAGAACTCTTTGTCTTTGCATTCTTCTCGAAAAATGGACGAGGATTTGGAGCTCTGCTTTCTTGTTGTCCATTGGTTTTCCAAACGGTCATCACCATGGAGAAAACATATTGGGTGGGACTTTATGGCCTTGCTCGACCCGAGGCCGGAAAATCCCGCCGGAGGTCAATGAAGCTTCCCATGATCCGCCCTTCGCCCGCTCCGATTCCCGGGGCGGGCAGGGCAGTAGAATTCTGGCGATTCTGTCTAAGCATTGCAGCACAGTATGGAAAATATATATGAGCTGATTTTCTTCATGTTTGTGGATTTTTCTCCCTCAATTGCCATGGAAACCTTGCGATTATATGAGGGTCATGGGATTAGACACAAAAAGTGTTGAAATTCGCTTTTCTATTTCTGGTTCAGCATTGGTTAACACAATGACGTAAAATTCGGATTCAAACCACTAATCAAGGAATTAATGGGTTAATAATTTAATTACAACAGCAACCAGAAGAATTTTTGAAAAATTCCAATGTGAAAAATTCCACACTGAACAACAAATCTGCAACTGGCCAAGTTGTCAAACAAATATTTGTTGTGGTGGTGCTGCATTCCTGTACTCACTATTTTTACACAGATATTAGCTTGTTGCAAAAATAACACAAGACGGGAATGTGTTGGGCGAACTCTGCCAATCAGAATATAATTTCACAACTGGCTCAGTCATTTTTCCTGTCTTTCATTTTTCCGCTCTCTGTTTTCCTCCTGATCTATCTTCTGTCGCCTTCTCCACAGCTTCCACTGGCAAGCAACAGTACACTGCTCCCTCTTGGCTGGTACTCATGCCCCTTCGGGGCAACGCCAGACTGAACAGCACGTTCCCAATGGGAGGCCACATGTCTCAGGTGGGATGCTCCACCTAGTGGCGATATTAAGAACCGGCAAAAGCCAGTCGCACACTTGCTACACTTTGCCCTGCTTTTTTGTGTGTCACATGACACCTGTTCTTAATGGAGCAACTTGGCTTCATTTGGTTTTTGCCCTCCTGAATGGCTAAAGGCATGATTCTATTGAGTTCAACTTGTCGGCTGAAGTAAAGGTGGCACAGTGGTTAGCACTTCTGCCTCACAGCGCCAGGGACCCAGCTTCGATTCCAGCCTTGGGTGATTGCCTGTCTGGAGTCTGCACATTCTCCCCGTGTCTGCGTGGGTTTCCTCCGGGTGTGCTTTGGTTTCCTCCCACAGTCCAGAGGTGTGCAGTTAAGTTGATTGGCCATGCTAAATTCTCCCTCAGTGTCAGGGAGAGTAGCAGAGTAAATCCGTGGGGTTGTTGTTGGTGCCGGCTCGATGGGCCGAATGGCCTCCTTCTGCACTGCAAGGTTTTTATGATTCTAAAGGTGAACTTTGTTAATAGGTTGACTTTTTGCTGAGTATCTCCTCCAGCACTGTTATTTGAAATCATCCCAGCTATCTATAAACTGAGCCCATTCATTGCCCAGGCAGCCACTTACGGACCAACTTGACTCATTGGGCAAACTGGAAGTAGTTAGGGCAAGTCATAATTAAAAATGTATCAGCTTGTAGGCTTTCTAAAAGCAAAGATCCAGGAAATACTCTCGAGAAGAAATTGAAGTTATTTATTTTGTCGAAGGTATAATAAAAATGCCCTCCATCTCCAGTTAGTCAGCATTATTTCAAGGTCACATCATTGTACTTCCTGCATTTCTCCATATTTCAAACAATGGCTGCACTTCAAATCTACTGAATTGGCTGCAGGGTGCTATAGGGCATCTTGCGGTCGCAAGAGGTGCTATGTAAATGCAAGTCCTTTTTTTAGTCGTGGCATTTGACTTAAAAGATGTGGCACCAAAGCATAGTTAATTATAGAATCCCTACAGTGCAGAAGGAGGCCATTTGACCCATCGAGTCTGCACTGACCACAATCCCACCCAGGCCCTATCCCCACAACCCCATGCATTTACCCTAGCTAGTTCCTCCTGATACTAAGGGGCAATTTAGCATGGCCAATCCACCTAACCTGCACATCTTTGGACTGTGGGAGGAAACCCGAGCACCCGGAGGAAACCCATGCAGACACGGGGAGAATGTGCAAACTCCACACAGAGAGTGACCCAAGACAGGAATTGAACCCAGGTCCCTG
Source organism: Mustelus asterias (assembly GCF_964213995.1). Lineage (NCBI taxonomy): Eukaryota > Metazoa > Chordata > Chondrichthyes > Carcharhiniformes > Triakidae > Mustelus > Mustelus asterias. Next base: position 32,190,011 of record NC_135802.1, read on the forward strand.
GCGTTGTGAGGCAGCAGTGCTAACCACTGTTCCACCATGCCGCCCAGAGCTTAATCCTATATATGGCCTGAGTCAGGGGTTTCCAGTTGAACTATGCAGGTATGCCTTGCATTAATTGCGATGTCAACAATATTAACCATGTGCTGTGCAGTCTGAACTCAAAGTTGTTCAAAATCAAGCAAAGGAATCAATTAAAGAAGCAGGGATGGGTTTGGAAGTTCAGCTGTGTAGGCCCAGACAGGGGCTCAGTCAGCATTGCTGCAAAGCCACTGTAGAATCTCCTTCATCATGCCCCATTACATGGGCGACACGGTGGTTAACACTGCTGCCTCACAGTGCCAGGAGCTCAGGCTCAACTCTGGCCTTGGGTGACTGTCTGTGTGGAGTTTGCACATTCTCCCCGTATCTGCATGGGTTTCCTCCAGATACTCCGGTTTCTGCCCACACTCCAAAGATGTGTGGGTTAGGTTGATTGGCCACGCTAAATTGCCCCTTAGTGTCAGAGTGACTCGCGGGTAAATATATGGGGCTACAGGGATAGGGCCTGGTGGGATTGTTGTCGGTGCAGGCTCAATGGGCCAAATGACCTCTTTCTGCACCGTAAGGATTCTATGATTCTATCACAAGCACACGTTGCATTTTTAAAAACCACACACATTTTGCCTTCAACAATAAATCAAGTACCAGCTGGATTCTGTTGGCAGTGATCGTGCCTCTGAGTCAGAAGATTCAGGCATCACTCCAGCAGTTGAGAATATAATGGAAGACTGACACTTGTAATGCAGTGCTGAGGGAGCGCCGATGGGTTACAGAGGCTGCTCTTTGGATCAAATATTAACTCAAGGGGTGGGATTTTCCAGCCGTGCTCACCCCAAGGCTGGAAATTCCCTTCCGAATTCAACGGGCCTTTGCAGGGTCCGCCGAATTTTCTGTCCCTATGATTCCCGTGGTGGGTGAAACGGGAAAATTCCACCTAAGGTCTTTTTCAGTTTGGTGTGAAAGATTCCAGTTGAAAGAAAAAGAGGGAGATCTTTGGACAGACCAGCCAGCTTTTCTCCCTCGACCAAAATCTGGCTATTTACCTTATTGTTGCCTGTGGGACTTTGCTGTGTGCCTACCCCATAGCACCAGAAAGAACAAGCCTACCTTCACCAAACATCTTATTCCATTCTTGGGATGCGCCAAAGTGCTTTGTAACCAATTACCTACATTTTGAAAGGCATCCACTTTGGACAAATATACCAGCCGTTTAGTACACAGCAAAACCCTCCAGGCAGTCAATGTGATGAATGATCAGTTAATCTGGTTTTGGTGGTACTTGAGGGAGCAATGTTGTCCAGCATACCCACAAAAACTCACTGCAGGTGAGTAACTCGCCTTTGTGAAGCACTTTGAGAGATTTTTATCAGATGTGATAAAATGCTCCATGGGCCATACAGCTGGGCAGGAGGTCACTTAGAATTATAGAATCCCTACAGTGCAGAAGGAGGCCATTCGACCCATCAAGCCTGAGCCGACAATGATCCCACCCAGGGCCTATCCCTGTAACCCTATATATTAAGCCTGCTAACCCCCCTGACATTAATGGACAAATTATCATTGCCAATCCACCTAACTCGGACATCTTTGGACAGTGGGAGGAAACACACGGAGAATGTGCAGACTCCGCACAGTGATCCAAGCTGGGAATTGAACCTGGATCCCTGGCGCTGTGAGGCAGCAGTGCTGACCAATGTGCCACCGTGCTGCCCACTTGACCCATCACCATGCCATGAATCTGTATCACGCAGTGTATCCCAAATCCCAGCAACTTGGTGTGTAAAAATCGAACTTTAAATCCATGGTTAGCAATCTCGTTAGCAATCTTTCAGCCATTGAAAATAGTTTCCCCATTTGTTCTCTGAACTCGTCATCATTTTAAATGCCTCCATCAAATCTCCTCTGAACCTTCTTCGCGTGGAGAAGAACTGCCTCACCTTTATGATAATTACCAATCATTAGACACTTTTAGGTTTGTTCAGAGAGGACAAAGCCATTGCCTCCATCGCTTCAGCGAGGGTACAATGCTGGGTCTTGCTGTTAGTGGCGTATGACTGAATGTTCCAACAAAAACCAGCCACTGACACTGCCAATGTGGATGCTTTAAGCTGCCTTACTTTGCCACAGTGCCCAAGAAATTGTACTTTCTCTTAACTTTGCCAGTACTTTTAAAAAATTTATTCATGGGACATGGGCATCGCTGGCTGGCCAACATTTATTGCCCATCCTTAGTCGCCCTTGAGAAGGTGGTGGTGAGCTGCGTTCTTGACTCGCTGCGGTCTACATGCTGCGGGTTGACTCACAATGCCGTTAGGGAGGGAATTCCAGGACTTTGACCCAGCAACTGTGAAGGAACGGCGATATATTTCCAAGTCAGGATGGTGAGTGGCTTGGGGGGAACTTGCAGATGGTGATGTTCCCATGTATCTGCTGCCCTTGTCCCTCTAGATGGAAGTGGTTGTGGGTTTGTAAGGTGCTGTCTAAGGATCTTTGGTGAATTGCTGCAGTGCATCTTGTAGATAGTACACACTGCTGCTACTGAGTGTCGGTGGTGGAGAGAGTGGATGTTTGTAGTTGTGGCGCCAATCAAGTGGGGCTGCTTTGTCCTGGATGGTATCGGCACAATGAATCAGGTTGAAGACACATAGGAACCCAATTTTGTCTGGAGTCAAATGGATGGTCCTTCACTGTTGGCAACACGACAGGTCCGACAGGTCCAAACAATTTCAACCCTTCCAAAACAGAAAGGATGAGCTGAGTTGCGAGGATGCAGTACTGTTTGGGGAGCCAGGTTGGTAGTTCCAGCCCTTGCTCGGACAACACACTTACAATTGCATTGTGTACATCCTGGTATGATGAAAATGAAAATGTTAGCCCAGAGTTACATATGATGGTCCCGGGTTGCTGAAGAGATTGAAGACCTTGTTAGACACTGCGACAAGTCTCAAGTACAGCAAAGTTTATCATCCTCCGCTCTTCTGCGTCTGCAGGAATGACCAAATCTGCTATGGGTGCAACTCCATGTTGGGAAACGTGGGCTGCAGCGGGTAAAAGTCACTTTGCACATGATCTAGCTGCCCATGGGGTTTCCCCCAACACCTCGAAAGGAGCAAAGGTTAAATCCAGAGGGGGGCAGGGTCATGTTGAGCAATCAATGTTTTTTTTCCCATCTTTGATCCCCGTCTCCTACATGCACTGATAGCTGCCTTCCCTTCACCCTTGACCCCTGCAAGAATGGATACCCACCTTCCTCCATCCCTGACCCCTGCATGCACTGACACCTGCCTTCCTCGACTCCTGACCCCTCCAAGCAGCGATACCCACCTTCCTCAACCCCTGACCCCAGCAAGCACTGACACTTGCCTTCCTTGACCTCTGACCCCTGCATGCACTGACACCTGCCTTCCTCAACCCTTGACCCCTGGAAGAACTGACTTCCCCACTACACGACCAAATTCTTTCATGACCACAAAGCGCTTTGGGACATCTTAGGTTGTGAAAAGTCGGATAGAAAGAGCAGTTCTTTCTTTAGAATGTAATATATCATTATGAGTGCATTACAGCAGTCAGGGTATGATTTATGACATTATCAGAACTGCTGCCGTGATCATTGTCAGCAGAAAGGCAGCAAAGCAGAAACAGTTCAGAGGTCAAAGCACAGACTGCAATGTGCAATAACTAAAAGTTAAGCGGGGAGCCGATGGATTGAACCTTCCCAACACTGCCTCACAGATCTACTCAACGCAGGCGGCATTCTACCATTTAATTAACAATTATGGAGCAGAACAGGACTGTGGGGATGATCTGGAAGATGGTGCAACAGGTTAAAGAGAAGAAAAACACTGTTCGTTCAATGAGGCCTCCCTCATCCGGGGCAAACCGACGCGCTGACTTTCCAGCCTATCTTCCAGCTTACTCTGTGACTGCCCAACCTCCCCTCACAGCGGTGCACACTGTAAAGGGCAGGCTGAATGCCTTCAGAGATCAGATGCCAGCATTAGCAGCAGATACAAATTGGATTCTGGAAACAGAAAATTGCTTTGCTAGTTAGGCTCATGGCCCTGTTATTCGGGAAGCCTCACAGCAATTAGAGTGAATATCATTAGTGAAGGGATTAGGAGCTGTCCAACGCTGATGCCAGCAGGACCAGCCCAAGTACACCTGCAGTCGACTTTGACCTCTGCTGTGTGCCAGCCAGAACAGGTCTTAAAGTCAATGTGATGCGGCAAACGGTGATTTTATGTATTCATAATGATTTAACGATGAACCAAAGTGTTCTTTCTTAATCGCAACCAGGGAAAGCTGCAAGCTAAGTTCTATCTTTTCAAATCACCTTAAATTTGAGTTTGCAAATTGCACCTCGATATGGTGGAGGTACCTCCCCACAAAAAAACAATACCGAACTATCAAGGTTAACGGTCCCAGGTTTAATTTGGTAGCCTGTGCTTCATTAGTTGTTATCAGGGAGGAATTGGGAAATATTCTCTTGTTAGTGCTGTTCAGTCAGTGCTATAAAGAAGGAAAAATAAGAGACCTGTGTTCCCACCCCTGTTACTTTGAGCAGTGCTGTAAAATGAATGTGCTGCTCAGGCTGGATATGAAGAATAATGTCTGTTAGTCAGGGGGACGGTTACCTGACCTATTGAGGGCAAAATTGGGTTGTGTGGCTTCTGCTTTTTAAACCCTGTGAGAAAGGTCAATGAGACAATGGCTGGAATTCTCGTCAAGTCTGAAAACCTCCACACTTTAGCCAAAATGATGCTGGGGTCCCGATTCTTGAAGTCCCGTCTCCCAAAATGTGCACAGTTCTGGTCACCCTATTATAGAAAGGATGTTATTAAACTAGAAAGAGTGCAGAAAAGATTTACTGGGATGCTACTGGGACTTGATGGCTTGAGTTATAAGGAGAGGCTGGATAGACTGGGACTTTTTTCCCTGGAGCGTAGGAGGCGTAGGGGTGATCTCATAAAGGTCTATAAAATAATGAGGGGCATAGATCAGCTAGAGAGTCAATATCTTTTCTCAAAGGTAGGGGAGTCTGAAATTAGAAGGCATAGGTTTAGGTTTAAGAGAGAGGAGAGAAACAAAAGAGCCCAAAGGAGCAATTTTTTCACGCAGTGGGTGGTGAGTGTCTGGAATGAGCTGTCAGAGGCAGCAGTAGAGATGGGTACAATTTTGTCTTTAAAAAGCATTTAGACAGTTACATGGGTAAAATGGGTATAGAGGGATATGGGCCAAATGCGGGCAATTGGGAGTCGCTTAGTGGTAAAGAAAATGGTCAGCATGGACAAGTTGGGCTGAAGGGCCTGTTTCCATGCTGTAAACCTCTATGACTTTATGAAACCCGTCATTTTTGCCGGGTGGTGGGGAACAAAGCAGCGTGATGCTGTCAATATCCATGGTTCACAGAGGCAGCAACACATTGAAACATGCAGCTCCCTTCAGATAGGCCCAATTTTGTTTTTGGGATTTCCAAAGCACCACTCAGGAACTTTAGACATTTGAAGAAAAGGTCTAAGCCTGCTGAAGTTGTTTAGACAGGTAAGGTATCCCTTGGGAGAAGTCCAGTGCTCCTTTGGGAGAGTTCAGGTACCTTTGGGGTTGTTAAAAGTAGACATAAATGTGTGTTAAAAGTTGATAAGCTCTGTGGAGCCGTAAAGCTGTCAAATCATTTAAATCCTCAGGCCCTTTAATTTTTTGATTAAAAACCATGCAGTCTGCAGTTAAAAAAATGGTGCTTGCTATTTCACTGTTTGTTACTGTAAGCGTGAGGGATATCATTAAAGGTTTAGTGCTGCTTGACTGCTTCCTTAATCTATCATTATCACAGTCAGGGGCCTGTAAATTCAATTTGATTGGCATTTCCAAGTCATTATAAAGAAATTAGTGATGTTTGATGAAGAGAATGGGGATGAAAAAAAATCAGCCATGATTGAATGGCAGAGCAGACTCGATGGACTGAGTGGCCTAATTCTGCTCCTATGTCTTATGGTCTTATGATGTGGGCTATGAATAGAAATGTTTCTTTTTATATGGGATTAAGTACTTGAAAGGATTTAAATGTTACAAATGAGAGTGTTTTTTTGAATATAGTGAAGCCTGCAATAAACATTTAGAGCTTTATTTTATTTCATTTCACCATGGCCCTTGAGGTCTGCCATTGTGGACAATTGGTGAGTTGAATGCAGGGTGTAAGTACAAATAGTGGTGGGCATGGGAAATCGATTGGAATGGTGGGTCCCTGATGGAGACGACAATCAATTCCACTTTGGAAAGGATTGTGTCCAAGCTCTGCTCAAAATCCTCTGCCAATGGACTCCTCAATGCAACTTAACATTAAGCTACGTTTGGTAGGTTTTCCAGATCACAAAGCATCTGTTTATATAAACCCATCAAACTTCTTCTGAAGGCTGGGCCATCAAATCCCTCATTAAGTCCTCTGAACTATTTTGCTTTCACACACAGTGTCAGTCCCTGACCCAGGGGTTATGAGTGTGAGATTAAGTGTCTTTGTCTCTGTGATTGTCAGAGATTATTGGCAGGTTGATGAGAAGGTATTGAGCTCTTGAGCAATGGATGAGGCTCATGGTCTAGTTGGCAGGATATGCCACTTGAAGATGAACTCATTTACCTTGACAACACATGTCAGATCATTAAACGTCTTCCTGCACTGCATCTCTGTTCTTTGAGTAACACTTCTGACATTGACCTTTAATGTTATTTCTTCCCAATTATTCCTGTGCATGTGTCTGGAGGGCCTCTGACCCCTGATGTTATTAGAACATCTCCCCTTCTTTTCATCTCTCCCAGTAAGATCTCTGGGCTTTGTCTGAAAACCTTGCTGCTCACTCTCTTGCCTGTTCAGCCTTTGTTCAAAGTATCGCACCCCAGTTTTCTTTTTGCAAAGAAAACCTCCCAGCATTTCTTGCAGCCACAATACACCTGCTCCCTCCCCATTTAAGAAGTACAGGTTGCCTTTAACTAGCATTAACCACTCATGATATTGAAGCCCTTTGCTGATCATAGAATCACAGAATTGTTATGGAGGAGGAGGCCATTTGGCCCGTTGTGTCTGCACCGGTTCTGCAAATGAGCATCATGACTGAGTGTCATTCTCCTCATACCCCTGCACATATTTTCTATTCAAGTAATCATCCAATGCCCTCTTGAATGCCTCAATTGAACCTTCCTCCACCACACTTCCAGCAGTTCATTCCAAACCCGAACCACTCGCTGTGTGAAAAAGTTTTTTCTCACAACACATTTGCTTCTTTTGACCTCTTGGTTCTTGATGCTTTTCCAAGCGGGAACTGTCTCCCAATCTCTGCTCTGATTTTGCACATCTCGACCAAATCTTCTCTTAGCCTTCTTCTCTCCAAGGAGAACAGTCCCAACTTTTCTCATCTACCCTAGAACTGAAGTTTCTCATCCCTGCAATTATTCTTATAACCCTCCTCTGCACTCCCTCCAATGCGTTCATATCCTTCCTATAATGTGGTGCCCAAAACTATGCACTATATTCCGCTGAGGTCTAACTAATGTCTTGTTCAGCATAACCTCCTTGCTCTTATACTCTATGCTCCTATTAATAATGACCAGAATACCATCTGCATTATGAACTGCTTTCTCCACCTGTCCTGCCACCTTCAATAATGTATTCACTTATACACCCGTGTTTCAGATTCCAGCATCCGCCGTATTTTGCCCTTATCACATGTACACCCAGGTCCCTCTGCTCCTGCACCCCTTCCCAAATGTACCCCTTGTTTAATATTGATGCAGTCAGCTATTGAAGAGCATGCTGACTTAAGAGCGTGCTGCTTTCAATGTCATATATATGCACCGTGTTACTTGTGTACCGTAACCACCATCCCCCCTCCCCTCCCCCCACCATCCCCCGGCCCCCCGCCATTTGTTTTGGCAGTTAGCCACTGTGCCCCTCACTTTCTTTTAATTAGAATTCAATTTGAATTGCTGAAACAAGCAGTTTGATTTGCGCAACTGAAGTCTAACTATAAAAAGAATAATGATGCTTTAAATGACTGAGCATTTGTGGCAATGCTGAGAAAAATGTGGGAATCAGCTTCCCGATGCACTGGTATTGGTTGGTTTTACACATTCTTGAGCTTGTACAGATTCACATGTTTTAATAGCTTCCTCCAGTAGTTCATATAATTTATATTTCAGTTTCACAATGTTACAGGGGATTGCGCATTAGACCTGTTAAGTTGCACATAAATGGGATTAATGGTCGATGCAAGTATCTGCTCGCTATCATACGTAGAATCATAATCCCCCATATTAGTAATAAAAATGAGACATCACTAACTTTATTAACTAAGACATATTTATACATGTGATAAAGTGTCCCCCTTAATTGCACAGATAGTTTTGTGTAATATTGTCAGTATTGTTAGAGAACTGACAAGGGCTTATACAAGGGTTTCAAAGGTCCGTAAGCTTACTTGGATACAAGCGTTACGTTAAGCTGCTGCCATAACTCATTAAGAATGAAGTCACTTGTTTTTAGCACATTTCACCTCCATAGGATGTCACCGCACAATGAATACCTGCTGAAGTGCTGTTGTTTTGGTAAAAGCAGCAGCCAATTAGGTGTAAATCTGAAGCTTCAGCTCGACACTGGAGCTCAGAGTACAACATCACCCTGCTCAGGCTGCACCAGAATGGTCTTTCCTGAAAATTTCAAAGCAAACGGACCCCCCCCCAAGGAAAGATCCTCTGAAACCGAGCAACATCATGCTAACGGCAGGCAGCAGAACCGAGATCCAACAGCAGGGAACAGCCCAGGTTGAAGGGACACATAAAGGAAAAAAGCAAGGTTTGTGAATGTAGGTCAGTCCATCACGCAAACCAGCCTCCCATCCATTGACTCCGTCCACACTTCCCACTGCCTCGTCCATCAAACGAGGGGGAAGCGTCCAGGAGGCCAGAAATGGCTGTGCCAAATGTGTTAACGTCATGCCAATCATGACATTGATATTTAAATTGGCTTCTGGGCACAAAGCCCATTGCGTTAGCAAAACAGGGCCAGGAAGATGCCGGTTTGTGCCTGGCGCAAAAGCCTCACACGCTATCTTCCCTGCTCGCTGAGATGGTTGATGGGCGCAGTGGGCCGGAAAGACTGCACCTATACCTTTTACATCCTTCCTTCGATTAAATCTCATGATGAGCGACTGTAACGATGTCCCCAAATCTCAGGCCAAAGATAAATAAAGTTTGAAAGAAAATGTTGCCTTGTCAGGGAGCTGATCAACAATCTGAAGTGTTAACTCCACTTCTCCCTCCGCAGATGCTGCCAGTCCTGCTGAGTATTCCCAGCATTTTCTGTTTTGATTTAAGAGGGCCTTTGGTGACCACAACTGATGTTTAAAACCCACTTAAGGCTGAGAATTCATCACAAAACATTGGTGGTAAAGAGATGCAATCATACTGTCCACATTTGCTGGCTTTCCAATAACTAAGTAAGCTCCTGCAAGCGTGTATCATCATATTATTAGCATGAGAGCATGCCAGGCACAATTTTTACTCAATCATTTCCATGTAGCAAGCACAAACTTGGCTTCTATTGTTCAAACTGTAGATTCACTCATTCCACACTTGCTTCCAATTTGATTAATGTTATTGTCGTTTCCCGTTGAAAGAAAAAAAAGTCAGGATGTTACAAAAAGGAGAGAGAAAAAATAAAATTCATGGACTGGAATATTCCATCCAGATAGTCTTTTCACTTTAGAATCACATTTTTCACTGCCACATTCCCTTACATCACAACAGTGACCACAAAATTACTTCATTGTCTGGAATTGAGACCCTGAGATCATGAAGGGCACAAGATAAATGCAAGAATTTTGTTTCTTTCAAAGCAAAATTACTCAATTGGCTATGAGGTACATTGTGATATCCTAAATGCTGACTATAATTGGGAGATGTTCCCTTCTTATCTCCAAGGCAATAAACACCAGTGCCCTGCAAGGCACAGCCCCTTACTACACTCCTTATACACCTGTGACGCTGTGGCCAAATTCCCCTTCAACACGATTTTCAAGTTTGCTGAAGACACCACCGTAGTGGGTCGGATCTCAAACAATGATGAGACACAGTACAGGAATGAGATAGAGAATCTGGTGAATTGGTGCAACGACAATAATCTCTCCCTCAATGTCAGTAAAATGAAGGAGATGGTCATTGACTTTAGGAAGCGTAGTGGAGGACTTGCCCCTATCAACATCAATGGGGATGAAGTGGAAATAGTCAAGGGCTTCAAGTTTCTAGATATCCAGATCACCAACAACCTGTCTTGGTCTCTCCATGCTGACGCTATAGTTAAGAAAGCCCACCGACGCCTCTACTTTCTCAGGAGGCTAAGGAAATGTGGCATGTCTGCTACGACTCTCATCAACGTTTACAGATGCACCATAGCAAGCACTCTTTCTGGATATATCACAGCTTGGTATGGCTCCTACTCTGACCAAGACCGCAAGAAACTACAAAGGATTGTGAATGAAGCCCAATCCATCACACAAACCAGATCCCCATGCATTGACTCCGTCTACACTTCACGCTGCCTCGGAAAAGTATAATCAAGGAAAAGTTTTGTTTTAAAACATTTTGAAGGGATATATAGAAGGTTATGCAAGGTAAGAAATTAAAATTTTTAACGTTTCAATCTCAACTCCTTACCCGACCCCAAACTGCCCACTTCTGTAAGTTTTTCGGGCAACACCAACACATATAAGGACTGTAAAATGCACATTGGCCATTTAAATGGTAGAAGTGGCCACATTTGGCTGCAGAAACTGGCTGTTTTCTCCCAGCAGGCTCAGCCCTGCCTGTGTGCAGAAAGGGTGCCTCCAGTCAAATTCACAAACGGTCAGGGTCCAGACAGGCTGCTGATTAGATTAACTGAATCACAAAGGGAGCAGATGACGTCACCAGACCAGACCCGCATCGACATTGGAAGATCGATACCAGCCACAATGTACCTGGATAAGATACAATAGATATGATAATGGGGCTATCCAGCAGTAAGGAGAAACCCATCTCCATGATGGGAAAGCAATCTGTAAGCCCCGGTAAAGTGATTAGGAACATCGATGGGCCATTCATACTGGACAAGGCAGTCTCAGCCGTTTGTGATTTCAATAGACTGTGCTATCACTGAGGCTGATAGCGATCCAGGACCATTGTTCTTGCAATTGCCGGTGGGGGCAGAGCTCACGGGACTTTTGAAATCTGAACTTTAAGAAGTGTGGCTTCGCAGCCATTCTCACTCTTTCTCTTCGGACCCACATGGCAACTCCCTCACCCTCCTGAACCGCATTGCAGACGGCAGTTTTCCAGCACACAGCCAGCAGGTCAAGGTCGGCTCAACTGAGTATTTCCTAGTAATTCGTGAAGTTCCCGAGGGTAACATAGCAGTGGAGACTTTTGTGGGAATGGTGGGTGCATGAACCTTTTCATAGTATAAGATATTGCTAACACTGTTTAAAGTTAGAATTTACGTTTTGCCCGTTTAGTTTTGTTCCCATAGTCATAGTTATAGAGTATAAGATACCTATATGTTGTTTTCTGGTGTTGATGAGGTTTAATTTTGGTGTTTAATAAAATATATATGATTTGAAGCTCGATTGGAGCCCATCTTGCTCTTTCATTTTCTCATCAGCTATCTCAGGTCCGGTCACATTTTAATATCCCTTACCATAATTCCGGAGTCGAGAACCGAGGGTACTCTGGGCGATTCGAACCCACCCACTCAGGAAAGCCTGCCAGGTAGTGGATAGGCAGCAGTTTCCTTTTCTCTCTCTTGGGGGCGCTACTCTAGTGAAGTAGGCGCAAGGTGGCCGTTGTTCCATCGGCGAGAGAGAGAATCACTCGGGCATTGGTGGGGTTTGGGTAACGGAGAACCAAACCTAAAATAAGCCCACCAGTGGAGTTAAAAAGAGGGAGCCCGCTACACTTCCCATTTTAATGGTGTGAGCCAGAAGGTGGGTGACCAATGCCCTCTCAGAGCACCTGCCAGTCATAATGATTTTTCAGGAAGGCCATGTGCTTCCACCTTAACATACCTTTCATTTTTAAAAAATTATCTCAGCTTGTTTTCCCGGATCCTCAGGAAACCCTGAGACAAGGAGAAGAGATAAGTGTTCCCCAAGGTTTCTTTACTGCACAGTTTGTGGACTAGGAGGGGTTTCCACTAGGCCCTAGAAGCAAACCCAGTAATCCCTCCCTGCAATCCAACAATGCACCCATCTCCACAAACGTCAGTGTGTCCTGTCCTTGAAGATCCTCCCCCACTTGCTGCAATCTCCATAACCCCACACCCTCTCCCCACCCCCCCAACTCCATGTCTTCCTCCCGCATCATGATAACTCATCCCAATCACAAAACCCTGAATGTAATCTCTCCTGGATCACTCATCCCCCTTGCTGTGAGACCTTCCCCATTGCCCACGATCTCCCCCCAATCTCCCACGATCATTTTCCTCCAGTCATCACCACCCCTCTCCCCCCACCCACCGCCCACCCGTGATCTCTCTCCCTGACTATGCTCTCTCCTCCCCCGCAATCTCTCACTCCTCCCTGCCTGACCATTGATCCCTTCCCCCCAGCCCCCACAGTCAGAGCCAGTGCCCACCCCCCAATGGCGATCGGCAGCATCTAAATGAACAAACCCTCCCCCCCACCCCCCACCCCTCCTTGAGGTGGCATAGGTGAGGGAGGCAACCACCTCTCTTCAGCAATTAGGAAAGCTTTCTGCTGATCGAGTCTAAAGTCTTGCCAAGAACTTGCCCCTGATTAATGGATCGAATGCTTCTTTCTGAAGGGACAGTAAACATGCACAGTGCCACAGTGGTTAGCACTGTTGCCTCACAGTGCCAGGGTTCGATTCCCGTTTTGGATCGCTGTCGGTGCGGAGTCTGCACGTTCTCCCTGCGTCTGCGTGGGTTTCTTCCGGGTGCTCCAGTTTCCTCCCAATGTCCGAAAGACTTGATCTGATTTATTATTGTCATATGTATTAGCATACAGTGAAAACTATTGTTTGTTGCACACTATACAGACAAAACATACCGTTCATAGAGAAAGAAACGAGAGAGTGCAGAATGTAGTGTTACAGTCATAGCTAGGTTGTAGAGAAAGATGAACTTAATGCAAGGTAAGTCCATTCAAAAGTCTGACAGCAGCAGAGAAGAAACTATTCTTGAGTCAGTTGGTACGTGACTTCAGACTTTTGTATCTTTTTCCCGAAGGAAGAAGGTGGAAGAGAGAATGTCCGGGGTGCGTGAGATCCTTAATTATGCTGGCTGCTTTGCCGAGGCAGTGGGAAATGCAGACAGTCAATGGATGGGAGGCTGGTTTGTGTGATGGATTGGGCTACATTCATGATCTTCAGTAGTTCCTTGCGCTCTTGGGCAGAGCAGGAACCATACCAAGCTGTGATACAACCAGAAAGAATGCTTTCTATGGTGCATCTGTAGAAGTTGGTGAGAGTTGTAGATGACATGCCAAATTTCCTTAGTCTTCTGAGAAAGTAGAGGCGTTGGTGGGTTTTCTTAACTATAGTGTCGGCATGGGGGGACCAGGACAGGTTGTTGGTAATCTGGACACTTGAAAACTTGAAGCTCTCGACCCTTTCTACTTCATCCCCATTGATGTAGACAGGGGCATGCTGGTTAGGCACATTGGCCATGCTAAATTCTCCCTCAGTGTACCCGAACAGGCACTGGAGTGTGGCGACTAGGGGATTTTCACAGTAACTTCATTGCAGTGTTAATGTAAGCCTACTTGTGACACTAATAAATTAACTTAAACTGAACGCAGGCCTGAGATCATTAAACAGCTGGAGGAACGCAAGGCCAACTTCTCAAGGACACTCTAAATTGGAGCAATAAAACAGGGCTGTTTGCTCATTCGGGACACAAAAAAATGCCAACAGCAGCTTTTAGTCAGATTGTATTGAGCTTACATTTGCCATTGATCTAAAATGGCCGCGTCACGTGGGGTGAGGGGGAGGTTGCGTAATTTTGACCATGTGTAGTCATTGATAGTGGATCCGCCCACAACCTGCTTTATACCTCACCCGATTTTTATTTCCATTTAAGTTACAAGGTTAAGAATAAAAGTTGCGAGTGACGTAAAATCTGCCACTGATTTAGTTATCACCCATTTTGCACTGTTGCATGAAGTCAAATCTCACCCCTGTTGGTGTGTTGACTGCACCAAAACTTTTGACGCCAGACTCGAAATTAGACAGACGATCTGGCACCTAGCAGTGACTGCAACAGAGAACTTATCTCTGGGTGATGTTCCAAGTTGCCATATTGGTGTCTTCTAATTCGGTGGCCATTGCCGGAATTGCAGGAGAATGGGGATGAGAAAAACATCAGACATGATTGAAAGGTTGGGCAGACTCGATGGGCCGAGTGGCCTAGTTCTGCTCCGATGTCTTATGGCCTTATGGTCTTATAATTCTACCGTCCCGCCCGCCACTAGAAACGGAGCAGGCGAGGGGCGGAGAATGGGAAAACCCCTTGACCTTGAGTGGGATTTTATGGTTTTGGGACGAGCAAGGCGGTAAAATCCCACCCCATTTGTTTTTGAAACTATTCAACTTGTATATTCCATGATTGTCAGTTTGGATTGAGCAAACGCGAGGGAGTGCAGCACAGTCAGAGGTGCAGGCCTCTGGAAGAGATGTTAAAGTGATGCCCCATCCATCTGTTCAGGTGGATGCAAAAGATCCCAACATGGCCATCATTGTGGAGAAGTGCAGGAGAGTTATCCCCAGTGTCCTGGTCAATGTTTCTCCCTCAATTCATATCCAAGAGACAGATTACCTGGCTATTACCACATTATTGTTCATGGGAGCTTGCTGTCAGCCTAAGGGCTGCTAGGTTTCTTACAATTCAGCAGTGACGACATTTCAGAAATAATTCATTGGCTGTAAGGTGCTTTGAGACATCCAGTGTCCATGAATAGCGCCATGTCAATGCAATTCTTTCTATTTTTATTTTACTTCCGTAAGACCACCTATGTCAGATTCCTATTTATTGACCACAGCTCAGCCTTCAACACCATTATTCCTGGGAAAGTCATCCCCAAACTCTGTGGCCTGGGCCTCGGCTCCTCCCTCTGCGACTGGATCCTGAACTTCCTATTTCACAGACTACAATCAATATGGATAAGCAACAACACCTCCTCCACGATCATCCTCAACACCGGTGCCCCACAAGGCTGTGTTCTCAGCCCCCTACTATACTCCTTATACACCTTTGACTGTGTGGCCAAATTCTCCTCTAATTCCATTTTCAAGTTTGTTGATGACACCACTGTAGTGGGTCGGATCTCAAACAATGATGAGACAAAGTACAGGAAAGAGACTGAGGATCTGGTGAACTGGTGCAGTGACAATAATCTCTCCCTCAATGTCAACAAAACTAAGGAGATTGTCATCGACTTCAACAAGTGTAGAGGAGAACATGCCCCCATCTACATCAACAGGGACGAAGTAGGAATGGTCGAGAGCTTCAAGTTTTTAGGTGTCCAGATCACCAACAACCTGTCCTGGTCCCCCCATGCTGACACTATAGTTAAGAAAGCCCACCAACGCCTCTCCTTTCTCAGAAGACGAAGGAAATTTGGCATGTCAGCTATGACTCTCACCAACTTTTACAGATGCACCATAGAAAGCATTCTTTCTGGTTGTATCACAGCTTGGTTTGGCTCCTGCTCTGCTGAAGACTACAAGAAGCTGCAAAAAGTCGTGAATGTAGCCCAATCCATCACCCAAACCAGCCTCCCATCCATTAACTCTGCCTACACTTTCTGTTGCCTTGGCAAAGTGGCCAGCATAATTAAAGACCCCGCGCACCCTGGACATTCTCTCTTCCACCTTCATCCATCGGGAAAAAGATACAAAAGTCTGAGGTCACATACTGACCGACTCAAGAACAGCTTCTTCCCTGCTGCCATCAGACTTTTGAATGGACCTACCTTATATTAAGCTGATCTTTCTCTGCACCCTAGCTATGACTGCAACACTACATTCTGCACTCTCTTGTTTCCTTCGCTATGAACAGTTTGCTTTGTCTGTATAGCGTGCAAGAAACGTTACTTTTCTCTGTATACGAATACACGTGACAATAGTAAACAAATCAAATCAAATCAAAAACCACTGTTGATCTTGATGGCTTTGTTATAGGTCAGCATGGTGTCACAGTGGTTAGCACTGCTGCCTCACAGTGGCAGGGACTTTGGGTGACTTTCTGTACGGAGTTTGCACATTCTCCCCGTGTCTGTGTG
Source organism: Mustelus asterias (assembly GCF_964213995.1). NCBI lineage: Eukaryota > Metazoa > Chordata > Chondrichthyes > Carcharhiniformes > Triakidae > Mustelus > Mustelus asterias. The sequence continues at coordinate 32,206,366 of NC_135802.1, forward strand.
GGTTTCCTCCGGGTGCTCCGGTTTCCTCCCACAGTCCAAAAGATGAGCAGGTCAGACGGATTGGCTATGCTAAATTGCCCCTTAGTGTCCCAAGATATAGAGGTTAGATGGATTGGTAAATGTGTGAGGTTACACGGATAAGGCAGGGCAGAGGGCCGAGGTAAGATATTCTGTCAGAGAATCGATGCAGACTCGATGGGCCAAATGGTCTCCTGCAGCACTGTGGGGATCCTATGATTGTGCACCAATGAAAATTTGATGCAAGCTTAATTTTTAAATCTCCTTGGGTTCAGAGGTTCAGATTCTGGCACTATATCCCAACAAATTAGGTACGCTAACTTTACCTCTCCAGCTCGGAATGCTTGGGGCCAAGTCGTTGCTAGATTTCGGAGTTTTCTGGACAAAAGAATAACATTAGAATGCCTAACCACAAATGTGCAAAAAGGAAAGCACTGGATACAAATATTTACCTGAAGCATAAAACAGTGATAAAATGTTAGAAAACAGGAATTAGAATTATTTAGTTACCCAGATATTGTATCCTCCATGTTTCTGCTCCTAAAGTATTGTACTAAATGATGCCTTGAGTTGCTTGGGTCTGCTGGAAAAACATCTGGACAACTAGGCCGGATTTCTCCCATCCCGTCTGCGGGTGGTCAGTGGGGGGAGGGAGGGGGGGTGGTGTTGGGGGTGCGGATCATGTAAAAGTTTATCGAAGTCGGGCGGGTATTTCCGGTTTTCAGGCGAGCGCTGCCGGAGAATCCCACCCTGGTGTTTCCGAACAATATATTTTCAACCTAGAGTGGTTACAATGTATCATTGCCTGACATTCGAACCGGAATGATGTCCGTGGGTTTTCTTGCTTCCTCTCAAATGCATCTAGCTTCAACGTAATTTGACCTCTTCTCCATTAACTCAGGAGTTCCCTTGAAGATCCTCCTTTCTCATAGGCTGTTGTTCTCTGAGGTAGCAATTTGTGCTTCTCTAATCATTAAATACCATGGAACATTGAACAGGCTGGGGCTCCTTTCTCTTGAAATGAGAAATGTGAGACGGCTTTAACGTGAATAAAGGGCTTGATAGGGTAGGTGTAGGGAGGATGTTACCATTTGTGGGGTGTCCAAAACCAGGGGTCATTCACATAAGCTAGTCACTAATAAATTCAATAAAGAATTCAGGAGAAATTCTTCACTTCGAAAGTGGTGGTAATGTGAAACTCAGTAAACATGAAGCGGTTGAGGCAAAGGAAAGCCAAATATGCACCTGAAGGAGAGATGAACAGAAGGATACGCTGATCAAATGAGATTGAATAAGGTGCGTGGAGGCACACATTTCAGTGTTGACCTGTTCTGCCAAATTACTGCATCATCTTTGTAATTTAAAGTGCATTTACTCTTTGGCTGATGATTGCACTTTATACTTGATTTGATCCGAAGCACACAGCGTCTCCAGGTCCCTCACAATAAAATGGCCCAATTAATCTGTCATCTCAATATCATCCTGAGGAGAATGATGTTTCTGGTAATCTTGTGGTCATCACCCATAACATGATGATGCTGATGGTCAGTAACAGCCTCACTACAGACTTGCAACCACCAGTCTCCATTGAAATTGCCTGATTGGTTAAGCATTAAGTATTGTAACTGGATCTTTTGTCTCCTTATCATATTCTGGTTAATTATTTAATTGGTTGTGCATTATCAAGCATTATGGCTCGTTCAATTGGCATTAATTTCTTTTTAGCTCTCCAGCAACAACGCACAAGGCAGCAGAGTGGCACTTGCGATCGGTGCACTTTACTCCATTAGCAGAAAACAAATTCCTGGAAGAATGAGTCGAAGTGCTTTATATTTAACAAATTAACATTATCCAAAATAAAAATCAGAATTTCACTGCCAGTCAGTTTGCCTCAATGTAACCAAGGCGAAGACTAACAAGTAATACACTTTCTTGGTAAGCTGAAGTAATTTCCTCTGACAAAGCAGATGAATAAATCAAAGGCATGTGCGGATTACGCATTAATTTGTGGGGTTTTTTTCAACATCTTTATTTCATTTATGTGGCGTCTCTGCCTGGAATTCGCAGAGTTTGAATTATCATCAACACCCGATGTAGTCACATCGCTATCACAAATAACTTCACATCTGGATCACTTGATTCCCCATTGGGTTGAGTAATCAAGCATGGGACAAGAGAGTCTCCATAGAAAATTGGGAGATAGTCTACCTAAAAAATAGTTTTAAGTTTATTTATTAGTGTCACAAGTCAGCTTATAGTAACACTGCAATGAAGTTACTGTGAAAATCCCCTTGTCTATTCAGGTACACTGAGGGAGAATTTAACATGGCCAATGCCCCTAACCAGCACGTCTTTCGGACTGTGGAAGGAAACCGGAGCACCCGGAGGAAACCCATACAGACATGGGGAGAACGAGCAGTCTCCGCACAGACAGTGACCCAAGCCAGGAATCGAACCTGGGTCCCTGATGCTGTGAGGCAGCAGTGCTAACCACTGTGCCACAGAGCTGCCCTCATAGTGGGCCTATTGGTTTTTTGTGATCAATTATTTGAGAGAAAAACTCTCGTGTAATTGTAGATTCTGTAGTCTACAGCATGATAGTAAGATTAAAGGTCACACTACTGGTGAGGAAATGAAATATTCTGCAGATAAATCTCCAAGATTCACTGAAATAATAAAATTAATAACTTCAGTTCCAGTTTACAGTAATATGAAGTAATATAATCAAATGAAGCCAATATCATTATGAGCTTTGAAGAAGTATCATTAGATTCAGAAAGAATGTTCCTGGTGATGGAGGAGTCCAGAAGTAGGGTCATAGTTTGGGAATAAGGGATAAAATTTTTAGGACTGAGGTGAGGAGACATTTCTTCACCAGAGGGTGGGGAATGTGTGGAATTCACTACCACAGAATGTAGTTGAGGCCAAAACATTGTCAGTTTTCAAGGGGCTAATGGGATCAAGGGATATGGCGGAGTCGGGATCAAGATATTGAATTTGATGATCGGCCATGATCAACATGAATGGCGGAGCAGGCTCGAAGGGTTGAATAACCGACTCCTGTTTCTAGTTTCTGTATTTCTATGTTTCTATATCATAACCAATGTACTAAATAGCATTGCCTTTTTTTACCCATTGTGCTTTTATAACTTCAGTAAGAAGTCTCACAACGCCAGGTTAAAGTCCAACAGGTTTATTCGGCAGCACAAGCTTTCGGAGTCTCGCTCATTCATCAGGTGAGTGAGGACTTGTGTTCACAAACAGGGCATACACAGACTCAGACTCAATTTACAAGATAATGGTTGGAATGCGAGTCTTTACGGGTAATCAAGTCTTAAAGGTACAGACAATGTGAATGGAGAGAGGGCCAAGCACAAGTTAAAGAGACGTGTATTGTCTCCAGACAGGGCAGTTAGTGAGATTTTGCAAGCCCAGGCAAGTCATGGGGGTTACAGATAGTGTGACATGAACCCAAGATCCCGGTTGAGGCCATCCTCATGTGTGCAGAACTTGGCTATCAGTTTCTGCTCAGCATCAGCTCAGCGCTGTGTAAGGCAGTGTATATGGTGCCAATTAAGTGGGCTGCTTTGCCTCAAATGGTATTGAGCTTCTTGAGTGTTGTTGGAGCTGCACTCATCCAGGCAAGTGGGGAGTATTCCATCACACTCCTGACTTGTGCCTTGTAGATGGTGGACAGGCTTTGGGGACTCAGGAGGTGAGTTCCTCACTGCAGAATTCCTAGCCTCTGACCTGCTCTTGTAGCCACAGTCTTTGTATGGCCAGTTCAGTTTCTGCTTAATGGTAACAACTTTCAGCTATCGTAATGCCATTGAATGTCAAAGGCTGATGGCTAGATTCTTTCATGTTGGAGATGGTCATTGTCTGACATTTGTATGGTGTAAATGTTACTTGCCACTCATCAGCCCAAGCTTGAGTGTTATCCAGATCTTGCTGCATATGGACACAGATTGCTTCAGTATCTGTGGAGTTGTGAATGGTGCTGAACATTGTGCAATCATCAACAAGCATCCTGCTTCTGACATTATGCTGGAAGGAAGGTCATTGATGAAGAATCTGAAGCTGATTCGGCCGAGGATACTCCCTTGAGGAACTCCTGCAGTGATGTACGAGAGCTGAGATGATTGACTTCCAACAGCCACAACCATCTTCCTGTGTTCCAGGTATTATGTGGAGGTTTTCCCCTGATTCCCATCAACTTCAGTTTTGCTAGGGTTCCTTGATGCCATCCAGTACTTGCTCAACTATACCTTGATGTCATGGACTACCCCGTCACATTAGGTTCTATTTCTGGGCTGGTAACTGTTAGCAACAGGGTGAATGAATGAGACGGGGAGCGGATAAATTTGTAGTGATGCCTCCCAATGAAAATAGTCCTGGAATCTCCTCTTCTGGGCATCTATCTACGAAAGTTGCATTTTTGCTTTATAGAGATAAAGACAATGACAAAGCATAATGACTCCATGAGTCCACTGTGAATAAAACCATGCTTTATTGCATAAAATGAAAATAAACAATGACCACAAGCCTGTGGTGAACACAACAGGTCCCAACCGGGATTAAAAGGATAATAGACCCACTCAGGGTCTTGCTTTATATAGGGCTCACTATACGAGCTCCACCTGGTTGACTAATTACCAGTCCTCAGGGAGCTTGTATTCAATGAGTCCAACTGGGGGATCAATTAGTGATCCCCCATGCATATCATGGGGGCTATTGCACAAAGAGCTTTAGACAGATGAGATGAGCGCTACTCCTGTTCTGCCTCATTTCAGGCTGCGCCTAGTTTACCTTGGAGAATAATACATTGGAAAGCTTTATTCACTTCTCCAGCTGTTCTACATAAATCCAATGAGACTGCAAAATTTCCAACTTCTCTATATCCTACTGCATGAGATATTACACTTCAGGATCCTTCTTCATCAAGGTGTTAACAACCTGTTGACTGGTAATTGGTTGGCATGGTGGCACAGCACCAGGGACCCAGGTTCGAGTCCCGACTTGGGTCACTGTCTGTGCGGAGTCTGCACGTCCTCCTGTGTCTGCGTAGGTTTCTTCTGGGTGCTCTAGTTTCCTCCCATAGTCCGAAAGACATGCTGGTTGGGTGCATTGGCCATGCTAAATTCTCTCTCAGTGCACCCAAACAGGTGCCGGAGTGTGGCGACTTGGGAATTTTCACCGTAACTTCATCGCAGTGTTAATGTAAGCCTACTTGTGACAATAATAAATAAATAAATAATTGTCTGCCCGTTGCCTGTCTTGGTTTGGTACAACAAACTTGCCCTGCACTAAGAGGGAAAAGTTGAAATGATCTGTAATAAACAAACTCTAAACTTTTGGCTGGAACCCCTGATGACATTTTCATTTTAAATGCTTTCTTTGCATTGACCAAAGGTGTTGGAACAATTGAAGCTTACATAACTGAGACTGGTGGCTTTCTGTGTGTTACTCAGTGCTTTTTAATCATTCATTTTAGATTTGCAGAATTCAGTGACTCTCACCTCCATATCTATTTCATATTCTAAGTCTGGTGCTCATTTCAGTAAAATCTGGTGTGATTATCAGGTACTGTGACGTAGCCGACCTAACCTCAGGGAGTCACACTAACATCACTTCAGAAATAGAATAAAACCTGTCAAGTGGAAGATTGCCATTTACTTTGAGAAATAATTATACATTTTGCCTGCATTAAACTGTCTATCTTGCTCAACACAGCACGAGCCTTTCACTCCATCATTTAATTATTTCCCTACATATGCTAATGTTTTCACGCCATTGATTGGACCTGTCACACCATTGGTTAAAGCTTTTACTCGATGGTTAACACCTTCATTCCATTGGTTTAATTCTTTCAGTTGTCTAAGGCCTTCTGTCCAGGAATTCCCTCTCTCCAACCTTTCTATCTTGCTTTCCTCCTTGAAGACATTCCTTACAATCAACCTTTTTGACCAAGCTTTTGGACATTTTTAAAAATTCATTCTTGGGACATGCCTGTCACTGGCTGGCCAGCATTTATTGCCCATCCCTGTTGTCCAAGGGCAGCTGAAAGCCAACCACATTGCTGTGGCTCTGGAGTCACGTGTAGGCCAAACCAGGTAAGGATGGCAGATTTCCTCCCCTAAAGGACATTAGTGAACCAGATGGGTTTTTTTAACAATCGGCAATCGACAAAGGGCAGCACGGTGTCACAGTGGTTAGCACTGCTGCCTAACAGCGCCAGGGTTCAATTCTGGCCTTGGGCCACTGTCTGTGTGGAGTTTGCACGTTCTCCCCGTCTCTGTGTGGGTTTCCTCCAGGTGCTCCGGTTTCCTTCCACAGTCCAAAAATATGCGGGTTGGGTTGATTGGCCATGCTAAAATTGCTCCTTAGTGTCAGGGGGATTAGGAGAGTAATATTTGAGGTTACGGGGATAGGTCCTGGGTGGGATTGTTGTTGGTGCAGACTCGATAGGCCGAATGACCTCTTTCTGAACTGTAGGGATTCTAGATTCTATGATTCTATGACAATGGTTTCATAGTCATCAGTAGATTCTTAATTCCAGATATTTTTTATTAAATTCAAATTCCACCGTTTGATGTGGTGGGATTCGAACCTGGATCCCCAGGACATTAGCTGAGTTTCTGATTAATAGTCTGGTGATTATACCACGGCCTCCCCATGTGACTTAATATCTCCTTATGTGGCACGGTGATAAATTTGCTTTTATAACGTTCCTCTAAAGCATCTTGGTACGTGTTATTACATTAAAGGTGCTATATGAATATAAGTTGTTAATGCTGTTCTTTCCTTTTTCACAGAGTTTGCTTTTCTCCAAATGGTTGAAACTTATCTTTAAAGTCGCCAAGCAGTGCCCACCTTTCTTGGAGACCGGCGATGGGCAAACATTTCCACCAACAGTCTGTGGTGCCTAACTGTGCTCCAAATAATGGGCAATGAGATCTCGGAGCAACGAATTGTCACAATGCTTAGGGTCATTAGCTGTGTCAGCAAACAAGGCCAGGGATGGTAAACTTTATTACTCTACTTGAAACTCCACTTCATCTCCCCTCAGCTAAATCTATCTGAGTAGCCCTCTGATCTCTTCTTCACTATATGGTTATCCCTTAAACACATCTATACTATTTGTTTCAATCACTCCCTGTGATAGCAAGTTCCACACTTGCAACACTCTTCGATTATAGAGGTTTCCTAGAATCATGGAATCCCTACAGTGCAGAAAGAGGCCATTTGGCCCATCGAGTCTGCACCAACAATAATCCCACCCAGGTCCTATCCCCGTAACCCCACATATTTACACTGCTAATCCCCCTGTCACTAAGGGGCAATTTACCATGGCCAATCCACTAAATCTACATACTTTGGACTGTGGGAGGAAACCAGAGCACCCGGAGGAAACCCATACAGACACAGGGAGGATGAGCAAACTCCACACAGACAGTGACCTGAGCCCGGAATCGAATCTGGTCCTTGGTGCTGTGAGTTTCTCCTGAATTCCCTATCATATTTCTTGTTGATTTTATTGGTGGCCTTTAGTTATGCTCTTCCGCCCAAGAGGAAATATTCTCTCGGTATCCACTCTGTCAAGACATTTCATCGTTTTAAAGATTTCCATTAGGTCACCCTCACCCTTCATTTTTTTTAAGATAAAGGAGACTTAACACTCAGGGCGGAACGATGGCACAGTGGTTAGCACTGCTGCCTCATAGCTCAAGGGACCCGGGTTCAATTCCCAGCTTGGGTCACTGTATGTGGAGTCTGTATGTTCTCCTCGTGTCTGCGTGGGTTTCTTCCGGGTGCTCCAGTTTTCTCCTACAGTCCAAAGATGTGCGGGTTCGGTGGATTGGCCATGCTAAATTGCCCCTTAGTGTCAGGGAATTAGCGAGGGTAAACGCATGGGGCTATGGGGATAGGACCTGGGTGGGATTGTGGTTGGTGTAGACTCGATGGGCAGAATGGCCTCCTTCTGCATTGTAGGATTCCATGATTCTATATTCATCCTTTCCTGATATATATACCCCGGCATTTCTGGCATTCACTTCATGAAATATTAACACTCTTTGTTGAGGATCTTGTATTCAGGGCTTGGATCACGGATATTTGACTCCCACAAGCCTACATGATAGAATTTAGAATTGTCAAACATCTGTTGTGTCCTCTAATGTTGCCATTCTAACCAAGTGCTCAGATTTTTGCTCTCATTTGCTCGTGCCCAACTAAATGCATTATTTGTACTTAAGATATCATTAGGTTATAAACTACTTCTGAGCAAAATCCAGCGCGTATATAGTTTAACGGCTTCCTCACTAATAGACCAAATACATCCTGAAATGTCAAATGAGCGCAGGGTGCAATGTGTTTTCTGTTACCCAGTCCCCTGGTCCACTTGATGGATTCTTCCGACACTAATGTTCCTTCGGAACTTCGACTTAAACAGGACTGCACAGAACTGTAAATACCCTGAAGCCAGGAAATGTAAAGGCTTAATTGAACCACGGAGCTCTCCGGGGAAGTGTCACATGCATCTTCATGTACAAATGGAAAAACAGCCAAAAGAATATGGACTGAGTTCCCGTGTGACTCAGCAAGTTTATGTATCAAGTCGAAAAGCAGAAAATGCTTGCAAATCCTTGGCAGCATCTGTGGAGAGAGAGAGAGAGAAACAGAGTTTTTAGTCTGGTGGCTTCCAACAAAAGTTTTTTCATTTATTAGTGTCACACAAGTAGACTTACATTAACACTGCAATGAAGTTACTGTGAAAATCCCCCACTCTCCGGCGCCCGATCGGGTACACTGAGGGGGGAATTTCACATGGCCAATGCATCTATCCAGCATGTCTTTCAGACGGTGGGAGGAAACTGGAGCACCCGGAGGAAACCCACGCAGACTCGAGTAGAACGTGCAGACTCCGCACAGTGACCAAGCCGGAAATTGAACCCTGGTCCCTGGGGTTGTGAGGCAGCTGCGCCACGCTGTGCTACTGTACCACCCTGGTGACTCTGCCTTGACGATATGCGTCAATGTGACTATCCTGCAATTGCCCACATATTGTTACATATTCACAGGTTTCATCTAGAATTGCTCCCGCAGCTGTATTTTACGGGGGGAGGGCGGACAGGCAGCTGATTGGTTGCTGTCAGGGGATTAGTGAGGCAGGTGATGCTGTTGCCATGGTGTTAGCCATTGGTGCTATCGGTGCAAAGTGTACTCCAGTACGGTGACCTCCTGGCCTCCCCCACTACAAGCCCGCAGTGAGGCTGCCAGGGGTCACCACCCCATATGGTATTGGGGTTGGGGGAGTATGGAGGGGGTCTGGGCCCATCAGCTGTTGGTAAGATGCCAGGGAGCAGCAGGACAAGGCCTCCAAGTGGCTCGTACGGCCTCTGGACAGTACAGCTGTCCTCCATCTTCCCTGCCACTGGGAGGTTGGCAATCAGTGAGATGATGAGAAGTCTCACAACACCAGGTTAAAGTCCAACAGGTTTATTCGGCAGCACAAGCTTTCGGAGCGTCGCTCCTTCATCAGGTGAGTGAGGACTTGTGTTCACAAACAGGGCATATACAGACACAAACTCAATTTACAAGATAATGGTTGGAAATCCCCTAGTCTTATCTTGTAAATTGAGTTTGTGTCTGTATATGCCCTGTTTGTGAACACAAGTCCTCACTCACCTGATGAAGGAGCAGCGCTCCGAAAGCTTGTGCTGCCGAATAAACCTGTTGAACCTTAACCTGGTGTTATGAGACTTCTTACTGTGCTTACCCCAGTCCAATGCTGGCATCTCCACATCAGTGAGATGACCAGCATGCCACCTCGGCCTCCCCTCGCCATTTTACATGCCCCAGACACCTCCCAGCCTGTCCCCAAAGAACTGCTAAAATTCCAGTCTAACATTTCAGGCCAATAATCTGTCACCAGAACTAATGATGCATTCACTGAGCAGTTGTGTCACAGAAGTGAGTAGGATACCAGCTTTGATCCCTGGTATGTGGCATTCAGCCAACCCTGGGTGGCAGGAAAAAGAACTGAAATTCCTCTTAATGGTTTAAGGAGGGCAAACTTGGCTGGAATTCTGCAGGTTATCTTTAGACACCAAGAGAAGCCTAATGAGTGAACATCAGCTGACGGCCAGAGTAGGCTCAGCTTGATTTAGCCTTGAACCCCACATTGCCTAAATCAGATAATGTTACAGCACATAAAGAAGCAATCCTAAGTGAAGCATATATTCTCACATATGAATTAAGAGCAGGAGAAAGCCACTTAGCCCCTCGAGCCTGCTCCGCCATTCAATAAGATGATGGCTGATCTGATTGTAACCCCAACTCCACATTCCCTGCTACCCCACTCCCCTGATAATCTTACACCTCCTTGTTAATTGAGAATCTATCCAGCTCTGCCCTAAAAATATTCAGAGATCCTCCACTGCCTTTTGAGGAAGAGGTTTCCAGTGAATGTTTCGCAACAAAATGGGTTAATAATGGGATAGCCAGTGTGTTGCACTTATCAAATGTCATGGAGATTATATAAGAAGTGAATAATTGAATAGAAAATGGGAGCGTGGTGGACATAGTTTTTTTCAAAAGACAAAATGTGCAGAGGCGGCATGGTGGCACAGTGGTTAGCACTGCTGCCTCATAGCACCAGGGACCCGGGTTTGATTCCCGGCTTAGGTCACGGTCTGTGTGGAGTTTGCATGTTCTCCCCGTGTCCGCGTGTGTTTCCTCCAGATGCTCCGGTTTCCTCCCACACTCCAAAGATGTGCGGATTTGGTTGATAGGCCATGCTAAATCGCCCCTCAGTGTCAGGGGGACTAGCAGGGTAAATACGCGGGGTTACAGGGATACGGCCTGGGTGGGGATTGTTGGTGCAGGCTTGATGTACTGAATGGCCTCCTTATGCACTGTAGGATTCTATGATTCCACAACATTCAGGAGGCAGATTCACAAGAGATTCTTAAAAACAATATTGAGTATAATGGTAGTTGAATGGAAAGTTGGTTGACAGACCGTTTCCAGCCAGAATGGTGCTTGTAATGGGTTTGTTCTAAAAGACTGCTGATGGTGGAGCATATCTGGGTTCATCAGGGATCCAGCCCTAACATGGGGTCAAATGGGCCAGAGTCTATCAACCAAATTGGCATCTTATATGTGTTTTTTTCTATTAATCTCTTGCTTCATTCTTGTAGGGGAGTCTAAAACTAGAGGGCATAGATTTAAGGTGAAAGGGGAGAGATACAAAAGGGGCAATTTTTTCACTCGGAGGGTGGTGAGTGTCTGGAACGAGCTGCCGAGGCAGTAGTAGAGGTGGGTACAATTTTGTCTTTTAAAAAGCATTTAGACAGTTGCATGGGTAATGTTGTTATAGAGGGATATGGGCCAAATGTGGGCAATTGGGACTAGCTTAGTGGTAAAAACTGGGCGGCATGGACAAGTTGGGCCGAAGGGCCTGTTTCCATGCTGTAAACCTCTATGACTCTATGACTGTTTATGGGCATGTTCACAGCTAATCACGCTCCAAATTATTTCTTCAGGTCGGATGTTTTAATTTCAGATTTTCAGCAGTGCTTTGTTTCTTTCCACAGATGCTAACTGACCTGCTGAGGGTTTGCTGTCTTTGGCTGGAAATCTCCGACCTTGTTCGCCCCGTTCCTGCTGCCAGCAAGAAGAGAGAATTGGGCGCTCAGCCAAATCTTCTTTCACTGCAGCGGGACCGGAGAATCTCAGCCGCGGGCGAGGTCGGAGAATCCTGGTCTTTGTCTCACGCTCCATGTCATCCATGTCATCCAATGCTCTGCACTTTAACCTCATTCAATAAGTATTGCACCTTTGGTGAATCCATGAAAACACAAAATGCACTGTTTTCTTAATCAAAACATCCCATCGTTTTCTCAAAGAAGTCCATTGTGTTTATCAATATGACTGGTGTTTCAGTCTAACCTTAATAACCCAATGTCTTTCGAAACGCAGTTATTTTTACCACACCTTGAAAGCTGACCCACCACTGATGTTTCTCTGACTAAGTAAAAGGCCAGCACAGTGGCACAGTGGTCAGCACTGCTGCTTTACAGCATCAGGGATGTGGGTTTGATTCCGGCCTAGGGTAACTGTCTGTGTGCAGTTTGCACGCTCTCCCCATGTCTGTGTGGGTTTCCTCCGGGTGTTCCGGTTTCCTCCCACAGTCCAAAGATGTGTGGGCTCGGTGCATTGGCCATGCTAAATTGACCTAGTGTCAGGGGGATTAGCAGGGTAAATATGTGGGGTTACGGGATAAGGACTGAGTGGGATTGTTGTCGGTGAGGGCTTGATATGCTGAATGGCCTCCTTCTGCACTGTAGGGATTCTGTGATTCTATATGTTATCCTTTTCTTGCCTGTGTGAACAGGGTATCGTTGGCTGGGCCAGCATTTATTGCCCATCGCTAATTGCCCTTCAACTAGCGGGCTTGCAAGTCCATTTTGGAGGGCATTTAAGAGCCAACCACATGGCTGTGGATCTGAAGCCACATGTTGGCCAGGTATGGATGACAGATTCCCTAAAGGACATTAGTGAAGAACTAGATGGGGTTTTACGACATTTGACAATGGTTTCATGATCATTGTGTGAAGTTTCGGTGTCCTTATCTGAGGAAGAATGTCCTTGCTATAAAGGGAGTACAACGAAGATTTACTAGGCAGATTTCTGGGATGGCAGGTCTGTCACATGAGGAGAGACTAAGTCGGTTTGTATTATATTCACTGGAGTTGAGAAAAGTTAAGGGGATTTCATAGAAGCTTATAAAATTCTAACAGGGTTAGACAGGGTAGATTCAGAAAGAATGTTCCCAATGGTGAGGGAGTCCAGAACTAGAGGATAAGGGGTAAACCTTTTAGAACTGAGGTGAGGAGAAATTTCTTCACCCAGAGGGTGGTGAATGTGTGGAATTCACTACCACAGAAAGTAGTTGAGGCCAAAACGCTGGCTGATTTCAAGAAATTAGATATAGCTCTAGGGGCTAAAGGGATAAAGGGATATGGGGGGGAGGTGGGATCAGGATATTGAATTTGATGATCAGCCATTATCAAGATGAATGGCAGAGCAGGCTCAAAGGGCCGAATGGCCTCCTCCTGCTTCTAGTTTCTATGTGTCGATCATTTGACTTTTTAATTCAGATTTTTATTGAATTCAAATTTCACCATCTGCCATGGTGGGATTCGAACCCGAGTCCTGAGCATATTACCCCAGGGTTTACTAGTCTAGTGAAAATATGACATGGGAAGCCATCCAGTCCACTGACACAATTTTCATATTGTGGCATCTTAGGAAGATTGTGGTATTTCCTCACCATTCCAGGATGTCTGTCTACAAAGTCTTGTGCTCCATCACTTTTTGTCCCATCGAGTGGCACAGTGGTTGGCACTGCTTCCGCGCAGTGCCAGGGTTCAAACTGTCTCTGTGGGGTCTGCACATTCTCCCCGTGTCTTCGTGGGTTTCCTCTGGGTGCTCCGGTTTCCTCCCACAGTCTGAAAGATGTGCTGGTTAGGTGAATTTGCCATGTTAAATTGCCCATTAGTGTCCCAAGATATGTAGGCTCGGGGGATTAGCTAGGTAAATATGTGGTACTGGGATAGAGCCTGGGTGGGATGCTCTGTTGGAGAGTTGGTGCAGACTCGATGGGTTGAATGGCCTCCTTCTGCACTATCGGGATTCTTTTTCAAAGTTTATTTATTAGTGTAACTTAACATAGAATCATAGAAATCATAGAAACCCTACAGCACAGAAAGAGGCCATTCGGCCCATCGAGTCTGCACCGATCACAATCCCACCCAGGCCCTACCCCCATATATTTTACCCACTAATCCCTCTAACCTAGGCATCTCAGGACACTAAGGGACAATTTTGGCATGGCCAATCAACCTAACCCGCACATCTTTGGACTGTGGGAGGAAACCGGAGCACCCGGAGGAAACCCACGCAGACACGAGGAGAATGTGCAAACTCCACACAGACAGTGACCCAAGCTGGGAATCGAACCCAGGTCCCTGGAGCTGTGAAGCAGCAGTGCTAACCACTGTAACACTGCAATGAAATTACTGTGAAAATCCCCTAGTCACCACACTCCAGCGCCTGTTCGGGTACACTGAGGGAGAATTTAGCACGACCAATGCACCTAACCAGCATGTCTTTCGGACTGTGGGAGGAAACCGGAGCACCCGGAAGAAATCCACACAGACACGGGGCGAATGTGCAGACTCCGTACAGACAGTGACCCGAGCTGGGGATTGAACCCAGGTCCCTGGCGCTGTGAGGCAGCAGTGTTAACCACTGTGCCACCGTGTTCTGTGGGTGGTTCAACATTACTTCTTTACATATAGAACGGAGAGGTGGAAAACATGGGAGTTCAAAATTGCGTTGCAAAATAATTAACCACCTCGAAAGAATATTCTGTAAAATGAGGTGACACTTGTAAGTTTCTATAGAAACAAAGGTGAGAGAAAAATCACCACGCTCACTTCAGCGCTGATTTCTGTCACATTCTGTGCAATTATCACCATCTGTGAAGCAGCTGATCTATCCTTGGGGAATCATGTTAATCACACCTCAGTGATATCGCACCAATTCAGGCAGCTTTCAACCCACCACCTCAGGAAATAATGATGCATTTCAGCTGCATTAAACTGTCTGCAATGTTTTATACACCATGTCGGAGTTCTTGTTATTTTTCCATATGCTAACACCGGCTCAGATCCGCGGCCTGAGTCCTCACTCTGATTGTCGGAAGGCTCCTTTACACCTGGAATTCTTGCTCTGTGAATACTGAGCCTGAGCGATGTGACCCGTTGTGTACTGATCCATTCAGTGTTAAATGCCTTTAAGTGGTTGGCACTACAGCGCCAGAGACCCAGGTTCAATTCCAGCCTCGGGTCACTGTCTGTGTGGAGTCTGCACGTTCTCCCCGTGTCTGCGTGGGTTTCCTCTGGGTGCTCCGGTTTCCTCCCACGGTCCACAGATGTGCGGGTTAGGTGGATTGGCCACGCTAAATTCTCCCTCGGTGTCAGGGGGATTAGCAGGGTTAATAGGTGTGGTTACGGGGATAGGGCCTGGCTGAGATTGTTGTTGGTGCAGACTCGAAGGACCAAATGGCCTCCTTCTGCAGGCAGAGTGGCAGTAGACCCCCCCCTTTCCCCTCACTGATCTCAGGCGGAGTGGCAGCGGACCCCCCCTTTCCCCTCACTGATCTCAGGCGGAGTGGCAGCGGACCCCCCCTTTCCCCTCACTGATCTCAGGCGGAGTGGCAGCGGACCCCCCCTTTCCCCTCACTGATCACAGGCAGAGTGGTAGTTGCCCCCCCCCCCCCTTCCCCCTCACTGATCTCAGGCGGAGTGACAGCGGAACCCCGCCTTCCCTCCCTCTCCCGAACCAATCTCAAGCAAAGAGCCGTCAGACGCTCGGCACTTACCTCCTCACTAACTGGAGCGCCTGAATTGGACTTCTGTAGAGCATGCTTGTATCACACCGATTCTGAAAGGGTGAACGCTGTGGTAAAGAGTGAACGCGGTGGTACAGGGTGAACGCGGTGGTAAAGGGTGAAGTACTGGTAAGGTTGAGTGTGAAGCCCATTAAGTAAATGCATTTAAATGGCCGTCACACACGTTTCAGGCATGGACCCAATCGCGGCAATTTTTGGGCCTTGATAAAGGGGGAACTGGCGAGGAGGTGGGTGCGGATCGCGCTACTCACCTCACACCCAACTTTACCAAGTTCTCACGCCCGAAAACAGCTGTAACGCTATGATAAAATCAGGCCCTTAGTGTCCCAAAGATGTGTAGGTTAGGGGGATTAGTCATGGTAAATATGTGGGGTTACAGGGTAATCTGGGTAAGAATTGGGGCAGACTCAATGGGCCGAATGGCCTCCTTCTGCACTGTAGGAATTCTGTGATTCTATGAAATAGCTTGCTGCATTTGTATTTGCTGCCAGATTCAACATACAACAGTGATTCAGTCACACTGAGGGGTAAAGGATACCTTTGGATAACTGATCCATTTTCCCACACTTTGCAAATTAGCTGTGGTGAAAAGTTTTCATCTGAGTTCTAATAGATACAATTCATTCTAAACGGCAGATGGGTGTCCAGACTTCAGCAGCAATGCTTCATATAGGCCTCGCTCAAAACGCTGGAGTCCTCACTCAACCCTGAGCTTCTGGGGAAGGTTTGGGCCATCAGTAGCCTTTAGGGTACCGTCACACTATCAGTGCCTCGCTTTACACTGAGCCACAGAATCGCAGGATCTTTACAGTGTAGAAGGAGGCCATTCA
Source organism: Mustelus asterias (assembly GCF_964213995.1). Classification (NCBI taxonomy): domain Eukaryota; kingdom Metazoa; phylum Chordata; class Chondrichthyes; order Carcharhiniformes; family Triakidae; genus Mustelus; species Mustelus asterias. The sequence continues at coordinate 32,222,695 of NC_135802.1, forward strand.
TAGAATCATAGAAACCCTACAGTACAGAAAGAGGCCATTCAGCCCATCGAGTCTGCACCGACCACAAACCAACCCAGACCCTACCCCCATATCCTTACATATTTACCCACAATCCCTCTAACCTACGCATCTCAGGACACTAAGGGCAATTTTTTTTAGCATGGCCAATCAACCTAACCCACACATCTTTGGACTGTGGGAGGAAACCGGAGCACCCGGAGGAAACCCACGCAGACACGAGGAGAATGTGCAAACTCCACACAGACAGTGACCCAAGCCGGGAATCAAACCCAGGTCCCTGGAGCCGTGAAGCAGCAGTGCTAACCACTGCTTGACGTCCGTGGTCGGGAAGTTGTTGGAGAGGATTCTTAGAGATAGGATGTATGCGCATTTAGAAAGGAATAAACTCATTAACGATAGTCAGCATGGTTTTGTGAGAGGGAGGTCATGCCTCACTAACCTGGTGGAGTTTTTTGAAGAAGTGACTAGAATGGTGGATGAGGGAAGGGCCGTGGATGTCGTCTATATGGACTTAAGTAAAGTGTTTGACAAAGTCCCTCATGGTAGGTTGGTGCAAAAGGTTGGATCTCATGGGATAAAGGGGGAGGTGGCTAGATGGGTGGAAAACTGGCTTGGTCACAGAAGACAGAGGGTGGTAGTGGAAGGGTCTTTTTCTGGCTGGATGCCTGTGACTAGTGATGTTCCGCAGGGCTCTGTTTTGGGACCTCTGCTGTTTGTGATTTACATAAACGATCTGGAAGAAGGTGTAACTGGGGTGATCAGTAAGTTTGCGGACGACACGAAAATGGCTGGACTTGCAGATAGTGAGGAACATTGTCAGAGGCTACAGAAGGATATAGATAGGCTGGAAATTTGGGCAAAGAAATGGCAGATAGAGTTCAATCCAGATAAATGCGAAGTGATGCATTTTGGTAGAACTAACGTCGGGGGGAGCTATACGATAAATGGCAGAACCATAAAGGGTGTAGATACACAGAGGGACCTGGGTGTGCAAGTCCATAGATCCTTGAAGGTGACGTCACAGGTGGAGAAGGGAGTGAATAAGGCATATGGCATACTTGCCTTTATAGGACGGGGCATAGAGTATAAAAGTTGGGGTCTGATGTTGCAGTTGTATAGAACGTTGGTTCGGCCGCATTTGGAATACTGTGCCCAGTTCTGGTCGCCACACTACCGAAAGGACGTGGAGGCTTTAGAGAGAGTGCAGAGGAGGTTTACCAGGATGTTGCCTGGTATGGAAGGGCTTAGTTATGAGGAGAGATTGGGTAAACTGGGGTTGTTCTCACTGGAAAGACGGAGGATGAGGGATGACCTAATAGAGGTGTATAAAATTATGAAAGGCATAGATAGGGTGAACGGTGGGAAGCTTTTTCCCAGGTTGGTGGTGACGTTCACGAGGGGTCATAGGTTCAAGGTGACGGGGGGGAGGTTTAACACGGATATCAGAAGGACGTATTTTACACAGAGGGTGGTGGGGGCCTGGAATGCGCTGCCGGGCAAGGTGGTGGAGGCGGACACACCGGGAACATTTAAGACTTATCTAGATAGCCACATGAACGGAGTGGGAATGGAGGGATACAAAAGAATGGTCTAGTTTGGACCAGGGAGCGGCACGGACTTGGAGGGCCGAAGGGCCTGTTCCGGTGCTGTATTGTTCTTTGTTCTTTGTTGTTCTTTGTTCTTTGTTCACTGTGCTACCGTGCCGCCCAACTGAATCTGCTCTGGCCCCACTGAAAGAGCATTCAACCTGGAAAGCACTGTGGAGGTGGGCTGGGAGGTAGGCTGGGTGAAAAAAAGTGACAAGAGGTAAGGAGAGTCGAGGTCATGAACAGGCTTAAACATGCGGGTGAATATTTCAATCAGATGCATTCAGAAACTAATAGACTCCGTAGAATCCCTGCAGTGCAGAAGGAGGCGATCCGGCACTCGGAGTCTGCACCAACAACAATCCCACCCAGGCCCTATTCCCATAACCCCACATATCTAACCCTGCTAATCCCCCTGTCGGGGTGTGGGGGGGTGATGATGGCAAATTTAAGGGTGAGAGGGACAAGCCGTAAAGAGAGAGAACCATTTACAACGTGGACTATCACGGGGGCCAGGAGCAGAAGAAGCTGCTTGGTCAGTGGTGTCGGAGGAACTGGCTGAAGGAGTAGGGGATGAGTCTCATGAACAAAAGGATCTCGGAGAGGGCATTTGGCGGGGAGAGGGTAGGAGGGAAACTGGAGGAAGATGTGTGTACAGGGCTGGTCCAGGGAAGAGGTTTAGAGGCTGGGCCAGCGGCAGGGAGAAACATGCCCAGATCGACTGGCCTCAGTCTGGTGATAAGAGTTATCCATGACTTCTCTGCGCTTGAGGTGAGGGCTGAGGAGACAGAGGAAAGAGATTTAAGTAGACAGTTTGCAGTGGAGACAAAACGCCAGAGGTTATTTGTGCATTCAAGAATGAATCTGGAATATTGAGCAGTTTTAGTGGATAAGAGTCCACCCTCACCAGCCCCCCATCTACCCTCTGGCCCATCTTCTCCCTCAAGGCCTTCATTAAAACCTGAGTCAGCTTCCTTTCGTTGCTGCTGTTAATCTCCTTTGTAGCTTTGAACACTCATCAATTCCATGAACCAGCCGGATTGCTGGTGGACTTTTGTTTATTCATGCTGATTTTGGTCAAATGCTGCCACCTTGTGGTCATAATAGCCAATAGCAGGTGAATTTCATATCGTTTTAAAACAATGTGCCTTCCTCTCAATCATTTTCCATCAGCATACTGATTTCCTGGTTACCCCATTCATGCTCAAATTACTTTCTTCATTTGGAAAATGCTTTTGTCGTTGATTACAGCTCTGCTCCAAACATCATCTTCCTCGGGTGAATTTGGTCTATTCATTCCCGCTCCTTCCCAAACCATAGTTGGCCTCTGTGTCGCGTTGGCAGGAACATGTGCGGGACCGACGATTGAAGGGGTGCAGGAACGAACCCAATTTGTCCCTTCGCTCACCGACTTGTTTAACTGAGGTTACACCCCATTTATAAAAATTCTTTCAAGGGCTGTGGGCTGGGTGGGCCGGCATTTGATTGCCCATCGCCAATTGCCCTTGAACTGGGTGGCTTGTTGGGCCATTTCAGAGGGAAGTTAAGAGTGAGCCACATTGCTGTGGGTCTGGAGTCACATGTACAACAAAGAACAAAGCACAAAGAACAATACAGCACAGGAACAGGCCCTTCGGCCCTCCAAGCCCGTGCCGCTCCCCGGTCCAGGATTGAATCCTGAATCCAGGATCCCCGCCCAATTTTCCAGCCGATCTACATCCTAATATCCTATCCACCGAGCTGTCCCTCACAGCTACGATGCTTTGTTCATCACAACCTATTAACTCACCCCCACCCCCCCATTCCAGACCATGTGATCTCCAGGGAGAGGCGAAAACCCAGAGTGAAAACCCCAGGGCCAATATGGGGAAAAAAAAATCTGGGAAATTCCTCTCCGACCCCCTGTGGCGATCGAAACGAGTCCAGGAGATCACACTGGCCCTGATCAGAAAATGCTTCCCAACCCTATTCATTTCCACTTCTGCTTTACGAACACCATCTGAATTCCCTGCCCCCGAGACAGGTTCCCAACTATCCGCAGTCTCGCTCTGTACTGGCACCAGCAAGATGATCATAGAATGAAGCCTTGAAACGAGAAACAAAGAACAATTAGCACGCGCCGCTCCCTGGTCCAAACTAGACCACTCTTTTGTATCCCTCCATTCCTACTCCGTTCATATGGCTGTCTAGATAAGTCTTAAACCTTGCCCGGCAACACATTCCAGGCCCCCACGACCCTCTGTGTAAAATATGTCCTTCTGATATCTGTGTTAAACCTCCCCCCCTTCACCTTGAACCTATGACCCCTCGTGAACGTCACCACCGACCTGGGGAAAAGCTTCCCACCGTTCACCCTATCTATGCCTTTCATAATTTTATACACCTCTATTAAGTCTCCCCTCATCCTCCGTCTTTCCAAGGAGAACAACCCCAGTTTCCCCAATCTCTCCTCATAACCAAGCCCCTCCATACCAGGCAACATCCTGGTAAACCTCCTCTGTACTCTCTCCAAAGCCTCCACGTCCTTCTGGTAGTGTGGCGACCAGAACTGGACGCAGTATTCCAAATGCGGCCGAACCAACATTCTATACATCTGCAACATCAGACCCCAACTTTTATACTCTATGCCCCGTCCTATAAAGGCAAGCATGCCATATGCCTTCTTCACCACCTTCTCCACCTGTGACGTCACCTTCAAAGATCTGTGGACTTGCACACCCAGGTCCCTCTGCGTCTCTACACCCTTTATGGTTCTTCCATTTATCGTGCAGCTCCTCCCTACATTATTCCCACCAAAATGCATCACTTCGCATTTATCAGGATTGAACTCCATCTGCCATTTCTTTGCCCAAATTTCCAGCCTATCTATATCCTTCTGTAGCCTCTGACAATGTTCCTCACTATTTGCAAGTCCTGCCAGTTTTGTGTCGTCCGCAAACTTACTGATCACCCCAGTTACTCCTTCTTCCAGATCATTTATGTAAATCACAAACAGCAGAGGTCCCAATACAGAGCCCTGCGGAACACCACTAGTCACAGGCCTCCAGCCGGAAAAAGACCCTTCCACTACCACCCTCTGTCTTCTATGACCAAGCCAGTTCTCCACCCATCTAGCCACCTCCCCCTTTATCCCATGGGATCCAACCTTTTTCACTAGCCTACCATGAGGGACTTTGTCAAACGCTTTACTAAAGTCCATATAGACAACATCCACGGCCCTTCCTTCGTCAACCATTCTGGTCACTTCTTCAAAAAACACCACCAGGTCAGTGAGGCATGACCTCCCTCTCACAAAACCATGCTGACTATCGTTAATGAGTTTATTCCTTTCTAAATGCGCATACATCCTATCTCTAAGAATCTTCTCCAACAACTTCCCCACCACGGACGTCAAGCTCACCGGCCTATAATTACCCGGGTTATCCTTCCTACCCTTCTTAAATAACGGGACCACATTAGCTATCCTCCAATCCTCTGGGACCTCACCTGCGTCCAGTGACGAGACAAAGATTTGCGTCAGAGGCCCAACGATTTCACCTCTCGTCTCCCTGAGCAGCCTTGGATAGATTCCATCAGGCCCTGGGGATTTGTCAGTCTTTATATTCTCTAACAAACCTAACACTTCCTCCTTTGTAATGGAGATTTTCTCCAACGGTTCAACACTCCCCTCCGAGACACTCCCAGTCAACACATCCCTCTCCTTTGTGAATACCGACGCAAAGTATTCATTTAAGATCTCCCCTACTTCTTTGGGCTCCAAGCATAAGTCCCTGAGAGACAAAATAATGCTGGGTCTTGGTCAAAGAGAAAAGGCATGGAACAAATGAGATAGTTCGTGACAGGATGGGGCGAATGCCCACTTTTGTCCCTGAGAGGTCCGATTTTTTCCCTAACAACCCTTTTGTTCCTAACGTATGAATAAAATGCCTTGGGATTCTCCTTAATCCTGTCTGCCAAGAACATTTCGTGACCCCTTTTTGCTCTTTTAATTCCCCGTTTGAGTACTTTCCTACTTTCTTTGTACTCCTCCAGAGCTCCCTCCGTTTTTAGCTGCTTGGACCTAACATACGCCTCTCTTTTCTTTTTGACCAGTCCCTCAATTTCCCTGATTATCCACGGTTCTCTAATCCTACCCTTCCTATCCTTCTTTTTTACAGGCACATGCTTGTCCTGTAGCCCTAACAACTGTTCCTTAAAAGACTGCCACATACCAGATGTGGATTTACCCTCAAACAGCCTCTCCCAATCAAGAGCTGCCAATTTCTGCCTGATCCCACTAAAGTTAGCCTTCCCCCAATCCAACACCTTACCCTTGGGACACCACTCATCCTTTTCCATCACTATCCTAAAGCTAACAGAATTGTGGTCACTATTTGCCACATGTTCCCCTACCAAAACTTTGAAGACCTGACCGGGCTCATTCCCCAGTACCAGGTCCAGTATAGCCCCCTCTCTAGTCGGGGTTTTTAAATATTGTTCCAACGAACCCTCCTGTACACATTTTACAAATTCCTCCCCATCCAGAGTCCCTGCCCTCAGCGATTTCCAGTCTATACCAGGGAAATTGAAGTCTCCCACTACAACAACCCTATTTTTCCTGCACCTATCCAGTATCTCTCCTGACATATCCATTCTTCCACTTCCCTTGGGCTGTTGGGGGGCCTGTAGTACACCCCCAACATAGTGTAGGCCAGACTGGGTAAGGATGACAGATTTCCTTCCCTGAAGGACATTAGTGAATCAGATAGGTTTTTACACCAATCGACAATGGTTTCATGGTCATCATTAAATTTTTAATTCCAGAATCTTTACTGAATTCAAATTTCTCCATCTGCCATGGTGGGATTCGAACCCGGGTCCCACAGAGCATTACCCTGGGTCTCTGGATTACTAGTGCAGCAACAATACCACTACGCCACTGATTCATCCAAGCCACATAATGTACAAAATATTGTCCCTTTGCCAACTCCTGAGGATAAGAGCAACCGTAACAACCAACATCACTGCCGGAGCCAAATTCAACCAGAATTTCTGAAAACGGTGAATTAGAGGAGAAATGGCAATGCTACTCCCATCATAGAAGGGCATTCGCCCCATCCTGTCACGAACTATCTCATTTGTTCCATGCCTTTTCTCTTTGACCAAGACCCAGCATTATTTTGTCTCTTCAGGTACTTATCTAAAGTTCACCAGACATTCTAAGGATTGTTGTTGTCGATGCAAGTTAACATAGTCACTTGTCAAAGCTGCTCGGTACAGGAATACGTAAAGAACCGATAGTGTACCATGGCCTGTCTCTCCGAAGCATCCCCAAAAAGAAGGGACTATATAATCACTGCTGTTAGGTGGCAAGTTCCCATAAATATCATTCAGATAATTGGCCTGTTGAACTGAAAGGCAACGGAGCACACAGCTCAGATCCACATCAAAGGAGGTAGGGTCAAGTGTAGGGGAAAAGCTATCACAGACACACTGCCGTTTCATGCTAGGATTATTCAACGCCACGTGGTAACAGGGTTATATTTTATGTTCCTGACCAATTGTCATCTGATGTTTATAATTCGTTGCTATGGAAGGCATAGCAGCAAGTAGGGGAGTCTAAAACTGGAGGATATAGGTTTAAGGTGAGAGGGGAGACTTACAAAAGGGTCCAGAGGGGCAATTTTTTCACACAGAGGGTGGTGAGCATCTGGAACAAGCTGCCAGAGGTAGTAGTAGAGGCGGGTACAATTCTGCCTTTTAAAAAGCGTTTAGACAGTTACATGGGTAAGATGGATATAGAGGGATATGGGCCAAATGCGGTCAATTGGGACTAGCTTAGTGGTAAAAACTGGGAGGCATGGACAAGTTGGACCGAAGGGCCTGTTTCCATGCTGTAAACCTCTATGGCTATCTGACTCTCAGTAAGCACGAATATAACATGGTCATTATCAGCACAGGGCGTCATGGTGGCACAGTGGTTAGCACTGCTGCTTCACAGCTCCAGAGACCTGGGTTCGATTCCCGGCTTGGGTCACTGTCTGTGTGGAGTTTGCACATTCTCCGCGTGTCTGCATGGGTTTCCTCCAGGTGCTCCGCTTTCCTCTCCCAGTCCAATGATGTGCGGGTTAAGTACATTGGCCATGCTAAAATTGTCCCTTAGTGTTCCAGGATGCGTAGACTAGAGGTATTAGCGGGATAAATATGTGGAGTTACGGGGATAGGGCCTAGGTGGGATTCTTGTTGCTGCAGACTCGATGGGCCGAATGGCCTCCTTCTGCACTGTCGGGTCTCTATAACCCAATTCTTCTGTACAGCTTTTAAATAAGTGCAGTAGCTAGGCTTGTTCTGAATTGAACCAGAATGAAGCTGGTTTGCTCCTTGGCCTGGGTGGAGTTATTGGATATCAGTCAGGGTCATGATTCGGGTGCTGCAGTTTTCCTCAACGTTCCTGGGCTAGCGAGGAACATCAGTGACTGTAACCCCAATCATCCCACTAGAAGGTGGGTGTGTATTGTGTGACAACACTGGGCTCAGTTCTGGCGCCATCCACAATCAATGCTCACACTCCAGGTACATACATGAAGCATGGCCACTGGAGTGAGGGATGTGAGGGTTCTCAACATCTACACAACCAAACATGAGTCAATACCTTCTGTAGAGGACATGACCAAAACTGGATGCTGGAAGTAGCATGGCAGATTATTCTAATTTTGTCTTTTTGTGTGCGGTTGCACACTGATAATGACATCCTTGAGGTGACAAATCATTGAATAGAATCATAAAATTCTATAAGTGCAGAAGGAGGCCATTCGGCCCATTGAGTCTGCATTGACTCTCCAAAAGAGCATCTTAGCAAGGCCCAACCCCTGCTCTATCCCTGTAACTCTGCACATTTAGAATCATAGAAACCCTACAGTGCAGAAGGAGGCCATTCAGTCCATCGAGATTGCATCGGTACCAATCCCACCCCAGGCCCTATCCCCACAACCCCACACATTTGCCCTGCTAATCCCCCTAACCTCACATCTTTGGACACTAAGAGGCAATTTAGCATAGCCAATCCGTCTGAGCTGCATGTCTTTGGAGGAAGAATATAGCACTGTGCTATCTTTGGTCACCGAGAAAAAAGTAGGAACAGGAATGGGGCAAGAGGTTCTAAATCTCATCTTTTAGCAGCTGTGCCAACCTAAAATAAAACTTTTATTTAAGGGTTGCGGGGGCGGGGGGGGGGGCGGGGGGGGGGGGGGGGCGGGGGGGCGGGTGGGGGGGGGGGCGGGCGGATGTGAGGGGTGGAAATGGCCGATTGTAGCACTGGGGTAGCTTCCAATATTCTCATAATAAAATGCAGCTTATTACCAGCAAGGATATTTAAAATGAGATTATACTCTGGCTCTGTTTGAATAGAAACCATACTCATCATTTCCTTCCAAGCTTTCAAGACGTGTAAAAATAAATAAACTGTCCTGTGTATAGAATATAGGAGTCAGAATATCAGATACACCCCCAGGTGTATCAAATAGGAATTCTTTTTTTTTAAATGAAGTAAAGCATGAAGTTTAAGCTTGCAATTTAAAAATTTCAGGAGCTGAGAAAAGCGGGAAGGAACCATTAAGTTAAGAGTGCTTTCATTCAAATTTGGCAGGCTGCCTATTTTCCACTTCAGGCATTCTGTTCGCTGTTCCATAATTATTGCATAATTTATACAACCAGCCTTTGGCCTTGTCTCCATGCGGGAGTCAGTCGGAAAACTGTGCACGGAGCAGGGGGAAGCTGAATGAAATCTCATGAAATGAATGAAATCATCGGGGATTTGAAATGCTGACAGGAAATTAGAAATCGGGGTGAGCTAAATGAGACTCGGTGATCGAGGTGCATAATGTACCACCACTGCCATCTCTAGGGTTTGAAAGTTCTGCGTTCAAGGCCCCCTCCATCATGTGAGCGCACACTCTGTCTTCAGTGTATTACACCCCAAGGTGTTTTATGAAGTTAGCCTGAACCCTAAGTTTTACATTTGATTTTGACATTAAGGTGAGCATAAGGTGTTTCACTCCAGGTATGATTCAAGTGACCCACTAGGAAGCTTTTATCAAACAAAGTTTCTTTAAGAACACAGTTAGAATATATCAAAAGGAATTAGCATAACTTTTACCAATTGCAAGTCTTACACATGACACAGTATAACTCCGAACAGCTAGCTATCTCTGTTGTTCCATGTTGAAGTATTACTCCACAGACATACACCCTTCTTCAGTACTAGCACAGAAACAAGTATGCTCACGTGATGCTGGATTTTCAGCTTCGTAATACCTATGGACAAAAATCGAAGCCAGCAGTTTTCAGAGAAGGATATATCCTCAAAACAGCCAAACCTCAGAAAGGTAAACTTAATCTCTGGCGGCTTCCAGTCTTCAGATTCCAGAGAGGGGAAAACACTATTGTTTCTCTCAGCTTCAAGCAGCATCTGAAAACTAATTAAAAACCGGAATGCTCTGTGAAAAATAGCTGTCCCTAGCCACATGACCTGACTTGTCAATCATCCCCAATCAAGCTCCACTCAGCAATCCCAGAAGAACATTAAAACCACAGAGCACTGGATTAACTGATATTAAAACAGCCATGATATCAATTATACTGCCTCAGTAACAATAAAGGACACTGGCTACAGACAACTCGGTGCCGACAAAATCCCAGAGACTGCCAAAACAGCCTGTAGAGAAACATGATTAAAATACATTTCTTAAAGGCACAGTGCTGTCACACTACTGAAGAAGTGCTGTTCTGTCAGAGGTTAACAAGATATTAAAAGAGCAACAACAATTTTCATTACAAAGTTACCTTTAATCTGGAAAAGCATCCTGAGTCATTTCGCAAAGGGATGAACTGGGCTTTCAGAAGAGCCTCAAATAAGGTGAGGAAGGAGATAAAAACAGAGGAGATGGGGAATTCCAGAATGTGGGACCTTGGTGGCTACAGGCAGAGTGAAAAGTGGGGAGGCACGTGGAGGGCAAAGATGCAAAAATGGAATGAAGAGTTCAGAACCGTAGGATGGATGAGCTGGGGGATGTTACAGAGATCGGGTGGGTTGTGGGGCTGGAGGAGGTTACAGGGATAGAGAAGGGCTTCAAGTAAAAGATGATCATTTAAAATTTGAGATACGGGAGGATTCAGAGCCTATGTTGATCAGTGAGAATGGGGGCTGATGGATTTGGATACAGGCAGCAGAGATTAGATAGGAGTTGGGGGACTTTGAGACAGGTCAGTGGAACAATTAAAGAGTTGAACCTGGAGATGAAATGAAACATAGGTGATAATTTTGGATGAGTTAGTGCTGTGGTGGAGATGGATAATGTTATGGAAGTAGAAGTAGATGGTCTTTGTGATGGGGATCACATGGGATCAGCGGCTCAGAAGCTAGGGCATGATTCTCTCATTTTTACTCTAAGTACTCCAGTCTGTCGGCTGTGGAAACTTTGAAGTGGCCTGGTCACTTTTATCTCCCTGGACCCTGGACAACTGGGCAGTCTTTAATATCATTGCACCATTCTGCTCTGCAGCAGAGATATCCCTATCTCCCTGTCAGAAGCGGCAGGTGTGAGCAAACCTTTTTGAAGTTCTCTGAGAGAGAGGAGGTGTCAATTTCACTGGGAGGGGATCGTTTCTCCACAGCTATGCACTCAGCTCCGAACATTTCACATAGCTTTTAGTTGAAGTCTCTGAGCCTTCTAAGAAGCTGAAATCTTTGAAATCCTCTCTATTTCATTGCAAACCTTTGATCTCTTTCAATTTCATCGTGCCGTGCTTTGAAATAGGCTTTGATTGACAGCCTAATAGTTTGCTACTCAGCCTCCAGTCAACTGGCTTATTTATCTTACCCTTCATGCTTGAATGCATCACAAGTACCTCCATTGTTCTTAACCGCAATGTTGATAATGACTCTAACCCTGATTGACAACTCTGGTTTCTTCAAAGGGAATAAGTGGTCTCCAAAAGAGGAAGTGAAACCACTTATGTGCCAGCTTGTCTAGCATGAAGACAGATGGAAAGATTGTAAGCAGGACATGTGCCAGGACAGATAAAGGGTAACCGGTATGTGTGGGTGGGAAGTGGGGCCATGGATATGATGAGGACATGACCCACAGGGAAGATGAAAGTGTGTGTGCACGCATGTGTGTGTGTGTGTGGGAGAGTAAGTGGTGCTGGCCCTGGAGCTAGCATTAAGTAAGATCTCTGTAGGCGTGTGATGGGTGTGTGAGTGTGAGTTGAGAGTGATGAGTTGAGCGACTTACCGGCGGAATGGAGGACAACATTCACCCTCTTGTGGCACTGGATGGCTGTCCTCTTCAGGATGGTGTTGGCACTGACTACTATTGCTCCTGCCTCCCTTGCTGGATTGGACACCTTGGATAAGGCTCTTCGCCCAGACCGGGGGTACAGGACATTATAGTGGGCCTCCACTCCATTCAGCAGGTGCTCTAGGGAGGCCTCGCTGAATTTCAGCGTGGCATGTTTCTTGAATTTGCCAGCCATGACTACCCAGTGGCCTCATTCTACTTGAAGCGTGCTAGCCGTGTGCAGCGGTGATCTGGATTGTTGAAGCGCTGAGCTCACGTCAGAGCCAATGAATCAGAGGCTGCCTGCCAGCAATCCAATGTGAAACCCGTGCCTCTGAAATCTTTGCACAAAGTGCCACACAAAGCGGCGTAAAAAGCTGCCATTGGCATCAACGGGTCAAACGCCAACTCACCCGCCCAAAATCAGACTTTGCCAATTTCTGGGACAATTCTGCCCACCATTTTGGAACTCAAGCTGTTCCAAATCAATCAAGCGATGTGCCATGAATATTGAACTTCATCAAGTATTCACGTTTCATCATTGCCTATCTCCTACAATTAGTATTAAAACATTTATTAACTGGAGCTAAGGAACAAAAAAGATGCAATTACATTTTTCAGTACCATCTCTATGCCACCAAATAGTGGGAAAGATGTAGAGGAACAAGTCTGCAAGGGCATACAGAGCAGTGCAAGCATTGTAGAGTGGTTACCATAGGCGAATTTAGTTATCTGAATATAGGTTGGAATAGTGGTAGTGTAAAGGCAGATGGGGGCTAGAGTTCCGAGAGTGTGTTCAGGAAATTTTTCTCCAGCTGTATGTGCCCAGTCCAAATGAAAGGGAGGAACCGCTGGACCTGGTTCCTGGAAATGAGATGGGCCAAGTAGATTGAGTGTCTGTAAGGGAACATTTGGGGAACAGCAATTATGGATCATAAGGTTTAGGTGGGATATGGAAAATGACAAGGAGCAAACCAGAGTGAGAATAGTTATCTCAGGGAAAGCCAGCTTCAATGAGGTAAGAATGACTCTGACCCAGATGAACTGGAATCAAAGATTAGAGGCCACAGCTGGAACTGAACAACGGGTTGCATTTAAAGAAGAAACTGTTCGGGAACAGTGAAGAGATTTTTCCACAAAGGGCAAAGATAGGAGAAACGAATTCAGAGCAGCCCGGATGACAAAAGGGATAGAGGGAAAAAGTGTCAGAGGCCAGGTGAATGATAGAACCAAGAACCGGGGTGAATATAGAAAGTTCAGAGGGGTGGTGGAAAAGCAAATGGGGGAAGCAAAGAGGGAACGTGAAAAGAGACCAGTAGCCAATATAAAAGGGAATGCAAAAGTCTTCTATAGACACATGAATAAGAAAGGGAGGAATGGGGATTCTTAGGCACCAAGAAAGGCAGCATGGTGGCAGAGTGGTTAGCCCTGCTGTCTCACAGCGCCAGGGACCGGGTTCGATTCCCGGCTTGGATCACTGGCTGTGTGGAGTTTGCACGTTCTCCCCATGTCTGCGTGGGTTTTCTCTGGGTGCTCCGGTTTTCTCTCACGGTCCAAAGGTGTGCGGATTAGGTGGATTGGCCATGCTAGATTGCCCCTTAGTGTCAGGGGGACTAGCTAGGGTAAATGCATGGGGTTATAGGGATAGGGTCTGGGTGGGATTGTGGCCGGTACAGACTCGAAGGGTCGAATGGCCTCCTTCTACACTGTAGGATTCTATGATTCTAAGAAGAGTGTTCACGCAAGGGGGTAGGGGGCAAGGTTGAAGTACTAAATGGTTTAGTCCAAAGATGTGTGGGTTAGGTGGATTGGCCATGCTGAATTGACCCTAGCGTGAGGGGGATTAGCAGGGTAAATGTGTTAGGTTACAGGAATAGGCCCGGATGGGATTGTGGTCAGTACAGACACGATGGGCCAAATGGCCTCCTTCTTTTACTGTAGAGATTCAATGATTTGCATCTGACTTTACTGAGGAACAAAGATGCTGCTCAGGACATGGTGAAAGAGAAGGTAGCGCAGACACTTGAAGGGTTTAAAATCTATAAAGTAGAGGTATTAGATGGGCGTCCTGTACAGGGCACCAGGACCAAATGAGATGCATCAAAGGATACTGAGGGAAATGAGGGTGGGAATTGCGGAGGCACTGGTCATAAATTTCCCATCTTCCTTAGACTCAGGGGTGTGCCAGAGGACTGGAGATCGAAAACATTTGCACCCTTGATCAAAAATGTGTGTAAAGGTAAACCCAGCAACTACAGGCCAGTCAGTTAAACCTCATGTTGGGGAAGCTTCTAAAGATGATAATTTAGGACAAAATTAATAATCACTTGGATAAATGCAGATTATTTAAAATAACACAGCACACATTTGTTAAAGGAAACTTGTATTTACCTGACCCACTTGAATTTTTTGATGAGGGTAATAGGAGGGTTGAAGAGGGTAATGCTGTTGATGTACTGTATCTGGACTTCCAAAGGGCACTTATACACATTTATACCCAGGTCTCTCTAATCCTGCATCCGTCCAGAATTCTGTGATATTGGGCGGGATTTTTCTCCCTCTCCATGATGTTTTTCACAGCGGTGGGATCTTACAGTTCTGCCATTATCAACGTGGTTTCCTGTTGAATGCGCCCCTCACTATTGGAAAACACACGGTGGGGTGTGTTGTCGGAGGAGCATTATATTCCGCCGGTGTGAATGGCAGCAAGGCTTCGACAATTTTCTCTCTGTGCCCTTTCTATCAAAATGCACAGCAGACTAGTGAGCAAAGTCATAGCTCACGGAGTAAAAGGGAGAGTAGCAAGATGGATATGAAATTGGTTGAATGGCGGAATCTTAGAATCCTACAGTGCAGAAGGAGGCCATTCAGCCCATCGACCCAGACCCTATCCCCATAACCCCATGCATTTACCCTAGCTGGTCCCCCTGACATTAAGGGGCAATTTTAGCATGGCCAATCCACCTAACCCACACATCTTTGGACTGTGAGAGAAAACCGAGTACCCGGAGGAAGCCCACGCAGACACGGGGAGAACGTGCAAACTCCACACAGACAGTGACCCAAGCCAGGAATTGAACCCAGGTCCCTGGTGCTGTGAGGCAGCAGTGCTGACCACTGTGCCACCATACCGCCCGCAGGGCATAGAAAGAAGTGGTTACTGGATATTTTTTGGATTGGAGGAAGGTTTTTGATGGCATTTCCCAGGGCTCCATTTTAGGATCCTTGTTTCTTTGTTCTTTCTGATATATAATCGCCTAACAATCCTCCCCCAACACCTCCCCTCGCACCCCCCTGCCACGCCCACCACACTATACTATATTGCCCTGAACTCTTCATTCTACACTTGCATCTTCTCCTTCACCTTACACCCCCACTCTTGCCACTGAGGTCCCACATTCTGGAATTCTCTCTCTCAGCCTCCACTGCTTTTATCTCCTTGCTCTCCTTATTTAAGACTTTCCTTAAAACCCAACTATTCCCCCTTGAAACAGATACAAAACTTGGGATTATTATGGACAGTGAGGAAGAAAGCATAGAACTTTAAAAGGACATAGGTTGGTGGATTGGGTGGGTAAATGGCAGATGAAATTTGATGCAGAGAAGTGTGAAGTGATTTATTTTGGTAGAATGGGCGTAGAGAGACAATCGCTGAAATCTTGATGGCATTCACACTGGCGTGATCTTATGGTCATGCTGACAGTGCACCCTCGCCATAGGTTTCAGGGTGGCAAGGGGTGCGTTCAGCGGGAAACCCCGTTGACGATGGTGGGACCATAAGATCTCGCCGCTGTGAAACACATCACGGAGAGGGAGAAAACTCCTGCCCAATATAACAGGTGCAATTCTGGGGGGGGATGCAGGGTCAGAGGGACATGCGTATATATGTGCATAAGTCGTTGAAGGTGGTAGGGCGCATTGGGAGTGTGGTTAATAAAGCATACAACATCCTAGGCTTTCATAGGGGCTCAGAGTGATACTTGCATAAAACATTGATTGAGCCTCAGTTAGAGCATTGCATCCAGTTCTGAACACCACACTTTAGCAAGCATGTGAAGGTGTTAGAGAGAGTGCAGAACATGAGAATGGTTCCAGGGATGAAGAGCTTCAGTTACATAGATATATATTGGAGAATTTGGGACTGTCTTCCTTGGAAAAGAGAAAGGTTGAGAGAAGATTTGATAGAGGTGTTCAAAATCATGAGAGGCCTGGGCAGAGTGGTTAGGGAGAAGCGATGGTGACATGAAGAAAAACATTTTCACATTTTCACACAGTGAGTGGTTATGTTCCGGAATTCAGTGCCTGAGACTGTGCTGGAGGTAGGTTCAACTGAGGCACCATCAGACATTTGAATGGACCTGCCACATATCAAGCTGATCATCCTCTACACCCTATCTGTGACTGCAACGTTATATCCTGCACCCTCCTCTTTCCTGCTCCCCTATGTACTCTATGAACGGTATGTTTTGTCTATATAGTGCGCAAGAAACAATACTTTTCACTGTGATACTAATACATGTGACTATAATAAATCAAATCAAATCAAATGGAATTATTATCTGAAAAGGAAGAATGCGCAGAGGGAGAAGACAGGGGAATGGTAATTGGTGAATTACCATTCCTCAGAGAACCAGCACAGGGATGGTGGGCTGAATGGCCTCATTCTGCACTGTAATCATTCTGTGATCCAGAGAGTCTTTCAAAAACACCCAGCCAACACAGTGGGAATTATTCCATTTAGTTTTGTTTTCGAACTCCTCACAGCTTTACAGAGATCACAATCATTGGAGCCTGTCCATAGCTGTCTTTTGCAGTGGGCTGGCGTTCACTTGGAGCTTTTCTTGTACATTATCCTCTGAGAGGTGGGCGAGAGTGAGAGTCAGGATGTCAGTGATTGCTCAGAATTTGCAGATGGTAGACCATTGAACATTCATCACTGCTGCCACTATTGGCTTCAGAAACCTGGTTTACAGATGGCTTCCACATCATTTAAACAAGGCCAACTTTCCTCAGACCTCTTGTTTCACAGTAGTCTCTGGGGCTTAATTTCTCTTGCTTGCCTCCTTTGCCTCTCTTGTGAATGGTGCCCTTTGCTGTTCTCATAAATATTGATCTCCAGATGCTCTGCAGAAATGTAGAGCTTATTTTTGTGTAATCTTGCTTTGCATTTAGCAACGTCATTGGAGCTGAGTTTCAAACCCCACATTTTACCCATCACTTCCGTCACGGTGCTTATATGCTTCATGACCTCACCTTATAGTTGCCTAACTCTCACAGCATCCACAAATAATTTATTGCATGTGGAATATGTTTCAGGGGGAAGTGGTGTTTCAGAGCAGCATGGTGGCACAGTGGTTAACATTGCTGCCTCATGCTGCCAGGGACCTGGGTTCGATTTCAGTCTCAGGTGACTGTCTGTGTGGAGTTTGCACGTTCTCCCCATGTCTGTGTGGGTTTCCTCCGGGCGCTCCAGTCTCCTCCCACAGTCCAAAGATGTGCAGGGTAGCTGCATTGGCCTTGCTAAATTGGCCCTTTGTGTCCCAAGATGTGTAGGTTAGGAGGATTAGCCATGCAAAATGCGCAATGTTACAGGGATAGGGTGGCGGAGAGGGCTTGGGTAAGATAGTCTGTCAGAGAGTCAGTGCTGACGCAACGGGCCGAATGGAGGGATTCTATGATGCGGTGCTATACAAATGCAAAGCTTCCTGCTGTTCTTTCCTTTTTTAGTCCCTCCGCTGCTGAAAGCCAACTTCTCCAGCACAGGGTTTTTTTGAAATGCTAATTTAGCCGTCGTTCCCACCTTCTTCCTTCCTAAATGATGTGTCTCCCATCCATCACCCTCCTCGTGTTCACCGAGCTATACGTTGACTTTCTGTGTCTCGGTGAACCGACTGGAAGATTCTTCCAGAACCAGCAGCGAAATGCTACGGGGGCTGGAGATTTGGGGAGGCGAGGAGAGGTGGGGGAATCAGCTGGAAGCAGGTCGGCAGCATCTGTGGAGAGAGAAACAGAGTGAACGGGCATGCCAGCAAAAACCCATTGACTTTGGCAGGAACGGAACATCCCACTGGCAGGCGGGGCTGGAAAATTCTGGTCAATGTTTCAGGTCGATGACCTTCCATCTGAAGTTTGCGTTCAGCATTTTCTGTTTTTACTTGAACCACCCTGATCCTCATCTTTTGATTCCTGTTCTGATTTGTACTGTACCATCTGGGTAACCTTTTTCCTCCCCCACAAGTTAAACCCTTCAATTTGCACTCTCCATTCAGATAAAACTGGGTTACGTCACTTGATTGAGGCACTTGACCAGTATTCAGAGCCAGTGTTTGCAATACCTGAGTATATGGCGGAGGGTGTAAATCCTGAATTGGCACCGTGGTTAACACTGCTGCCTCACAGCGCCAAGGACCTGGGTTAGATTCCCGGCTTGGGTCACTGTCCGTGTGGAGTTCGCACATTCTCCCCGTGTCTACGTGGGTTTCCTCCGGGTGCTCCGGTTTCTTCCCACAGTCCAAAAATGCGCGGGTCAGATGGATTGGCCGTGCTAAATTGCCCCTTAGTGTCAGGGGACTAGCTAGGGTAAATGCATGGGGTTATGGGGATAGGGCTTGGGAGGGATTGTGGTTGGTGCAGACTTGATGGGCAGAATGGCCTCCTTCTGTCATGTAGGAATCCATGATTCTATGTTCATCCTTTCCTGATACTTTCCAGCATTTATTGTCCATCCCTCATTGCCCCTGAGAAGTTAGTGTTGAGCTACCTTCTTGAGTCACTTCAGTCCATGTGGTGTAGGTACATTCAGAATGCTGATAGAAAGGAAATGGCAGCAGAGGAATGACAATCTAGTTCCAAGTCAGGATGGGGACTGACTTGGAGTGGTCCTGGAAGGCTGACTTTACAGTGCTCTCCCTCCACAATGCTGGGAATATTTTATTTTAGGGTTACAAATGTTGGGGAAAGAGCCCTTCTGTCATGAGATGCTTTCCCTCTCACTTACTGGAAAGACTGTGTACTGCTCCTTCAGGGCTGGAGGCCTCATGTTGGCTCTCCCGCTTCAGCATCCCTCCCACCAATATGAATTGGCCAATTTGCGGAAAGTCACATTTGGTGTCTGTGTCCCACATGGTGCAGGCTTCCGACCCCCACTTGACTCTGACCATGGGTCCTCAACCCCACATGGAAAATCCTGCCAATCGTTTTTGTGAGGGTAAATGGCTCCTAACCCACCCCCCACCACACCCAACCAGTGTGTATTGACTGGGTACTGCCTGAGCATGACCCTCTCTTCCCTGGTGGCTGTACTTATCTGCCCATGCCTGGCAGGGACCATTCACCAGGTTCCCGCTGGTCCAGACCTGTTGTAAAGCCAGCTGATGTAACGATGGCCAGAGATGGAGGGTTGGGGGCGGGAGAGGTGGGGGGGAGCGGGGGAGGTGGGGTAAGTCCTAACTTTGGGGAATAATACAGTGGAGTATCCCACTAACAAGACCATAAGACCATAAGACATAGGAGCAGAATGAGGCCACTCAGCCCATCGAGTCTGCTCCGCCATTCAATCATGGCTGATACTTTTCTCATCCCCATTCTCCTGCCTTTTCCCCATAACCCCTGATCCCCTTATTAATCAAGAACCTCTCTATCTCTGTCTTAAAGACACTCAATGACCTGACCTCCACAGCCTTCTGTGGCAAAGAGTTCCACAGGTTCACCACTCTCCGGCTGAAGAAATTCCTTCTCACCTCTGTGTTAAAGGATCGTCCCTTCAGCCTGAGTTTGTGCCCTCTGGTTCTAGTTTTTCCTACTAGTGGAAACATCCTCTCCACGTCCACTCTCTCCAGGCCTCGCAGCATCCTGTAAGTTTCAATAAGATCCCCCCTCATCCTTCTAAACTCCAACGAGTACAGACCCAGAGTCCTCAACCGTTCCCCATACGACAAGCTCTTCATTCCAGGGATCATTCTTGTGATATTTAAATGTATGGCAATGGGCTTCCCAACCTTTCTTGGCAGGAATCCCAATACATAATGGGTGGGGGGGCAATCTCAACAGGGAATTCCACCACAATGAAAACCATTTCGAGAGTCTGATTGGATTATCGTCCCCCACTGGCCTGCCCACCTGCTGAAAACAGGGGTGGGAAATTCCCCCCCTCCCGCCGCCCCCTCCCCGGCAAATGGAAATGTTTTACGTTTCTTTGCGGGCTTTGGGTGCAGGCAGAATTTGGGTTGTCTGTGGTTTATTGCATGGCAAAGTAGTTTTTACTGCATGGAAAATTAGTTGGTCTGCAGTTTGAGGAAGCCTCAGCACTTTCTGAAAGAGATAGAAAAAGTGAAGGAAATTGGCAACAATAAAAAATTGTTCCTTGGCAACGAATATCAGGAAGTAATTGAACTCTCAGAGTTCAGACAATGTCACGATCCATGAGAACAGAAACGCAAACTGTTTAGAACTGTCACTGAAGCTTTAATTTTAATTAGCGTCTTGGAATCCCTTCAGGATATCTGTGTCTTTATTAGTGCTAATCCAATGCCATGAATTTAATTAGTTTGAGGCCTGTTTTGTATAGGAGCAGGCTGCCATGTCTTATGTTGGTTGATGCGCAGTGATTTTACACTGAATAATTAGCGAGCATCACCTATTGCTGTAAGTTTTCTGAGGTAAAAATTTACAGCCTATTATTAGGAAATCTGCCAACAATTGCATTTTGTCCTGTAGATGTCTTTAGATGTTAATTTTTATGAGAATCTCAGAAAAATTGGAAGCCTGAAGGTGTGTTTTCACTTCCTGCTTTACGCATTTACATTGGACTGGAATTCTTGGCCCCCTCCACCCTTTCCCTTCATCTAAAAAGTCAATGGGAGCCCAATCACTTTCCCAATGGCTACCCCACAGCAATCTAACACTGGGGACAGCATTCATTGCCTCAAGGCAGTAATGTCCCTGAGCGAGTAATCCAGATGCCCAGGCTAATCCTCTGGAGGCATGGGTACACATCCTACCACAGCAATGGTTAGCACTGCTGCCTCATAGCGCCAGGGACTCGGGTTCGATTCCGGCCTCGGGTCACTGTCTGTGTGGAGTTTGCACATTCTCCCCATGTCTGCGTGGATTTCCTCCGTAAGAAGTCTCACAACACCAGGTTAAAGTCCAACAGGTTTATTTGGTAGCAAATGGTATTTGCTATCAAATAAACCTGTTGGACTTTAACCTGGTGTTGTGAGACTTCTTACTGTGTTCACCCCAGTCCAACGTCGGCATCTCCACATCATGACTACCATGGATTTCCTCCCACAGTCCAAAGATGTGCGGGTTAGGTTGATTGGCCGTGCTAAATTGATCTTAGTGTCAGGGGATTAGCAGGGTAAATACATGGGGTTACGGGGATAGGGCCTGGGTGGGATTGTGGTCAGTGCAGACTCGATGGGCCGAATGACCTCCTTCTGCACTGTCGGGATTCTAAGGATTCCAAGAATTTAAATTCAAACAATAAAATGTGGAAATGAAAGCCAGTCTCAGTGGTGTGTTCCTTGAAACTATCGTGAATTGTTGCAAAAAACATAAAGCTCACTCATGCTCTTTAGGGAAGGAAGGGGCAGCACGGTAGCACAGTGGTTAGCACTGCTGCTTCACAGCTCCAGGGACCTGGGTTCGATTCCCGGCTTGGGTCACTGTCTGTGTGGAGTTTGCACATTCTCCTCGTGTCTGCGTGGGTTTCCTCCGGGTGCTCCAGTTTCCTCCCACAGTCCAAAGATGTGCGGGTTAGGTTGATTGGCTATGCTAAAATTGCCCCTTAGTGTCCTGGGATGCGTAGATTAGAGGGATTAGCGGGTAAAATATGTAGGGATATGGGGCTAGGGCCTGGGTGGGATTGTGGTTGGTGCAGACTCGATGGGCCTAATGACCTCTTTCCGTACTGTAGGGTTTCTATGATTTCTTTCTGTGATGATTTCTAAGTCTGTCATCCTTAGCTGGTCTCGCTGAGGGTATCGGAGAAAGTAGTGTGGGGGTGGGGGATGGTGCAGATAGTGCAAACACCGAGGCTCAGAGTTTTAAAAATTCATTTGTGGGGACATAGGTGTTGCTGGCTGGCTGGCATTTATTGCCCATCTCTAAGTGCCCAAGGTCAATTGAGAGTCCACCACATTGCTGTGGCTCTGGAGTCACATGTAGGCCAGACCGGATCAGGACGACAGATTTCCTTCCCTAAAGGACATTAGTGAATCAGATGGGTCTTTCCGACAATCGACAACGGTTTCACAGTCATCAGTAGATTCTTTATTCCAGATTTTTTTTATTGAATTCGAATTCCGCCATGGCAGGATTCGAACCTGGGTCCCCCAGAACATTCGTAGAGTTTTTGGATTAGTAGTCGAGCAATAATACCACTAGGCTATCACCTCCCCATGAGGGAGTGGGAGGCCAGGCTCGGTGCTTCAAGCAGTTTGTCATCATCCACTCTGAGCAGCCAGAATTGCAGACCTGAGAGACCGGCTTTAGAAAAACTGATCTCTCAGGTTGAGAATTCTCATATTTCGTATGCCAGTCTGGCAGTGTCAGGTCAGTTACACTGAGTGCTGCTGCTTCCACCCTTTAGGTAGCTTCGTGATTTCCATGTTTTGTTCAAATGCCACAAAGCATCCCGAAGGTGGGAAGAGGCAGCAGCAGCAACAACTGAAAGTGTTCCTGTCTGCCAAATGGAATTTTTGCAACCAATTGGATACAATGGGCAGAACTCTATCACCTCACCCGCCACGGAATCGACACGGGCGAGGGTCCGACAATGGAAATCTCCGCTGATCGCGAGTGAGAATTTCCAGTCTCACCCGAGCAAGGCCATAAAATCCCGCCCAGTGTGTGTTTGGGGTTGGAGGAAGGAAGGGCGTGGTGTTGGGTGGAAAGTTGGAGTGGGAAGGTTGGGGATGGGGTTTGGGGCAGGAGGTTGGAATTGGGGTTGTGTAGGTTGGGGTGAGGACATTCGGGGAAGGTTGGGGGGAAATTGGGAAAAGGTTAGGGGGACATTTTTAGGAAGATTAGAGGGGGATATTGAAGGGAGATTGGAGAGGGGCATTGTGGGGAGGTTAGTGCAGGGCTTTGTGGGGAGAGATTAGCAGCAGGATTGGATTATTTTGTAAATGTAGTTACTTCCGAAAAGCAGTTGAATTCTGTGCTTAGTTATCCAGAGAGAAGCAGCATTGGGCCTCCAATCTCACCATGACTGCAATCATTTCGATGAATGCATGCAGATGTATTAAAAGAAAGACAAAACCTACATTTCTACAATGCTTTTCATAATGTCCCAAATTGCTTTATAGCCAAATAAGCATTTTAAGTTGTAGTCACTGGTATAATTTTGACAATGTTATCAAATGGCAGAGCAGGTTCAAGGGGCCGAATGGCCTACTCCTGTCCCCAATACATGTGTTTCTATGTCATTCTGGAATGGATGGGATGAATTGGGTCTTTATCATCGATAACTGTCTTGCGAACAGAGGCTGGAATCATGGCTGGATTTCTGTTTATTTTATTGTGAATGAAAGTTTACTGTGAGGGGGTTTCTGGGATGTGATTGCCAGGACAGGAGTGAGTAATGGGCTCGTAGTGAATCAGTAACCTGTTTGGAGTCCATGATTCTCAGGAGTCCTTTCCTTTGATTTCAATCTTGTCCCTTTGTCTCCCTCGCTATTATCCCCCTCCATCTTGGTGCCTTTTATGAGATTTCTGAGGTATTGCAAGATTGTGATAAGGTTATGTTCCACAGTGGATATTGAGAATATATTGTAATGAGAAGCAGCAATCAGCAGAGTCTTCAGAGTTGCCGATCACAGAACAGATATAATTGTGAACCATTCAGTCTTTGTTCTCTGGCCTCGAGAAAGTTCCGCTGCACAGTCACAGAAACAGAAGGAACACCAGAACTCAGGTGGTGGGATTTTACGGCTTCTCTCTCCCCGAAACCATAAAATCCTACCCGAGGTCAACGGACATCCGCCCCTCACCCGCTCCCATTCCCATGGTGGGCGGGCAGTAAAGTTCCGGCCAGGATTTCTCCCCCAAGCCCTGGTCTGGCCTGAATGTGACTCCAGATCCACAACAATGTGGTTTCCTCTTAACCGCTCTCTGAAATGGCCTAGCAAGGCATTCATTTCAAAGGCAATTAGGAATGGGCAGCAAATGCTGGCCTTGCTGACAATGCCCACATCCCGAGAGAAAAAAAAAGTTTTTTGAAAGGAAAGACTTTTCCTCAGCAGGATATCCAGTGTTTGAGATAGAGAGCTACCAGTCAATCTGATGGCCGAAAGCTCCCTTGTCCCAGTAGTGTCAGCTGGGAGTCATGACCACTGCTGGAGGACTGCAGGCAGTGCCACCATGCCAAGGAGCCCAGATAGGTTTGATGTTCGATGTCTCAGTGAGGGGATGAGGGGGTGAAAGGTCAGGTTCAAGTGGCCAGGGATGAAAACGTGGGGGTGACCTAGGGTGGGGCCGCCTCTGATTATTCTCAGGGTGCCCACAAAGGGGGTTTCCCCCCCCCCAGTCTGACACCAGCCCATGCAGCTAAAGCAGCTGGGTTTCCCGTAGAGCATGGGCTTCTCCCACTATGGGTAAAATATTGATGGTGGCAGGATTAAGTGGCCATTAATTGAGTACAGAAGTAGGACAATCCAATCTGCCCTATTAACACCACATTAGTCTACTCTTAATCATCAGCAAATAATTGAACATGCTGTTGATAGTGCCCTCAGTGCAATAACCTGCTCACTATTCCTCCCTTTGGATTCTAACAGTGCCATTCAGCTCTAGAATTCCTTAAAGCCTGAGTCCAAGCATGGAGAAGCGTTGAATTGCAGTGGTAAAGTGAGAGTGATTGTCATGGACATCAAGGCAACATTCTTGGCTGGGAGTGCAGATATCCATTAGAGTTCTGAAACAGCTGCACCCCAAGAAAAAACATGTTCTACCTTCAGTTCCATTCTGTCAATTTCACAGTGTTTACTTATATAAGATAAAGGAGTTTCAAGTGCTTGCAGTTTCTGCAATTAATATTTTTAAAAGGTCTGAATGATTGACACTTTTATTAGGTTGTAGTAAAATCAGTTTCTATGAATGGATAATTGTTTTAAAAGATTTTTAAACTCATAATATTGACACTATAAGGTGCATTAGTCCTATATTTTTTTATAAATATATAAAAAGGAATAGAGTGGCTAGAGTGAATGTTGGACCCTTGGAGGACGAGAGGGGGGAGTTAATAGTGGGAAATGAGGATATGGCTGAGTCTTTAAATAAGTTTTTTGTGTCGGTCTTCACGGTGGAGGACACAAATAGTTTGCCAAATATTAACGATAGAGGGTTGGCAGCAGGAGAAATACTTAATACAATTAATGTTACCAGAGAGGCAGTGCTGGGTAGACTAATGGGACTGAAGGTGGACTAGTCCCCGGGTCCGGATGGAATGCATCCCAGGGTATTGAAAGAAATGTCAGAGGTAATAGTGGATGCGTTAGTGATTATTTATCAAAACTCGTTGCATTCTGGGGTAGTGCCGGTTGATTGGAAAACGGCTAATGTTACGCCGCTGTTTAAAAAAGGAAGGAGACAAAAGGCGGGTAACTATAGGCCGGTCAGCTTAACGTCTGTAGTAGGGAAAATGCTGGAATCCATGATTAAAGAGGAGGTAGCAGGGCATCTGGATAGAAATGGTTCGATCAATCAGACGCAGCATGGATTCATGAGGGGAAAGTCGTGCTTGACGAACATGTTGGATTTTTATGAAGATGTGACTAAGGCGGTTGATGGAGGAGAACCGGTGGATGCGGTGTTTTTGGATTTCCAAAAGGCGTTTGATAAGGTGCCCCATAAAAGGCTGCTGAAGAAGATTAGGGCGCACGGAGTTGGGGGTAGTGTGTTAAAGTGGATTGGGGACTGGCTATCCGACAGGAAGCAAAGAGTCGGAATAAATGGGTGTTTTTCCGGTTGGAGGAAGGTAACTAGTGGCGTGCCGCAGGGATCGGTACTCGGGCCGCAACTATTTACCATTTATATAGATGATCTGGAGGAGGGGACGGAGTGTAGGGTAACGAAGTTTGCAGACGACACAAAGATAAGTGGAAAAGTGAATCGTGTGGAGGACGGAGAAGATCTGCAGAGAGATTTGGACAGGCTGAGTGAGTGGGCGAGGATATGGCAAATGGAGTATAACGTTGATAAATGTGAGGTTATACACTTTGGAGGAAATAATAACAAATGGGATTACTATCTCAATGGAAACAAATTAAAACATGCTACCGTGCAAAGGGACCTGGGGGTCCTTGTGCATGAGACGCAAAAGCCCAGTCTGCAGGTACAACAGGTGATCAAGAAGGCAAATGGGATGTTGGCCTATATTGCGAGGGGGATAGAATATAAAAGCAGGGATGTCTTGATGTACCTGTACAGGGCATTGGTGAGGCCGCAGCTGGAATACTGTGTGCAGTATTGGTCCCCTTATATGAGGAAGGATATATTGGCATTGGAGGGAGTGCAGAGAAGGTTCACCAGGTTGATACCAGAGATGAGGGGTTCGGATTATGAGGAGAGGCTGAGGAGATTGGGTTTGTACTCGTTGGAGTTTAGAAGGATGAGGGGGGATCTTATGGAGACTTATAAGATAATGCGGGGGCTGGATAGGGTGGAGGCGGAGAGATTCTTTCCACTTAGTAAGGAAGTTAAAACTAGAGGACACAGCCTCAAAATAAAGGGGGGTCGGTTTAAGACAGAGTTGAGGAGGAACTTCTTCTCCCAGAGGGTGGTGAATCTCTGGAATTCTCTGCCCACTGAGGTGGTGGAGGCTACCTCGCTGAATATGTTTAAAGCGCGGATGGATGGATTCCTGATCGGTAAGGGAATTAAGGGTTATGGGGATCAGGCGGGTAAGTGGTACTGATCCACGTCAGATCAGCCATGATCTTATTGAATGGCGGGGCAGGCTCGAGGGGCTAGATGGCCTACTCCTGCTCCTATTTCTTATGTTCTTATGTTCTTATATAGAATGTACAATGGATTAATTGGGCATGGAAGTGCCACTTCCTGGCATGGAGGGTATGAGGGGCCATGGGGGCATGGTGAGGGGGCATAGCTTGCAAATGGGGAGAATGGATAAGAACTTTTGAACTTACCTTTCAAATGTTTCCCTCATCCAGATTATTACTCATGACACCGTGGAGCTGCCATTAACTGCAAGTACTTGAAAACTAGCCTGACTCCATGAAAATTGTGAAGGAGAAAGTCATGCCTGTGTCCCCAATGGAGCTGGTCAGGTCGGGAGTATAGGGTGCTGGTCCATGACCCGAATGGCACTGGTGAAACTCAGAAACCTTGAGACTGGGGTTGGGAATCACACAGTCAGGTTCCGGCCGCCATTTTCACAGTTCCAGGGTGCCTCCCTGACTCCATGAAAACCCACCCTCACTGTTCCTAATTGGAGCTTTATAAGGTCCTGCCCCCACCATGACTGGGCCATAAAATTCCACCATATTTGTCCACATCACAGGACTGAATACACCACAAAAGTCATTCATTGGCTACAAAGCATTTTGCAACATCTTGAGAATCATTATTTTCATTACAACCTTCTTTTTTCCTCCTGGTTCTCCGGTTTCCTCCCACAGTCCAAAGATGGACAGGTTAGGTGGATTGGCCATGCTGTATTGACTCGCAGTGTTGAAAGATGTGTAGGTTAGGGGGATTAGCCATGGTAAAATTGACCCTTAGGGCCCTGTTTTATCATCAAGTTGTGCCCGTTTTGCGCGCGAAAACTGGATAAAGATGGGTGTGAGACAAATAGCACGATCCACACCCATCACCACGCTGGTTCCCCCTTTATCAAGACCCAAAAATGGCTGCGATCGGGCCTGCGCCTGAAACGGGCGCGATGACCATTTAAATTCATTTGTATGCATTTAAATTGACTTAATGGGCTGGACACCCAACCTTACTGGTACTTTTCCCTTTATCACCGTGTTCGCCTATCCAGAATCGGCACGAAACAGACATGCTCCACAAAGGTTGGGCACCCAGTTAGTGAGGAAGTAAGTGTCGAGTGTCCGACGGCTCTCTGCCTGAGATCAGTGGGGGGGAGGGTAAGGGGGGCCGCTGACACTCTGCCTATGATCAGTGGGTGTGAAGGGAGGTCCGCTGCCACTCTGACTGTGATCAGTGGGTGTGAAGGGAGGTCCGCTGCCACTCTGCCTGAGAATGGTGGGGAGGAAGGGGGGATCCGCTGCCACTCTGCCTGTGATCAGTGAGGAGGAAGAGGGGGTCCACTGGAACTCTGCCTGTGACCAGTGAGGGGGAAGAAGGGTTCCGCTGCCACTCTGCCTGTAATCAGTGAGAGGGAAGGGGGGGTCCGCTGCCACTCTACCTGTAATCAGTGAGAGGGAAGGGGGGGTCCGCTGCCACTCTACCTGTAATCAGTGAGGGGGAAGGGGGGATCCACTGAAAATCTGCCTGTGATCAGTGAGAGGGAAGAGGGGGTCAGCTGCCACTCTACCTGTGATCAGTGAGGGGGAAGGGGGGAGGGACCTGCGATCAGTCTGGGTGGCGGGAGGTGGGGGGATAAGGGGGTCAATAATGTTGTGGGGGTGGGGCAATATCTGTGGGGGCCAGGGGGAGGCATTACCCGGCCTGGGAGCGATGTGGCAGGGAAGCCGCATTCTTTTTTTTTCTGCGCATGCGCAGTTGGAGGCTAAGATCGGAGCTGCAGGGTTTCGGATACGTTAAGCCCCACCCACAGGCTTGTGCAACGCAATTTGGAATCGCTGATATTTTTGCAGGCAGAGTGCGTATGGGGGCGCCTGAGAATGGGTCTAAAAGTCGGATCTGAAACACTCCCAGTTTCAAGTCCGCTCAGGACTTAGAATCAAAATGGTAAAATAGGGCCCTTGGAGTCCCTAGATGTGCAGATTAGATGGATTAGCCATGGTAAATATGTGGGGCTACCAGGGTAGGACGGGGGAGAGGGCCTGGGTAAGATACTCTGTCAAAGAGTCAGTGTAGACTGGATGGGCCGAATGGCTTCTTCTGCGATGTAGAGATTCTATGATATTCAGTGTGCTTAATGGAAAATGCTGGAAAAATACACTGAACAGAATCTTGTTTATGAAGAGCCTCACGTGAAATGTTAACCCTGCCTTTTCCCTTCTATTGTTGACTGACCTGCTATCTACTCCCATCACTTTTCTGCTGTTGTTCCATTATCAGATCTGGCTTTTAGACTGACCCATGGGAAGTGCGAGAAGGAGTGAGGGGAGGAATTAACATATGGATTTCGCTTGTCAGTTTAAGGCTAAGAAGTTGTGACTCAAGCATCTAATCGGCCATTCAGTAAAAACTACTTCCCATTCCTCGAGTCTGAGTCTTTCTTCTTTGCTTAGTCTGTTCCTTTCCAATGCTTCAACCGAGTCCTATCCGGTAAGCCAGGTTGTTATATTACCCCGTAAGTTAATGTCAAATGTGAAATAGTTTCTCTTTCGAGCTGTAAGAATGGGAGTTGCAGTTTGTCACCAGTGTATGTTTAAAGTGAAGTTTAAAGTTTATTTATTATTGTCACAAGTAGGCTTACATTCACACTGCGATGAAGTCACTGTGAAAATGTTAGGAACTTGTGGAGAGCAATCCTACATCTTTCCATCCTTTAAACTTCCAAATATGTCCATGTTTAGAAAGATCAGCCTGTGTAATTAACTCACAATGTGCATTGAGTGTTAAAGTGTGCCTTTGTTTAAAATCATGCCACCTTGCTCAACACTCTCTGCTGATAACTCTTTTTTCTCCAGTTATGTGAATCCCTCTTGGTACACAGAAATCAGGCAATGAAAAGGAAATATAAAGAATGTAATACTTTACAATCAGCTTAAGAGCCAGCTGGGTAGAAATCAAACTGGCACAAAATGTGTTTGATGCCAAGTTGCTTCCTTTTTTTTTTATTTCAAAAATATACTTTATTCACACAAAAAAAAAACTCTCCAATAAAACATTGCAAAATTACAGATCCAAATGTCATAAACAGTGTAAAAAAGAATCATTTTTACAGTCCAATACCGTGCTCATTTACAAAAACATTACATTCCGTTACATTTCATTTCTTAAAACTATATACATGTGTCAGAGTTTACTGTGTGCCGTTATTTTCCAGATTGGCACACAGTTACGCAGGCCGAGGGTATTCTGCAGTTACCCGGCCCTCGGTCTGCCTCGGTTGAGACGCTTTACACGGTGGCCTTTCCCCACTGTGCCTTGGCGGCGGCTGCCCCAAGCTTGAGCGCGTCCCTGAGCACGTAGTCCTGGACCTTGGAATGTGCCAGTCTGCAACACTCGGTCGAGGACAATTCTTTCAGCTGGAAGATCAGCAAGTTTCGGGCGGACCAAAGTGCGTCCTTCACCGAGTTGATGACCCTCCAGCAGCAGTTGATATTTGTCTCGGTGTGCGTCCCCGGAAACAGCCCGTAGAGCACAGAGTCCTGCGTCACCGAGCTGCCCGGGACGAACCGCGACAAATACCACTGCATCTCGTTCCAGACCTTCTTTGCAAAGGCACATTCCACAAGGAGGTGTGCAACCGTCTCATCAGCCCCGCAGCCGCTTCGAGGGCAGCGTGCGGTGAGGTTGAGACCCCGGGCGTGCATAAAGGATCTGACGGGGAGTGCCCTTCTCACCACCAGCCAAGCCAGGTCTTGGTGCTTGTTTGTGAGTTTTGGTGATGAGGCATTCTGCCAAATGACATTGACAGTCCGCTCAGGGAACCATCCGACAGGATCTGCCGTCTCCTTTTCTCTCAGGGCCTCAAGGACATTACGTGCTGACCACTGCTTGATAGCCATGTGGTCAAAGGTGTGTTTCCGGAAGAATTTCTCCACGAAGGACAGGTGCTGCGGTACGGTCCAACTACTTGGAGCGTTCCGCGGCAATGTGGCCAGACCCATCCTCCGCAACACTTGGGACAGGTAGAACCTCAAAAAATAGTGGCACTTGCTGTTACTGTACCGAGGATCTACACACAGCTTGATGCAGCCGCACACAAAGGTGGCCATCAGGATGAGGGCGGCGTTGGGTACGCTTTTCCCTCCGTTCTCTGGAGATTTGTGCATCGCCTCCCTGCGGACACGATCCATCTTTGATCTCCAGATGAACTTGAAGATGGCCCGGGTCACTGCTGCTGCGCAGGACTTGGGGAGAGGCCACACCTGCGCCACGTACAACAACACGGACAGAACCTCGCACCGGATCACAAGGTTCTTCCCAGTAATGGAGAGGGAGCGTTGCTCCCACAATCCCAATTTTTGTTTGGCTTTGGCGATGCGCTCCTCCCAGTTTTTGGCGCATGCCCCTGCCGCTCCGAACCATATCCCCAGCACCTTGAGGTAGTCTACCCTAATGGTGAAGGGGACAAAGGGTGTGTCAGGCCAGTTCCCAAAGAACATGGCCTCGCTCTTACCCTGGTTAACTTTGGCCCCCGAGGCCAGCTCGAACTGCTCACAGACTCGAAGAAGCCTGCGAACAGACGAGGGGTCCGAGCAGAAAACAGCCACGTCATCCATGTAGAGGGAGGCTTTGACTTGCGTCCCTCCGCTGCCTGGGATTGTAACCCCTTTGATGCCTGGGTCGCTTCTGAGGGCCTCGGCAAAGGGTTCAATGCAACACACAAAAAGGACGGAGGAGAGAGGGCAGCCCTGCCTGACTCCAGACCTGATTTGAAACGTATCTGATTCCCACCCATTGATTGAAACTGCGCTACTGATGTCTGTGTAGAGCAGTTGGATCCAATTGCAGATTCCCTCCCCAAATCCCATTTTGGAGAGCACATCCATCATGTAGCTGTGCGATATTCTGTCAAACACCTTCTCCTGGTCTAGACTGATGAGGCAGGTGTCCACCTGCCTGTCCTGCACGTAGGCGATCGTATCCTTGAGTAGCGCGAGGCTATCAGAGATCTTCCTGCCGGGTGCAGCACAGGTTTGATCAGGATGGATTACTGACCCCAGAGCAGACTTGACCCGGTTGGCGATGACCTTGGCCAGAATCTTGTAATCCACATTCAATAGTGAAATAGGTCTCCAATTTCTAATTTCTTCCCTTTCCCCCTTCTGCTTGTAGATGAGGGTAATGATGCCTTTCCTCATGGATTCTGACATGCTGCCTTCCAGAAGCATACTCTCGTATACTTCCAGGAGGTCCGGGCCCGTCAAGTCCCACAACGCCGAGTAAAACTCAGCCGGTAAGCCGTCGCTACCGGGAGTTTTACCCTTCTGAAGGGACTCGACTGCCTTTGTCAGCTCATCCAGAGCTACCGGTCTGTCCAGGCTCTCCCGCTCGCCGTCGTCCAAGACTTGCGTGATAGACGACAGGAAAGACTGGGAGGCCGTGCTGTCTGTTGGCTTCAGGTCATACAGTCCGGCATAGAAGGATTTGCAGATCCTCAGAATGTCAGACTGCGATGACCCTACAGAGCCATCTTCTTCCTTCAGGCTTGTGATCACAGAGGTTTCTCTGTGCACCTTCTGGAAGAAGAAGCGCGAGCACGTTTCGTCCTGCTCCACGGAGCGGACCCTGGACCGGAAGATAACCTTGGAGGCCTCCGAGGCAAAGAGCGAGGCTTGCTGGCTCTTCACCTCCCGGAGGTCCTCCTTGACATCCACCCCCATCGACTGCAGTTGGAGTAGCTCCTGCATGCTTTTCTGGAGTCGGGACATTTCCCCCCGTCTCTCCCTGGCCTTCTGAACCCCTTTTCGGATGAAGAACCTCTTGATGTTGCCCTTGATGGTTTCCCACCAGAGCGATGGAGACTCAAAGAAGGGTTTCACGGTTCTCCAACCGTGGTAAACCCTCTTGAGTTCCTCGAGGTTCTCTGGGGTCAACAGTTCTACATTAAGCTTCCAGGACCCCCTGCCCACTTTCTGGTTTTCCTCCAGCTGACAGTCTGCCAGCAGGAGGCAGTGGTCAGAGAAGAACACCGGCTTGACGTCGGTGGACCTGACCGTGAGCGCGCGGGATGCAAACATGAAGTCGATCCTGGAGCGGACAGACCCGTCTGGCCGCGACCACGTGTATCTACGCTGCCCTCCGTCTGCTGGATTGCTGAAGACGTCGAGCAGCTTGGCATCTTTGACTGTTTCCAGCAGGGCTCTGGACGTAGCGTCCAGTTTACTTTCGGCCCTGTTGGATCGGCCGGCCTTGTCAATGATGCAGTTAAAGTCCCCACCCAGTATGATTGGCCTGGAGGTGGTGAGTAGCAGTGGCAGCTGTTCGAAGAGTGCCAGCCGCTCGGTCTTGACGGCAGGGGCATACACATTAATCAGCCTGAGAGGGCAGTTTTTGTACGTGACATCTGCTACGAGGAGGCGTCCTCCCACCACCTCCTTAACTTCGGAGACGGTGAAGTTGCCCCCCCGCAGCAGAATGCCTAGGCCGGATGAACGGCAGTCGTTCCCACCTGACCAGATGGACGGTCCGTGGGACCACACACTCGACCAGCGCCTGTAGTTGCTGAGGTGTGGTATTCCACACTCCTGCAGGAACAGCAGGTCGGCCTTGATCTTGGCCAGGTAGGACAAGCCGGCCGCACATCTCAGGCTGTCTTTAACACTGCGAACATTTAAGGAAGCAAACTTTAAAGACATTTTAATGTTTAAAAGGTTTGTCAGCTCTTACGTGTTCTTCAGTCGGCCTCCTCCAGGTGCTGCATTCCTGTGGCGCTGACGAAATTCTGCAGGGCTGCAGGGCTGAGGTAGCAGTCCGACCCTGCATCAGGGACCCGACCACGACTGGGTGACATGGTCGGTGTCGTGTAGCCCTCAGTTGGTGCTGGGCTTGCGGGCCGATCTCCGCCTTGGGCGTTGTCGGTGTCCTCGTTCCTGTTGTCCGGGGTTTCGGGGGCCTCAGCCGCACTGCTGCATCCGTCGGCTGGATGGTCCCCGGCTGCTTTGTGGTCGTTGGTCCGAGTCCATTGTGGTTCCCGTGCCGCTTTTCTAATGCGTCATTTGAGGCTTTGACGGTTGCCGGCTTTCTTTTCCTCGTCTGAGGAGACGTCGCCACTGGAGACCCTGGCTGCGCAGGATTTCCTTTTCTGGGTTCTTTTCTTTTTCTTTACCACCTGCCAGGGGCCCTCGGGATCTCCGATCTCGTGCTCCGTGTCCTCTGCGCCCTCTGCTGGTGGTGGTGAGGATGTGTCGTCATCCTGCTGCACTCGGGGGTCCACCTTTGCTTCAGAAGCTTTCTCCGTGCCAGCTTCTTTTGGGGTGGGCTTCTTGTTCCCTGAGGCGGCAGGAGCACTCGCCTTCCTCGCTCCGCGTCCGGTGATCTGGGCGTACGTGACCTTCCGCTTGGGGCAGACTCTGCATACATGGCCAGTCTCCCCACACAGGTTGCAACTTTTGCTTTCTTTGCACTCGTCGTTCGAGTGCCCCTCCTTCAGGCAGTTTCTGCATACCGTGACGGTGCAGCTCGCGGCAAAATGGCCGGTTTTGCCACAGTTGCGGCACAGTCGTGGCTGGCCCCTGTAGTACAGAAAGCCTCGATTCCCTCCGATGGTGAAATTGGAGGGCGGGTGCAGAAGGTCTCCCTTGGCGTCAGTCTTCAGGGTGACTCTCACCTGCCTATTACAGGTCCATATTCCGTACTGGTCCATGACGTCCACGCTCTCTCCCTTCACCTCCACGTACCTGGAGAGGAACGTCAGCACATCAGCCGCAGGGACGAAGTGGTTATACATATGAAATGTGATAACCCGGTTCCGCTGGGACGGCATGGTGAACAGGGGCTCCGCCGTCAGGATAGAGAGGGGCCCCTCTTTGCCTTTCTCCTTCACCGCTGTCAGGAGCTTGAGGCATCCTGACAGGCTCCTAAAGCTGACATCCACGTGTGGCGGCTTGCTGTACTCAGCCACACCGTAGATGTCTGCTGCTTGGAATCCGCAGCACTCGAACAATACCTTCTTCACGAGGTAGTCGCGGCCCACAGGCGAGCCTCCTCCCGAAGCCTTCACCCGGATGGTGTTGGGCTGCCTTTGGCCTGTAGTTTTCAGAGCAGCTGCAGCCATAGCTCGATAACACTGAGTCTTGCTGTACCGGCGTTAGGTCCAAGCCAGAGGCTTGAAACCAGCATGAAGATCCACCAGTAGCAGCAGAGCTCAAGTGTTGTTGACGGTCGTCTGCCGGTCGTCTGATGCCTGCTTCTTCAATCCACAATCCCCATCGAAACTCGATAGCACCTTGCGAAATCCGAGCCCTTGGCACTTGATCTTAGCCAAAAGGCCGAATGGGGAGAATGTGCAAACTCCACACAGACAGTGACCCAAGCCAGGAATCGAACCTGGGTCTCTGGAGCTGTGAGGCAGCAGTGCTAGCCACCGTGCCGCTCCAACTACTGTGCTCCGTGCCACCCCCCTGAAGCACAATAAGCAAAGGAATGAGTTTCCAGCGACATGAACAGACTTGGTCTGGTTGAGAAATACCAGAGCTTAGTCCTGTAGACCTAGCCTAGCATTTATTCCATATTGAACTCATAACATGTAATGAGATTTTAAACATGCATCCTACAATTAATGTTGTGATGTATTGCTTTAATTATTATGCATTGTTATAATCATATATTGTAGCCTTGGGGTAAAGAGGCTTCTGAAATCATTGTTAGTCAGGGACTTTGAAATCCCCACATCCAACATCTATGTAACTTGTACTCTCCCTGTGCCTACATGTGCATTTTGCCTCCTGCTCCAGACCTAAGCCCATCAATCCATTTCCATGTCTCGGAGAGGCGATGGCCCAGTTGTATTATCCCGAAACTATCAATCTAGAAACTCAGCTAATGTTCTGGGGACCCGAGTTCGAATCCCACCATGGCAGTTGGTGGAATTTGAATTCAATAAAATATATCTGGAATTAAGAATCCACTGATGACCATGAAACCATTGTCGATTGCCGGGAAAAACCCATCTGATTCCCCTATAAGGAAGGAAATCTGCGGTCCGAAGCAGGTCTGGCCTATTTGTGACCCCAGAGCCGCAGCAGTGTGGTTGACTCTCAACTGCCCTCAGGGAATGAGGGATGGGCAACAAATGCTGGCCAGCCAGCGATGCCCATGCCCCACGAATGGATAAAACAAAGTTTGCTCTTTCTTTCAACTTTTTTTCTCTTTTATCCTTTCTAGACTCTCTTCAATGTCATGTCTTCTCACATGTTTCCACTCTCAGCTACATTACCCTCACTATTTCAATCCTTCAGTATTCCTCAACCTTCCTGCACTCCTGCCACCATCCCAGGTTTGACTCCCTGTTAGACAAGCCCACAGCTTCCCCCAGGCCTTTCTTTACACCCGGCGCTGGTTCATTATAAGCAGCAACCCCAAAAACCCCATCCCATGTTCTCATCAACCTCCCTATCCAGTGCACGCACTGGGGGGCTAACCTTGTCAACCATGTTCCTCAGCCCTCCCATTACTGACCATATGGATTCTGCCAACTGATCAGTTCACCACTCCTCTGAACTGACAGATCTCCCTCTGAAATGTTCATTCAACTTGTGAACAAAGCCCTTGACATCCATGAACTTATAGCGGATGATCGCATCTTCATCCTGGCTTTTACAGAAACCTGGCTGAAGGGTGAGACATCTTCCCCCTTAATGAGACCACTTTGCCTGGTTAAATCTTCTCACCCTGTGCTGACTGGCATGATGAGTGTGTGGTGTCTTTCACCAAATCTCACTTCGGTTTGACCCCCTACTCCTCTGACACTTTCTCCTCCTTTGAGCTTCTCACCTTGTTCTATTCCTCACCCCCCCTTGCAAAATCATCATTCTGTACTCCACTCCCAAGTGCGATTATAATGTTGTTACTGAGTTACCTTCATTGTGTTCCTCTCTTAGCCCCTGCACCCAATGATTACTCAGCCTCAATGATTTCAAATTCCATCTCAACTAATGTTCTCTCTCCTCTGCTGGTACATGGATAGGAAAGGTTTAGAGGGATAGGGGCCAAATGTAGGCTAATTGGACTGGTTCAGTTTTGGAAACCTGGTCGGCATGTTCGAGTTGGGCCGAAGGGCCTGTTTCTGTGCTGTATATCTCTATAACTCTACAACTGTTCTCACATCCAACCTAAAACACAACCTCTCTAACTCATATTTGTGCCCACTTCATGGGCAACACAGTGGCACAATGGTTAGTGCTGCTGCCTCACAGCGCCAGGGACCTGGGTTCAATTCCTGGCTTGGGTCACTGGTCTGTGTGGAGTCTGCATGTTCTCCCCGCACGTTCGTGGGTTTCCTCCGAGTGCTCCGGGTTCCTCCCACAGTCCGAAAGACATGCTAGTTGGGTGTATTAGAACATAGAACAGTACAGCACAGAACAGGCCCTTCGGCCCACGATGTTGTGCCATGGCCATACTAAATTCTCTCTCAGTGTATCCGAACAGACGCCGGAATGTGGCAAATAGGGGACTTTCACAGTAGCTTCATTGCAGTGTTAATGTAAGTCTACTTGTGACACTAATAAATAAACTTTAAACTTAAAAACTATATGTTGACCGTACCCATATCACATTGTCTTGCCTATCTTATCTTATCATTTCCTTCTATCATTCTCCACCCATGTTCCCTCCCACGCCCAGACCCTTCCTCCTGGGGGAAAACATCCCCCAATTCAGCTACAACTGCAGTTTCAAAATCCCCGTTATCTAACCTTTGGCCCTCTATTCACCACAACATTTCTGCAGCTACTAATTTACTCAACGCTCACCTCCACCTTTGATGTCCTTGTCTTATTACTCCCTCTCACTCTAGCCGTTCTCCCTGGTACGACCATCACTTCCCTTACGTCAAGGGGAAGCAGACATGTAAAGGATAGTGTGGATAACTTCGCAGTCGCTAGGTCAAAATCCTGGAATTCCCTCCCTAACGGCATTGTGGGTCAACCCACAGCACATGGACTGCAGCGATTCAAGAAGGCAGCTCGCCACCACCTTCTCAAGGCCAACTGGGGATGATTTTGATTTTGATTTGATTTATTATTGTCACATGTATATGGTGAAAATGATTGTTTCTTGCGTGCTATACGGACAAAGCATACCACTCATAGAGAAGGAAACGAGTGCAAAGTGTAGTGTTACAGTCATAGCTAGGGTGTAGAGAAAGATCAACCTTAGTTCAAAAGTCTCATGGCAGCAGGGAAGTAGATGTTCTTGAGTTGATTGGTACGTGAGCTTAGAGTTTTGTATCTTTTTCCCGATGGATGAAGGTGGAAGACAGAATGTCCGGGATGCATGGGGTCCTTAATTATGCTGGCTGCTTTTCCGAGGCAGCGGGAAGTGTAAACAGAGTCAATGGATGGGAGGCTGGTTTGCGTGATGGATTGGGCTACATTCATGACCCTTTGTAGCTTCTTGTGATCTTGGGTAGAGTTGGAGCCATACCAAGCTGTGATACAACTAGAAAGAATGGCCAATAAATGCTGGTCAGCCAATGGCACCCTTGTCCCACGAATGATTAAACAAAACTGAACAAAGAACAAAGAAAATTACAGCACAGGAACAGGCCCTTTAGCCCTCCAAGCCTACACCGACCATGCTGCCCGACTTAACTAAAAACCTCTACCCTTCCGGGGACCATATCCCTCCATTCCCAACCTATTCATGTATTCGTCAAGACGCCCCTTAAAAGTCACTATCGTATCCGTTCCCACTACCTCCCCCGGCAGCGAGTTCCAGGCACCCACCACTCTCTGTGTAAAAAACTTGCCTCGTACATCTCCTTTAAACCTTGCCCCTCGCACCTTAAACCTGTGCCCCCTAGTAACTGACTCTTCCACCCTGGGAAAAAGCTTTTGACTATCCACTCTGTCCATGCCTCTCATAATCTTGTAGACTTCTATCAGGTCGCCCCTCAACCTCCGTCGTTCCAGTGAGAACAAGCCACGTTTCTACAACCTCTCCTCATAGCTAATGCCCTCCAGGCAACATCCTGGTAAATCTTTTCTGTACCCTCTCCAAAGCCTCCACATCCTTCTGGTAGTGTGGCGACCAGAATTGAACACTATATTCTAAGTGCGGCCTAACTAAGGTTCTATAAAGCTGCAACATGACTTGCCAATTTTTAAACTCAATGCCCCGGGCGATGAAGGCAAGCATGCCGTATGCCTTCTTGACTACCTTCTCCACCTGCATTGCCACTTTCAGTGACCTGTGTACCTGTACACCCAGATCCCTTTGCCTATCAATACTCTTAAGGGTTCTGCCATTTACTGTGTATTTCCTATCTTTATTAGACCTTCCAAAATGCATTACCTCACATTTGTCCGGATTAAACTCCATCTGCCATCTCTTCTCCCAAGTCTCCAACTGATCTATATCCTGCTGTATCCTCTGATGGTCCTCATCGCTATCCGCAAATCCATCAACCTTTGTGTCGTCCGCAAACTTACGAATCAAACCAGTTACATTTTCCTCTAAATCATTTATATATATTACCAACAGCAAAGGTCCCAGCACTGATCCTTGAGGAATGCCACTTGTCACAGCCCTCCATTCAGAAATGCATCCTTCCACTGCTACCCTCTGCCTTCTTTGTCCGAGCCAGTCCTGTATCCACCTTGCCAGCTCACCTCTGATCCCATGAGACTTCACCTTCTGCACCAGTCTGCCATGAGGGACCTTGTCAAAGGCCTTACTGAAGTCCAAGTAGACAACATTCATTGCCCTACCCTCATCAATCACCTTCATCACTTTCTCGAAAAACCCGATTAGGTTAGTGAGACACGACCTCCCCTTCACAAAACCATGCTGCCTCTCACTAATATGTCCAAATGGGAAAAACTGGTTTAACAATCCACTGCCAGATCTCACTTGTTCACTTAAAACACTTTTGGGTCATGTTCATGTCTTCTAAAGCTGCTCAATATTCCAGGATCATCCCCTCATGCCATCCCTGAGCTCATCTTGTCCATGAGACTCACTGGATGTTCCCTCAACCCTGTTCTCCCTGAAAATTGCTAATTATTCAACCTCCTCTCCTGGGCCTGATATTAGCGGATATTGTGAACTGTTCTCTCTCTTTACAAGTTGTCCTTTTTTCCTTTTAATCTGCCATCATCACTCCTCTCCTCAAGAAACTAAACTTCGACCACATCATTCTTGCAAACGAGTCCCCCAACTCCAAGTCCATTCCCTCTCCAAAGTCCTTAAATGTGTTGTCACCTCCCAAATCTTTTCCCATCTTTCCTAGAGCTCAATATTTCAGGATACCAAAATGGATCTTATCAAAGTCACAAATTAGACCATATGTGGCTGTGGCAAAGATAACTTTCCCTCTTCATCCTTCTCAACCTCTCTGCAGCCTTAAACACAGTTGACCAGGCCTCTCCATTAATGTCCAGCTGGGTGGGACTGTTCTCAAACAGTTTCATTCTTATGCTAGCCAGAGGATCACTTGCAATGGCTTCTCTTCCTGCACCCATGCAGTCACCCTTTGTGTCCCCCATGGATCTATTCTGGATCCCCTCATATTTCTCATCTACATGCTGCCCCATGCGGCATCAAATGAAGGCAAACCATTAGATTTCACATGTATGCTGACAAAACCCACTTCTATCTCACAATCACCTCATTTGGCTTCTCCATTCTTGCTAAATTAGCAGACTGTTTATTTAACATCAAATACTGGGTGGGCAGAAATCTCTTCCGGTTAAATATTGGGAAGGCTGAAGCTATTGTTTTTGGTGCCTGCTCCAGACCCCATTCCCTAGCTACTGGCTCCATCCCTCTCCCTGGCAACACTCTGAGATTAAGCCGGTCTGCTTCAAATCTTGGTGTCCAATTTGATCCTGAGATGAGCTCCCAATCTCACATTCAGGCTATCATTAAGACCTCCTATTTCTAGTTCTGTAACATCACCCAACTTTGCCTACGTCTCGGCTCATCTGCTGTTGAAACCTTCAGACATGCCTTTGTTTTATCCAACTGCAACTATTCCAACACACTCCTGGCTGATCTCCCACATTCTTCGCTCTATAAACTTGAGGTCATCTAAAACTCTGCTGCCTATGTGTTAACTCACAGCAAATCCTGATCTTCTATCACCCCTGAGCTCACTGACCGACACTAACTCCCGTTCGAGCAATCACTTGCTTTTCAAATTTTTATCCTTGTATTCAAATCCCTCCATTGCCTTTCCCTCCCTATCAACGTAATCTCCTCCAACCGCATAACCCCTAGAGATATCTGTAATCTTCTAAATCTGGTCTCTTGTGCATTCCAAACTAAGATTGCTTCCACCGTTAGTGGTTGGGCTCAGTTGACTAGGCTTCTGCTCTCTCCCTGTACACGTCTTCACTTCTCTTACTCCACTTTCCTCCTTTAAGACACTTCTTAAAACCTACCTCCTCGATCAAACTTTTGATCGAAGAGAGATATACAGCACAGAAACAGGCTCTCTGGCCCAACTTGCCCATGCCAACCAAATTTCCTAAACTGAACCAGTCTCAGTTGCCTGCATTTGACCCATATCCCACTAAACCTTTCCCATCCATGTACCTGTCCAAGTGTTTATTAAATGTTGTTAATGTAACCACCTCTATCGCCTCCTCTGGCAGCTCATTCCATATACGCACTACCCTCCGTGTGAAAAGGTTGCCCCTCCGGTCCCTTTTACATCTCTCCCCTCTCACCTTAAGCCTATGCCCTCTAGCTTTGGACTCCTTTACCCTGGGGTAAAGACCACTTTACCTATGCCCGTGATTTTATAAACCTCTAAAAGGTCACCCCCTCATCCTCCTAGTAACTGATACTGCTACTCCAAGAGGCAAGATGTAGACTTCTTACAGCCCAGTGTGTGCTCTGCCAACCCTAGTGCTTCAAGTGGTGGTCTGAAACATTGTTATGTGGAGTAACCTTTGCTCCCCAACCAGCAGGAAATTGCCATCAGATCTAATCTATTCCGAGGTGATTTGGTGTCATATTTGGCTTTATATTGCTCCTGTGAAGTACTTTTGGACATTTTGGACGTATAGGGCGGCACGGAGGCACAGTGGTTAGCACTGCTGCCTCGCAGCACCAAGAACCCGGGTTCAATTCTGGCCTCGGGTCACTGTCTGTGTGGAGTTTGCACATTCTCCTCATGTCTGTGTTGATTTCCTCCGGGTGCTCCGGTTTCCTCCTACAGTCCAAAGATGTACGGGTTAGGTTGATTGGCCATGCTAAATTGACTCTAGTGTCAGGGGGATTAGCAGGGTAAATATGTGGGATTATGGGAATAAGACCTGGGTGGGATTGTGGTCGGTGCAGACTCAGTGGGCCGAATGGCCTCCTTCTGCACTGAAGGGATTCTATGATTTCATTATGTTAAATATAAATTGCTGTTGTTGCCTGTGAAACAATCTAGATAACACCCAATATTAGGCACAGGTTCAAGATTTAGTAATAATGGAAAAGAACCAAAGGGATGTGTTTGGGTCTCTTGTACCTCGGAAGCTAAATACGAGTGTCTCTAGACAGGGCCATGTATCAAATAAATCAAATTGTACAAAGCACAGCTGCTGCATCCAGAGAAAGTTTGCTGGACTTGCAAAAGTTATCACTAAAGTTCTTGTCCATTGGCACTCCAAGCAGTGAAGAGAAGCAGATTCACTGGAGGGAATATCTACTTCAGCGTTGCTGGTTCTTGAGAAGATTTACAACCTCAGCCCTTGACTTTCTGACCATTAAAATGGATGGTTGGAAAATCAGTTGGCTGGGCATATGGAACTTCCCACTGTGCGCGCCTGATCTATGCCAAGAACATCGCCAAACTTTCCTAAGTGTGCAGTTGTTCCAGCTTCCCGTTGTCAGTATGCCATCAAAAGTAAAAATAGTAATTCCAGTATTTGCAATTCTCTGTTTGTTTTGAATCAGGATGCACGGTTTATTAAACCGTTAAGAGTAGTCTCAACATGAGAGCCATCTGGGTTGGGGTTTCTTAATGTAAGGCTTTCTACTTGATAATGAGGATAGAGAAGAGGGCATAATGATCTCAAATAATCATGTGAGCAGTATTTTCCTTAGGAGTCATGAATAGACCAGCTGTGAATAGATCAACTTAAGCTACAATTTCCCATTGTTATTGACTTGCATTCACAGTGTGAAGCCAGCATTAGATTTCGATTTCAACTTCACATGAGTGCCTGCTTTGGACTGTTTAAGTCGGGTGGCTTAATGTTCAAGCTACGGCTGTGTTTTTTTAAACTTAAGATGATTAGGATACTGAATGTAAAGAATTTAAATTAAATGATTGTTTTCACTGGTCTTAAGGTACACCTTCAGGCAGTGTCTCACTAAATCTACAGTGCTACAGGCAGCACGGTGGCACAGTGGTTAGCACTGCTGCCTCACAGCTCCAGGGACCCGGGTTCAATTCTGGCCTTGGGTGATTGTCTGTGCAGAGTTTGCATGTTCTCCCCGTGTCTGCAGGGTTTCCTCCGGGTGCTCCGGTTTCCTCCCTCAGATGTGCTGGTTAGGTGGATTGGCCATGCTAAATTCTCCCTCAGTGTACCCGAACAGGCGCCAGAGTGTGGCAACTAGGGGATCTTCACAGTAACTTCATTGCAGTGTTAATGTAAGCATACTTGTGGTAAATAAATAAACTTTAACTTGAAAGATGTCTCGGATACGTGAATTAGCCATGGTAAATGTAGCAGAATTATGGGGAGGGCCTAGGTGGGACGTTCGGTCAGAGAGTCAGTGCAGATGGGCGAGATCTTTCTGCACTGTGGGGATTCTATGGTCTGCTTTTCTAAAGCGTACGAATTAGCACTACGTTCTCAAAATCCTTATAAAGACAATGCTAATGACACTTACTAAAATGGCCTTGATTTCAGAAGTTATTGCAAGTTTGTGTTTGCACAAAAACTGCCAGAGGATTCTCAGACGAGTTTCTGTACACTTTTAAAGCAGGATAATTCGGAAAGATTCCATTCATAATTCCAAACGAGTTGACTGGAGCCCACTTGAAAGGAAATTGTGTCGAGCACAAACTGCTTTTCTTAATGTCAGTACATTTTTAACTGTTTTATCATATCCCTTCACAACCATATCAGGAAGTGACAATGAGCATATTGTGCAGCGCACAGTATTTTAGCAAGGCTGACTAACCAAAGTGTT
Source organism: Mustelus asterias (assembly GCF_964213995.1). Taxonomy (NCBI): domain Eukaryota; kingdom Metazoa; phylum Chordata; class Chondrichthyes; order Carcharhiniformes; family Triakidae; genus Mustelus; species Mustelus asterias. The sequence continues at coordinate 32,266,769 of NC_135802.1, forward strand.
ATGAATGTTTTAGCAAATATGGTAATATGTGGCCATTTACCGACATGCCAAGGAATATATAAAGAGATCAGGAAGGATTACTCATTAACAGTGTTTTCATTGCCAGTAAAAGCTGCATTGTTTCTAAAACAAGACAAAACGGAAAGGTGGCAGGTAATTTTCTTGAGCTAATTGCTTATCCACCAGTGACTTACCCTGCACAAATCACAGCTTCTAAAGACACAGATGTTAAAGGATGAAACCTGGATTGGGGCCAAAAAGTCTGAACTGACCTAAATCGCTTTAATTTCAATTATTTGAGAGTGAAGATGTCACTTTTTGGGCTCAGAGTTTACTTTTGAAATCCCTTAGATTTCAAGCACATTTCAAGTGATTATTACAGTGTGTTATTGAACAACTGCTATTACCATGCAGTACAATGAGGGAAGCTGTGGAAAACAGCTAAATATGGCCAGCTGTTCTCCTCAGAGAAGGTGAAGTGGGGATTCAATAGAGGAGATTTCAAAATCATGATTGAGTGAATGGGGAGAGTCTTTCCAATGGTAGCTGTATCAGCAATCAGGGGTTACAAATTTAAGGTAATTGACAAAAAAACAAGAAATTGGATTTGAAAAATCAAAGGGGTAGAACTTGCAGGACTATGGGGAAAGGATCAATTGAGTAGCTCTTTCAAAGAGACAGCACAGGTACAATGGGCCAAACAGCCTCCTTCTGCATTGTGGCTGAAACGGTGGCACAGTGGTTAGCACTGTTGCCTCACAGAGACAAGGATCCAAGGTTGATTCAAGCCTCGGGTGACTGTCTGTGCTGAGTTTGCACGTTCTCCCCATGTCTGCGTGGGTTCTCTCCGGGTGCTCCGGTTTCCTCCCACTGTCCAAAGATGTGCGGGTTAGGTGGATTGGCCATGCTAACTTGCCCCTTAGTACCCAAAGATGTGTATGTTAAGTAGATTAGCCATGGGAAATACACGGCGTTATGGGGTTAGTGTAGGGGAGGATAAGATGCTGTGTCGGAGAGTCGGTCCAGAATCGATGGGGCAAATGGGCTCCTTCCATACTATAGTGATTCTATGGTTTTATTCTAAAAATTTATTTTGACTCAGCGAGTGTCACGATCTGGAATGTATTAGCTAAAAGAGTGGTGGAAACAAATTCAGTTATTCCTTTCAAAAAGAAGTTGGATTTGAAAAATCAAAGGGGTAGAACTTGCAAGGAAAGGACCAATTGAGTAGCACTTTCAAAGAGACAGTACAGGCACAATGGGCCAAACAGCCTGCTTCTGCATCGTCTTATTTTATGGTAATGTCGAGGAAACAATGCACTTTTGTTACCATAAATGACATCAGTGATAGATTCCCACCTCCCCACCCCCCACCTCCACTCCCAACCCCCTCCCCGCATAAGCCCAGTCTGTTGAACAGGATGGTCTGTCAGTTAGGCAGGCAGCTGGTCACTGACACAGGTCAGTCACAGTTAACTCCATGCTGGAAATGAGGATTTGGCTAGAAGGGGGGGGGGGGGGGGCTTGACAGGAAGGGGAATGGGTTAACCAGGAGGAAACCAAAGCAAGAGTGTGGGTGTCAACAAAGGTGTGGCCACTGGAGGGTGGGATTATATCACTTTTCCTTCGCTGTCACTGGGTCACAATCCTGGAACTCCCTTGCTAACAGCACTGCAGGTGTAGCAACTTCACATGGACTGCAGCAGCTTACCATTAGGGATGACAAAAATGTGTCAACCAGGAAGTAGATTTTGCGGCAGGATATGGATACAGACATAAGGGAGGGTGAAGGTGAAGTCAAAAATGGACAAAATGGTTTGAGTCCGCGGAGTGGAGGTCATGCTGAAGTTAACGGTCAATGATAGGACCTCATTATTACTTTTAGGTTTTGTTTTCTGTCAGGCATTGGGGGCAGCCTGATCAGTAGCAGGGAGGAGAAACCAGCACTGGAGGTTACAGCTGGGGCACCATCGGAATGATCCCCGGCAATTGGGAGAAATTGCAGCAATGGTGGGATTGGTGGGAGGGGGGCGGATTGCGGCGGGAGGAGGAAGAACATTGTGAGGGATGCGGGAGCACAGAGGAAACCTCAGCAGCAGAGAGGGAGGACATCGGAGCTGGAGTGAGGAACTCAGCAACTGGGAGCTAGTGGAAGTAATCCATGATTGGTAGAAGGAGGCAGAAGCCGTTCTAAAGGGGCCAGAGTGTAATTCACTTATTTGTGGATCTGGCAGCTTCTGCCATTTGTTTGCTGTCGGTTTCCCGACCCATGGGCAAAATGAGCAGCGGCAATGAATTTTACATCAGGTCCCCAACAGGACTGTGGGGCACCATAATACCTATTGCCACAAAGATGACAATGGGTAACTAACTGCACAGCAGATTATAATCACAATTCCCGCATTGATTGTTTAACATCATCATTATTATTTTTTGTTTCTATTTCATCTCATCCCCATCTCTCCCAGCCATCATGAGGAGTTAAGATCTTTGATATATTAGAGATGTACTGCTTTCAATAATCTGTTTCACCTTTATCTCTTTATTCAAGCTAAGGCCACACAGCAAGATGATAAGCTGAATGCAGTTTGATATCAGCAGTGCAGGCTGGATCTAATCGCAACTGCCCTGCATTGGGCTGGGTCTAGGTTCAGGTATCATTGGCAATGGTCCTGGTTTTGGTGGAATGGTGGTCGAGTTGCAAACAATGAACATGAGTGAAAAGGTGCAGAGTTTAAGGAAAGTAGGACGGAGGGAAACAAGTGAGAAATAATTTTTATTTTATTTTTTAGTGTCACAAATAGGCTTGTATTAAAACTGCAATCAAGTCACTGTGAAAATCCCCTAGTCGCCATACTCCAGCGCCTGTTCGGGTACATTGAGGGAGAATTTAGCATGTCCAATGCACTTAACCAGCATGTCTTTTGGACAGCGGGAGGACACTGGAGAACCCAGAGGAAACCCACGCAGACATGGGGAGAATGTACAGACTCCACACAGACAGCAGCCCAAGCCACGAATTGAACCCAGGTCCCTGGTGCTGTGAGGCAGCAGTGCTAACCACTGTGTCACCGATGGTTAATGTGGGATAAGTGGATCGACATGGTAGCCAATGATGCCTAAAAGGCAGCAATGCAAGTTGAAATACACTAACCAGAGAGGATCTTAAGCAAGAAAATAATTATTTGGTTGTTTTTAGTAAATAGATTTTTAAAAACTCTTCCTAACATTTTCTGTTTTTATTTCATGTTTCCAGCATCGGTAGTATGTTTCTGCTATATCCTAAATATTTGTATTCTCCAATACAAACTAGGGAAGAATAAGGAACTAAGGAGAACATGTCCCTGTCTACATCAATGGGGACGAAGTAGAAAGGATCAAGAGTTTCAAGTGTTTAGGTGTCCAGATCCCCCCATGCCGACACTATAGTTAAGAAAGCTCACCAACGCCTCTACTTTCTCAGAAGACTGAGGAAATTTGGCATGTCAGCTACGATTCTCACCAACTTTTACAGATGCACCATAGAAAGCATTCTTTCTGGTTGTATCACAGCTTGGTATGGCTCCTGCTCTGCCCAAGACCGCAAGGAACTACAAAAGGTCATCAATGTAGCCCAATCCATCAGCAAACCAGCTTCCCATCCATTGACTCTGTCTACACTTCCCACTGTCTTGGCAAAGCAGCCAGCATAATTAAGGACCCCACGCACTCCGGACATTCTCTCTTCCACCTTTTTCCTTCGGGAAAAAGATACAAAAGTCTGAGGTCACTCAAGAACAGCTTCTTCCCTGCTGCTGTCAGACTTTTGAATGGACTAGCCTTGCATTAAGTTGATCTTTCTCTACACCATAGCTATGACTGTAACACTACATTCTGCACTCTCTCATTTCCTTCTCTATGAATGGTATGTTTTGTCTGTATAGCACGCAAGAAACAATACTTTTCACTGTATGTCAATACATGTGACAATAATAAATCAAATCAAAATCAAATCAAATCAAAAGAATGATTGGATAAACCTTCATTTACAGGTACAAGTCCATGTCCCACTGCACATTCAATGGAGTTACTTATTTTCACAGCACTGCTCTTTAGTTTTTAACTTTCTTTGAAGTTGTTGATCAGCTTTTACTAGTTTCCTAGATTGGCATATGTGAAGTTCTTAGACACTTCTTGGGAAAGAATAACAAGTTTTGAAAGGTTTCAGAGAGAAACAGAAACACTGCCTCTGCTGTTAAAGCATGCGTTCCTTCATTCACCTTCTGGACACCCTCTGCTGGTATATGTGTATGGTAGCTTTAAATGGACAAAATGCACAACGCGATTTTCAAAGCATGACAGCCCTTCCCTTCTATATAAATGAGAGGCAGAGTGTTTCGATGGTTTTCAAAAGTGCAAACAATATATTTAAGCATAACTTGGACATTCAATGTCACCATAAGTGCCACTGCACATTATAACTTTTGCATTAATTTAATAATGTACTCAGTTATGTATAATGAGATGAAATATTTGTTCACCAACTGAAGATAGTTCATGTTGTGACAAAATCACTTAAGTTTGGGGGGCAACTTCTATCATGACTCGGGTATTATTTGAGATCAGATATGATTTCATTTATGGTCTTCACCTGAGATGTCGATATCTAAATTGGATTTATTACTTATGAATGGAGTTTTCAGTGCTTTGAAGAATAAGGTGTTTCATGTGATGATTTATGAACTGTGCTTATCAATGATCATTGGTCTTTTTGTGTTGGTTACCACAAGCAGATAGAGTCATAAGGAGTTACTTACTTTCCAAAATAACCATTACCTTTCACAAGCATTTTATCTGATTTTAGCTTTAATAGTGTTGCTCTGAATTTTAATTTTCACTCTGCATTTTTAAAATTCATTTATGGGATGCGTGTGTGACTGGCAAGGCCAGTGTTTGATCCCCGCTTCTAATTGCCCTCGAGAGCGGTTAAGAATCAACCACATTGCTGTGCATCTGGAGTTACATATAGGCCAGACCTGGTAAGGGTGGTAGCTTTCTTTCCTGAAAGAACTTTGGTGAACCAGATGGACTTTTTCAACAATCAATGATAGTTCAGCTTTCAATTCCAGATTTTCTTTCAATTAACTGAATGTGTTAATTAATTGAACGTAATCTCCACCAGCTGCCATAGTGGGATTTGAACCCCTGTTCACAGGGCATTACCCTGAGCCTTTAGATTACTGGTCCAGTAACATTACCAATATGCCACTATTTCCCCATTATATATCAATATGTTCAAATTCTAACCACCTTCAGTTTTCAGTTGCATTTCTCACTATATTTTGCAAGCTCGATTTGATGATAGCCTACACTAAGGTCAATTTCAACAATGTGTTTAGCACTATGCAATTTATGATATCATCGATTGTCGATGTTAGGTGTCATTATTGTGTTGCTTGATTTGGTGACCTCATATCAGAGCAGATTCTCATCTGGTTCTCACTTTTCCTTGACAGTTAACAAAGAACAAAGAACAGTACAGCACAGGAACAGGCCCCAAGTCTGTGCCTCTCTAATTTAATATTTTCTTGCCTCTACATGGTCCATATCCCTCTATTCCCTGCCTATTCATCCAGATGCCTCTTGAATGTTCTTATAGAATCTGCCTCCACCACTTTCTCCAGCAGCGCGTTTCACCACCCTCTGTGTGAAAACTTTGCCTCTTACATCTCTTTTAAACTTTCCACCCTCATTTTCAACCTATGCCTCTGAGTAATTGACACTTTGACCCTGGGAAAAAGACTCTGACTTTCCACTCTATCCAATTATCTTGTAAACCTCTATCAGGTCCCCCCTCAACATCTGACGCTCCAATGAAAACAATCCAAGTATGTTCAACCTTTCTTCATAGTCCATATCCTCCAAACCAGCAAACATCCCGGTAAATCTCTTCTGCACCCTTTCCAATGCATCAACATCCTTCTGGTAGTGTGGTGACCAGAATTGTACACAAGACTCCAAATACAGCCTAACCAAAGTCTTATGCAGCTGCAACATGATTTTCCAATTCCTATACTCAATACCTCGACCGATGAAGGCCAGCATGCCATATGCCTTCTTGATCACCTTCTCCACCTGAGTTGCCACTTCAGGGAACTGCGGATCTGCACGCTTAGATCCCTCTGTATGCTAATATTTCTAAGGGCTCTAACATTTACTGTATACTTTCCTTCCGCAGTCAACCTTCCAAATCGCATTACCTTACATTTGTCCGGGTTAAATTCCATCTGCCATCTTTCGGCCCAGGTCTCCAGCAGATTTATATTCTGCTGTATTCTCTGACAATCCTCCTCCCTATCCACCACTCCCCCAATTTTTGTATCATCTGCAAATTTACTAAGCAAACCATCTACATTTTCCTCCAAATCATTTATATGGAGTGGATATCTGACAGGATATCCACTCCATCTGACGAAGGAGCAGCGCTCCGAAAGCTAATGGCATTTGCTACCAAATAAACCTGTTGGACTTTAACCCGGTGTTGTTAAAACTCTTTCTATGCCCAAGCCAGTTTTGTATCCATCTTACCAGCTCACTTCGGATTCCATATGACTTCATCTTCTGTATCAACCTGCCATGAGGAACCTTATCGAAGGCTTTACTAAAGTCCATGTATACAACATCCACTGCCCTGCCCTGGTCAATTTTTCTTGTCACTTCCTCAAAGACGTCAATCAAGTTTGTGAGACACAACCTCCCCTTCACAAAATCTGATAACTCATAAGCTTATTCTCTTCCAGATGTGAGTACGTTCTGCCCCTAATAACCTTCTCCAATAATTTCCCCACCACTGAGGTAAGGCTCACAGGCCTGGAATGTTTTAGATGGGTGCAACCCAAAGATCATACCCAGCTTTCTCAGTTCCTTCTCTGTCTGCGTTCTGAAATGCTATTCACTGCTGTTGATACATAACTGGGGATACGTTGATGTCTGCATGCAGCTCGCATGTAAAACCTTCGGTTCACTCATTCCAGTGAAGTGGTCAGCATATTATTTGAGAATGTTATTTGTATGTGTAGAAAATGCATATGTGACTGCTATCATGTGCAGACTTATTGCTGTGTGGAATAAGTGCGTCCCATTCTCCAGATATGACATACGATACAGCTTTTATTCTTGTGTCTTTGAGTGAGATTGGTGATTCAAGAGTCCTGCCACAGTTAAAATTTTTGCATTCGTTGGTCTGTAGACAATGATGCAGTTCTGAAATTTGTTGATCATTCTGTCCTCTGTGACATTGACCAATGTTGCTGCATTTTTGAGAGCATTTACTTCCAAGCAGTCAATGTTGACTGTCAGATGTGGTTGGTTGTTTGTCTATATTGGAGGATAAAAGTATTCAGGGTTTCACTACCTTTGCTCCAGTCACTCACCTTTTTGTTGTGATACATATAGGTCAGACTCAAATCTCCATTCACAGCAGCGGGACTGGATAATCTCAGCCGCGGGCGAGTTCGGAGAATTCCGGCCGTAGTGGCAACCTTCTGGCAGACGGGTCTTAGTAGTTGATATTTTTGCTGATAAAAGCAAAGCGATGGAGTTTTCCACAAACTTCACACTGTTTGCCAGTAGCAGGACACTGTTGAGTATGGGTAAGCGCTACCACTTCGGAAACATCATTTGGACAAGCTGCAACGCTGTTAGTGGGACTGCTGTTGTTGCTTTTCAGCTGGTTTCTTAGTAGATGAGTAACAGATAGTGTTCACAGGAGTTAAATTGGAGTGTAGTAGTTACAGTCGGCAGTCTCAACTTCTGTAGTTCTAGACCAGTGATGGGCAACCTCCAGCCCAGGGATCACATGCAGCCCATCAGGGTTCTGAGTGCAGCCACGAGACATTTCGTTGAACGTTGCCCACATATAGGGCTGCCGCCATCTGCTGGTTTTCATCTGCATTGCTTTTTTCCTACCGGTATGACTGAAGTGATTTCCAAGTAAAGGAAGGGCAAGTGAACTGAGGTGAATGCTGATTGCATGCAACATTGATTGTGAGAGCTGTGTGCTCACCAATATGTGATGGTTAGGTGCATTGGCCACGCTCAGCTCTTCCTCAGTGTAGCCGAACAGGTGCCGGAGTGTGGCAACTAGGGGGTTTTCAGAGTAACTTCATTGTAGTGCTAACATAAGCCTATTTGTAATACTAATAAATAAACTTTCAACTTTGAAAAAAACTGTGTCCAATCAAAATGTTTTTTATCATTTAAAGTCAATGCAGTTCTATTCACATATGAATAATTAAGCATTTCATATAACTCGATACATTTGGCATATATTACAAGTTTCCAACCTTATTCAAGGGGTGATGGTTAGTGAACGTGCCCGATTTCAATCTTGAGACCCACTGAGATGAAGGAGAGCCACTCATGCGGCTCACTCTTTAACCCAGGTTGCCTATCATTGCTCTAGACCCTGAAGGCATGAGTGATCACCCCAACTCCAGTAGCTCTAACAGTTTCCTGTCTTTCTTGAATGCCTTTTAGGTATCTACAACATTGATCATTTATGCTTTGATTTCCCATTCAGCATGTTTACATTTGGTTTCCTCAATCGCATGCACTATTGATCAATTGTCCCCTTTGCTTCTTGCTTAGTATGTCAGAATACAATTGTTTCATGAATCATAGTTTTCTTGGGCTGAAATAGGTCATTAGTACTTTGCTGAGTCATCATTATTTTGTTCAGGCATAAGTGCCTTAAAAATACCTTCCAGTTCTTCACCTGGAGAAGTAAAAACCTTCTTCCTTTTCTCATTTGGGATGGAAACCTGATGGTACGCCTTCAAAATGTCGCAGTCACTTTTGCCAACATGGGAATGCAGGAGATAGCTGAAAATGCACATCAAACAATCATGTTGTGAAGATGCCGGCGTTGGTCTGGGGTGGGCACAGTAAGAAGTCTCACGACAGCAGGTTAAAGTCCCAACAGGTTTCTTTGGAATCATGAGCTTTCGGAGCCCCGTTCCTTCATCAGATGCACTCACCTGAAGAAGGAGCAGCGCTCCGAAAGCTCATGATTCCAAAGAAACCTGTTGGACTTTAATCTGGTGTTGTGAGAAATCAAACAGTGTTAGAGTCAGCATAGAAATTGATCAGCAATGCAGTACAAGTTTGTGATCCAGGATCTGGAATCATATTCCCTCCAAAGTAAAGCTTCATTCTAATGATCCAAGATTTTTTTTGGATTTGGTTATTATTTTTGTGAGATCAGTGTGCATGTGTGTGTGTATGTGCGTGCATGTGTGTGCACGTGTCTGTGTGAGGACACCATGCATGCCTTCCTCTTGCCATTCCCAAGCTGGAATGCCTCTTGCATGTCTAACAACAGGCTACAGCCTCAATGTGTTCACTCGGTCCCCACATAAAATGATGTCTGCAGAAAGTAGACAAATGTTTCCAAAACTGCATACCTGAAAGAAATTCTTCCTCTTTCTCCCCATCTTTACCGCTGTTATGAAGTTCTTGGGAAGAAACAGCGAGATTCTATAAGCAGTAGAGCTGCTGCATGCACTATTAGAAAACAGATTCCTTTATTCTCCTTCAAGACTCCCTCTGCTGGTATATGTATATAGTAGCTTCAAATGGACAAAATGTGCAGTATAATTTTCACTATACTACATCATATAAACTGCTCCAATCATCTTTTGCAAAGTATAGAAGAAGATACATATTTTAAATCCTGCATACACACCAATAATCTATTGTTATTCAGTTTAAAATTGTAAAGGAGTGGAGGGTTGCGAAAAAAACTGTTGCCTCCCATATCACATGCTTTGCTGACTTCAGTGACGGTTGGTTTTGCAGGCCAGATTCTGCACAGGGAATTATATCAATTATCTTTCTTTTGATTTGTGTTGTTAGATAAACTCTCACCATGTTTTCAGAGAAAAGCAAGAGAATTATATAATCTGACATATCCATCATTTTACTTTCACTGCAAATAAATTCCTTTTGCCAATATTATATAGCACACCCACTTAATTCAAATGGATAAATATTCTGTATAAATAATAAATATATATTCAGCATGTTAAAGGGCAATTGAAATCTTGTCAAAACAGTGGTTTATTCTCAGAAAATAAGTCCCTTAATGGAGAATGCTGCACTGGGAAAGAAAATACTAAGCGTCATCTGTAAACCCTTCAAAACTCAGGCATTTTCCTCAGAGGATGATGTGTTTGTAATTAACTTCAATTTTGTTTGGAAAACAAAAATAATCCATAAATCTTATCTGTTTACCTCTGACAGATGCATTAAACAATAAAAGGGCCTTCCAACCAATGCCCCATGAGTCCCTAGTTTAATTAAAGCCAGGCTCTGTTGCTGCTTTATGTCAATAATAAATACACTGAGAAAAAATTGATGCGTTGCATTTCATTCACAAAATGACGCAGGTTTTCCAGGAAATGTAAAATTCAATGCTTGTCAACGTAGATTACAGCTAACTATATGTCACGTCAATGTGGTCTTAATCTAGTTTGTTAGACCCATTGGGACTATATTGGTGCTGTGAGAAAAGCAGAACAAGGATTTTATATGTTAACAACAGCTATTAAGATACCTTAATAATGTTAAGTTGCATTACTGAGTGTCAAGGAGCTAAAGGAATTGATGGCCAGATGTGTTCAAAGCACATTTTGCTCTTACTCATTTGAAATGAGCCAGTATGTCGGTTTATTTTATAAAGTAGACACGTTTTCTGTTTGATTATAGTTTGATTCTGAGTATTTTACTTAAATCTCTTCTCTTTTTTACCCTCTGTCCCATTGTCATTTCTCTCTGCCCACTGTGATAAGACGAGCAGCTCCATTAATGGCACCAGTAGTTCAATAGCTCAGTTTAGTCATTTTGAGTATTGAGTTCACGATTGCCATTATGTTATGGAATCATAGAATCTACAGTGCAGAAGGGGACAGGCCCATCGAGCCTGCACTGACAACAATCCCACCCAGGTCCTGTCCAAAGAACAAAGAACAAAGAGAACAAAGAACAATACAGCACAGGAACAGGCCCTTCGGCCCTCCAAGCCCGTGCCACTCCCTGGTCCAAACTAGACCATTCTTTTGTATCCCTCCATTCCCACTCCGTTCATATGGCTATCTAGATAAGTCTTAAACGTTCCCAGTGTGTCCGCCTCCACCACCTTGTCTGGCAGCGCATTCCAGGCCCCCACCAGTCCCCCCAAATGTTGGGGGGAAGTTTTTCGCACAGAGGGTGGTGGGCGAGTGGAATCGGCTGCCATCGGTGGTGGTGGAGGCAAACTCAATAGGGACTTTTAAGAGACTCCTGGATGAGTGCATGGGACTTAATAGGATGGAGGGTTATAGGTAGGCCTAGAAGGTAGGGATATGTTTGGCGCAACTTGTGGGGCCGAAGGGCCTGTTTGTGCTGTAGTTTTTTTCTATGTTTCACCACCCTCTGTGTAAAATATGTCCTTCTGATATCTGTGTTAAACCTCCCCCCTTCACCTTGAACCTATGACCCCTCGTGAACGTCACCACCGACCTGGGGAAAAGCTTCCCACCGTTCACTCTATCTATGCCTTTCATAATTTTATACACCTCTATTATCCCCGTAACACCACATATTTACCCTCCTAATCCTCCTGACATTAAGGGGTAATTTAGCATGGTCAATCAACCAAGCCCGCACATCTTTGGACTGTGGGAGGAACCAAGAACAACCAGAGGAAACCTATGCAGCCACTGGGAGAACATGTAAACTCCACACAGTCACCCAAGCCGGGAATCGACCCCAGGTTCCTGGCGTGGTGGGGCAGCAGTGCTAACCACTGTGCCACTGTGCTGCAGATGTTATCTGTTATGTTATCTGGAAATTAGACACTTGATCACTTTGCACGAAAACCCATTTATCCAGGTGCTCTTACTCGTGCCACAAATAAGAGTCTACTCGCAATTAGACTTGAAATAAACATTGTTCTTTATTTCAATACACATGGTACCAAACCTGTGACAACATTCTTTTGACTCAAATAAGCAACTCTATCTAAATTTATCCGAGACCTAGATATCACCTGTGAGATTGAACTGGCCAGGCTTGCTCAATCAGATATGAATCCTGGTCTTGGGTCTTAGCCGAGTTCCAAACAGATTCCTCCACATGGCGAAAGTTGGTCTCACCTCTTCGTTGCTTCCTCGTTGGATCCTCGCTGCGTCTCTTTTGCCGACATTGAATCTTGGCTGGAAGTCAAGTCTCCGTTGGAGGTCCAGACTTTTCTGGGAGTTGCCCCCAGGTGTCTCTTCTTATCCTCCTCTTCATTCCCTTCTGGGAGGTTCTCTGGCTTCCAGCCAATGAGGTTACCAAGCTGGGTTGCAGCACCCAATGGGATTGCCAATTCCATATATGGAAGATGCCAGGGTCCCCTAGGTGTACATCCTTAGGTGCACAGGGGTATGTAGCCCTTTTCCATATAAGGTAACAGCGGGAATTTGAGGTACCAGGGACTTTGGCCGAAACGGAACAAAGTCCCTGGTACCTCAAATTCCCGCTGTTACCTTATATGGAAAAGGGCTACATACCCCTGTGCACCTAAGGATGTACACCTAGGGGACCCTGGCATCTTCCATATATGGAATTGGCAATCCCATTGGGTGCTGCAACCCAGCTTGGTAACCTCATTGGCTGGTCCTTATTTGGTCAGGGCTGAGCACCTCTGATTCCAGCCTCTCAGGCAAGTTCAGACTTGCCCTTGCTCACCTCTGACCTTTGTTTCTGTTCCAACTTGATCACAATAGTGTCATCCCAAAAACCAATCTGGTGAACCTTCACTGCACTCCCTTTATGGCAAGTATATCCTTTCTTAGGTTAGGAGACCAAAACTGCACACAGTACTCCAGGAGTGGTCTCATCAAGGTACTGTACAACTCTGGAAAGATATCCTTGCACCTGTACTCAAGTCCTCTTGCAATGAAGGCCATCCATGCCATTTGCCTTCTGAACTGCTTGCTGCACCGGCATGCTTGCTTTAAGTGATAGGTGTACAAGGACACCCAGGTCCCTTTTCATTATAACGTAGGCACATGCTCCTCCTTTATAAAGACAGGTGCAATGTACCCATTTAATACCTCAGCCAGGGCCCTTGCCTCCTGTGTAACATCCTTTTAAGATCTCTAATCAGCTTCACCCCTCCTTTTCGCACCTATTTATATAATTATTTCTATTTCTGGATTGATTTATTTCTATTTCTATTTACATGTCTGTGGAAGGCTTTTGGATTCCCTTTATGTGAGCTGCCAGTTTCTTCCCAAATGCTGTATGCTTCTCTTGTCTGTTTATTCAATTCACTTCTGAACCTTCACCAATCAGCCTGCTTCTCAATGTATTATCCACATGACATCTGTCAGGGATGTCCTTTTCCTGCTTCATCTTATTAGAATCATAGAAACCCCACAGTGCAGAAAGAGGTCATTGGGCCCATTGAGTCTGCACCGACCACAATCCCATCCAGGCCCTACCCCCATATCCCCACATATTTACCTGCTAATCCCTCTAACCTACGCATCTCAGGACACTAAGGGGCAATTTTAGCATGGCCAATCAACCTAACCCGCACATTTTTGGACTGTGGGAGGAAACCGGAGCACCCGGAGGAAACCCACGCAGACACGAGGAGAATGCGCAAACTCCACACAGACAGTGACCCAATCCGGGAATCAAACCCAGGTCCCTGGAGCTGTGAAGCAACAGTGCTAACCACTGTGCTATCGTGTCTTTTTCATCAGCCGGGCGTTCTGGAGTTGTCTACCCTACTTTTGTCCCTTGGCGGAAAGTACCTTGACTGTACTTGAACTATCAGCATAGTGGCACAATGGATAACACCACTGCCTTACAGCTTGGGTCACTGTCTGTGCGGAGTCTGCACATTCTCCCCATATCTGCGTGGGTTTCCTCCGGGTTATAGAATCATAGAACCATGGAAACCCCATAGTACAGAAGCAGGCCATTCAGTCCATCAATCCCACCCTATCCCTGTAATCCCACATATTTAGCCTGCTAATCCCCCTGACACTGGGGTCAATTTAGCATGGCCAATCATCTTTGGATTGTGGGAGGAAACCGGAGCACCTGGCTTCCTCCCGCAGTCTGAAAGACGTGCTGGTTAGGTGAATTGGCCATGCTAAATTCTCCCACAGAGTACAACAGGCGCCGGAGTGTGGCGACTCGGGTATTTTCACAGTAACGTCATTGCAGTGTTAACGTAAGACTACTGGTGACACTAATAGAAAATAAAAAATGAAAAAGCAGTCCATTTTTCTGTTACAGTTTTGCCTTCTAATCTTTGATTTTAATTTACCTGGGTTAGATCGGTTCTGATTCCATGGAAGTTGGCCGAACCCGAATTTACTGGGCAGAATGCTGTGGCCTTGTTGTGGCCAGGGTGGGGTTGTAAAATGCAGCAAGCCATTGAAAAATCCATTGACGTCAGTGGGACCTTGAATTCCCACCGTTGTAAAATTCCACCCATTATTTTTGCCCTGGATTGCTCCTTCTCCTTGTTCAGTCCTGCTCCAATGTGTCACTGTGGTGTTTCAATAGGATAAATCATGTTTGTTTGTTCCAATAAAACCAAGACAGCAGGATTAATTAGTGGAGAGATTACTCCTGGAAGACGTAACTTTAATTGAGATGATTCATCTTGGCCACTAAGTAATTAGAATTAAAAATAAGAGAAATATTTATTATACCTCATGTAAAGTGGCATTGTGCCATCCACAAGCGCAGCATGAAGTCAGACAATCATCATTTATTTCAGTACAGTTTTGAATACTTAGAACTGGGGCAGGAACTAGTTTTGTGTTGAGTCCAACTTTGGCAACACAAAACAGGCATTAAACTGGTCCATTTAACAGTGGGATGGCCTGCACCTATGAGCACAGACTAAGACCCTCATGTTACAGGGTGGATGGTGAGATATTTTCACGAGTGGGAGAGTCTTGAACAAGGGGACATAGCTACAAGATAAAGGGCAGGTTATTTAAACCGGGGCGGCACGGTGGCACAGTGGTTACACTGCTGCCTCACAGTGCTAGGAGCCCGGGTTCGATTCCCGGCTTGGGTCACTGTCTGTGTGGAGTTTACACATTTTCCCTGTGTCTGCGTGGGTTTCCTCTGGGTGCTCCGGTTTCTCCCCATACTCCAAAGATGTGCAGGTTAGGTGAATTGGCTATGATAAATTCTTCCTCAGTGTACCCGAACAGGTGCCGGAGTGTGGCGACGAGGGGATTTTCACAGTAACTACATTGCAGTGTGAATCTAAGCCTACTTGTGCCTACCTGGAATGAAAAGCTTGTCGTATGAACAATGGCTGAGGACTCTGGGTCTGTACTTGTTGGAATTTAGAAAGATGAGGGAGGATCTTACTGAAACTCACAGGATACTGTGAGGCCTGGATAGAGTGGACATGGAGGGGATGTTTCCACGAGTAGGAAAACTAGAACCAGAGGGCACAAACTCAGGCGAAAGGGACGATCCTTTAAAACAAAGATGAGGAGGTATTTCTTCAGCCAGAGAGTGGTGAATCTGTGGGACTCTTTGTCACAGAAGGCTGTGGGGGCCAGGTCATTGAGTATCTTTAAGACAGAGATAGATAGGTTCTTGATTAAAAGGGGATCAAGGGTTATGGGGAAAAGGCAGGACAATGGGCTTGAGAAAAATATCAATCATGATTGAATGGCGGAGCAGACTTACAATACAACATACAAATTGGGAGCAGGAATAGGCCATTTGGCCCTTCGAGCCTGCTCTGCCATTCAATAGGATCATGGCTGATCTGACTGTGGCCTCAACTCCATTTTCCTGTCTGCCCCCCATAACCCTCGACTCGACAAAACCTGTTTAACCCAGCTTTAATATAATCAATGGCCCAGCCTTCACTGCTCTCTTGGATAGTAAATTCCAAAGGCTGGGATTTTCCAGCCCTGCTGTGGCGGGACCCACCACAGAAGAGTTCAAATGTCCATTGACCTTTACCAGGACTGGAACATCCTGGTGGTTGATGAGGGGGCGGGGGTAGATTTTTGATTTATTGTCATATGTATTAGTGTACAGTGAAAAGTATTGTTTCTTGTGCGCTACACAGACAAAGCATACCGCACAGTGGGGAAGGAGAGGGTGCAGAATGTAGTGTTACAGTTATAGCTAGGATGTAAGAGAAAGATCAACTCAATATGAGGTGTTTCCATTCAAAGGTCTGATAGCAGCAGAGAAGAAACCGCTCCCGAATCGGTCGGCACATGATCTCAGACCCATGCACTTTCTTCCCAAAGGAAGAAGGTGGAAGAGAGAACGTGCAAGGTGCGTGGGGTCCCCGATCACGCTGGCTGCCCCTCCAAGGCAGCAGGAAGGGTAGACAGTGTCAATGGATGGGAGACTGGCTTGCGTGAGAGACTGGGCTTCATTCACAATCCTTTGTAGTTTCCCATGGTCCTGGCCAGAGCAGGAGCCACACCAAACCGTGACACAACCAGAAAGAATGCCTTCCACGGTGCACCTGCAAAAGTTGGCAAGAGTCGTAGCGGACATGCCAAACCTCCTTAATCTCCTGAGAAAGTGGAGGCGTTGGTGGGCTTTCTTAACTATAGCTTTGGCATGGGGGGTACCAGGACAAGTTGTTGGCGATCTGGACACCCAAAAACTTGAAGCTCTCAACCATCTCCACCCCGTCCCCATCGAAGTAGCCACCCACCCATTCAAGACTTGATGGGCAAAGTGGCCTAATTCTGCTTCTATGTCTTATGGTCTTGTGACTAATAAATAAATTAACTAATAAACAGAGGTGCATAGAAATTTCTTCGTGCGGAGAGTGATGAACCTCTGGAATTTTCTGTCCCAAAGGTAGTGGAGGTATTTAAAGTGGAAGTGTTTTGATTTGATTTGATTTGATTTAGTATTGTCACATGTATTAACATACAGTGAAAAGTATTGTTTCTTGCGCACTATACAGACAAAACATATCATTCATAGAGAAGGAAGCAAGAGAGTGCAGAATGTAGTGTTACCGTCATAGCTAGGGTGTAGAGAAAGATCAACTTAATGCAAGGTAAGTCCATTCAAGAATCTGACAGCAGCAGGGAAGAAGCTGTGCTTGAGTTGGTTGGTACGTGACCTCAGGCTTTGTATCTTTTTCCCAAAGGAAGAAGGTGGAAGAGAGAATGTCTGGGGTGCATGGGATCCTCAACTATGCTGGCTACTTTGCCGAAGCAGCGGGAAGTGTAGACAGAGTCAATGGATGAGAGGCTGGTTTGCGTGATGGATTGGGTTATATTCACGACCTTTTGTAGTTCCTTGCGGTCTTGGGCAGAGCAGGAGCCATACCAAGCTGTGATGCAACCAGAAAGAATGGGGAGAAAAAAACCAGAGGGCATGGGTTGAGGGTGAAGGGAGAAAAGTTTAAAGGGAATATTAGGGGGGGCTTCTTCACGCAGAGAGTGGTGGGAGTGTGGAATGAGCTGCCGGATAAAGTGGTAAATGCGGGGTCACTTTTAACATTTAAGAAAAACTTGGACGGGTTCATGGATGAGAGGGGTGTGGAGGGATATGATCCAAGTGCAGGTCAGTGGGACTAGGCATAAAATGGTTCGGCACAGACAAGAAGGGCCAAAAGGCTTGTTTCTGAGCTGTAATTTTCTATGGTTCTATGGTTCTAATGCTTTCTATGGTGCATCTGTAAAAGTTGATGAGAGTCACAGCTGACATTCCCAATTTCCTTAGTCTTCTGAGAAAGTAGAGGTGTTGGTGGGCTTTCTTAACTATAAGGTCGGCATGGGGGACTAGGACAGGTTGTTGGTGATCTGGACACCTAAAAATTGGAAGCTCTTGACCCTTTCTACTTTATCCCCATTGATGTAGACAGGGACATGTTCTCCTTTACACTTCTTGAAGTCGATGACAATCTCTTTCATTTTGTTGACATTGAGGGAGAGATTATTGTTGCCGCACCAGTTCACCAGATTCTCTATCTCATTCCCGTACTCTGTCTTGTCATTATTTGAGATTCGACCCACTATGGTGGTATCGTCAGCAAACTTGAAAATCGAATTGGAGGGGAATTTGGCCACACAGTCATAGGTGTATAAGGGGTATAGAAGGGGGCTGAGAACACACTTGTGAGGCACCGGTGTTGAGGATGATCGTGGAAGAGGTGTTGTTGCCTATCCTTACTGATTGTGGTCTGTGAGTTAGGAAGTTCAGGATCCAGTCACAGAGGGAGGTGCCGAGGCCCAGGCCACGGAGTTTGGAGATGAGTTTCATGGGAATAATAGTGTTGAAGGCTGAGCTGTAGTCAGTAAATAGGAGTCTGACATAGGTGTCCTTGTTATCTAGGTGTTCCAGGTTTGAGTGCAGGGCCAGGGATATGGCGTCTGCTGTGGACCAGTTGCGGCAGTAGTGGATCCAGGGATCCAGGCAATCTGGGAGGCTGGAATTGATTCGTGCCATGACTAACCTTTCGAAGCATTTCATAATGATGGATGTCAGAGCCAGTCATTAAGGCACGCTGCTTGGTTTTGCTTAGGTACCGGGATGATGGTCTTCTTGAAGCAGATAGGGATCTCAGATTGTTGTAAAGAGAGGTTGAAGATATCTGTGAATCCGCCAGCTGATCCATGCAGGATCTGAGTGCATGTCCGGTACCCCATCCGGACCAGTTGCTTTCCGTGAGTTGACCTTCAAGAAAGCTCGACGAACTTAGAGCCAGACAAACTTAGAGCCACTTTTATTTAAAGTGGAGATGGAGAAATATTTGATAGACTGAGGAATAGAGGGTCATAGAGGTCATAGAGTCATAGAGGTTTACAGCATTGAAACAGACCCTTCGGCCCAACTTGTCCATGCCACCCTTTTTTTTAACCACTAAGCTAATCCCAATTGCCTGCATTTAGCCCATATCCCTCTGTACCCATCTTACCCATGTAACTGTCCAAACACTTCTTAAAAGACAAAATTGTACCCGCCTCTACTACTGCCTCTGACAGCTTGTCCCAGGCACTCACCGCCTTCTGTGTGAAAAAATTGCCCCTCTGGACCCTTTTGCATCTCTCCCCCCGCACTTTAAACCAATGCCCTCTAGTTTTAGACTCCCCTACCTTTGGGAAAAGATATTGACTGTCTAGCTGATCTATGCCCCTCATTATTTTATCAACCTCTATAAGATCACCCCTAAGTCTCCTACGCTCCAGGGGAAAAAAGTCTCAGTCTGTTGGACGCCTCGGGTCTTTTTTTATTCATTCGTCGGACATAGGCATCGCTGACTGACCAGAATTTGTTGCCCATCTCTGGTCGATGTTTCAGAGGGCATTTAAGACCCAAGTACATGGCTGTGGGTCTGGAGTCACAAGTAGACCAGACCAGGTAAGGACAGCAGATTTCCTTCCCTGAAGGATTTTAGTAAACCTTGGGTTTTTATGACAGTTTCATGGTCATCATTCAACTATTAATTCCAGATTTTTATTGAATTCAAATTTCACTACCTGCCGTGATGGGATTTGAACCTGGGTCCCCAGAGTATTAAACTGGGTCTCTGGATTACTAGTCCAGTGACAATATCACTATGCCATTACCTCTCCACAATCAATAGTTGAGGGTAGGGGTTTATGGGAGGGCAGGGGCTTGGTATGTCCTCGCCTATATGGAGACAATGATGTTGGAAACCATTGGCTCTGCCACAGAGAAGACTGAGGTGTGCAACAGAGCTGAAACCTCTGAGGATATTCCATGAGCCCGCAATCTCTTGTGTTTTATAGGCTACACTTGGTGTCACCATGTACTTCTTGCCTTCCCCCGCTTCCCTCACTCCAAACCAACCCTTTGGTTTTCTTATGCTTGTAGATACCCAAGAACTACCATCTGGCCAGACAGTGCGGTTGGAGCCTGTGAAGTCCTCCAAGAGCACGACACTGATAAAGAAGCAAAAGCAAACCTCAATCTTAATCAGCCATCGGCTCAGATATTGGCTCTTTGCAAACACTTAGAGGAAAAGACCAGGGGTTCCAGCACCTTGGAGGTTGAGGTTACATACAAGCTCTGCCTCAGATTGGGATTTCAATATGGCAATGTATAGAAAAGGGCTGATGAGTTGCACAAATAAATTCTTGGTCCATTAACAGGCTGGCCTGGAAGCCTACTTTCACCATCAAGGAGCATGGAGGAGTCCTGTTCCAACTTGGCACCCTGCGCTAACCTTTCCCCCTACCCTGAGTGCAGGGTAAAAGCCGACACGTGTGAATCACTTACCCAATATATCTAAATAGCACAAGGCACAGCATCTTTTTGCTTATTTGCATAACTAGGTGATGGCCTAATGGTATTATCGCTAGACAATTAATCCAGAAACTCAGCTGATGCTCTGGGGACCCAGGTTCAAGTCCTGCCACAGCAGCTGGTGGAATTTGAATTCAATAAAACTAAGTGGAATTAAGAATCTACTGATGACCATGAAACCATTGTCGATTGTCGGAAAAACCCATCTGAATCACTAATGTCCTTTAGGGAAGGAAATCTGCCATTTTTACCTGGTCTGGCCTACATGTGACTCCAGAGCCACAGCAATGCGGTTGACTCTCAACTGCCCTCAGGCAACTAAGGGTGGACAATAAATTCTGGCCAGCCAGTGACGCCCATATCCCACGAATGAATAAAAAAGTTGCTTTCAGGTGAGGGTTGCAGTTCCTTCAGTGTAGACACCAGTGCAATTTGTCCAGCTGATTCCTGCAGAAGCCATGAAATCAGCCTGCTATGTGAAAATATTGCGTGACTTTGGTGTTGCCTTGAGCTCTTTGCAAAACAAAATAACAAAATCTCGTATTTCTTTATTCCACACATACCGCAGTTGAGTGAATGTGGTATTTTAGAAATGTCTGTTTATTTATCAAACTGTAGAACAAAGTAATTGTCACGCAGTCAAACAGTGCCCTATGTCCTTTGACATTAAATCAACCTGCCTTTGACAGTGTTATTTGACATCGGTATTTATTTGACATCGGTATTTATTTGACATCGGTATTCAGCTCCAGTGCCTTAGCATTCTGCTCTGCTAACGATTATGATTTCAGTGACATGACATTATCAAATCCCCAACAACCCATATGAGACATTATTTTCCCCTTTACTAATTGTCTCTGTTTCGAAGTAAGCTGAGTTTTGCATCAAGAGGTAGTCTGAATTTTCATTTTGCCTCTGGCTCAATAAAACAAACAAACATTACCTCTCCTTATATACATCACCTCGGTAATGAACTATCTCCGTGTTTGGGAGAGTTTCAACGATTCATTGGATAGGACTTGTGCATAAATTACACACTGTGATTGAGGTACATCTCCACTTTCCGTACAAACCAAATTGAAATTCAAGTGGCTGTCTTCACATTTCCTTCATTTTGCAGGATTAATGATAGGTTTATTGTATTTATTCAAATTTCCACCCCCGTGATTTTCTTCAGCCTTTAGTGTTTGATGATCAAAGTTCCACATCAGTGTTCCTTGGGCTTTGTTGTTTTGAAGCAAATAACTGCATTGAAAATGTATTCACATCTGACATTTATTGCATGTATTTGCTATGATTTTTCTGTTTTTTTGTAATTGATCTTTTTCCCTCCTGAAATCGTTGCACCACACCATATGCACAGAAGAATTTAAATCCTAGATTTACATTATGCACAATATTTGCAATCCAAGATTTCTTCTAACCCATCAAACATTTGTTTAACAGGAAATGAAGCAGGAAGAACAAGAGCAGTGATCAATCCAGGCTTGTTTTGCACACACTTGGTTTGACTGGATTAAGATTCCAAGTCCATGTCCCCGTGCTGGCCCTCTGCAAGAGCAAGTTAGCTAGTCCCCCTCCCTGATCCTTTCCCTGTAACTTTTTTCTCTTCAAGTGTGTTGTGTATTCATGCTTGTTCATGGTAGGAACAGGATCACTTGAAGAGTCTGATCACGTGACGGATTGATGATGTCATCGACCATTTGAACAGGCAAACATGCAGTCTATCCTAACAGCCTGCAGAGTAAACTTCTTCTCCTTCTTCTTTGGCAGTTCCTCAGGGGTGAGGATGACCTGCTGCCAGGGTGGTGGGTTCTGCGGTGGCTGAGTAGTCCAATCCTGGAGCCGCAGACTCTGCCACAGGGGAGGCGAATGCCTAGCGGTATTATCGCTAGACTATCAATCCAGAAACTCAACCATTCTCGGGACCCAGGTTCAAATCCTGCCACAGCACATGGTGGAATTTGATTTTAAGAAAAAATATCTGGAATTAAGAATGTACTGATGACCATGAAACCATTGTCGATTGATCTGGTTCACTGATGTTCTTTAAGGAAGAAAATCTGCTGTGTTTACCTGTTCTGGCTTACATGTGACTCCAGAGTCATAGCAATATGGTTGACTCTCAACTGCCCTCGGGCAACTAGGGATGGGCATATATGCTAGCCAGCCAGTGACGCCCATGTCCCACGAATGAATAAAAAAAGATAATTTCCCATATCTCGGGAGCCTCATCTCAGCGCAAGGAGACACCAATGATGAAATCCAGCATTGTGTTGATGTTTACTGGTCGAGAGCCCAAGCGTCTCACAGAAACATAGAAGATAGGAGCGGGAGGAGGTAATTTGGCCCTTCAAGCCTGCTCCGCTATTCATTACGATCATGGCTGATCATCCAACTCAATAGCCTAATCCTGCTTTTTCCCCATAACCATTGATCCCATTCGCCCCAAGTGGTCCAGCCGCCTCTTGAATACATTCAATGTTTTGGCATCAACTGCTTCCTGTGGTAATGAATTCCACTGGCTCACCACTCTTTGGGTGAAGAAATGTCTCCTCACCTCCGTCCTAAACCGTCTACCCTGAATCCTCAGACTGTGACCCCTGGTTCTGGACTCCTCCATCATCGGGAACATCCTTCCTGCATTTACCCCGTCTAGTCCTGTTTGAATTTTATAAGTCTCTATGAGTTCTGCCCCTCATTCATCTGAACTCCAGCAAAAACAATCCTAACCTAGTCAATCTCTCCTCATACATCAGCCCCGCCATCCCCGGAATCAGCCTGGCAAACCTTCGCTGCACTCCCTCGAGAACAAGAACATCCTTCCTCAGAAAAGGAGACCAAAACTGCACACAATACTCCAGGTGTGGCCACACCAAGGCCCTGTATAATTGCAACAACACATCCCTGTTCCTGTACTCAAAACCTCTCACAATGAAGGCCAACATGCCATTTGCCTTCTTTACCGCCTGCTGCACCTGCATGCTTACCTTCAGTGACTGATGCACAAGGACACCCAAGTCCCACTGCACACTCCCCTCTCCCAATTTACAGCCATTCAGATAGTAATCTGCCTTCTTGTTTTTGCTTCCACAGTGAATAACCTCACATTTATCCAAATTAAACTGCATCTGCCATTGATTTGCCCACTCACCCAACCTGTCCAGATCATTCTGAAGGACTCTGCATCCTTGTCACAATTCACCCTCCCACCAACTTGGTATCATCTGCAAACTTTGAGATGTTACATTTTGTTCCCTCATCCAAATCATTAACATATATTGTGAATAGCTGGGGTCCCCGCACCAATCCCTGTGGCACCCCATTAGTTACGGCCTGCCAATTTGAAAAGCACCCATTAATTCCTACTCTTTGTTTCCTCTCTGTCAACCAGTTTCCTGTCCATCTCAATACACTTCCCCCAATCCCATGCGCTTTAATCTTGCACGATAATCTCTGATGCGGGACTTTGTCAAACGCTTACTGAAAGTCCAAAAATACCACATCAACTGGCTCCCCCTTGTCAACTCTACTAGTTACATCTTCAAAGAATTCCAATAGATTTGTAAATCCAAGCTGACTCCGTCTGATTCTGCCACTGCTTTCTAAATGCTCTGCTGGTAAGTCCTTGATAATGGATTTGAGCATTTTCCCCACTGCTGATGTTAGGATTAATGATTCCCTGTTTTCTCTCTACCTCCCTTTTTGAATACTGGGGTGACATTAGCTACCCTCCAATCTGCAGGGACTGTTCCAGAGTCTATAGAATTCTGGAAGATGACCACCGAGGCATCCACTATTTCTAGAGCCACTTCCTTAAGTACTCAGGGATGTAGATTATCAGGCCCTGGGGATTTATCTGCCTTCAATGCCATCAATTTTCCTAGCACCATTTCTCTACCAATATTGATCTCCCTCAGTTCTTCCCTCTCACTAAATTTTGCATTCTCCAATATTTCTGGCATTTGATTTGTGTCCTCTTTTGTGAAGACAGAACTAAAGTACGTATTCAGTTGCTTAGCCATTCCTTTGTCCCCCATTATACGTTTCCCCATTTCTGTCTGTCGGGGACCTACATTGGTTTTCACCAACCTCTTTCTCTTCACATATCTATAGAAACTCTTAGTGTCAGTCTTTATGTTTCCTGCAAGCTTACTTTCGTACTGTATTTTCCCCTTCTTAATCAATTCCTTGGTCCTTCTTTGCTGAATTCTAAACTGCTCCCAATCCTCAGACCTATTATTTTTCTTGGCCAATCTGTATGCTTCTTCCTGAGATCGGATACTCTCTCTAATTTTCTTTGTAAGCCATGGATTAGTCCTTTTACCCATTTTGTCTTTGTGCCAGACAGGACTAAACAGTTGCTGCAGATCCCCCATGTGTTCCTTGAATGTTTGCCATTGCCTATCCACGTTAATCCTTTTAAGTAACACTCCCCAATCTATCAAGGCCAACTCACGCCTCATATCCTTATAGTTTCCTTTATTAAGATTCAGCACCCTAGTCTCCGAATCAACTACTTAACCACACGCAGGTGCTGATGATGGTGATGTTCAAGGCAGGCCATGCACTGTGGGTACTTTGTGACTCTGGCTTGTTGGTGGTCACAGGTCAGCTGTGAGGCGCTGACCAGTAGGTCTTCCTTCTCAGGATCAATGTTGCTGAGACCCAGACTCAGCAACATTGAGTCTCCTGCGGCAGAGTTCTTTCTGTCTCTGCCGGTTTGGGGCCAGGTTGATGGAGATGGTAGACTGGATCAGTCAATGGTCAGTCCAGCAGTTCACAGCTCTAGTCATGGCACAGGTGATACAGACATCTTTGGAGTCCCTCACTCAAATGATTATATAGTCCATTCGGTGTCAGCGCTTGGAGCAAGGGTGTTGCCATGAGGTCTTCTGCTTGTCCCTCTGGCAGAACAGGATGTTTTTAATGACCAGGTCATGTTCTATACTTCTGTCAGGAGAGCTCTGTTGACATTTTCTTTCCCCACACCTTCCCTGCCTAACACATCTTTCCAAAGGTTTGCACCCTCCTGATTCTAGCATTGAAGTCATCGAGGAGATCAGTTTGTCTCCCTTTGGGATGTGGGACAGTGGTTGGTTTGAGGCTGGAGTAAAATGCCTCTTTTGTCTCATTCATTGTGTCTCGGGTTGGGGTGTAGGCACTGACGGCTGTGAACAATAGTGTCATGAGATGTTCACTCACCCAGCACGGGGGTTCATTGAGATCAAAGGAAATCAGAGAATCATAGTATCTCTACAGTGCAGCCCATCGAGTCTGCACCGACCACAATCCCACCTATTCCTGTAACCCCACATATTTACTCTGCTAATCCCCTGGCACCAAGGATCAATTTAGCCTGGCCAGTCAATCTAACCTGCACATCTTTGGGCTATCTTTGGATCTTTGGATGTCCGACCAATTCATTTTTTAACCCCGTAGAGACAACATTCTTCTTATGGTTTGCTTTTTCAGAAACAGGTGTATCTGCCACCTTGTTCTTTAAGTTGGCCTTCTCTTGCCAGTCGTATTTCGCTCAGGGTAACCATGCCAACACTGTGGCACCGGAGTACCCGGGCTACGATGACAGTGTGACTTTCAGACCTGTTGCTGTTGGGGTTGTCTATAAGCGTCCTTCTAGGGAGTGTAGAGGGACAGGTAGTATTGAGGAAGCAGGGGGGTGCTGCAGAAGGACTTGAACAGGTTAGGAGAGTGGGCAAAGAAGTGGCAGATGGGATACAATGTGGAAAAGTGTGAGGTTATGCACAATGGAAGGAGGAATGGAGGCAGAGACTATTTTCTAAATAGGAAAATGCTTAGGAAATCAGAAACATAAAGGGACTTGGGATTAATTGTTCAAGATTCACTTAAGGTTAACATGCAGGTTCAGTCGGCAGTTAGGAAGGCACATGCAATGTTTGCATTCATGTTGAGAGGGCTAGAATACAAGAGCAGGGATGTACTTCCGAGGCTGTATAAGGCTCTGGTCAGACCCATTTGGAGTATTGTGAGGAGTTTTGGACCCCATATCTAAGGAAAGATGCGCTAGCCTTGGAAAGGGTCCAGAGGAGGTTCACAACATTGATCCCTGGAATGAAGAGCTTGTCGTATGAGGAATGGTTGAGGACTCTGGGTCTGTACTCATTGGAGTTTAGAAGGATGATGGGGGGATCTTATTGAAACTTACAGAATACTGCGAGGCCTGGATAGAGTGGACGTGGAGAGGATGTTTCCACTAGTAGGAAAAACTAGAACTAGAGGGCACAACCTCAGGCTGAAGGGACGATCCTTTCAAACAGAGATGAGGAGGAATTTCTTCAGCCAGAGAGTGGTGAATCTGTGCCGCAGAAGGCTGTCGAGGCCAGGTCATTGAGTGACTTTAAGACAGAGATAGATAGGTTCTTGATTAATAAGGGGATCAGGGGTTATGGGGAAAAGGCAGGAGAATGGGGATGAGAAAAATATCATCCATGATTGAATGGCGTAGCAGACTCGATGGGCCGAGTGGCCTAATTCTGCTCCTATGTCTTATGGTCTTATGAAGTGGATAAATAGAGAGCTCGGCACGGGGCCTTCACTTACTTTCTCGAGAGCGGAGACAGCCGGACCTGCGAGGGACACATTGTACTGGGGAGAGGATAAATAGAGAGCCAGGTTTGGGGCCTTCACTTGCATGTAGAGTAAACACCTTTCCAATAAAGCTTTTTTTCTATTCATTCATGGGGTATGGGCCTCGCTGGCTGGCCAGTATTTATTACCCATCCACATTGCCTGAGGGCAGTTGAGAATCAACCACACTGTTGTGGCTCTGGAGTCACATCTAGGCCAGACCAGGTAAGAACGGCAGATTTCCTTCCCTAAAGGACATTAGTGAAACAGATATGTTTTTCCAACAATTGGCAATGGTTTCAATGTCATCTGTAGATTCTTAATTCCAGATTTTTTTTTATTGAATTCAAATTCTACCATCTGCTGGGTGGGATTTTGTACCTTCCTGGTCTTTAAAAATACGACAAAGGAAACCTGGGGACAAAGTGGTTGCTCCACATTACAAACACACGAAAAAATAATTCCAGAAATCAAGTGGAACAAGAGAAATATCATGGATCCATGCTGCGGTCATCTGAAAATAAAAACGTCATTACACCAAAGCTGGCGACAGAGGGATGCCAAATATCAGTGGCAGGCATCGAAGGATGCAAAATTTAAATACAGATTTCAGAGGAGGCAACATGTAAAAGAAGCCCACCACATGCTGTGCCCAGGAAGATCTGGAACAGTACAGGGAGTGCTGTGAGTAGCAAGTGCACCACAATAGTTCAGAGCTGAGAATGTTGCAAAATTCGGAAGGAATCAGGCTGTGCTCAGGAATACCTTGTTTAAAAAAAGAAGCGAGGTAGAGTTTAAAATTCTGTGGCACATCATGCTTGCACAAGTCTTTTCACAGTAAAAATAGTGGGAATCTTGGGGCTGTATGAGGCAAGCACCGAGTGGTAGATTTCATAGATTAAAAAATATTCAATTATTTTGTCCAACCAATAAAATTGCAGCAGATGTACTTACAGAATACTGAGAGGCCAAGATAGAGTGGACGTGGAGAGGATATTTCCACTGATGGGGGAGACTGGAACTCGAGGGCACAACCCCAGAGTGAAGGGACGATCCTTTAAAACTGAGATGAGGAGGAATTTCTTCAGCCAGAGGGTGGTGAATCTGTGGAACTCTTTGCCACAGAGAGCTGTGGAGGCCAGGTCATTGATTGCCTTTAAGACAGAGATAGATAGGTTCTTGATCAATAAGGGGATCAAGGGTTACGGGGAGAAGGCAGGAGAATGGGGATGAGAATCATATCAGCCATGATTGAATGGCGGAGCAAATTCGATGGGCCAAATAGCCTAATCCTGCTCCTATATCTTATGGTTTTATGGTCTTATGTAGTAGTTCCAACTTTCCTGTGTGGGAAAACATCCAACTTCTGGTACAGCCGGAAAAGTGAGGATCATGGCTGATCATTCACTTCGAAGCCTTTTCCCCACACTTTCCCTATATTCCATAACTCATTGGTATTTAGAAATCTATCAATCTCTGTTTTAAATACATTCAATAACTGAATTTACACAGCCCTCTGGGATTGAGAATTCCTGGCATGTCTTAAAAGATGAAGGATAACTAAATGGGTACAAGGGGTACAAAGTCAGGTGGCCATGGCAAACAAAGAGAATAATAGTGACACAATATCAAACTTTCCAGTCGCATCTGTCAATTATTTTTATTCAATCACGGGACGTGGCGTCACTGGCTGGCCAGCATTTGTTGCCCATTGTTAATTGCCCTTGATCTAAATTAGGACATTTCAGAGGGCATGTTAAGAGTAAACTACATTGCAGTGAGTCTGGAGTCACATGCAGGCCAGACCAGGTAAGGACGGCAGGTTTCCTTCCCTAAAGGACATTAGCGAACCAGATGGGTTTTTACAACAATCAACAATGGTTTCATGCTCTTCATTTGACTTTTAATTCCAGAAGTTTCTTTTGTTATTGGATTCAAATTTCAACATCCACCATGGTGGGATTTGTACCTGGATCCTGAGACCATTACCCTGGGTCTCTGGATCACTCGTCTAGTAACAATAGCACCATGCTACTGCTTCTGTAAATATGTAAGTTAAGTCTTTGCAAACAGATTTCTGTTTCAACAGAGTGTCAAACAGCCCTGAATACATGTTTTATGTTATGTTAAATGAGTGGAAGTGAGATGGGAAATGCAATGGATGATGCTAGGGAAGCATTACTTTTGAATGGACTTTTGAATGGACCTACCTTGCCTTAAGTTGATCTTTCTCTACACCCTAGCTATGACTGTGACACTACAGTATGCACTCTCTCGTTTCCTTCTCTATGAACAGTATGTTTTGTCTGTAGGAAACAATACTTTTCACTGTATGTTAATACATGCGACAATAAAAATCAAATCAAATCAAAAAATTATGGCAATACTTGCATACGGGCGCTGAAAAATGTCCACTGGTCACTGGAAATATCAGGAAAAAATGAGACAGACTCGTGATAAGGCCAGGAATCAGGTGAATGACCCATCCATTTCCTGTCACCAGTCAGTCCCATTCCATGGACATTTAGCACGGCCAATGCACCTAACCAGCACATCTCTCGGACTGTGGGAAGAAACCGGAGCACCCGGAGGAAAACCATGCAGAAACGAGGAGAACGCACAGACTCCACACAGACAGTGACCCAAGCCGTGTACCGAGCCCAGGTCCCTGGCGCTGAGAGGCAGCAGTGCTACCCACTGCGCCACCGTGCCGCCCCATGGTGATTCAAAGTTTGATTGAAATCGGTTTTTGCTGAGCATCTGGAAGGAGGAGAAAAAGGTTTAGGGTTTAAAACGGTGCTGCATTTGTTTGGCATCTAGTCAAAGCCTGCAGGCCTTTCCTTAACCCGTGGACTTGAACAACCTTCCAGTGGCGTATGAAATTGAATGCACAAGTGACACACTGAAACTCGGGCGACTCTTCCCAGAGCAGGATAGTAATACAATCACCTCAGTGTTTTGAATGGGTTTTCCCTGTGTATTGTAATTTGATGTGGAGATGCCGGCGTTGGACTGGGGTAAGCACAGTAAGAAGTCTCACAACACCAGGTTAAAGTCCAACAGGTTTATTTGGTAGCAAATACCATAAGCTTTCGGAGCAATGCTCCTTCGTCAGATGGAGTGGTCTCTGTTCTCAAACAGGGCACAGACACAGAAATCAAATTACAGAATACTGATTAGAATGCAAATCTCTATAGCTAGCCAGGTCTTAAATGCACAGACAATGTGGGTGGAGGGAGCATTTGCTACCAAATAAACCTGTTGGACTTTAACCTGGTGTTGTGAGACTTCTTAGTGTAATTTGCTGCAGACAGATTTATATTGACTTACTCGAGCAGAAGACTAAAACCCTTTGTCAATAAACTCCTCATACATTACAATCGGTTTGCAATTCAGGGTTAAGGCAGCATGGAAAACAGCCAGTGCTTTCATTTAAATTACTATCATTTGCAGTGCGTCTCCTGCTACAGCATAATGAATAGATCCTGCATTGACTGACAACTGACATTCTTCAAAAATGTAATACGTTTTTGAACCCTCACAGGTCAGTCTTACTGTACATTTCGCAATGATGTTAAGCAGTTTTGACTCTGCGCTGACACAGATATATTAGGCTTGAAATTGAAAAACCCATGCTCTCAGCATGTAATTTTACTTAACAGGATTGGGATTCAGGAGCTGGGGAGCAGACATCAATATCGATGGCCAGACAATAGGGATTGCAGCCAGTCGAGTGTGCTGATCTTGTTAGCCAATTGCCATGTACTATACCTCGAAACATAACTCTGGTTGGGTCAAATTAGACATGAGCACGTACATCTACATACTGCTTTTGAATCAACTTAATCACGATTTAAGACAGATCTGAAGTGCAGTCGTGAATTCAGATTAACTCTTTGCATCCTCAAATAACAAAGAATAAAGAATAGTACAGCACAGGAACAGGCCCTTCGGCCCTCCAAGCCTGTGCCGATCATGATGCCCGAACTAAACTAAAAAAAAACCTTCTGCCCTTACTCAGTCCGTATCCCTCTATTCCCTCCCTATTTATGTACCCATTCAGATGCCTCTTAATGTTACTAATGTGCCTGCTTCCACCACCTCCTCCGGCACAGCGTTCCAGGCACCCACCACTCTCGTGAAAGACTTCCCCCACACATCTCCCTTAAACTTCCACCTTAAACCTATGCCCCCTTGTAACTTCCTCCCTGGGAAAAAAGCCTCTGACTATTCACCCTGTCTCTGCCTCTCATAATTTTGTAGACCTCTATCAGGTCTTGCCTCAGCTTCCGTCTTTCCAGTGAAAAGAATCCAAATTTATTCAACCTCTCCTCATAGCCAATGCCCTCAAGACCAGGTGACATCCTGGTGAACTTTATTTGCACACTCGCCAAAGCTTCCACGTCCTCCTGGTAGTGTGGTGACCAGAACTGCAGGCAATTCTCCAAATGCGGCTTAACCAACCTCACCTCTGACATCCATCCAACATTTCCCACATCTGCATTTCTGATTCATTCTTCATGACAGGAGTAGAACTTTGCAAGTTCACAGCCAAAGGGCAACTCTGATATGTGGTCACCCAAAACAGGTTTAGGTAATGATGTAAGTCCACATCCGATGTAAAGTCTGACTGGTCTGGCTAGTGTGAAGCAAGCTTTTTAAAATTTTTCTTCATGATGTGTGAGGCATCACTGGCCAGGCCATGCCGGCATTTATTGTCACTGTATAACATGTTGTTGTCTCCCTTGGATTTGTACTCTTGTAAGATTTCCTGATGAATGTGCAATGAAAAGTTTTGACAAAAAAAAATCTTTTCAGCAGTAATCTGTCAATTTATTGTTTCAAACAATTAAAGTTTATTTATTAGTCACAAGTAGGCTTACACTCACACTGCAATGAAGTTACTGTGAAAATCCCCTAGTCGCCACACTCCGGCTGTTTGGGCACACTGAGGGAGAATTTAGAATGGTCAATCCACCTAACCCGCACATCTTTGGACTGTGGAAGGGAACCAGAGCCCAAAGGGAACCCTTGCAAACGTGGGGAGAATGTGCAGACTCCACACAGACAGTGACTCAAACCAGGAATCGAACCCGAGTCATAGAATCATACAGTGCAGAAGGAGGCCATTCAGCCCATCGAGTCTGCACCAGCCACAATCCCACCCAGGCCCTATCGCCATAACCCCATGCATTCACCCTAGCTTTTCCCCCTGACACTTAGGGGTAATTTTAGCATGGCCAATCCACCCAATCCGCACATCTTTGAACAGTGGGAGGAAACCGGAGCACCCGGAGGAAACCCACGCAGATACGGAGAGAATGGGCAAATTCCACACAGACAGTGATCCAAGCCGGGAATTGAACCCGGGTCCCTGGTGCTGTGAGGCAGCAATGCTAACCTCTGTGCCACTGTGCTGCCCTCTTGCCAGTTCAAATTGGCATCTGGATTATTTTATCAACTCTAATTTCGCAAGACTTTCAGTCAGACCTGACTATATCTTATCCACATACAGATGGAAGGAGTATTTTGAATAGTCAATACAGTGCTTAATATATAACATCACTCTTTAATTAGAAGCAATAAAGAATTGGATTTGTTGCTGTAACTCACTAATTCACTTCATTGGTAGCTCGGTGTTCACTGCCTTATTTAAACATTGGTGTTTGGTTACTGTGGTAAATAAAAGCATTAATCACTGACAGGACTATATATTGAATGTTGAACATTTGAAGAATTTGTTTCTGAACAAATAAATCATTGCCTTTCTCACAACAGATTGACTGGCTCATGTAAGATAAGGGAAAATAATTAATGAGGATGTGTCAAAGCCTTGTCACTTTAATTATTAGGGTGGACACTTGTCCTCCCTGTGCCAGTACATAAATTACTGCTTCCAAATGCTACTTACTTCGAGCTCGACTATCTGACATATAGGCCCATGAGGTAATGTTATAACTTGATTGAAGATGCAGGGTTGGAGGCAACTACAAAAGACAGGAACATCAAAATGCTGTAAACAGTTGTTTTAAAATACGTAAGGAGACAGCAGTTCATTTGATTGTATTGCTCTTTCATGGGGTGTGAGCGTCAACTAGGAAGAGTAGAAATAAATATTTGTTACCCATCTCCAATTGCCCTTGAACTAAGTGACTTAGAGTGTAGTTACGAATCAGCCACATTGCTGTGGATCCGGAGTCATATGTGAGCCAGACTTTTTTTTATAATCATTCGTGGGACAAGGGGCATTGCTGGCTGGCCAGCATTTATTGCCCATCCCTAGTTACCCTTGGAGGGCAGTTGAGAGTCAACCACATTGCTGTGGCTCTGGAATCACATGTAAACTAGGCCAGGTAAGGACGGCAGATTTCCTCCCCTCAAGGACATTAGTGAACCAGATGGGTTTTTCCGACAATCAACAATGATTTCATGGCCATCAGTAGATTCTTAATTCCAGATATTTTTTATTGAGTTCAAAGTCCACCATCTGCCATGGTGGGATTCGAAAGCAGATATGGGCGCTGAGTTTCTGGATTAGTAATCTAACGAAAATACCACGAGGCCATCACCTCCCCGTAAGGAAGGCAGAGTTTCTTCTGTAAAGGATGATAGTGAATCAGAGAGCTTTTTTTCCACAACAATTGATGATAGCTGTCATGGATCATAGAAATCATAGAAACCCTACAGTGCAGAAGGAGGCCATTCGGCCCATCGAGTCTGCACCGACCACAATCCCACCCAGGCCCTACCCCCACATATTTTACCCGCTAATCCCTCTAACCTACACATCCCAGGACTCTAAGGGGCAATTTTTAACCTGGCCAATCAACCTAACCCGCACATCTTTGGACTGTGGGAGGAAACCGGAGCACCCGGAGGAAACCCACGCAGACACGAGGAGAATGTGCAAACTCCACACAGACAGTGACCCGAGCCGGGAATCGAACCCAGGACCCTGGAGCTGTGAAGCAGCAGTGCTAACCACTGTGCTACCGTGCCGCCCGATAGATGTGTATCTGATGAAAAGGGACTGTAGCCTGACTCAGTTGTTTAAAACTGCTTATTGACACTAAGTACAATAGATACAAGGTGAGTTATTGAGTCAGCACTTCTCCGAGTGCTGCCTATTTGCTATGCAGATGAATTAATGAACTTAAATTCCACCAGTAGCCATGGTGGGATTTGAACCCATGTTCCCAGAATATTAAACAGGGCCTCGGGATTACTACCGCAATGGCAGTTGTATAGATCCTTGGTGAGGCCACTATGCACCATTTTGCTATGGCACCTTGAATGGAAGGAACCATTTCACAGAGACGTCATTAAGCAAAACCTGACACCAATTCACATCAGGCAATATTAAGCCAAATGATCAAAAATTTGACCAAGTTGTAAAGAGCATTGAAAGAGGGAGAGAGATTTAGGAAGGAAATTCCACAGTGTAGGACCTAGGTAGCTGAAGGCATGGCCACTAGTAGTGGAATGAGCAAAATCAGCAATGCTCAAGAGGCCAGCATTTAGCAAGTATAGATGGCACAGAGGATTGTGTAGCTGGGGCAGATTGCTATAATAGAGAGGGTGAAGGGCATGGTGGGATTGGAAAACAAGGAAGAGAATTACAATGTCGAGGCATTGCTTACTGGGAGCCAGTATTGGTCATTAACACAGGGCTGATGGGTGAACAGGACATTTTGTGAGTATTGGATAATCTGAACTTTATGAAGGATGAATGTGGGAGATCAGCCAGGAGTGTGTTGCCATAATTCAGTCCAGAGATAACAAAGGCATCAATGCGTGAGTGGAATGGTGGCACAGTGGTTAACACTGCTGCCTCACAGTGCCGGGGACTCGGGTTCAATTCCAGCCTTGGATGACTGTGGGCCCTATTTTGATTCGAAGTGCTGGGCTAAATTGAAACTGGGAGTGTTTCAGATCCGACTTTTAGACCTGTTCGCAGGCGCCCCCATACGCACTGTGCCTGAAAGAATATCAGCGATTCCCAAATTGCACCGCCCAACCCTGTGGGCGGGGCTTAACGCGCCCGAAATCCTGCAGCTCTGATCGGCGCCTCCAACTGCACATGCGCAGAAACAAAAATGATAGAATGCGGTTCCCCTGCCACATCACCCCCCGGCCGGATAATGCCTCCCCCTGGCCCCCACTGACATGCTCCACACCCACAACATCACTGATCCCCCCAACCCCTCCGCCACCCAGATCGTTCGCATCCCCCTCCACCTTCCCCCCACTGATCTCAGAGTGGCAGCAGACCCCCCCTCTTCCCCTCACTGATCTCAGACAGAGTGGTAGCGGACCCCCATTTCCCCCTTACTGATCTCAAGCAGAGAACCTATGGACCCACCTTCGCCCATACTCCTCCCCCCCCATCCTTCCCCACTGATCTCAAGCAGAGAGACGTTGAACGCTCGGCACTTACCTCCTCACTCACTGGAATGCCCAAATTGGACTTTTGTAGACCATGTCTGTTCCACACCGATTCTGGATGGACGAACATGTTGGTCAAAGGAGAAGTGCCGGTAAGATTGGCCCATTAAGTTAATTTAAATACATGCAAATGCAAATGTATTTAAATGGCCATTGCACCCGTTTCAGGTGCAGTCCTGATAGTGGCCATTTTTGGGCCTTGGTAAAGGGGGAACCGGCGTGGAAGCAGGCACAGATCGCGCTACTCACCTCACGCCCAACTTTACCAAGTTTTTGTGCCCGAAAACAGGCACAACTTGATGGTAAAATTGGGCCCCGCCTGGGTGGAATTTGTACGTTCTCCCCGTGCCAGTGTGGGTTTCCTCCGGGTGCTCTGGTTTCCTCCTACACTCCAAAGATTGGCCATGCTAAATTGCCCATTAGTATCAGGGGGATTAGCAGAGTAAAGACGTGGGGTTACGGGGATAGGGCCTGGGTGGGACTGTGGTCGGTGCAGACTCAATGGGCTAAATGGCCTCCTTCTGCATTGGAGGGATTCAATGATTCTATGAGTGTTTCAGCAGCAGATGAACTAAGGTAAGAGCAGAATTGGGAGTAGGAAGTAGGCAATCTTAGTGGTGGAACCGTGCTGGGTCCGCAGTTGTTCACAATCTGTATAAATGATTTGGGGACCAATTGTAATATTTCCAAATTTGCTGATGACACCAAGCTGGTTGGGAATGTAAGGAGGATGCAAGGATGCTTCAAGAGGACTTGCAAAGTAAATGGTCTGGAACATGACAGATGGAATATAATGTGAATAAATGAGACGTTATTCACTTTGGTTTAAAAAACAGAAAAGCAGAATATTCTTTAAATGGTAAGAGGATGGGAAGTATAGATGTCCAAAGACACCTGGGTGTCCTTACTCAAGCATCACTAAATTTGATTTGATTTGATTTATTATTGTCACATGTATTGGTATACATATTGATATAAAAGCTAGCTTGCAGGTGCAGCTATCAATTAGGAAGGCAAGTGGTATGTTGGCCTTTGTCGTGAGGATAGGATGTCTTGCTGCAGTTGTACAGATCCTTCTCGGCCTTTTGGCTAAGATCAAGTGTAGTATGGTCGGCAGCCCACGGTCGGCCGCACTTGGTTGAGGTCATTGGGTTACACTGAAGCTTCATATGTTTCATATGAAGCAATTTTTTAAAGCGGTATCTCGGCCTTTTGGCTAAGATGCAAATGAGCTCAAGTCTTGGAGGAGGAACCTCCCCCTTCTCCAATCAGCTTGGCTCATGTAGATCAGGCCTAGGACAAGGTGGTTTGGTCGCTCGCCCTGTCTTGTCAGCCTGGATCTGAAATGTCTCAACTTGTTGAGACTCTGAATTGGATTTGATTTGATTGAATTGGAAAAGTATATTTAAAAAAAAGTTGTACAGATCCTTGGTGAGACTCAGCTGGAGGATTGTGCACAGTTTTGGTCTCCTTATCTGAGGAAGGTTGTACTTGCCATGGAGGGAGTGCAATGGAGGTTCACCAGATTTAATCCCTGGGATGGTGGGATTGTCTTATGAAGTGAGTTTGGGTCTATATTCCCTTGAGCTCCAAAGAAAGTGGGGTGACCTCAACAAAATTCTCACGCCTTTTTGAATTCATTTGTGAGATGTGAGCACCATTTAGTACCCATCCCTAACTGCTCTTGGAAAGGTGTTGGTGAGCTGCCTTCTTCAACAGCTTTGGTCCATGTCACAAAATTGGTATTTCCCAAGATCCAAAATCATATAGATCATTATAATCACTGAAGTTACAACAACAGAATCCCTCAATATCTTCACACCAGAAATACTTGAGAAAGTATTTCATGAGAAAAATTGACTATCACATGCACACTGTGCAAATGATATTAGCTGTTGCTTAATGTATTTGAGATGGTAATCCAATCCTTAGGTTCAAATGATGAACACAAGCCTCTTGAGCTTCACACTCACTATTAATGATGTCACCCGAGCCTCTCGATGGGATTTGTGACTTGTAATCACTCCAGGGTATCCATTAATCTGTATGTAATTCGCTGAGAGATATCCTGTAGCCTTTGTTTGTTGTCTGCTGCATGTTTGTATTATTTTCTGTGGAAGAACTCAGTCATGCAGTGTATCGGTTACCTCACACAATAGCTCCGAGTCAAGCTTCACGAATAAGGGAGACAGAGCATTGACACGTCTGTGGTCGATCATTCCTTGAAATGGGAGACGTTACTTTGAGGGAGTGGGAGAGCTTGCAGATCTGACTCGAGGAACAAGATATTGCTGAAATATTTAGAAGCCTTGAGAAACGTGTCCCCCGCCAGTGCTTGGGAAATATTCTAGATGAGATGCAATGCATTTTATCCTGTGAATCTGATCAATTGCTGTTTGAATTCTTATTTAAGCTGAACATTTTATTGCAATAGACTCCATCACGCCAGGTTTATCCAACTCTTTTGTGTGGAGGGGCCACATTTCCATTTTTTTTCTCACTCAAGGGGCTAATGAGCAAATTTCAGAAGAATAAGGTTTGGCACAACTCTAAACGTGATTTTTTTTAAAGTAGCCGTATGAAGAAAGGGAAGAGCTGGCTGAGCAAAAATAAAACAAGCACGGTGGCACAGTGGTTAGCACTGTTGCCTCACAGAAGTGCTAACCACTGTGCAGGGACCTGGGTTCGATTCCCGGTTTAGGTCACTGTCTGTGTGGAGTTTGCCCGTTCTCCCTGTGTCTGCGTGGGTTTCTTCCGGGTGCTCCGGCTTTCTCCCACAGATGTATGGGTTAGGTTGATTGGCCATGCTAAACTGCCTCTTAGTGTCAGGGGGACTAGCTAGGGTAAATGCATGGGGTTAGGGTGGGATTGTGGTCAGTGCAGACTTGGAGGGCCAACTGCACTTTTCTGCACTTCTGCATTCCTTCTGCACTTTGGGAATTCTATAGATTCTAAAGCAAATTCTAAGCAATAAATTGATTAGTTTAAAAAAAAGGGGGCATTAACGATGGCCGCAATGACCACTAGAGTGTTAAAGGATCAGAGGGAGGGATTTTCCGGCCGCGTTCATCCCAAAACCAGAAAATCCTGCCCGAGGTCAATGGACTTTTCCATGGTCCGCTTCTTGCCTGCTATGATTCCTGTGGAGGTGGGACAGGAAAATGGCCCCCGAGTGTATGTGCCCAGCTTCCAGCCTCAGGATGCCCACTCGCTCAGCCTCACCCACTGCGTGAGTGGGCGTGAATATGTTGGTGCGTGGGTTAAGGGTGAGTGAGAACCCTGAGCCTGGGAGTGAGCCAGACACACCCTCACACACCATAGAACCATAGAACCATAGAAAATTACAGCTCAGAAACAGGCCTTTTGGCCCTTCGTGTCTGTGCCGAACCATTTTATGCCTAGTCCCACTGACCTGCACTTGGACCATATCCCTCCACACCCATCTCATCCATGAACCCGTCCAAATTTTTCTTAAATGTTAAAAGTGACCCCGCATTTACCACTTTATCCGGCAGCTCATTCCACACTCCCACCACTCTCTGCGTGAAGAAGCCCCCCCTATTATTCCCTTTAAACTTTTCTCCTTTCACCCTTAACCCATGCCCTCTGGTTTTTTTCTCCCCTAGCCTCAGCGGAAAAGGCCTGCTTGCATTCACTCTATCTATACCCATCAAAATCTTATACACCTCTATCAAATCTCCCCTCAATCTTCTACGCTCCAGGGAATAAAGTCCCAACCTATTCAATCTCTCTCTGTAACTCAGCTTCTCAAGTCCCGGCAACATCCTTGTGAACCTTCTCTGCACTCTTTCAATCTTATTTACATCCTTCCTGTAACTAGGTGACCAAAACTGTACACAATACTCCAAATTCGGCCTCACCAATGCCTTATATAACCTTACCATAACACTCCAACTTTTATACTCGATACTCCGATTTATGAAGGCCAATGTACCAAAGGCACTCTTTACGACCCTATCCACCTGTGACGTCACTTTTAGGGAATTCTGTACCTGTATTCCCAGATCCCTCTGTTCAACTGCACTCTTCAGAGTCCTACCATTTATCCTGTACGTTCTACTTTGGTTTGTCCTTCCAAAGTGCAATATCTCACACTTGTCTGCGTTAAATTCCATTTGCCATTTTTCAGCCCATTTTTCTAGTTGGTCCAAATCCCTCTGCAAGCTTTGAAAACCTTCCTCACTGTCCACTACACCTCCAATCTTTGTATCATCAGCAAACTTGCTGATCCAATTTACCACATTATCATCCAGATCATTGATATAGATGACAAACAACAATGGACCCAACACCGATCCCTGCGGCACACCACTAGTCACAGGCCTCCACTCAGAGAAGCAATCCTCCACAACCACTCTCTGGCTTCTTCCATTGAGCCAGTGTCTTATCCAATTTACTACCTCCCCATGTATACCTAGCGACTGAACCTTCCTAACTAACCTCTCATGAGGGACCTTGTCAAAGGCCTTGCTGAAATCCAGGTAGACAACATCCACCGCCTTCCCTTCATCCACTTTCCTGGCACACACACGCACTCTCTCTCTCGCTCTCTCTCACATACACTCTCTCCCTCACACACTTTCCTTCTCTCACACATACTCTTCTCACACATAGAGAGGCAGTGGTGTAGTGGCATTGGCACTGGACTAGTAATCCAGAGACCCAGGATAATGTTCTGGAGACCAGGGTTCGAATACCACCACACATGGTGAAATTTGAATCCAATAAAAACATGGGATTAAAAGTCTAATGATGACCACGAAACCATTGTCAATTGTTGCAAAACCCCATCTACTTCACTAATGCCCTTTAGGGGAATGAAATCTTCCTTCCTTACCTGGTCTGGCCTAAATGTGACCACAGATCCACAGCAATGTTGTTGACTCTTAAATGCCCTCAGGGATGGGCAATAAATGCCAGTGATGCACACATCCCATAAACAAATTTTAAACATTTCTCAGACTCTTGCACACTGACTATATATTCACACACACACACTCTCTCTCACACCCTTTATCTCCCTCTGTCTCACACACACATTGGCCAGTATTTCACGACCTCGCTTGGGCCAGGCTTGTAAAATCCCACCCGAGGCCAACAGGGAATTCTGTTCTGCGAGCCTCGCCTGCCCTGGAATCGGGGCGGGCTTGCCGGTAAAATTCCAGCCATTGTGTCTCACACACACTCTCTCGCACACACATTTCCTCCCACAGTTATTCATCTGTGGCCTGGGATCCAGTGACGATACTGGACCCTCAAGTTGGTGTCCCTGGTGGTGCTGTAGTTCAGTAGAACTACTAGCCTCTGATTGGCTAGCAGTTCTTGGTGGGTGAAACTTCCACTCCCAGGGTCCTTGAATCAGGGAAAAGCCCACCCCTGTCCAGTTAAGAGCCTGAGTAGCATTTAATGCAGTAGCCTTCCCTATCAGAAGCAACGTGGGGCTGTCACTGGCTCATTAAATGAAGTATGACACCGAGATACATAAGGAGATTTTGGCTGGGATTCGATTGGGTTGAAGGGGGTCTCACCCACCATTCGGAGAAATGGCAGGAACCCTCCAAGGTTCCATGGGGGAGACCTGATGGAATCAAGTACCCTTCAGGCACTTAAGTGGACACCATTGGTACTTCCCGACGATTGAGGTCCTCAGCAGTGGCACTCCTGTCCACTGACAGCTGCTGGCCAATCAGATTCCTGCACCTCCTCATGCCACCATGCCACTG
This sequence comes from Mustelus asterias, assembly GCF_964213995.1. Lineage (NCBI taxonomy): Eukaryota > Metazoa > Chordata > Chondrichthyes > Carcharhiniformes > Triakidae > Mustelus > Mustelus asterias. The sequence goes on from NC_135802.1 coordinate 32,307,877, forward strand.
GGAGTGGTGGTAACTGGTGGCAATCACACCCCCTTGCGTTTAGGATCATTGTGGAACCCCAGACCGAAGGTGAGTGAAAGTGGAATGGGGATCACTTTTTGGGCCCTTGTGGGAGGGTGCAGGTGTTTGTGGGCAAGGGCAGGGGTTTGCCTCGCAGGAGACACCCAGGAGAACAGCGGAAACACTTTAGGATGTCCTCAAAGAATCCCTGAAGGTGTCAAACTGACCTGGTTTGTTTCTGACCAAAATGGAGAAGCTTCATTTGGGAAAGCACCAAAACGCATGGAGAGAATTTGTTGGGAACACAGGGAGACAAAGTCGAGAGAGCGCAGAAATCTCCAAACACCTCATTTACCTGGGCTTTTAAGCGCTGCCTGTCTCCCATGTGACAGAGGCTGTCTATCTCACATTGGATTCATTGACCATCTCACAACCCATTGGAATGGAGTTGAAGCAAGTCGTTCTCAATTCCAAGGGACTGCCCAAGATGAAGAAGGAGTGCATTTGAAAAGAGGTTTTTCGGTCAAATGTTGGAAAGCCATTGTTTTAAACTATCACAATACTTGTAAAATACTTCATTGGTTGTAAAGCCTCTGTGATGTCCCGGGGCTGTGAAGGCCACTATGTAATCAATTGCAAATCTTTCTCAGCTCCTACTTTCTCAGGAGGCTAAGGAAATTCAGCATGTCCACAATGGCTCTCAACAACTTTCACAGGTGCACCATAGAAAGCAACTTTTCTGGTTGTATCACAGCTTGGTATGGTTCCTGCTCCGATCAGAACCATAAGAAATGACAAAGGATCATGAATGAAGCCTAATCCATCACGCAAACCAGCCTCCCATCCATTGACTCTGTCTACACTCCCCGCTGCCACGGAAAAGCAGCCTGCATAATTAAGGACCCCACGCACCTCAGACATACTCTGTTCCACCTTCTTCCGTCAGGAAAAAGATACAAAAGTCTGAGGTCACGTACCAACCAACTCAAGAACAGCTTCTTCTCTGCTGTCATCAGACTTTTGAATGGACTTACCTCACACTAAGTTGATCTTTCTCTACACCCTAGCTATGACTGTAACACTACATTCTGCACTCTCTCATTTCCTTTCCTATGAATGATATGTTTTGCCTGTATAGCGCGCAAGAAACAATACTTTTCACAGTATATCAATACATGTGACAATAATCAAATCAAATTAAAATTACTTTGGTCAGGAATAATTTTTAACCGTTCCTGGGTTTTTTGCTGTACTAATTGACATTGAACAATATGTTTTTACACCCTGAGCCTGTTGTGCAAACAACGTGCTGCAGGGTCTCCAATATTTGACAGCCAGCATTGAGAGAAGTCGTTCTCTGGTCCAGACTTGTGTTCTGACGCGCCACAGCGAAAAACCGCACCGACCTCCTCAGAAGACAAACACGGGACACAGTGGACAGAGTACCCTCCGTCGTCCAGTACTTCCCCGGAGTGGAGAAGCTACGACATCTTCTCCAGAGCCTTCAACATGTCATTGAAGAAGACGAACATCTCGCCAAGGCCATCCCTACACCCCCACTTCTTGCCTTCAAACAACCGCAGCAAACTACCCAGCCTTCAGGAGAACAGTGACTACGAACACCACACAACCCTGCCACAACAACCTCTGCAAGACATGCCGGATCATCGACACGGATACCATCATCTCACGTGAGAACACCATCCAACAGGTACACAGTACATACTCTTGCAACTCGGCCAATGTTGTCTACCTGATACGCTGCAGGAAAGGATGTCCTGAGGCATGGTACATTGGGGAGACCATGCAGACGCTACGACAAGGGATGAATGAATACCGCTCGACAATCACCAGGCAAGGGTGTTCTCTTCCTGTTGGGGAACACTTCAGCGGTCACGGGCATTTGGCCTCTGATCTTCGGGTAAGCGTTCTCCAAGGCGGCCTTCATGACACACAACAACGCAGTCGCTGAGCAGAGACTGATAGCCAAGTTCCGCACACATGAGGACGGCCTCAACCGGGATCTTGGGTTCATGTCACACTATCTGTAACCCCCACGACTTGCCTGGGCTTGCAAAATCTCACTAACTGTCCTGGCTGGAGACAACACACATCTCTTTAACCTGTGTTTAACCCTCTCTCCACTCACATTGTCTGTACCTTTAAGACTTGATTACCTGTAAAGACTCACATTCCACCCATTATTTTGTAAATTGAGTTTGTGTCTTTATATGCCCTGTTTGTGAACAGAACTCCCACTTACTTGACGAAGGAGCAGCGCTCCGAACGCTAGTGGCTTTTGCCACCAAATAAACCTGTTGGACTTTAACCTGGTGTTGTGAGACTTCTTACTGTATTTACCCCAGTCCAACGCCAGCATCTCCACATCTCGACTTGTGAGCACTATAGCCTCCAGGTGGCGCTGTATTACAACTTTTCACATGTCCATCCTTCAGCTTGATCAGCTTTGTCCTCTTGTTCCGCAGGTCTCTTTCACTGTATTGAGATAACAGGCAGACATAACGTGTAAAACTCACAAGTCATTGTTCAACACATATATACATCAAGTTTATGTTGGAAATAATTTACTTGAGAGGTAATCCCTGCAAGTACATAACAACAGCTTGCAGTTGTATAGCACCTTTAAAGTTGGAAACTATCCCAAATGTGTAATGAGCCCAAAGTGGCCACAGACCAGAGACCATAGAATCATAGAAACCCTACGGTGCAGAAGAAGGCCACTCGGCCCACCGAGTCTACACTGACAACAACCCCACAACCACACACACTCACCCCACCAATCCCTCTAACCTACGCATCCCAGTAGACTATGAGGCAATTTTGCATGGCCGATACACCTAACCAGCACATCTTTGGACTGTGGGAGGAAACCGGAGCTCCCGGAGGAAACCCATGCAGACAGATGGTGCAGATTCCGCACAGACAATGACCCAAGCCAGGAATCAAACCCAGGTCCCTGGAGCTGTGAGGCAGCAATGCTAACCGCTATGCCACCGTGCTGCTCCACAGTGTTATTATATTAGGTGGAGCAACTAAAATCTTCGTCACAGATGTGAGTTGTCACAGAATTATAGAATTGTTACAGCCCAGAAGGATGCCTTTGGCCCATTGTGTCTACGCCAGCTCTCTGAATGAACAATTCATAGAAAATAGGAGCGGGAGTAGACTGTTCAGGCCTTCCTCACTATCTGACTTGCAGATAGTGAGGAACATTGTCAGAGGCTACAGAAGGATATAGATAGGCTGGAAATTTGGGCAAGGAAATGGCAGATGGAGTTCAATCCTGATAAATGCGAAGTGATGCATTTTGGTGGGAATAATGTAGGGAGGAGCTACACGATAAATGGAAGAACCATAAAGGGTGTAGAGACGCAGAGGGACCTGGGTGTGCAAGTCCACAGATCTTTGAAGGTGACGTCACAGGTGGAGAAGGTGGTGAAGAAGGCATATGGCATGCTTGCCTTTATAGGACAGGGCATAGAGTATAAGAGTTGGGGTCTGATGTTGCAGATGTATAGAACGTTGGTTCGGCCGCATTTGGAATACTGCGTCCAGTTCTGGTCGCCACACTACCAGAAGGACGTGGAGGCTTTGGAGAGAGTACAGAGGAGGTTTACCAGGATGTTGCCTGGTATGGAGGGGCTTGGTTATGAGGAGAGATTGGGGAAACTGGGGTTGTTCTCCTTGGAAAGACGGAGGATGAGGGGAGACTTAATAGAGGTGTATAAAATTATGAAAGGCATAGATAGGGTGAACGGTGGGAAGCTTTTCCCCGGGTCGGTGGTGACGTTCACGAGGGGTCATAGGTTCAAGGTGAAGGGGGGGAGGTTTAACACAGATATCAGAAGGACATATTTTACACAGAGGGTCGTGGGGGCCTGGAATGTGTTGCCGGGCAAGGTGGTGGAGGCGGACACACTGGGAACGTTTAAGACTTATCTAGACAGCTATATGAACGGAGTGGGAATGGAGGGATACAAAAGAGTGGTCTAGTTTGGACCAGGGAGCGGCGCGGGCTAATTGTTCCTTGTTTCTCGTTTCAAGGCTTCATTCTATGATCATCTTGCTGGTGCCAGTACAGAGCGAGACTGCGGATAGTTGGGAACCTGTCTCTGGGGCAGGGAATTCAGATGGTGTTCGTGGAAGTGGAAATGACTAGGGTTGGGAAGCATTTTCCGATCAGGGCCAGTGTGATCTCCTGGACTCGTTTCGATCGCCTCAGGGGGTCGGAGAGGAATTTCCCAGATTTTTTTTCCCCCATATTGGCCCTGGGGTTTTCACTCTGGGTTTTCGCCTCTCCCTGGAGATCACATGGTCTGGAATGGGGGGGTGGGGGTGAGTTAATAGGTTGTGATGAACAAAGCATCGTAGCTGTGAGGGACAGCTCGGTGGATAGGATATTGGTATGTAGATAGGCTGGAAAATTGGGCGGGGATCCTGGATTCAGGATTCAATCCTGGACCGGGGAGCGGCGCGGGCTTGGAGGGCCGAAGGGCCTGTTCCTGTGCTGTATTGTTCTTTGTTGTTCTTTGTTGTTGTTGTTCGAGCCACCTCCGCAATTCATTATGATCATGGCTAATCATACAACTCAGTTACCTGTTCCCACCTTCCCCGCCTCCCCCACACCCTTTGATCCCCATTTGCCCCAAAAGTTATATCTAAATCCTCTTGAAAACATGCAATGTTTTGGCCTCAACTGCTTTCTGTGCTAGTGAATTCCCGCAGGCTCACCACTCTCTGGGTGAAGAAATTTCTCCTCATCTCTGTCCGAAATGATTTACTCTTTATCCTTAGACTATGACCCTTATTCAGGGAATCATAGAATCCATACAATGCAGAAGGAGGCCATTTGGCCCATCGAGTCTGCACCGACCACAATCCCACCCAGGCCTTATTCCCGTAACCCCCAATATTTACCCTGCTAATCTCCTGACACTTGGGTCAATTTTGCATGGTCAATCAACCTAACCCACACATCTTTGGATTGTGCGAAGAAACCGGAGCACCCGGAGGAAATCCATGCAGACACGGGGAGAATGTGCAAACTCCACACAGACAGTGACCCGAGGCCACTGGCCCTGTGAGGCAGCAATGCTAACTACTGTGCCACCGTGCCGCCCCAAATTCTGGACTGCCCTGCCATCGGGAACTTTCTTCCTACATCTAACCTGCCTAGTCCTGTTAGAATTTTATAGGTTTCTATCAGATTGCCCCCTCATTCTTCTAAACTCCAGTAAACATAATCCTAACCAACTCAATCTCTCCTCATAGGTCAGTCCTTCCATCCCACAAATCAGCCTGGTAAACCTTTGCTGCACTCCCTCCATATGAAGAACATCCTTCCTCAGAAAAGGAGACCAAATCACCACACAATATTCCAGGTGTGGCCTCACCATGGCCCTGTATAATTGCAGCAACCATCCCTACACTTGTACTCGAATCCTCTCACTATGAAGGTGCATTGACCCGAACAGTCGCCGGACTGTGGCGACTAGGGGAATTTCACAGTAACTTCATTGTAGTGCTAATGTAAGCCTTACTTGTGACTAATAAACAAACTCTTTAGTGCTGTAAGGCAGCAGTGCTAACCACTGTGCTACCATGCATTTTTGCTCATAAGGGTTGTGCATATAGAGTTGTTTCCTCAACCAGCTTTCCTCCGCATGCTACTTTTCACTATACATTATCATGGGTAACAATCAGCCCAAAGTGCAGGAAAATACTTGTAACCTAGCAGTTAGATCTGCCAGATCTCCTCCTTGAGTGTGCACCCTGCGGGATAATTCAAATCCCCATTCTCATTTCCACCCTTATATGTGAAACATTTACAGTACAGACTTGGCTGAATTTAGAATATTTTTCCAATCGTTCAGAAACTGCACGCAAACAACTTGTCAAACCTGAACCACAAATATGTGTGCCACAGAAGAGAGTGAAAGAAAACGAGGTACTTAGTTGGTATTGTGCTGCAGCTTTCTGCCAAACCTGGTTACCTCAGGCCTCTTAACAAAGATGGGCAGGATTATATTGACAGCAATTATATGGCTCATTAGCGTTGAACAGAGGAAGCAACCTGCTCGCAGCTTGTTTGCATAAACCAAGCCTTCAGAAAGTAGTCTCAGCTATCCCAGCTGTCAGGCCAGCAAAGGGATGGAATAGGCTAACCCTGTGTAGAATAGTTAATCATGTTGCCAAATGAAAGGTCATTTAACTACCTGCTCGACAGGTGCTGGGTTGATTTATGAACCAGGCACAGGAATTAGTATTTGGAGACAATGGGAGGTTAGTTTTCCGAGATTATAGCGGATAATTTTATTATCTTGCTGATTGTGATTCGCAGGAATGTTTTGAATTCAATCTCACCACTCTATGAAAACAAATTGTTCACTGCTGGTGAAAACATCCTGTTTGCAGCAATGTACCCTGCACACAATTGAGGGTACCGGGGTCATTTGAGATATCAGAGATTGATTGTCCTTGCCCTTTTACACCTTGCTCCAGGCTCAGGTAAGGATCCCATGCTCAGGGTTAAGAGCCATGACCAATGGTGAGGCCACTAAACTTTCGATGGTCATCATAGAAGAGTTAGAATCTCGAGGCACAACGGGTGCTTACAGGCAGAGGATTCAGGGCAAGACTCTTTGGAGCGACTGAATTGGGCAGCACGATGGCGGAGTGGTTAGCACTACTACCTCACAGCATCAGAGACCCGGGTTCAATTCCGACCTTGGATAACGGTCTGTGTGAAGTTTGCACGTTCTCCCCATGTCTGCATGAGTTTCCTCTGGGTGCTCTGGTTTCCTCCCATAGTCCAAAGATGTGCGGGTTAGGTTAATAGACCCTTAGTGTCAGGGGGGCTAGCAGAGTAAATGTGTGGGGATACATGGATAGAGCCTGGGTGGGATTGATGTCAGTGCAGGCTTGATGGGCTGAATGACCTCCTTCTGCAATGTAGGAATTCTATGAAAGCACAGGACCTCAAGAAATAAGTCGAGGACTTGCCCTGAGACAAATCACTACCACAAATGCTTTTGTAGTGGATTAGTGTGGCAGTTTAATTACCACATTACTAAACAATCTCACGCAAAAATACAAAGCTGGTGTGTTATATTTAACTGTTGGGAGTGACGTCGATAATATTCCACTTTAAATATTTTTTTTTGTCCATATTGGTCCATCTTTGACCCAACACAGACCCATATTGATTCCCATGAAATTTAAACATTATTAATCAATCATTCTGTATCAACAGAGTCAGCTCTGTTAGGTTGATTGGCCATGCAAAAATTGCCCCTTAGTGTCAGGGGGATTAGTGGGGTAAATGCGTGGGGTTACGGGGATATGGCCTTGGTGGGATTGTTGTTGGTGTGGGCTCAATGGGCCAAATGGCCTCCTTCTGCACCGTAGGGATTCTATGATTTTTCTGCTTTCTTCATTTTCTGGCCTGAACAGCCATGTGACAATTTGCAAGTAAAAACTATATTAAATCTATTCCTGGTTTGGGACGTTTCTTGTAGAGTCATGTTCAAACTCAGACATGGTGTGAATAGAATCCAATAATCCATGATAAATTTCATATCCTGCTTTCGGATGTAAGAAAATCCTTGGCACTCTCCCTGGTGCCCGGGCTAGTATTTATTCCTTAATCAACAACATCAAAATATCGTTTAACTAGTCATTATCTCGTTGCTATTTGTGGGAGCTTGCTATGGTTTCCTATATTAATATAGTGACTACACTTCAAAACAAAAGGACTTAAATGGCTGTAAAGCACTTTGGAATATTCTGGGTTTGTGAATTTTGATGGGCTAAATGGGACTCGATTGGCTGAATGGCCTCCTTCTGCACTGTAGGGGAGGCAATGGTCTAGTGGTATTATCACGAGGCTATTAACCCAAAATCTCAGTTTATGTTCTGGAGACTCGGGTTCAAATCCTGCCACAACAGATGGTGGAATTTGAATTCAATAAAAATATCTGGAGTTAAGAATCTACTGATGACCATGAAACCATTGTTGATTGTTGGCAAAACTCACCTGGTTCACTAATGTTCTGTAGGGAAGGAAATCTGCCATCCTTACCTGGTCTGGCCTACGTGTGACTCTGGAGCCGCAGCAATGTTGTGGAGATGCTGGTGTTGGACTGGGGTGGGCACAATAAGAAGTTTCACAACACCAGATTAAAGTCCAACGGGTTTATTTGGAATCACGAGCTTTCGGAGTGCTGCTCCTTCATCAGGTGAATCACTCGCCCAAATAAACCCGTTGTACTTTAATCTGGTGTTGTGAGACTTCTTACACAGCATGTGGTTGACTCTGAACTGCCCTTGGACAACTAGGGATGGGCAATAAATGCTGGCCAGCCAGCGACTCCCATGTCCCACAAATGAATATAAAAAAAAGTAAGGATGCTATGAAAACATGGAAATCCTGGCCCCAATTCCACCTCATTGCCATCTTCTCCTCAAGCCACCCCAGACTGAGCAACCACCATGACCTACTCAACTCTGGGCTTTGCATCAGGTTCCACATCTCAGTTATCACGAAGACCATCTGGCTCTACAACATCGCTGCCTCCACTCCTGCCTGACTTGATTTCAACTGATACCTTTTTCCATGCCTTCATCATTTTGTCTCGCATGCCCTCTGTGCTGCCTTCCCAAAATTCTGCCTTGCACCGATTCCAAAGTACAGCTGCCAGCATTCCTTCCCACTTGTTCACCATTTTCTGAACTTGCTCGCTATTCCCCACTGCACTGATTTCCAAATCTACCCCCTTGTCTACAATTCCCTCCCTTCATAATTTCCTACACTCTTATGTTGGGTCCTATCATGTGATCCAGTCTGAGTTTCACTTTTGTTTTGAGCAAAGCACACACACACACTTCTGATGTCTTCAAGCTTTATGTTTATATATTAATGTTTCTATGTGCCTAGTCTTAAATAAATGAACCCACAATGTATTTACCAAATCCCTTATGAATGATTGGGGTGCCTTGTATCCTGTTCAGTAAATAAGCCCAAGGTATTATATCATTATAATAACATAACTTGGTGATCATAGAATCATAGAATTCCTACAATGCAAAAGATGCCATTCGGCCCATCGAATCTGCACCAATTCTCTTACAGAGCATCTTACGCATGCCCTCTCCCCTGCCATATCCCTGTAACCACACATTTCCCATGGCTACACATCTTTGGACACTCAGCGGCAATTTATTATGGCCAATCTACCTAACCTGCACATTTTGGACTGCGGGAGGAAACCGTAGCACCCGGAGGAAACCCATGCAGACATGGGGAGAATGTGCAAACTCCACACAGACAGCGACCGGGGCCGGAATTGAACCTGGGTCTCTGGCGCCGTGAGACAGCAGTGCTAACCACTGTGTCACCGTACCACCTTGGTAAAGATGAGTCCAGGACTTCCCTGCTCTTCTGTGAAAGAGTGCCATGAAATCCCTTACCTCCACCTGAAAGGCAGGCAGAGTTGTGGGTTAACCACTCATCTGGAAATGGTACCTCGGACAGGGCAGAATCCAGTTGGTACTGTACTGGACTGCCATCATAGATTATGTGCCCAAGTGTCAGGAGTGGAGTTTGATCCAACGATATTTCGACTCAAGAGGTGAAAATGCTGATCACTGAGCCACAGCTAATCAACGGTGGCAAGACAAGTAGCAGCAAGATTAAATACCAGCACAACATGGTAAACAGTCTTAGAGCATGCTACATGACATGAGAAGACTCTTGAAAAAGTTTGGAGCTAGTGCTCTGGCAATGTGTGGGGAGGCAGATGGATACCTCGTGGTGAGAGTGCAGGGCATGTCGTGAGGACCAGTACTGGGTTAGCTAGGTCAGGAAAGGCGAGTGAACAGCGGATCGATAGCGAGCAAGGGAGAGTTAAACAGGGAAAAAAAATCCATCATAAAATACAGACCACAGCAGGTTGTTAACTTAAGTGTGGCTTTGGGAGTTGCAGGACAATAAAATGATTAAAAAGCAAAGACATCATTGTGGTGTGTTCCCACCATGACCTGATGCCGTGAGCGGAGCTTCAGAAAAACACGTGACAATGATGACAGTGGCACTCATCCCAGGTACTAGGTGAGAAGGACGATTAAAAGGATATTGTCAGAACGTCACAAAATTCACGCGTTTGAATTGGGATAAAGCTGACCTACTATCTAAATTCAAAACCTTTAAACAACGCACAGAGCTATGGTTTATTGACTCAGGTATGCCTGAACCAGACAAGCAAGCCTTAAAAATCACCAAGCAATTGGTAATGGCCGAACATAGAAACATAGAAAATAGAAGCAGGTGAAGGCGGCACGGTAACACACTGGTTAGCACTGCTGCCTCAAAGCGCCAGGGACCCGGATTCAATTCCGGCCTTGGGTGACTGTATGTGTGGAACAAAGAACAAAGAAAATTACAGCACATGAACAGGCCCTTCGGCCCTCCAAGCCTACACCGACCATGCTGCCCGATTGATTTAAATAAAACCCCCTACCCTTCCAGGTACCATATCCCTCCATTCCCCTCCTGTTCATGTATTTGTCAAGACGCCCCTTAGAAGTCATGGTCGTATCTGCTTCCACTACCTCCCCCGGCAGCGAGTTACAACCATCCACCACCCTCTGTGTAAAAAACTTGTCTCGTACATCTCCTTTAAACCTTGCCCCTCGCACCTTAAACCTATGCCCCCTAGTAATTGACTCTTCCACCCTGGGAAAAAGCTTCTGTCTATCCATTCTGTCCATACCCCTCATAATTTTATAGACTTCTATCAGGTCGCCGCTCAACCTCCATCGGTACAATGAGAACAAACCAAGTTTCTTCAACTTCTCCTCATAGCTAATGCCCTCCATACCAGGCAACATCCTGGAAAATCTTTTCTGTACCCTCTCCAAAGCCTCCACATCCTTCTGGTAGTGTGATGACCAGAATTGAACACTATATTCCAAGTGCGGCCTAACTAAGATTCCATAAAGTTCCATAAACATGACTTGCCAATTTTTAAACTCAATGCCCCGATCGATGAAGGCAAGCATGCCGTATGCCTTCTTGACTACCTTCTCCACCTGCATTGCCACTTTCAGTGACCTGTGTACCTGTACACCCCAGATCCCTCTGCCTATCAATACTCTTAAGGGTTCTGCCATTTACTGTATATTTCCTATCTGTATTCGACCTCACAAAATGCATTACCTCACATTTGTGGAGCCTGGCCTCAACTACATTCTATGGTAATGAATTCCACAGATCCTGCACCTTGGAGTCTGCACCTTCACCTCGTGTCTGCTTGAGTTTCCTCCTTTGCTCCGCTTTCCTCTCACAGTCCAAAGATGTGCAGGTTAGGTTGATTGGCCATGCTCAATTACCCCTTAGTGTCAGGGGTATTAGCAGGCTAAATATGTAGGGTTACAGGAATGGGTGTGATTGCTGTCGGTGCAGGCTTGATGGGCCCAGTGGCCTCTTTCTGCACTGTAGGGATTCTATGATTCTATGAGTAGGCCATTCGACCTTTCGAGCCTGCTTTGCCATTCATTTTGATCATGGCTGATCATCAAAATCAAGATCCTGATCGTGCCTCCCCCCACTTCCCTTGAACCCTTTAGCCCCGTGAGCTATATCTAATACCTTCTTGAACTCACACAGTGTTTTGGCCTCAATTACTTTCTATGGTAATGAATTCCACACATTCACCCTCTGGGTGAAAAGATTTCTCTTCATCTCAGTTCCAAAAAGGTTTACTCATCCTTATCCTCAAACTATGACTCCTAGTTCCGGACTCCTCCACCATCAGGAACATTCTTTCTGAATCCACCCTGTCTAACCCTGTTAGAATTTTATAAGTTTCTTTGAGATCCCCTCTCTGTCTTCTAAACTGCAGTGAATATAATCCTAACCAATTTAGTTTCTCCTCATATGACAGACCTGCCATCCCAGGAATCAGCCTGGTAAACCTTTGCTGCACTCCCTCTATTGCAAGAACAACCTTCCTCAGATAAGAACACCAAGTGGTGAATCTGTGGAATTCATCACCATAGAATGTGGTTGAGGCCAAAACATTGCATGGTTACAAGAAGAAATTAGATATAGCTCTTGGGATTTAAGGGATCAAGTGATATGGGGGGAGGCAGGATCTGGATACTGATTTTGATGATCAGCCATGGTCAAAATGAACGGCGGAGCAGCCTCAAAAGGCCAAATGGCCTCCTCATAGAATTAGAGAACATCCTTCCTCAGATAAGCACACAATACTCCAGGTGTGGCCTCACCAACACCCTGTACAATTGCAGTAAAACATCTCTATTCCTATACTCAAATTCTCTTGTTATGAAAGCCAACATACCATTTGCCTTCTCTCCTATCTGCTGTAACTGCACGCTTACTTTCAGAGACTGATGCACGAGGACACCAAGATCTCGCTGAGTATCCACCTCTCTCAATTTACACCCATTCAAATAATAATCTGCCTTACTATTTTGCCACCAAAGTGGATAACTCACATTTATCCACATTATATTGCATTTGCCATGCATATGCAAAGGTTAACATGTCAAGATTAACAGAAGAAAAAATGAAGGATCTCCAAAAGATCTGCTGCCATCAGACTTTTGAATGGTTCTATTATATATTAGGCTGATCTTTCTTTTCACCCTATCTGTAACTGCAATTATATTCCGCATCCTATCCTTTCCTCCTCCCCTATATACTCTATGAATGGTATGTTTTGTCTGTACAGCATGCAAGAAACAATACTTTTCACTGTATACCACTACATGTGACAATAATAAGTCAAATCAAATTAAATAATTTTGAAGTAACTAATACATTCGCAGTTTCACCCATAGAGGATGCATAGATAAGCAATCTGGGAAATGGACCAAGTTCACACTGCTGCAACAGATGGCTTCTTGTTTTGGGTCAAGTGGCACATTTAGATAGAGCAGAGAGGACATTACTGTCCTTTTGGCTAAGATCAAGCATCAGAACAAGTCCAAGATTGGATGCAATGCCTTATCCTGTCAGCTTGGATCTTGTTTATCTCTCTTGTGGGGACCTTGAATTGGATGCAATTGGAGTTTGAATTTGGTTTTTGGAGCAAGCAAGGAATGGATTTGGGTTTGCCTGGACCACTCTGAGAATTGGCTTTGTAACTTTAAGGATGGAGTAAGAAATTAAATAATAAATAAGAGAGGACTTTACTCTGCACCCAACCATGCTCTAAATGGCTTGGGAGTGCTTGATTGCTGACACTGAGTGCAAACAATGGCTGGCCTCGTCTTGATGACCTCCAATCCGCAGGGAAAAGAATGGAAAATAATAATAAGGAATCATATCGGTTTACAGAATTAACGTCACATCTGCTGGATCGTTAAGAGCACTGACAAAAAAATTGACTGATGTCGAGGCAAAACAGACCCAGTCAGCATTACTTGTTGATAATTTAGTAACATTTGCATTTCTCGTTGGCCAGCTTAACCATAAAAGTACACAAGAGAAATAGTTGCACGACATTCTTCTTCCTCTGTTCCTGAAAATTCCACCTCTCGCCTCCAAAAAAGTCAGATACAACACCATCAGTCATTCAAATTTCCAGACAGTATTAGATTTTCCTACCCATGGAATAACTCACTGATAATTGTGGGGTTTTCAAACTAGGCCTGTGTCCTGCCAAAACATGTTTTATTGATCGGTGTCTGCCAAAATACATAGGCAGGTAGCATGAGGCACTTGTGAAAAATGCACGTATTGTCTGGAGTCTGTTTTCAAATATATTTAAAACGCGGATGAATAAAAGGCCCACACTCTAAGCTCTGCAATAAAGTTGATTTACTCCGAGAATGGTGGTGCCTGACACTGTCATCTGAAGCAAGGTCCAATCTACCTGACCACTTATTTGCAGCCGAGCCTTCATAGTGTTCAGGCCTTCGTCGCTGAAAGCAAGCAGCTATCTGCTTATACTATTTTTCAAAGGCTGCCATTATTGCATCCACACACAAATCATTGTTCTTAAATCCTCAAGTCACCAGCTTGTCTACAATTCTTGTCGCTGTCACCCTGACATATTTCAGGTCCTTGTTAGGTCACGAGTACTGAGTGAGAGAAAACCAAAGTGCGTCGCAGTTGACAACCCTGTGATATCAAGCTGTGCGCTGTGTAGGACTAAATAATATTGTTATAAGTTTGACGTTTGCTAGGTCTGGTGGGGAGGCAAGGGACAGGTAGTAGGGGGGGACATGTGAGGTTATAAAGAACAAAGAACAGTACAGCACAGGAACAGGTCCTTCGGCCCACCAAGCCTGTGCTGACACAATAATTCCTATTTCTTTCCAAATTATTTGTTCTTTGTTCTCCTTAGACCATGTACCAACTATCTCCAACCAGACACCAGAGAGACCTATTCCCTAAATACTAATGGTGCCAGTGTTATCTAAATTTTGCATTCCTGCTAGTCAGAGCAGTATGGAGGAGGCGGCTGTGGCTCAGTTGGTAGAACTTGCACCTGAGTTAGAATGTGGTGGGTTTATGTCCCAGCTCAGAGAATTGAGCTCCATATCTAGGCTGACACTGTAGTGTTGCGCTGACGGAATGCTGCACTGTCAGTGTTGCTGTCTTTTGAATACAATGAAGTGGACATGGTCGAGAACTTCAATCTTCAAGCTTCTAGGTGTTCAGGTCACCAGCAACCTGTCCTGCTCCCTCCACGCCAACACTATAGTTAAGAAAACACACCAACACTTCTACTTTCTCAGGAGGCTAAGGAAATTCAGCATGTCTGCTACGACTCTCGCCAACCTTTACAGATACACCAAAGAAAGCATCCTTTCTGGTTGTATCACAACTTGGTATGGCTCCTACTCTGACCAAGACCGCAAGAAACTACAAAGGGTTGTGAATGTAGCCCAGTCCATCACGCAAACCAGCCTCCCATCCATTGACACTGTCTACACTTCCTGCTGCCTCGGAAAAGCAGCCAGCAAAATCAAGGACCCATGCACCTCGGACATGCTCTCTTCCACCTTCTTCCGTCGGGAAAAAGATACAAAAGTCCGAGGTCACATGCAAACCGAATCAAGAACAGCTTCTCCCCTGCTGCTGTCAGACTTTTGAATGGACCTACCCTAGCTGTGACTGTAACACTACATTCTGCAATCTTTCCTTTCCTTCTCAATGAACGGTATGCTTTGTCTGTATCGCGCTCAAGAAACAACACTTTTCACTGCATACTGATACATGTGACAATAATGAATCAAATCAAATCAAAAAATGCCCTGTCTGCATTCTCAGGTGGAAGCGAAAGATCTCCTGGCACTATTTCAACAGGATTGGTCTCTCTGGTGAGCTGGGCAATATTTGCCCCTTGATAAGCTTCATTAACGCAGATGGTGTTGTCACTATGTCAGATCAGACATAGAGTAGAAGAATCATAGAATCCCTATAGTGCAGAAGGAGGCCATTCGGCCCATCGAGCCTGCACCGACAACAAACCCACTCAGGCCCTAACCCTGTAACCCCACGTATTTACCCTGCTAATCCCCCTAACCTGCACATCTTGGGAGACTAAGGGTAAATTTTGCATGGCCAATGAACCTAACCCGCACATCTTTGGGCTGTAGGAGGAAGCCAGAGCACCCGGAGGAAACCCATGCAGACACGGGCAGAATGTGCAAACTCCACACAGACAGTCACCCGATGCCAGAATTGAACCCGGGTCCCTGGCGCTGTGAGGCAGCAGCACCATGCACTGTGACACCGTGCCGCCCCTTGATCTTGTTGAGTGGCGGAGCAGACTAGATGGGCCAAATTGCCCACTTCTGTTCCTACGTCTTGTGGTTTTATGTCATTGCTGTTTGTGAGATCTTGCTGGGCACAAAATGGATAGATTACAATAGCGACTGCACTTTAAAAAGTATTTCATAAACTGAAAACACCTTGGAACCTCCTGAGGTTGTGAAAGGAATTATCTCAATGCAAGTCTTTCTCTCTTGAGACTATTTGGCTCCTGCTTGGCTGCTAATTTTGCTGTCTTATTTAGATAAGAATGTCTGAATGCATGCACAGGGAGAGCTTTCTACTAACAGTTAGAAAATTTAGAATTCAGAGAACTAGAATAGGAGCACCTCCACTCTCCATGCATCAGTTTTAAGGTCAGCTTGGCTTATGATGTGCTTCAGAGTTCAACAGACTGGCACTGAATTGGATTTACATTCCACGCTGTGTGAAATCAAAGCTGTGTGAAATTATCCCCTCAAGGGAGTCTCGCTCTGCTTCACTCTGGAGTCAGATCTAACCCTGAATCGGGATCGAAACCATGAGTTTAGCATTGGTGTGAAGTGGAAATCGCTTCGCACCGGCAATAAACTAACAAAGTGCAAATGCACTCCTAATTGTTCCATTTTCTAAGCTTCTCCAGAACCCTGCCAAACAGTCATCTACGTGCTGTGGGGAGAAAAGGGCACGCAATGACCTGTTGAAATCCTTGCAAATGAGCCTTACAAAGGTTGAGGGAAGTGTTCAGTTGCAGTCTTTCTCAGATGAGTTATAAATCAATACTCTTTCAGGCAGTTTTTGGAGCTGGGGACAGGAGCAGAGAAAATCCATAATAGCAAACAAGAGTATTGCACCGATGTCAAAACCAATAAAGCATCCATGTGCCTCCCATTAGCAGCAAATTTACAAACTGAGGTGGTGAAAGGGCAGAGAAATGAAGGGTGAGCAGTTCAAGGGCATTTTAAATCATCTGGGTAGTTAACTGGAAAGTTATTGCTGTTCGGTGTTTCCTTAAGTTATGGGCACAAAGTAACACTCTGGCCCAAATGTTTGCTCAGAAGGTGGCATGGTGGCACAGTGGTTAGCACTGCTGCCTCACAGCATCAAGGACCCGGGTTCAATTCTGGCCTCGGGTAACTGTCTGTGTGGAGTTTGCACGTTCTCCCCATGTCTGCGTGAGTTTCTTCCGGGTGCTCTATGGGAGCTTAATTCTTGGGACATGGGCATCACTGGCTGGCCAGCATTTGTTGCCCATTCCTATTTGCCCGAGGGCAGTTGAGAATCAACCACGTTGCTGTGGCTCTGGAGTCACATGCTGGCCAGACCGAGTAAGGACGACAGATTTCCTTCCCGAAAGAACATTGGTGAACCAGATGGATTATTCCGACAATCAACAATGGTTTCATGGTCACCAATAGACTCTTAATTCCAGATATTTTTTATTCAATTCAAATTCCACCATCTGCCGTGGCGGGATTCGAACCAGGGTCCCGGGAACATTCGCTGGATTAATAGTCTAGTGATAATACCACTAGGCCATCACCTCCCACATCTGGTCCCACTGCAGTGAGTGGAGATTTGGCTGAGCACCAGATTCTTCATCCTCGCTTGCAGCGGCAGCGGGGCGTAAATGGTCGGAGAATTCCGGCTTTTATGTTTCAGCAAGAACACCTCTTATTCTTCTAAACTCCAGTGGAAAGGTGCCCAACACATTGAACATTTCCCCGTAAGAGCCCCCATCACTGGCCCCACATCCCAGGTATCAGTAGAGTGATCTTTCTCTGAACTGCTTCTTACACGTTGCTAAGCTTTCTTAAATAAAGAGACCAAAATTGTACCTAGTCATAGGCCAGTTAAGGCGCAAGGGAGTTTGGCAAGAATGGATGGTATTTATTTTAATGCAAGGATCTGACGAACAAGGCAGATGAACTGAGGGCACAAATTAAAACATGGGGCATGATGTCATTGCGCTCATGGTGGCACAGTGGTTAGCACTGCTGCCTCTCAGCACCAGGGACTGAGGATTGATTCCTGGCTTTGTCACTGTCTGTGCGGAGTCTACACATTCTCCCCGTGTCTGCGTGGGTTTCCCCGGGTGCTCCGGTTTCCTCCCACAGTCCGAAAGACGTGCTGGTTAGGTGCATTGGCCACGCTAAATTCTCCCTTAGTGTACCCAAACAAGCACCGGAGTATGGCGACTAGGGGATTTATCACAGTAACTTCATTGCAGTGTTAATGTAAGCCTACTTGTGACACTAATAAATAAACTTTAAACTTTAATGTTTGAGAGAGGGGCAAAATTAGCAGTTCAATACTTCAGGATGTAGGATATTCAGTTGCGATAGGGAAGAAGGTAAAAGAAGAGGAGGTGTCACAATTTTGATCAGAGAATCAATTCGAGAGGAAAGGAATGACAACATCTTAGAAAGCTCTTCAAATGAAGCTATTTGGGTCGAACGTATAAATCAACAAGGAGCAAGCACAGTGCTGGGAGTGTTCTAAAAGCCCTCGAACAGTCTGCGTGAAATAGAAGAGCAGTTATGTAGGCAAATTTAAGAGAAGTGTAAAAATAATAGGGTAGTGATAGTGGGAGATTTCAACTTCCCCCAACATTAACTGGAGTAGTCATAATGTGAAAGGTTTATAAGGAAGCAGAATTCTTAAAATGCATCCAGGAGAACTTTTTAAGACAGTCCATAGAAGATCCTATAAGTGGGTGGGTGGTCCTGGACTTAATTTTGGGTAACAAAGCCGGGCAAGTCACTGAAGTATCCGTGGGGGAACATTTTGCAGATAACAATCAAAACTCTGCTAGACTCAAGATTGTCACTGAAAAGGACAAGGATGGGCCTGAAATGAAAGTTCTAAACTGGGGGAAGCCCATTTTAATAAGATCAGGTATGATTTGGCCAGAGTGGACTGGGAATAGACACTTGTAGGAAAATCTGTGAGAGAACAGTGGAACATATTGAAAAAGGATATAGGGAGAGTGCAGGGCCAACATGTTCCAGTAAAGAAAAGGTGGAACCAACATATTCAGTGAACCCTGGATATCAAGGAATACACAGCATTGGATAAAGAGAAAAAGAGCAGCTTAATGCAGACATCGAGGACTTAAAACTTCAGAAGCCCAAGAGCGGTATAGAATGTGTAAGAGGGAACTTAAAGGGAGCAAAAAGGGGACATGAAAGGATACTGGCAGGTAAAATAAAGGAAAATCCTAAGATGTTCTACAAGTACATTAAGGGTAAAAGGATAACTAGGGAAAAAGCGGGGCCCATTATGGACCACAGTGGGAATTTGTGTGTGGAGCCAGAGGATGCAGATAGGGTTCTAAGTGAATATTTTGTGTCGGTGTTCACTAGTGAGAGAGACAATGTGGGTATAGAGATCAGGGAGGAGGATTGTGATACAAATAAATAAACTAACATAGACAGAGGGGAGCTTCTGAATGGTCTGGCAGACTTTAATGTAGGTAGCGACAGGATCTCTCAGCCCTGCCACAGTCACTGGCTTTTCCTGCTGCTCGCACCCTCCACCGCCGGAGAACCCATGGCAGGGTGTTGATGTTCGCGGAGCCAAAAGATCCCATTGGCGGGAAAGGTTGGAAAATTGCAGCCAACACATCTACTATCTCAGCAGCCACTTCTTTTAAGACACTCGGATGAAGCCAATCGAAACCTGGGGTCTTGTCAGCTTTTGTTCTAATAATTTTCTCAGGACCCCTTCACTGGTGATTGCAATCGATTGTCTAAAAAGTGACATCCTAGAATCATAGAAACCCTACAGTGCAGAAGGAGGCCACTCGGCCCATCGAGTCTGCACCGACCACAATCCCACCCAGGCCCTACCTGCTAATCCCACTAACCTATGAATCTCAGGGGCAATTTTTAACCTGGCTAATCAACCTAACCCGCACATCTTTGGACTGTGGGAGGAAACCGGAGCACCTGGAGGAAACCCACGCAGACACGAGGAGAATGTGCAAACTCCACACAGATAGTGACCTGAGCCGGGAATCGAACCCAGGACCCTGGAGTTGTGAAGCAGCAGTGCTAACCACTGTGCTACCGTGCCGCCCCTATTGGCGTCCTATTGGCGTCATTCTAATTACTGGGTGTTTGGATTTCTTCTTGAAACATTAATGGTCCCTAACAGAATCGGAGCAAAGCGTTTAACACACTGATTGTTATACTGCAGACAAATATTCTGGCTTTTGCAAGCCAAGAGAAAGGTCATAATGTATAATGATAAATTATTTCCATTAATAACATTGCCAGGTATCTAAAAATAAAAGCAACACGACAGCTCAAAGCTTATATTTTCCACTGTGAATAAAATTGAATAAAATTCCGACACCAGTCTCTGGGCTAAAATATTGGACTCAGCAAGCCTTTTTTGGAGACTGGCTGACCACTGTGATCTGCTTAAATGTTTCATTTTGAACTTTGATGGATGTTCACCGACATCTATGTGATTTATGAGGATCATTCTTATTTGCAACATGCATTCCCTATTGTGCCATATAGTCAGCAGTGATCTGCCTCCACCGATGGTTAAACGTCTGTGTCTCATTTCTTGGATGTTACCCAAAATCAGTCAGCAGTTGCTTCCTTATGGCTGTAGGAAACTGCACATCTGCTCAACATATTTCAGTTACAGCTCAATGTAACTCAGTCCTGAAAGAGTTGGTTGAGGAGACTGTTGACACAGCAGTAACTCTGGATGCCAATCTGGAGATCTGGAAATGACATTAACTGTGATTCCCAGTGGAGATTTTTCCCAGACAGGCCTCGCAGGCGTAAAGCAGCAGTCAGTTAGTCAGTCTTGATAAGCCATCAGCTTGCAATCTAAATGGCCCGGGAACCTATAGCGAAGTGCAACAACTCCTTCTCTGTTTCAATCAACGATTAGAAGGCTCTCACAAATAACTTCTTCTTTGCGGAGCTTTGAAATGTTCTTGGCAATTCAAGATGCAGGAAATGTCATATGTTAGGCTCCCTCACCATCAGCTTTCAATCCTGACCCCTTACTTGCAAGATTGCAGTTTTTTTTTGTTGACGTCAGACAACACATTTTTTCCTGAATAAAAATAAATTGTTTGTAAGTTGTTTGCTTCCTGTCATCATCCAGAAGAGCATTTAGAACATAGGATCCTAGGAAAATTCAAGGACGATTAAAGGTTGTTTGGTTCATTGACACTCATCCCCCAACACAACTCATATACTTTTAAATAAGTCCTTTTTTTGTCCTTAACAAGTATTTCATAATCTATTAGTGTATAATACCTCAGAAAACAATGTTACATAGAGTTTACAGTGCAGAAACAGACTATCACTATGTCTACACTCGTGTTCACACTCCACAACATCCACCTTTCATGAAAAGTTTTTTTTAAGTTTATTTATTAATCACAAGTAGACTTTCATTAACACTGCAATGAAGTTACTGTGAAAATCCTCTTGTCGCCACACTCCGGCACCTGTTCGGGTACACTGAGGGAGAATTTGGCACGGCCAATGCACCTAACCAGCACGTCTTTCAGACTGTGGGAGGAAACTGGAGCACCCGGAGGAAATCCACCAGACATGGGGAGAACATGCCAGACTCCGCACAGACAGTGACATGAGCCAGGAATCGAACCCCAGTCCCTGGCGCTGTGAGGGAGAAGTGCCACTGTGCCACATTTTTATTTCATCTCACTTTTTTTACTTATCCTTGCATTCCTTTCCACCTCATTCAATTATCAAACTGCCCCTTAAATGTGAATATGTGCCTCAACAAGTTCTTCATAATTGCTCTCTGGGTAGGTGTTATTTTTCAGAATTCATTAGTTGTTGTATATACTTTTATGCAGCAGCAGCATGCCATCATGGTTTAAAGATGTTTGGCAGAGCAAGTGTTCATGTGAGGCTGGAGAGCAATGCTGAACACTGAATGACTTAGAGGGTCATAGTAGATGGTGGAGAAGAGTCAAGAAGGAGCCAGCATGGTCAGCAGAACCCATGCATGGCAGTACCTGGAATATGGACATAATTCTGGTTTAGCAAGAAATGGTTTACGGCCAGAATATTACAGCACAAGAGTGGGTGCACACCTGACCCAAACTTGTCCGTCCCGACATCATGGTGCCCTGGTGCAATATTCATAGAATTATAGAATCCCTATAGTGCAGAAGGACATTGAGCACATCAAGTCTGCACTGACTACAATCCCACCCAGGCCTTATTCCTGTAACCCCTCATATTTACCCTGCTAAGGGCGGCACGGAAGCACAGTGGTTAGCACTGCTGCTTCACAGCTCCAGGGACCTGGGTTCGATTCCCAGCTTGGGTCACTGTCTGTGTGGAGTTTGCATGTTCTCCTCGTGTCTGCGTGGGTTTCCTCCGGGTGCTCCGGTTTCCTCCCACAGTCCAAAGATGTGCAGGTTAGGTTGATTGGCCATGCTAAAATTGCCCTTAGTGTCCTGAGGTGTGTAGGTTAGAGGGATTAGTGGGTAAATATGTAGGTGGAATTGTGGTCGGTGCAGACTCGATGGGCCGAATGGCCTCTTTCTGTGCTGTAGGGTTTCTATGATTCTATGATTCTATGATAATCCCCCTGGGTTAATTTAGCATGATGTGGAGATGCCGGCGTTGGACTGGGGTAAACACAGTAAGAAGTCTTACAACACCAGGTTAAAGTCCAACAGGTTTATTTGGTAGCAAAGCCACTAGTTTTCGGAGTGCTGCTCCTTCGTCAGGTAAGTGGGAGTTCTGTTCAGGTAAGTGGGAGAATGTGCAAACTCCACACAGGCAGTGACCCGAGGCCAGAATTGAATCCGGGTCCCTGGCGCTGTGAGGCAGCAGTGCTAACCACTGTGCCATCATCTACCTACACTTAAAAGGGTTATTAAGCCCCTTAAACATGCAATTGTCCCAAATTTTACATGGCCAGTATGCTTTTATGCTTGGCCCATGGGCCAATTGGCCACGTGGTGTTCATGTTATTTTCACCATCCCAGATCCAACACGGGGTAAAAGGCCCAATAATGTTTACATAAGAACATAAGAACCAGAAGCAGGAGTAGGCCATCTGGCTCCTTGAGCCTGCTCCGCCATTCAATAAGATCATGGCTGATCTTTTCGTGGACTCAGCTCCACTTACCCGCCCGCACACCATAACCCTTAATTCCTTTGAAGTGTATATTTAAAACAAAGAACCTCACTCTACTTGATCATGGTGGTTTTGGCATGACTCTCAGCCAACTGCTCAGTCTTCACCCATGTCAGTTTTGTCCTCTCTTGATAGTCCCAGGATATTTATTTTTACTCATATTTGTGGCATCCCATAATAAGGTTACCTCAGGTTCTTCCTGCTGTTAGTTGGATAGATCTATAACAGTGTTGTAACGACAGAGTTACATCACCACATCTCGATTTTATTTGATTTGATTTATTATTGTCACATGTATTAGTATACAGTGTAAAGTATTGTTTCTTGCGCGCTATACAGACAAAGCTTACCGTTCATAGAGAAGGAAACGAGAGCGTGCAGAATGTAGTGTTACAGTCATAGCTAGGGTGTAGAGAAAGGTCAACTTAATGCAAGGTAGGTCCATTCAAAAGTCTGGCAGCAGCAGGGAAGAAGCTGTTCTTGAGTCGGTTGGTACGTGACCTCAGACTTTTGTATATTTTTCTTGACGGAAGAAGGTGGAAGAGAGAATGTCCGGGGTGTGTGGGGTCCTTAATTATGTTGGCTGCTCTGCTGAGGCAAAGACTGTCAATAAGCCAGCATAGAGGTTTGAATGTCTAAACTGATCCGACAAGGTGAAAGAAAAGAGGAAAAGGGAAGGAGAAGAATTGATTATGAAACCAAAATGTTAAAATTCAAAGATTCAGCACTGAATTCAAACATTATTCTTTGGCATCACCTGATTGGATCATAAATCTGTGGAACAAACTTCATCATATTGGTGAAATGGCAAGCTCACCACATTCGGACTGTTCAATAGGCAATCAAGGTGCTTTCTGATGCAATTTGAACACGTTTCTTGCTCTCAGGCTGCTTATGGGCAGAAATCGGCACCACAGCCACTTCCGCCCACAAAACCCCAATCTCCCCCCCTTCGCCACCCCTCCCTCACCTCCGTCCTACCACCCTGGGAACCAATCACGCTCTCCAACCAAGATATTCTGACCTATTTTCAAATATACAAGTCTCCAGACCTCATGTCCTCTTGTTGAGACAGCAAATGAACCTTTGCAATAATAGTCACCATTTTGTATTTAGCCTTCTGGTTTCAAACTCTCCACAAGAGTAAACACCTTCATTATATCAACCCCATCAAATTTCATAACTTCCAAGAGTTTAACTGCCTCATGGTCCCCCACCCCCACTCCCATCTAAACAAACCTTTTCTCTTCCAGAAGAAAAGGAACTCCAAATTGTTCAGACATTCCCAATAATTATAACCCCTCAGTTCTGAGGTCAACTATATATTTCTTTTTATACCTTCTCCAATCCTTTTGCATTCTTGTTTGTAACATGGATCTGAAGTTTATGCCGAGAGCAGGACTCCCGCCCTCAGTTTAAAAGTCAGGTGTGAACCAGCCCCTGTAAAACCAGGTCACCTTGCAGCCATTTAACAGCTGTCTAGCTCTTAGTTGACATGTATTTGGCCTTCTAGACATAGAAACATAGAAACCCTACAGTGCAGAAAGAGGCCATTTGGCCCATCGAGTCTGCACCGATCACAATCCCACCCAGGCCGTACCCCTATATCCCTACATATTTCCCTGTTAATCCCTCTAACCTACGCATCTCAGGACACCAAGGGGCATTTTTTAGCATGGTCAATCAACCTAACCTGCACATCTTTGGACTGTGGGAGGAAACCGGAGCACCCGGAGGAAACCCACGCAGACACGAGGAGAATGTGCAAACTCCACACAGACAGTGACCCAAGCCGGGAATCGAACCCAGGTCCCTGGAGCTGTGAAACAGCAGTGCTAACCACTGTGCTACCGTGCCGCCCTTGGCCTAAACTGGGAGGATTAGGGGCAGCACGGTGGCACAGTGGTCAGCACTGCTACCTCACAGTGCCAGGGACCTGGGTTCAATTCCTAGCTTGGGTTACTGTCTGTGCGGAGTCTGCACGTTCTCCCTGTGTCTGCGTGCGTTTCCTCCGGGTGCTCCGGTTTCCTCCCACAGTCCAAAGATGTGTGGGTTAGGTTGATTGGCCATGCTAAATTGACCCTAATTTCGAGGGGATTAGCAGGATAAATATGTGGGGTTATGTGGATAGGGGTGGGATTGTTATCGGTGCAGGCTCGAAGGGCTGAATGGCCTCCTTCTGTACTGTAGGGGTTCCATGTTCCACCTCAGAGAGATACTGGCCAATCAAAAGGCTGGACCCCGTTACGACAAAGTCTGGTGGAGTGAATAAATTCCTCTCTTTTCACCCCTGAGGATGTTTATAATTGAATCTGAGTTTTTAAAAGTTGGTGAGCTTTCAATTCAGGAGATACTTGACTGTACGTAAAGCTATATGAAGAAATAGAACAAAGAACAATACAGCACAGGAACAGGCCCTTCGGCCCTCCAAGCCCGCACCGCTCCCTGGTCCAAACTAGACCATTCTTTTGTATCCCTGCATTCCCACTCCGTTCATGTGGCTATCTAGATAAGCCTTAAACGTTCCCAGTGTGTCCGCCTCCACCACCTTGCCCGGCAGCGCATTCCAGGCCCCCACCACCCTCTGTGTAAAATACGTCCTACTGATATCCGTGTTAAACCTCCCCCCCCTCACCTTGAACCTATGACCCCTCATTAATTAACAAGCAATTAGTTTTATTCTTTAAAAAGTATAATTATTTAAAAGTTAAAACTATGTCCCGGGTCCTGTGGTATACCTGCAGTAGCAAGCCAAACAGAACAAGTTACAGGGTGGAGGAGGTGGAATTGAGATGAGGTAAAATCCCTCATTAAAAAAATATATATTCCGATGTTCCTTTGGTGGCCTTGAAATTCCAGGCGTCATGGCCAACATAAGCTGGTTGTTTTTCTGGAGACAGTCTCTTTTAAACTCTAATCCATCCTTTTCCAAAGTGGTTGCGATGGCGCTTGAAGTTCGTTTTGATTTGAATTCTCCATCTCCGTGATGTATTCCAAAAATGTGACAGAGATAGGATCTGAGTTTGTGAATGGCATAGAGAGAGAGAGATGATCTTAGATCTTTCTGGATATTACTGGTACTTTTTGCAGAATCTTCTGCAGCAACAAACAGACAAGCTTATAATCACAGCTTCTCACAAGTGGCACTGCCTTCAGCTGGCAATTGGCACACAGTGAAGGGTAATCCATATTAATGAAGGAGCTCTGATCTCCCATTGCCAAAACGCCATCAAAACAGATCGGGGATCTTTAGCATCATCGTTGAATAATGATGTTCGTTAGTCCTTCTTTGTTCTTGGCAGTTTCCAGAGTCATGAAGTCTGGTGGCCAATTGTCCTTAAGTTTGTAGAGAGTTCAGACAGTGGTACGTGTGAGGTCCATCAGGGAACAGTCTAGACATGGTTACATGTCACAGTGGGTAGCACTGCTGCCTCACAGCACCAGGGACATGGGTTCAATTCTGGGGTGACTGCCTGTGTGGAGTTTGCATGTTCTCCCCTATGTCTGCATGGGTGTCCAGTTCCTTCCCAGATTCCAAAGATATGCAGGTTAGGTTGATTGGCCATTCTAAATTGCCCCCCCCCCCATCTGCTACAATTCCCACGATGGGCAGGATAGAAAGATTTGCCCCCAAGTCTCCAGAAAGAACTAACTATTGCTCTGTGAAAGAAAATCAAGTGAGGTGAAAAGATCAGCTGCCAATTCGTCATAGGCCCATTTTGTCTTGTTGGCAAAGATTAATTTTATTCCAACCTCTTTGGCTTTCCTCTGGAAATTAATCTCAGCAGCGCTTGACCTGTATCCTACAGTGTTCTTAACTTACATTGCTGCTTGTAAAGGTTTGTGAATCTATGTCCCAAGTTCCCATTCTTTCCCCATTTAAACTATAATTACTCCACAAGAAGGTAACATTCCTTATTCCTCCTGCCAAAATACACTATCTTTTTTTTGTAATCTTTTATTACTTATTAGTCACAAATAGGCTTGCATGAACACTGCAAGGAAGTTACAGCAAAAATCCCCTCATCGCCACACTCCGGCGCCTGTTCGGGTTACACTGAGGGAGAATTTAGCATGGTCAATTCACCTAACCAGCATGTCTTTCGGTCTGTGGGAGGAAACCGGAGCACCCGGAGGAAACCTACACAGACACAGGGAGAACGTGCATATTCCACACAGACAGTGACCCAAGCCGGGAATCAAACCCAGGTCCCTGGCGCTGTGAGGCAGCAGTGCTAACCACTGTGCCACCGTGCCGCCCTCAAAAAAAATAAAGGAGCACGACGTGGGTTTACTCTTAACTATAATGAAATTGATTTGTCATTTACACACCCTTCTGTTAGCTTCTTAGCTTTTGTACTTTCAAGTCTTTTTTTGCTGCTTTTGTGATGACCTGCCAAATCAAAATGATGATCTCATCTGTCAACAAATATATTTCGAACCAAACTGCTGCTCGTTGACACAGAGGGCAAAATCAGTGCTCTCCCTTCCTTCAGCACGATGATATTTATATAGACCTTCCGCATCCTCAGGATATCCCGAACTGCTTCACAGCCAATTAATTGCTCATGAATTGTAGTTACTGCTGTTATGTCGGCAGGTGCAGTGGCCAATTTTTACAGCACAGAACATGGTGCCCAGCAATGAGATAAATACTGATCCAGATTTCCCTGCCATCCTGGAGACAATCTATCTCTCACCCGTACGCCCATCAGCTTGGGTTTGTGGACCTACATTGGCTCCCAGTTAAGCACTGCCTCAATTTTAACATTCTCACATAATAAAAGCAAAATACTCTGGATGCTGGAAATCTGAAATAAAAGCCAGGAAATGCCGCAAAAACGCAGCAGGTCTGGCAGCATCTGTGGCGAGAGAATAGAGAGTTAACATTTCGAGTCCGCTCTGAAGAAAAGTAATATGGACTCTCTCTTCACAGATACTGCAAGAACTGCTGAGTCTTTCCAGCATTTTCTGTTTTTATTTAGCCTTCTCATCCTCATTTTCACATCCCTCCAGGATATTGCCCCTCCCTTTCTCTGCAATATTCCCGAGCCCCTCAAGCCTCTAAGACATCCCTCTAATTCTGACCTCTCAGGCATTGCTGATTTTAATCATTCCCGTTCTCCCGCCTTTTTCCCGTTGATGCACATCAATTTAGACACGAGGCTCGAAGCTTCAGTAAATGAAGGCTTTTATTAACTATTAATGAAGCTATCAGAACTTAAGTACACTATCCCAGACTGAAGGGGTCCCGGCTAGAGCAGGGACTCTTATACCTCTCCCAGGAGGCGGAGCCCGACTGGGATGTGCCACAACAGTAACAAACACAGGTGTAACAACCTCACCCTAACCCAACAGCAACAGTAGTACAATCCAACAGTAACATATGTACATCCTTGTAGTACTGGCCAGCCCTGGCTCAGTACTATCCAGTGGGAACCAACGATGGTTCACCACACCCGTAACCTTTGATCCCCTTATCAATCAAGAACCTATCTATCTCTATCTTCAATCGACCCAATAACTTGCCTTCTACAGCCTTCTGCGGCAATGAATTCCACAGATTTACCAACCTCTGGTTGAGGAATTCCTCAAATCTGCATCCTTTATGTGTTGAAAGGTTCAGCCGCAGTTCTGGCTTCTCTTCCTCTGCATGTGCTTTATTTGTTATTTGATTTCTTTTAAATGTTTATTAGTGCATTCAAAATAAGCAGAGAAACTTATTATCTGCTGCTGTAATGTTATTAACTAAAGAGAAAGTCGGGATCATCAGCCTTCAAAACTGACGCATTTTCTCAGTAACAGGCAAATTTACATTCCAGTTTTACATTGATATATGGAAGGAGAGAGCTAGATAAGGAGATGAGGGAGGAAGGAATAGAAAGTAACACAGGTAGGGTGAGATGAAAAGGGATAAGAGAAAAGAATAGAATAGAATAGAATAGAATCCCTACAGTGCAGAAGATGCTATTCAGCCTGTCAGGTCTGCACCAACTCTCTGACAGAGTATTTTACTCAGTCCTCTCCCATACCCTATCCATGCACATTTACCACCTAACCTACTCATTTTGGGACACTAAAGGGCAATTTAGCATGGCTGATCCATCTAACCTGCACACCTTTGGACTGTGGGAGGAAACCGGAGCACCCGGAGGAAACCCATGCAGACACGGGCAGAATGTGGAAAATCCACACTGACAGTCACCCAGGGTGGAATTGAACCCGGGTCCGTGGAGCTGTGCGGGAGCTAACCGTTGTGCCGCCCGTGGAGAGGGAGCTTGTGTGGAGCAAAGACAATAGCTAAATAGTTTGCTTTTGTTTTTTAAATGCAATTTGATTTTATGTATGCGATTATCGATGTTGGAATACAAAGGGCTCCATTTTACTATCACCCATTTTTGGGCGTAGTAACTTGGTGAAGTCAGGTGTGAGGTGATTAGCACGATCTGCGCCCGCCTCCACGCCGGTTCCCCCTTTACCAAGGCCCGAAAATGGTCGCAATCAAGACCGCACCTGAAACGGGTGCAACAGCCATTTAAATGTATTTGCATGCATTTAAATTGACTTAATGGGCTGCACGCCCAACCTTACCAGAACTTCCCCCTTCACCACCACGTTTTCCCATCCAGAATCGGCGCCAAACAGATATGCTCCATAGAAATCCGATTTGGGCGCTCCAGTTACTGAGGAGGTAGGTGCCAAACGTCCGATGGCTCTCTGCTTGAGATCGGTGGGGGGGGAGGGGGGGGGGGTTGCGAGGGGATCCACTATCATTCTGCCTGAGATCAGTGGAGGTGAAATGGGATCCACTGCCACTCTGCCTGAGATTGGTGGGGAGAAAGGGGATCCGCTGCCACTCTGTCTGTGATCAGTGGGGATGAAAGGGGGTCCGCTACCACTCTGCCTGTGTTCAGTGGGGGGGAAAGGGGGTCCGCTGCCACTCTGCCTGAGATCGGTGGGGTGGAAGGGGGAGGAGGGGCCCATGATTGGTCTGAGTGTCGGGGGGATAAGGGGGTCAGAATGTTGTGGGGCTGGGACAATGTCTGTGGGGGCCGGGGGAGACATTATCCAGTCCGGGAGGGATGTTGCAGGGGAGCGGCATTCTATCATCTTTTTTTCTGCGCATGCGCAGTTGGAGGCGCCGATAGGAGTTGCAGGATTTCAGGTGCGTTAAGCCACGCCCATATCCTTCT
This sequence comes from Mustelus asterias, assembly GCF_964213995.1. Lineage (NCBI taxonomy): Eukaryota > Metazoa > Chordata > Chondrichthyes > Carcharhiniformes > Triakidae > Mustelus > Mustelus asterias. Next base: position 32,338,033 of record NC_135802.1, read on the forward strand.
GCAGCACAATTCGGACTCGCTGATATCTTTTCAGGCAGGTATGGGAATGCCTGAGAACGGGTCTAAAAGTCAGATCTGAAACACACCCAGTTTCAAATCCGCCCAGTACTTCGAATCAAAATGATAAAATAGGGCCCAAAGGGTGCGATCTTACTGGCTGCTTATACCACACTCCTGCTGCAGAGAAGTCGGAGAATTTGGCATCCAGTCAAATCTCCGTTCACTGCGACAGGATGGGAAAATCCCGCCGGCGTGAACGGTGGTGAGATTCCGACCAAAAAGTTTCAGAATTCTACAACTGGTTCAGGAGTCCACGTGCAATTGTGACGCTTTTTAAAAGAAATATAATATGCACTTGAATGATTTGGAAGTATCCAGCTTGATCCTGTACAATACAAGACAAATATTCACCCAGTGTTGGAGTTTAAACAAACTGTTTCCTCTAGTGCAGGGTCATATAAATATTGAAACCTTCAGAAGACTTTGAACTGAACCTAGATTATGCTGCAACTAAAGGACATTGAGATAGTCTCATTCTATTTGACACGAGCCTGTTCCTTTTTCCTTTCTCTGGCAATAGATGTATAATGTATCAGTGTAGCAAACACTTGTTGTGAAAAAAGGATTTTAGACTTTTGGGTGAGTGAATTGCATAAATGAAAAGATGATAACTGGAGTGGGGGTGAGAGGGAGATGGAGTGTATTTTGAATCCATAATTGAAAACAGAAAATGCTGGAAATACATGGCGAACTTGAAGAGAAATGGCAGATTCATTTTGGGTGTGGAAGCTTCTTCAGATTCGATAGAGGAGGTTAATGCAGAAGCCTCTTCAGAGGACTAGTGGAAGCCAAAATGTGAGGGAGGGACAAACAACTCTACAACCTTCCCCCCATTTCTGCGGAAGTTAAGTTGCAATTCCAGCTATGGCCAAATATTTAATTCACTTTGTTCTGCAAGATTAAAGATGCTCACTTCAAATAAAACATCATGGAGTTGCTGGAACTTGTGAAACTATAGTTAAAAGCAGTTAAAAACTGCAGATGCTGGTGTGGAAAAATTAAATTACAATAATTGTGGAAATTAAGTTATGACAAACAACTCTGTTAAGTAATGGAAAATGATTATTAGCCAACAAGGGATTCAGTAAGGCCAGCGCTTACATACTCAGGATAAGAGACGAATCTAACCTTGCATCAGTTTCATAAACACTGCATTCCAGGCTAGGACACAGGATGAAAACAAAGGCAAGTTACCGTGACAATTACCAAATGACAAGATATGTTGACATAATTATACTAATGAAGAAGATGGTTTTCTATTGGATAAGAAAGGCCCAAATGATTGGTGGACTATGTATGCAAATGAAGGGTTAGAAAGTTGCTCGTTTCTCATTTGCTGTAATTAACTATAACTGCTAATTATCTGTATGAATCGATAGAACACCATAGTGAAATTCACTGTTCACTGCGTCTGTTCTCTTTGCTAGCAGGTAATAAAAAACTTAAAAGATTTGAGTACACACTGTGCAATATTTGGGTTAATCCTCGACACTTCACGTTGAATTTCCAGCCCAAATTTTCACTTCTGAATGTGTGCAGCCATTGGAAATTTTCCAGCTCTCTGAACCCAACTCGAGAGGAACTTCCTTGAATGGCCACGTTTTGTGCTCTGCAGAGGAGTACCTCATTCAGGGGTTGGGCCCACTCACCCTGGAAATAGTGCAGAGGCAGCCAAAGGGCTGCCAAGCTCAGAGATTAGGTGGTTAGAATGTCCCCACCACGGTGCTCTGGGATTTTGTCCCAGTTCTGATGAAAATAGTTAGGCCCTCTAGCCCTCATCCCTCACACACCATCACCCCCACATATGGCCCATGTCCCATTCAAAACAACTCATGCCACCTTATGCCACCCACCCACAATCCCATTCCAATCTACCTCATTACCCACCCCTCAATGTCTCTCATACCCTCAGTGTCAACCCAAGTCCCTTGACTCACCATCCATGGTCCTTTATAGACCTAGTGCCAACTTAATGTCAACTCATGTCAACCTGGTATCCACAATGGACAGACTCGGGAGCCATCCTGAGCTGAAATAAAATAAAGTTCTAAGTATTTATTACAGACTTCACTATATATAAAAACACTATTTGATAAACAACCGTTCAATAAATTTAAATCCCTTCAAGTACTTAATCCGATATAAAACAAACATTCGTATTCATAACCCCACAAAAATGAGAACAAGTCCCTTGATAGCCTCTCTGAGTTGTCAAACCATGAATTTATAGACACCACACTGTGATAATGATGGATTGTGAAAGAAGTCAATTAGTGCTTCTCCTATAATGTTTATAGAACATAGAAAAAATACAGCACAAACAGACCCTTCGGCCCACAAGTTGCACCGGTCATGTCCCTACCTACCTAGGCTTATATATAGGCTTACCTATAACCCTCAATCCTATTAAGTTCCATGTACTCATCCAGAAGTCTCTTAAAAGACCCTATCGAGTTTGCCTCCACCACCACTGACGATTCCACTCACCCACCACCCTCTGAGTGAAAAACTTACCCCTGACATCTCCTCTGTACCTACTCCCCAGCACCCTAAACCTGTGTCCTCTCGTAGCAGCTATTTCAGCCCTGGGAAAAAGCCTCCGAGAATCCACCCGATCTATACCTCTCAACATCTTGTACACCTCTATCAGGTCACCTCTCATCCTTCGTCTCTCCAAGGAGAAAAGACCGAGCTCCCTCAACCTATCCTCATAAGGCATGCCAACCAATCCAGGCAACATCCTTGTAAATCTTCTCTGCACCCTTTCAATAATTTCCACATCCCTCCTGTAATGAGGCGACCAGAACTGAGCACAGTACTCTAAGTGGGGTCTGACGAGGGTCTTATAAAGCTGCATCATTATCTCCCGACTCCTAAACTCAATCCCTCGATTGATGAAGGCCAGCACACCATACGCCTTCTTAACCATCTCCTCTACCTGCGAGGCCAATTTAAGAGTCCTATGGACCCGGACCCCAAGGTCCTTCTGATCCTCTACACTGCTAAGAGTCTTACCCTTGATATTATACTCCTTCATCCCATTTGACCTGCCAAAATGGACCACTACACATTTATCCGGGTTGAAGTCTATCTGCCAATTCTCCGCCCAGTCTTGCATCCTATCTATGTCACGCTGCAGCTTCTGACATCCCTCGAAACTATCCACAACACCACCAACCTTCGTGTCGTCGGCAAACTTACCAACCCATCCCTCCACTTCCTCATCCAGGTCATTTATGAAAATGACAAACAGCAAGGGTCCCAGAACAGATCCCTGGGGCACTCCACTGGTGACCGACCTCCATTCAGAAAAAGTCCCATCTACCACTCTCTGCCTTCTGCAGGCAAGCCAGTTCTGGATCCACAAGGCAACAGCCCTTTGGATCCCATGCCCTCTCACTTTCTCGAGAAGTCTTGCATGGGGGACCTTATCGAATGCCTTGCTGAAGTCCATGTAAACTACATCTACCACTTTTCCTTCGTCAATGTGTTTAGTCACATTTTCAAAGAACTCCACCAGGCTCGTAAGGCACGATTTGCCTTTGACAAAGCCGTGCTGACTACTTTTGAGCATACTAAACTTCTCTAAATGTTCATAAATCCTGTCCCTCAGGATCTTCTCCATCAACTTACCAACCACTGAGGTTAGACTCACCGGTTGGTAATTTCCTGGGCTATCCCTGTTCCTTTTCTTGAATATAGGAACCACATCCACAATCCTCCAATCCTCTGGAACCTCTCCCGTCTCCATCGACGACGCAAAGATCATCGCCAGAGGCTCTGCAATCTCTTCCCTCGCCTCCCACAGTAACCTGGGGTACATCCCATCCGGACCCGGCGACTTATCTATCTTGATGCTATTCAAAATTTCCAACACATCCTCTTTCTTAATGTCCACATACTCAATCTTTTCAGTCCACCTCAATCCTGTAGGACAACCACCCAGGTCTTTTTCCACCGTGAATACCGAGGTAAAATATTAATTGAGCACCTCTGCTATTTCTTCCGGTTCTGTACAGACTTTCCCACCTTCACATTTTATAGGTCCTATTCCTTCACATCTCATCCTTTTACTCTTCACATATTTAGAGAACACCTTAGGGTTCTCCTTAATCTTACCTGCCAAGGCCTTCTCGTGACCCCTTCTGGCTCTTCTAATTTCTTTCTTAAGTCCCTTCCTACAAGCCGTATACTCATCTAGATCCCTATCATCGCCTACCTCTCTGAACCTTTTGTACGCTTTCCTTTTCTTTTTGCCTAGGTTCGGCGCAGCTTTCATGCACCACGGTTCCCGTAACCTACCAAAACCTCCCTGTCTCATCGGAACATTGTCATGCAGAACTCCAGACAAACATTCCTTGAAAGTCTGCCACCTTACTTCGGTACTTTTCCTCAAGAATACCTCCTTCCAATTTACGCCTCTAATCTCCTGCCTGATGGCTTCATATTTCCCCTTACTCCAGATAAACACTTTCCTAGCTTGCCTGATCCTATCTCTTTCCAATGCTAGCGTAAAGGAGATAGAGTTACGATCACTATCCCCAAGATGCTCCCCTACTGAGAGATCCGACACCTGTCCAGGCTCATTAGCCAGTACCAGATCGAGTACAGCCTCTCCTCTTGTAGGCTTATCCACATGCTGTGTCAGGAAACCCTCCTGAACACACCTAACAAACTCCTCCCCATCCAAATCCCTTACCCTAGGGATATTCCAATCGATGTTTGGGAAATTAAAGTCTCCCATCACGACAACCCTGTTAATACTACATCTCTCCAGGATCTGTTTCCCTATCTGCTCTTCAACATCCCTGTTACTATTGGGCGGCCTGTAGAAAACACCCAGCAAAGTTATCAACCCCTTCCCGCTCCGAACTTCCACCCACAGAGACTCCGTAGACAATCTCTCCACGGCTTCCACCTTGTCTATAGTTGTGACACTATCCCTGATCAGCAGTGCCACTCCCCCCCGCTCTTTTGCCTCCCTCTCTGTCCTTTCTGAAACATCTGAAACCCGGCACCTGAAGTATCCAGTCCCGTCCCTGTCCCCAAGTCTCCATAATGGCCACCACATCACACTTCCAAGCATCGATCCACATTCTAAGCTCATCCACTTTATTCACTATGCTCCTGGCGTTAAAATAGACACATCTCAAACCTTTGGTCTGAGCTCTCCCCTTCTCCATCACCCGTCTATTCTCCCTCTTACACTGTCTACAATCCTTCTCTATTTGCGGGCTAACCTCCTCGCTCTCAGTCACCTCATCGCAATTCCCTCCCCCCAACCTTTCTAGTTTAAAGTCTCCCCAGTAGCCTTAGCCAACCTTCCAGCCAGGATATTGGTCCCCCTTATGTCAACTAAAATCCTTGGAAATTGTGAAACTATAGTTAAAAGCAGTTAAAAACTGCAGATGCTGGTGTGGAATTGTTTGTTTTATCTGTGAGACACAGTAGGCTGTTTCTTTATTTTCAAAATTTAAAGAGCAGGGGATTTAAATAACTTAATAGCTCGAGAGTTCCACAGACCTTCCCCACCTTTTACACACATCAATGACTACATTTAAAAATCCCAAAAGAGTACCAGACCTCTCCAAAAGGATACCTGACATTTCCAAAGGCCTAAACTTTTTCCTTCAATTTGTAAATTCCATGAATCATGTTTCAGAAAACTTGGTGGTGAAAATTGCTGCTGAGTGAAGGCAGCAGCATTTTAAAATATGTCACTGCCTCCATGCATGTGTTAAATGTGTCCCATCTCCACCACCGCTGCACATATCATACAAGAAGAAGCATCGTGAAACTGCTGCGACAGAGAGATGAAGGTATCAACAGGACCCAGCCCTGAAGCAAACCTAGTAGCTGAATGCAACCCATCTGTTGCCATTAAATGTGGTTCAGGCAAACCTTCTGGGGGTAATTTTAACCCTAACCATTTGGCAGCAATGTGGCTGTACATGCAAAGCTTCAGGAAGGAACCTCTCCATCACCTTCTCAAAAACAATTTGGGATGGGCAATACACAGGCCTTGCCAGTGATGCCCACCTCTCCTGAACAAATAAGGAGAACAAAACCAGGTGGTTGAGTAGGCAGTAAAAGTCTCACAGTTCAGTTACTCCTCCTGCAGCCTCCGAGGGCTGGCCTTTGAGGATTTCCACTGGAGCCACTTTGATTCGCATCACTGTGGCTCAGACCAGGTGGTATTTTAGTCAGGGGGTGATGATGGCCTAGTGGTATGATCGCTCGACTACTAATCCAGAAACTCAGTAAATATTCTGGGGGACCCCGGTTCAAATCCCGCCACGGCAGATGGTGGAATTTGAAATCAAAAAAATCTGTAATTAAGAATCTACTGGTGACCATGAAACCATTGTCATATGTTGGAAAAACCCACCTGGTTCACTAATGTCCTTTAGGGAAGGAAATCTGTCATCCTTACTTCGTCTGGCCTACGTGTGACTCCAGAGCTACAACAACTGCCCTGGGCAATAAATGCTGTAAGAGTTTTAACAACACCAGGTTAAAGCCCAACAGGTTTCCACTCCATCTGACGAAGGAGCAGCGCTCCAAAAGCTAATGGCATTTGCTATCAAATAAACCTGTTGGGCTTTAACCTGGTGTTCTTAAAACTCTTACTGTGTTTACCCCAGTCCAACGCTGGCATCTCCACATCAATAAATGCTGGCCGGTCAGTGACGCCCATGTCCCACAAGTGAATTTTAAAAAACTAGCTCACTTGCAAAAGTTTTATATTGATTGCTTTGTAGCAATTGTTTGCACTCATAACAGGACTTAGTTCTTGCTCCACCTCTATACGTCCCACATGAAGTGAAGAAAGAATGCTAAAGCAGGACTTGTGAAAGGGCCAGGATAGAGGACAGTCCATCAACAAAGCAGTTTTGTTTGTTGGTTGATGAAGGGTCATGCTGACTTGAAACCTTGGCTCTATTCTCTCTCCACAGATGCTGTCAGACCTGCTGAGTTTTTCCAGCATTTTCTTCTTTTTGTTTGTGAGTCAGTGTGAAACAACTGACAGAAACATTAAAACGAACAGTCAATGTTCCTTAAAGGAACCTGTCGGATGTGAACCTTTAGCTCACTTTCTCACCCTTTAGTGATGAATAAAAGTGGGACTGTTAGTCTCCAGCACAATGCAAATACATGTCTCGGAGACAATTCGCCGAGACACCTGACTGCTTCTTCGCTAGGGCTGCTTAGCTTTTGAAAAATAATTGTGATGATTCCTTTTTGTGAAGAGGACAAGGAGAGCTCATTCTATTTCGCTGTGTCCAATTGATAGATTATAGCTGCTGAAAGGATTTGCAATGCAGTAAATTATCACTGCCATCACCCTCATCAATCTTTGAATTAGGGGTGATGCAAAGATGTTCAACAGATGAATTTTTGAATTGGTTGCCAAAAAACACACAAAACAAGATGACTGCAGTAGTCTGAGATTGGTATTTATTCTGTAACAGCACATTAAAAACTGTCTCAAGGGGAAAGTATATTGGAATAGGATAGGGCTTTGTAATGCAAGCATTGTGAATTCGACCAAAAGGTATAGAAGAAGAGTTTGGCCATCCAGCCCATCAAAGGATCACAGGATCACAGGATCACAGAATCACGGAATACTACAATGCGGAAGAGGCCCTTTGGCCCATCGAGTCTGCACCGACGTATGAAAGACCCTGACCTGCCCACCTAATCCCACTTACCAGCACTTGGCCCATAGCCTTGAATGTTATGATGTGCCAAGTGCCCATCCAGGTACTTTTTAAAGGGTGTGCGGCATCCCACCTCCACCACCCTCCCAGGCAGTGCATTCCCGACCGTCACCATCAAGCCTGCTCCACCATTCAATCATTGCTGATATGTTTCTCAACCCCATTCTCCTGCCTTTTCCCCATAACCTTTGATCCCCTTACCAAGCAAGAACTTATCTATCTCTGTTTTAAATACACTCAATGACTTGGCCTCCACAGCCTTCTGTGGCATTGAATTCCACAGATTCACCAACCTCTGGTTGAAGAAATTCCTCCTGATCTTATTTCTAAAGGGTCATCCCTTTATTCTAAGGCCATGTCCTCGGGTCCTAGTCTGTCCTACTAATGGAAACATCTTCCCCACATCCACTCTATTCAGGCCTTTCAGTATTCTGTACGTTTCAATGGGATACCCCTTCATCCTTCTAAACTCCATTGAGTACAGATCCAGAGTCCTCAAACGCACGTCATACGTCAAGCCTTTCGTTCCCAGGATCATTCTCATGAACCTCCTCTGGACCCTCTCCAAGGCCGGCATCCTTTGATATGGGGCCGAAAATAGCTCTCAAAAAATTCCAAATGTCGTCGGACCTGAGCCTTATAAAACCTGAGCAGTATATCCCTGTTTTTGTATTCTAGTCCTCTTGAAATGAATGCTAACATTGCATTTGTCTTCTTACCTACCAATTCAACCTGCAAGTTGACCTTAAGAGAATCCTGAACTAGGACTCCCAAGTTCCTTTGCGCTTCCAATTTCTGAATCCTCTCCCCATTTAGAAAATAGTCCACATCTCTATTCTTCCTTCCCTTGCACCCTTGGATATTAGAATAGGAATAATGGAAGAAAGGAAAGTGTTGTCTATTGTGGTATTGACGCTAGGAAACATGGAGCTTTATTTACAAGGTGTGTTCACTACGGGCTACTTCTTCACTCTGGCAGTTTCCTGCGCTGGTGACCTGTGACATCACTTCCGGTGATGACATGTATTAATATACAATGTTGACTGCAGCTACTAAGACTCAATAATAATACATAATGGGAAGAAGGAAAGACCAAAAACCTGACACTTATTTAATGGTTTTCACAACGTTTTCACAACATTGAAACATTGACTCTATTCTCTCTCCACAGATAGAGTCAGACCTCCTGAGATATTTTCCAGCATTTTCTGTTTCTGGTACATTCAGGTACATCCTCTGCTTCTGCTGGAAGACGTTGAATGGATGCCATCTTGATGTTACACAACGAAATCAGCTGCCTCTACGCCAGGATTGGAAACCATGAGGATGCAGCTCACTGATTCACGCATCATTTAACATAGATCAGGCATGCAGGGGTTAGAGGGATTAGCGGGTAAAATATGTGGGGGGAGGGCCTGGGTGGGATTGTGGTCGGTGCAGACTCGATGGGCCGAATGGCCTCCTTCTGCACTGTAGGGTTTCTATGTTTCTATGTTTCTATGTAATTGCAAAATGGGGACAGGATCATGTGCTAATAAAAGGGCTTCGCGACAAATCGCAGGTGGGGTGGCTTTTCACTTACCTTTGCGAAGTGGAAATTTGGTGGAAGCATTGTGCTGGAGCAGTTTTGTTTTTGCCAATCTCCAAATGCAGCCAGTTGGACAGAGGACCAGCTGCCGTAGGTAGGACAGCAGTGATCGGAGTAGTGCTGCCTGGTCAGGAGCATGCTCAGAAAAGGAAAGGGTGCAGTCAGAGAGGGGGAGCTCTGAATGGATGGAGGAAGGAAGTGGAGGAACAGGAGGAGAAGGGGAAGAGGACTCCTGGATCCCACATAAGCGAATAGATTGTGAAGGAGAGAACTTGTTGAGTTCTGCTTCCATTTCAACTACTTCTCCATCACAAGAGTCCCTATTTGCCGCAATCACATACATTTTACATTGCCCATCACAATGGTTCCCTGGTCAACAAAGCATCTTTGTATAACATGTTCAAAAATGCAAGTAACAATGCAGCCCGGTGGCACAGTGGTTAGAACTGCTACCTCACAGTGCCAGGGATCTGGGTTCAATTCCAGCCTTGGGTAACTGTCTGTGTGGAGTTTGCACATACTTTCCGTGTTTGCGTGGGCTTTCCCCCGGGTGCTCCTGTTTCTTCCCACAGTCCAAAGATGTGCAGGCCATGCTAAATTGTTGATTGGCCATGCTAAAATGCCTTTAATGTCCCAAGATGTGTAGATTAGGGGGATTAGCAGGGTAAATACATGGAGTCCCAGGGATAGGGCCTGGGTAAGATGCTCTATTGGAGAATCGGTGCAGACTCAATGGACCGAACGGCTTCCTTCTGCACTGTAGGGATTCCAAGATGAACTGTTCACCTTTGGACTTGCGGATAGCGAAGAGCATTGTCAGGCAATACAGCAGGATATAGATAGGCTGGAAAATTGGGTGGAGAGGTGGCAGATGGAGTTTAATCCGGACAAATGCGAAGTAATGCATTTTGGAAGAAATAATGTAGGGAGGAGTTATACAATAAATGGCAGAGTCATCAGGAGTATAGAAACACAGAGGGACCTAGGTGTGCAAGTCCACAAATCCTTGAAGGTGGCAACACAGGTGGAGAAGGTGGTAAAGAAGGCATATGGTATGCTTGCCTTTATAGGACGGGGTATAGAGTATAAAAGCTGGAGTCTGATGATGCAGCTGTATAGAACGCTGGTTAGGCCACATTTGGAGTACTGCGTCCAGTTCTGGTCGCCGCACTACCAGAAGGACGTGGAGGCGTTAGAGAGAGTTCAGAGAAGGTTTACCAGGATGTTGCCTGGTATGGAGGGTCTTAGCTATGAGGAGAGATTGGGTAAACTGGGGTTGTTCTCCCTGGAAAGACGGAGAATGAGGGGAGATCTAATAGAGGTGTACAAGATTATGAAGGGGATAGATAGGGTGAACGGTGGGAAGCTTTTTCCCAGATCAGAAGTGACGTTCACGAGGGGTCACGGGCTCAAGGTGAGAGGGGCGAAGTATAACTCAGATATTAGAGGGATGTTTTTCACACAGAGGGTGGTGGGGGCCTGGAATGCGCTGCCAAGTAGGGTGGTGAAGGCAGGCACGCTGACATCGTTTAAGACTTCCCTGGATAGTCACATGAGCAGCCTGGGAATGGAGGGATACAAACGATTGGTCTGGTTGGACCATGGAGCGGCACAGGCTTGGAGGGCCGAAGGGCCTGTTTCCTGTGCTGTACTGTTCTTTGTTTGTCCTTTGTGCATTCTCTCAGTCTTGGCTATGCCTTTCTTCGGTCTAGTGTCCCTGTACAGTTCCACCAGAGACTGCAACATGGCTGGGTGGGAGACAGCTGAATGGGGGAGACTGTGAATAATCTTCCAGGGTACAAGACTGACTTCAGACTGCAGTAGATCAGCAGTGGGGTCATGGTCTGGTCTGACTGAGAGGACACCCGTGGAGTGGCAATAGAGTGCTGTCATTCTAAGGGGGGACAGCTGGTTCATTCTCCCTAAGGCAATGTTCACATGGGGTGGCACGGTGGCACAGTGGTTAGCACTGCTGACTCACAGTGCCAGGGAAACGGGTTCAAATCCTGCCTTGGGTCACCGTCTGTGTGGAGTTTGCACATTCTCCCCGTGTCTGCGTGGGTTTCCTCCGGGTGCTCCGGTTTCCTCCCACAGTCCCACGAGAAAGAGTGCTGAAAAGATTTACTAGGATGCTACCGGGACTTGATGGATTGAGTTATAAGGAGAGGCTGAATAGACTGGGACTTTTTTCCCTGGAGCGTAGGAGGCTGAGGGGTGACCTTATAGAGGTCGATAAAATAATGAGGGGCATAGACAAGGTAGATAGTCAATATCTTTTCCCAAAGGTAGGGGAGTCTAAAATTAGAGGGCATAGGTTTAAGGTGAGAGGGGAGAGATACAAAAGTGTCCAGAGGAGCAATTTTTTCACACAGAAGGTGGTGAGTGTCTGGAACAAGTTGTCAGAGGTAGTAGTAGAGGCCGGTACAATTTTATCTTTTAAAAAGCATTTAGATAGTTACATGGGTACGATGGGTATAGAGGGATATGGGCCAAATGCAGGAAATTGAGATTAGCTTAGGGGTTTTTAAAAAAAATAAGGGCGGCATGGACAAGTTGGGCTGAAGGGCCTGTTTCCATGCTGTAAACCTCTATGACTCTATGTGCAGGTTAGGTGGGTTGGCCATGCTAAATTGCCCTTTAATGTCAGGGAAGCTAGCTAGGGTAAATGCATGGGGTTATGGGGATAGGGCCTGGGTGGGATTGTTGTTGGTGCAGACTCGATGGGCTGAATGGCCTCCTTCTGCACTGTAGGATTCTATTCTATTCTATTCATTAGCTTACCCACGGATGATGCCACGTTCCAGTTCCCTGCAGCAGATCCCAGCTCTGACTTCAGCCTTGGGAAGCTGGCACAAGAACTAACCTTTGGCCTTGGTGTGACTGCAGCCCATTAGGCTCACCAGATGCAGATCCTGACTGTCTGCCAGCCTCTGATGTTCACGATGTGCTGGTATCTGAGCTGATGGACCCTGAATATCAGATCAGGTGAAGGTGCCTTCACATCAGTGTGGTGAGGTTCCTTCTCCTGCTCCTCTCGGTCCTGATGAGTCTGTCCAGTTGGCTAGGCTTAGCGGGGGGATTGGGGTGATGGAAGGGAGGGGGAAGCGGGGGATCCACAGTCTGAAGCTTCCACTTGATCCAATTCCGGATGAGGATGAGGAGAGAGTTCAGAAGTGGCATAAATCAGTCACAAGAACATCCTGGACAGGAATGCCAGATACCATGGGAGTATCTCCGGGGAAATTGGATGGAATCGTGGAGCTGCCAGTTGTACCATTACGGGAACTGTTGTCGTGATGTCCTGGGAGCCAGATTCCTGGCATTAACCTGGCGATGTGCTCCCACATCCTTCTCGTGCTGGAGTGTGAGGGCTCCTTGTCGACCCATGGAAACTTAGTGAGTCCCCTGGAGTCCAGCTCACTCCCCAATCCTCAATATAGCAGCAATGCTGAACTAGGCAGCACACTCCATTGTGTGCTGTGCCACGTCCGGTTGTAACTTTACAACTCCCCCCTGCCATGATTCTGTCTCCTGAGGGCTGCTCAGATTCTCCCCTTGGGAACTTTTTCCAGGTTGAGATTTTAATGCAATACTGAGGGAGTGCTGCACTGTCAGAGGTGCTGTCTTTCTCATGAGATGTTCATATTTATGGTGATGAGACATGTACCATTATATAACAGCAACATCAGCAGTTGTGTGCCAGAGACTCTGTCAAAGGATGGAACAGTCTGTACACCAGAGAGTCATACTTATCTAGAATTCAATATGTAAGTAAATTGATTTTTGAAGCAACCTAGCTGAGTCAGGCCTAAGTCACTTATGGGTAGAGGATATCCCTCCTAATACAAATATTATCCAATATGGAAACCAACCCACAAAACATGGAGCCCCTGTCTGCATTCTGAGATGGATGTACTTTTGGCTGAGATCAAGTGTTGGATCAAGCCCAAGGTGGGGTGCAACGACTTATCTTGTCAGCTTGGATTTTGTCCGTCTCTCTTGTGGGGACCGTGAATTGGATTCAGTTGGATTTTGAATTTGTATTTTGGGGCAAGTAAAGAATGGATTTGGGTTTGCCCGTTCCACTCTGAGCATTGGCTTTGTAACTTTAAGGGTGGAGTTAAAAAAAAAGATGTCATTCGAACAAGAACAGGAGAGTTTATCCTGGTCAATACTTTTCCCTCAACCGCCATCACGGACATTATCTGCTCCTCATCAGGCTGCTGTTTGTGAGAGTTTACTGTGTGCAAGCTGCCAGCTGAGTTTCCTATATTGCCAAGACTGATTACATTTCAAACATTTCAGTTGACTATTCCATCCACAACCTCGAGGGGAGAGATCTCGTTTCACGCTGAACTATGTATGAAAAAATGTTTCCTAATTTTAAGATTATGCCCGCTTGTTCTGGATTCCCCCAGCAGAGAAAATAATGGCCAGAATTTTATGGACTCTTTGGCAACAGAACTGGGTGGTGAAAAGGAAGGCAAAATAGCTTGGGAAGGCTTTGGGAGAGGTGTCCTTTGTCTTCCCTCTGCCTTAGTGTATTACCAGTGGCAGATTGGCTGGCCACTGAAAGCACGATTCACCCACTTTAAGTTTATTTATTAGTGTCACAGGTAGGCTTACATTAACACTGCAATGAAGTTACTGTGAAAATCCCTGAGTCGCCACACTCCGGCGCCTGATCGGGTACACTGAGGGAGAATTGAGCATGGCCGATGCACCTAACCAGCACGTCTTTCAGACCGGGGGAGGAAATCGGAGCACCTGGAGGAAACCCACGCAGACATGGGGAGAACGTGCAGACTCTGCATAGACAGTGACCCAAGCCGGGAATCGAACCCGGGTCCCTGGCACTATGAAGTAGCAGTGCTAATCACTGCACTATGAAGTAGCAGTGCTAATCACTGCACTATGAAGTAGCAGTGCTAATCACTGCACTATGAAGTAGCAGTGCTAATCACTGCACTATGAAGTAGCAGTGCTAATCACTGCACTATGAAGTAGCAGTGCTAATCACTGCACTATGAAGTAGCAGTGCTAATCACTGCACTATGAAGTAGCAGTGCTAATCACTGCACTATGAAGTAGCAGTGCTAATCACTGCACTATGAAGTAGCAGTGCTAATCACTGCACTATGAAGTAGCAGTGCTAATCACTGCACTATGAAGTAGCAGTGCTAATCACTGCACTATGAAGTAGCAGTGCTAATCACTGCACTATGAAGTAGCAGTGCTAATCACTGCACTATGAAGTAGCAGTGCTAATCACTGCACTATGAAGTAGCAGTGCTAATCACTGCACTATGAAGTAGCAGTGCTAATCACTGCACTATGAAGTAGCAGTGCTAATCACTGCACTATGAAGTAGCAGTGCTAATCACTGCACTATGAAGTAGCAGTGCTAATCACTGCACTATGAAGTAGCAGTGCTAATCACTGCACTATGAAGTAGCAGTGCTAATCACTGCACTATGAAGTAGCAGTGCTAATCACTGCACTATGAAGTAGCAGTGCTAATCACTGCACCATCGTGCTGCGCCATGGCAGAGGCACAAACACAATTTTTTAAAAATAAGTTAATGTCTGTGTAAAGATAGAGGACAGTGAATGTCAAGTAGTTAGGTTTAAGTGTATTTATGTTTAAAAGTTCTTATTTATTCATCACAAGTAGGCTTACATTAACACTGCAATGAAGTCACTGTGAAAATCCCCTTTTTGCCACACTCCGGTGCCTGTTCGGGTACACTGAGGGAGAATTTAGCATGGCCAATGCACCTAACCACCGAAGCAATTAGGTATTAGGCATAATACATTAGATATTATCGCACTAATATCATCATTTGTGGTTTGTCGGTTGACAGCCCCCCCAGTGAAATCCATACTGCCCTAGCCTTTAAATATTGTGCAATATCAGTCTGACATCCCTTTGACCTTTCTTTAAAGAAAGGCTTTTTAGTTTAAAGGGGCTGATGGTATTTTTAAACAGTGACGTAATAAGCTGGCAGGTTTGCTCAGGGCTAATTCAAGGTACCAGTGTTCAGTTCTACGCTGATGTTACACAAACTGTTGGGTAGACTAAACACAAGACAGTGACCAAAACTTAACAAGACCTCAGTCTGCTGTCAAACTGCTGGAATACAGGCGGATAGAAATTCTTCCGAGCGTTTACATTTAACCCTCAGGCAAAGTCACAATGTTACGTGAACTTGGCTGGGCTGTCAGATAAATGGAATACATTGAACGATTTCTATAGTTTGAATCAGCAGCCACTTGCTGCACCCAATGTCAAACAGAAGAAATTAATGCTGAAATGGCACGCCGACTCAAGTTTGCTCCTCTCCGCAATTAACGGTTACTTCCTGAGAATAAAAGCAAAATACTGCGGATGCTGGAAATCTGACACTAAAACAGGAATTGAGATCCAAGATGTTAAGTTATTCTCTGCTTCTCTCCACAGATGCTGCTGATAACCAGGGAAATTGAGGATCTGATTAAAATGAAAAGGGAGGCGTACGTTAAGTCCAGGCAACTGAAAACAGATGGAGCTCTGGAGGAATACAGAGAGAGTAGGAAAGATCTCAAACGGGGAGTTAGAAGGGCAAAAAGAGGGCACGAGATGTTCTTGGCAGGCAGGATTAAGGAGAATCCTAAGGCATTCTATTCATACGTTAGGAACAAAAGAGTTGTCAGGGAGAAAATCGGACCTCTCAGGGACAAAGGAGGGGAATTATGCTTAGAACCCAAGGGAATAGGGGAGATCCTAAATGAATACTTTGCATCGGTATTCACGAAGGAGAGGGGCGTGTTAACCGGGAGTGTCTCGGAGGGAGGTGTTGACCCGTTAGAGAAAATCTCCATTACGAGAGAGGAAGTGTTAGGTTTTTTAGGGAACATTAAAACTGACAAAGCCCCAGGGCCTGATGGCATCTATCCTCGACTGCTCAGGGAGACGAGAGAGGAAATTGCTGGGCCTCTGACGGAAATCTTTGTCGCTTCTTTGGACACGGGTGAGGTCCCTGAGGATTGGAGGATAGCGAATGTGGTCCCGTTGTTTAAGAAGGGTAGCAGGGATAACCCAGGAAATTATAGGCCGGTGAGCTTGACGTCCGTGGTAGGGAAGTTGTTGGAGAGGATTCTTAGAGACAGGATGTATGTGCATTTAGAACGGAACAATCTCATTAGTGACAGACAGCATGGTTTTGTAAGAGGGAGGTCGTGCCTTACAAATTTGGTGGAGTTTTTTGAGGAAGTGACAAAAACGGTTGATGAAGGAAGGGCCGTGGATGTCGTCTATATGGATTTCAGTAAGGCATTTGACAAAGTCCCACATGGCAGGTTGGTTAAGAAGGTTAAGGCTCATGGGATACAAGGAGAAGTGGCTCGATGGGTGGAGAACTGGCTTGGCCATAGGAGACAGAGGGTAGTGGTCGAAGGGTCTTTTTCCGGCTGGAGGTCTGTGACCAGTGGTGTTCCGCAGGGCTCTGTACTGGGACCTCTGCTATTTGTGATATATATAAATGATTTGGAAGAAGGTGTAACTGGTGTAATCAGCAAGTTTGCGGATGACACAAAGATGGCTGGAATTGCGGATAGCGAAGAGCATTGTCGGGCAATACAGCAGGATATAGATAGGCTGGAAAATTGGGCAGAGAGGTGGCAGATGGAATTTAATCCGGATAAATGCGAAGTGATGCATTTTGGAAGAAATAATGTAGGGAGGAGTTATGCAATAAATGGCAGAGTCATCAGGAGTATAGAAACACAGAGGGACCTAGGTGTGCAAGTCCACAAATCCTTGAAGGTGGCAACACAGGTGGAGAAGGTGGTGAAGAAGGCATATGGTATGCTTGCCTTTATAGGACGGGGTATAGAGTATAAAAGCTGGAGTCTGATGATGCAGCTGTATAGAACGCTGGTTGGGCCGCATTTGGAGTACTGCGTCCAGTTCTGGTCGCTGCACTACCAGAAGGACGTGGAGGCATTGGAGAGAGTGCAGAGAAGGTTTACCAGGATGTTGCCTGGTATGGAGGGTCTTAGCTATAAGGAGAGATTGGGTAGACTGGGGTTGTTCTCCTTGGAAAGACGGAGAATGAGGGGAGATCTAATAGAGGTATACAAGATTATGAAGGGTATAGATAGGGTGAACAGTGGGAAGCTTTTTCCCAGGTCGGAGGTGACGATCACGAGGGGTCACGGGCTCAAGCTGAGAGGGGCGAAGTATAACTCAGACATCAGAGGGACGTTTTTTACACAGAGGGTGGTGGGGGCCTGGAATGCGCTGCCAAGTAGGGTGGTGGAGGCAGGCACGCTGACATCGTTTAAGACTTACCTGGATAGTCACATGAGCAGCCTGGGAATGGAGGGATACAAACGATTGGTCTAGTTGGACCAAGGAGCGGCACAGGCTTGGAGGGCCGAAGGGCCTGTTTCCTGTGCTGTACTGTTCTTTGTTCTTTGTTCTTTGAGTTTATCCAGCATTGTCTGTTTTTATTACTTTCTGAGGTTTCATTTAGAATCCCTGCAGCACAGAAGGCGGCCATTTGGCCCATTGAGTGTGCGCACTGACTCTTACCCTATCCCTATAGCCCCACTAACCTACACATCCTGGGATTCTAAAAGGCCAATTCTATCATGGCCAATCCGCCTAACCCACATATCTTTAGAGTGTGGGAAGAAACCACAGAGCGCCCGGAGGAAACCCACGCAGACACAGGGAGAACATGCAGACTCCACATAGACAGCCAACCGAAGTTGGAATTGAACCCCGGTTCCTGGCGCTGTGAGGCAGCAGTGCTATCCACTGCGCCACCGTGCTGCCCCCTACCTTGGAATGTTCTTGTCCTGTTGTGGTGGACCTCACTTGTGCCTTTGTCCTATATGGACCACCGTTGTGTGTGCTTGTCATAACTGGACACATCCCCTTCCAGTTTGGTTCCTCCCCTCGGCACCTAGTATAAAGGTGGCTGTCTCCTCCCCCTTGTTCAGTCCAGGTTGGTTATTTGTTGGGATCTGCTCCTGATTCTGTTGTGAATAAAAGCCTACACTTGTATTGGCACACCGGTAGTCTTTCGCCTTATTGATAGCGCATCACCTGTGTTAAAGGACAGCAAACTACCAGAAGCAACTGCGACCTGAACTATTTTTCTGATCACAAATTTGAGACCAGCTCAAATTAACTTTAATTCTTATTAGTGAAATGAAGGGGATTTCTGCCAGTATATTTTAGCTTGTCATTCCCTTATTACCCACCTGTAATGTTCTTGTTGTTGGCAGAAACATCAAGAAACACATTAGCTGTGTATGAATCACAATGCGCTTTTTCTAAAACAATGGATGTCTCAACTCAAATTGGCAGATCTGATCTTGTTCAAAAGAAGTTAATGTAATCCAGTGAAATGCTCCTGTGGATGACTCACCCATGGCGGGAGGTGGAAGAGGATTGCTGAGTGATAAGCATTGTTTTATAACTTGTAAAGCTACACCATTCTGTTCCACTGACCTAGACAAACATTATTACTAAATATTGAAAGAAATTGTACACTTCCCTTCTTCACATTGGCATAGACAAAGGTTCCTTTGATTAAGCTAGGAAATCAACCTTTAGTAAAGGTTCTATGATATTTGTGACTATTCACATTGACCTTATTCAATTGGGCAAACAGTGTGATTTATTTGTGATTTGTCTTCAGTCGAGTTGAGTCGACAGAATTGGACTCAACAACCTACAAAAGCCCAGAAAGATCAGAGAGGCTTTTTTTTTACCTTTCTCTCCATTTTCCTCCACACCTCTCCTAAAAGTGCTGACTCACGTCGAAGTAATTGTCCACCTTTAACCAGGAGTCTGGCACCTTGCTGGGAGCGACTGTTCTTCAGAAATATGTCTGGATGCTTTGTGTCATATCTTGTTTGTTTATAATACCCCAGCTACCTTGGAATGCTTTGTTGCACTAAAGATGCACATTGCTGTATTTGGCAATCCTTAGGACCCTGGAGCAAGAACAGCTTCTTCCCTGCTTCCATCAGACTTTTGAATGGACCTACCTCGCATTAAGTTGATCTTTCTCTACGCCCTAGCTATGACTGTAACACTACACTCTGTACTCTCTCCTTTCCTTCTCTATGTGTGGTATGCTTTGTCTGTATCGTGCACCAGGAGCCGATTCGACTGTGGAAAGTAATAAATGAACCGATATTCGTGCGTTACCTTTAACCTTCCAGCCAATGAATTACAGTTATAGAAGTTTGTTCGCACATTGCAAGGTTCCACAAGAATCAGTGAGGTGAATGATTGGTTAATATACGTTGGCAGTGCTGGTAAAGGGATAACTATCAGCCAGGACCAGAGAACTCTTTTCCCATCTATGGAAAATTGCCATGGGATTCATTACACCCACTATCCGGCCAAGCTCTTGTTTTTAACACTCATCCAAACAGAAGGCACCACTCTCACAGTGCAGCGCTAGAAATATCAGCCTTGGTTGTTGGCTGAAGTACTCTGATTTGATTTTGATTTTGATTTGATTTGATTTATTATTGTCACATGTATTGGTATATCGTGAAAAGTATTGTTTCTCGTGCATTATACAGACAAAGCATACCGTTCATAGAGAATGGACTCACCTGATGGAGGAGCAGTGCTCCGAAAGCTCGTGATTCCAAATAAACCTGTTGGACTTTAACCTGGTGCTGTGAGACTTCTGACTGTGCCCCACCCCTGTCCAACAGCTGCATCGCCACATCATGGCTACCATCGACACCGCAAATCGTCGGCTCAAAGTGGAGAGGATCTCCAAGAGGATTGTGCATATCGACACTCACCTGGTGAAGGAGCAGCGCTCCGAAAGTTCGTGATTCCAAATAAACCAGTTGGACTTTAACCTAGTATTGTGAGACTTCTTACTGTTCATAGAAAAGGAAAGGAGAGAGTGCAGAGTGTAGTGTTACAGTCATAGCTAGGGTGTAGAGAAAGATCAACTTAATGCGAGGTCGGTCCATTCAAATGTCTGATGGCAGCAGGGAAGAAGACCTTCTTGCTCCAGGATCCGAAGGATTGCCAAATACAGCAAGGTGCATCTTTAGTGCAATAAAGCGTTCCAAAGAAACTAGGGTATTATAAAAACAAGAAATGACACAAAGTATCATACAGGCATTTTAAGACAATCAAAATCAAGGTCAGAGGTCGGTTTAAAGGAACATCTTAAAGGAAGGAAGCGAGTTAGTGAAGCGGAAAGGTTTGAATAAAGCATTCCAGGGCCCAAGCAGCTGAAGGCATGTCCTCTACAGGGAGAGCGATTAAAATCTGGGAAGTCCAAGAGCCAGAACTGGAGTAGAACAGATATATCAGAGGGACGCAGGAGAAGAGGCAAAGATAGGGAAGGGCTACATGATCAAGACATCATCCCTCCTAATCTCCTTAATTAGAGAAGAGTATCAGACCACCTTTGCCCACGGCTAGAATTCAATATTCCAATGTAATCGGTGTTTGGAGACCAGTCATCAGTGCTGGTTTGCAGGAATTGGCGTTAGGACCATCGCTCTTTTCTACTTTTATTAATGATCTGGATTTAGTTTTTGTGGCATGAATTTGCAGATGGTTCTAAGATCTATGAGCGAGTTCGGGCTGTCAACGTGGGCCCTGATCTTCCATTCGTAGAATCATAGGATCCCGAAAGTGCAGAAGGAGGCCATTTGGCCCATCGGGCCTGCACTGACAACAATCCCACCCAGGCCCCTATCCCTGTAACCCCACTCTGCTAATTGTTCTGACACTGAGGGTCAATTTAGCATGGCCAATCCACCTAACCCGCACATCTTTGGACTGTGGGAGGAAATCGGAGCACCCGGAGGAAACCCACGCAGACACGGGGAAAATGTGCAAATTCCTCACAGGCAGTGACCAGAAGCTAGAATCGAACCCAGGTCCCTGGCGCTGTGAGGCAGCAGTGCTAACCACTGTGCCACCCTGCTGCTAACCACTGTGGAAAATCTCAGGCTCCATGTTCCTTGTATGAATACACCCAAGACTCTTCAAACATTAAGGCCAGGATTTTATGTTGGGTGGGCAGGTGTACCCAGTAGCGAATAGAATTGTGTGAAAATATGTTGGTTATGCCTCCTGATGTCATCACGCACTTGCGCAATACTTCCGCCAGTGGGCGCGTGCGTGAGTCAGAAGTGAGGCCACTGACAATCAAATGGGCAACTTATCCCATTAGGGCACCAATTGAGCCCTATTTTATGCGGCCTGTCTGCTTCTACAGTGGAGGGCAGGCTTAGTGACAAGGCAGTCTTTACGGGGTTTTAGTTTCAGGGGGCTGAGGTTTATATATGAATGCACTGTCTAGACATCCTTTGTATCGTTTTAACATCAATATTTATTTTTCGTGGGTCAGGAGCTCCCTGGGACAGCTCCGCAGCAGTTGTCCCCTTGAGGGAGCACATTAGAAATGCCAGTCTGAACCCTTCCTTTTCTCCGCGCCTACCCTATTCCCCGGCAGCACTGAGCCTTTCCCACTGCATGTTTCCCGCTACCTGCCTGTTAATTGGCCAGCTGATGTGAAATCGTGTTCCGGGACTGACCGCGGCCAAGAACACATTTCACACCCGCTTCCTGTCCCACCGAGTGTGCACACCCGATGGGCGAAACATTCACGCCCAACATTTACAAGTTTTAAATAATATTCTGTTTTTTCTATTCTGGCTACCAACATGAAGAACCCCACATTATGCTTCTTATGCCACCTTGCTACCCATTCACTTAATCATCCAGATCTCTTTGCTCTGACGAAGGGTCACCATAAGACCATAAGACATAGGAGCAGAATAGGCCACTCGGCCCATCGAGTCTGCTCCGCCATTCAATGATGGCTGATATTGTTCTCATCCCCATTCTCCTGCCTTTTCCCCATAACCCCTGATCCTCTGATTAACCAAGAACCTATCTTTCTCTGTCTTAAAGACACTCAATGACATAGCTTCCACAGCCTTCTGCGGCAAAGACTTCCACAGATTCACCAATCTATGGCTGAAGAAATTCCTCCTCATCTCTGTTTTAAAGGATTGTCCCTTTAGCCTGAGGTTGTGCCCTCTGGTTCTAGTTTTTCCTACTCCACGTCCACTCTATCCAGGCCTCGCAGTATCCTGTAAGTTTAAGTAAGATCCCTCATCATCCTTTTAAACTCCAACGAGTACAGACCCAGAGTCCTCAACCGTTCCTCATACGACAACCTCTTCATTCTAGGGATCATTCCTGCAAACCTCCTCTGGACCCTTTCCAAGGCCAGCACATCCTTCCTTAGATATGGGGCCCAAAACTGCTCACAATACTTCACATGGGATCTGACCAGAGCTTTATTCAGCCTCAGAAATACATTCCTGCTCTTGTATTCTAGCCCTCTCGATATGAATGCTAACATTGCATTTGCCTTCCTAACTGCCAACTGAACCTGTACGTTAACCCTAAGAGGATCTTGAACAATGAACAAAGAACAAAGAACAATACAGCACAGGAACAGGCCCTTCGGCCCTCCAAGCCCACGCCGCTCCCTGGTCCAAACTAGACCATTCTTTTGTATCCCTCCATTCCCACTCCGTTCATGTGGCTATCTAGATAAGTCTTAAACGTTCCCAGTGTGTCCGCCTCCACCACCTTGCCCGGCAGCGCATTCCAGGCCCCCACCACCCTCTGTGTAAAATACGTCCTTCTGATATCCGTGTTCAACCTCCCCCCCCCTCACCTTGAATCTATGACCCTCGTGAACATCACCACCGACCTGGGAAAAAGCTTCCCACCGTTCACCCTATCTATGCCTTTCATAATCTTATACACCTCTATTAGGTCACCCCTCATCCTCCGTCTTTCCAGTGAGAACAACCCCAGTTTACCCAATCTCTCCTCATAACTAAGCCCTTCCATACCAGGCAACATCCTGGTAAACCTCCTCTGCACTCTCTCTAAAGCCTCCACGTCCTTCTGGTAGTGCGGTGACCAGAACTGGGCGCAGTATTCCAAATGTGGCCGAATCAACGTTCTATACAACCGCAACATCAGACCCCAACTTTTATACTCTATGCCCCGTCCTATAAAGGCAAGCATGCCATATGCCTTATTCACTACCTTCTCCACCTGTGACGTCCAAGTCCCTTTAGGTTTCTGATTTCCTGAGCATTTTCCCATTTCGAAAATAGTCTATGCCTCCATTCCCCTTCCAAAGTGCATAACCTCACACGTTTCCACATTGTTTTCCATCTGCCACTTCTTTGTCCACTCTGCTAACGTGTCCAAGTCCTTCTGCAGCCCCCCTGCTTCCTCAATACTACCTGTCCCTCTACATATCTTTGTATCATCTGCAAACTCAGCAATAGTGCCTTCAGTTCCTTCCTCCAAATCGTTAATGTATATTGTGAAAAGTTATCAGCCAGTTGTCACCCAGACTCGAAACATTGGCTCTGTTCATTCTCCACGGATGCTGTCAGATCTGCTGAGATTTTCCAGCATTTTCAGTTTCTGTTGCAGATTCCAATATCCGCAGTATTTTGCTCTCATCTCCTTGTAGCCCCTTTATGCTCTCCTCATATATATTTCCATCGAGTTTTGCATTGTCAGCAAATCTAGATACAAAACCCTCGGTTTCTTCATCTAAATCATTAATATAGATTGTAAATAGTTAATGTCCTTGCACCGATCCAAATAACACTAGTTGTAGCCTGCCAGCATGAGATAGCCCCATTTATCACTCCTCTCAATTTCCTGTCTGTTAATCAGTCTCCTAAACATGCTCATATATTACCCCAACTCCCAATACCTTACCTATTAATCTTTAGTTTTGCACCTTTTCAAACACCTTTGGAAATCTAAGTTTTCTACCTTTATTTTCTACCCTGTTCATTACATCCTCAAAAAACCAAAATATTTGTCTGACACAATTTCCCTTGCATGAAAATATGTTGACTCTTTCTGTCATGATTTGTGCCTCGTTAAGACTTCCTTAATAATTGATTCCAATATTTTCTCAATGACTGACATCATGCCTGTGATAAAGTTTAAAGTTTATTTATTAGCATCACAAGTAGGCTTACATTAGCACTACAATGAAGTTACTGTGAAGATTCCCTAATTGCCACACTCTGGCACCTTTTCAGGTACACTGAGGGAGAATTTAGCATGGCCAATGCACCTAATCAGCACGTCTTTCGGACTGTGGGAAGAAACCGGAGCAGCCGGAGGAAACCCACACAGACACAGGGAGAACATGCAGGCTCCACACAGACAGTGACCCAAGCCAGGAATCGAACCCAGGTCCCTGGCACTGTGAGGTAGCAGTTCTAAGCACTGTGCCACCATGCTATCCTGGTAGTTAAAACTAGTAGGGCACTGGGGGTACATTCATTTGATGCCCAGGGGTTCCAACTGTAAGTTATGTAAGGCCAGATTTCGGTCAGATGTCACATGTTATTGAATGGGGAGTTTACAATAAAATACTGATGTGCAAGGTATAACCATTCTGTGGGATTTGCTGGAGGGCCCAAGGGGTCTTTTCCCAGCTATCATTGTGTGTAGTAAGTGCTTGAACCCAAGTTCCGCTGATGATGGCACTTGTTACTAGAGCAGAAGGAGCCCAAACAAACCTACCACTGCTAAACAATACTGTGGAAATGAGAATCCTAAACTGTTCTCTTTACAGTTGCAGTTTCAGTGATGTCCACTGGGTGGTAGCACAGCACCACCATGTCAATTCAACACTAGAAGAGCATTGACGAATGTTGTTAAATGTAATTTACAGGAGTCTCTAATTCTGTTCAATGTTCACCTGGTGAATAAAGAAATGGTTGTAAATGTGAAAAAATAGTTTGTCTCACTTAACTGAGAACAACAGACCTGTGTTTTGTCAGGAGAAAGATGGCACGGTGGCACAGTGGTTAGCAATGTTGCCTCACAATGCCAGGGGCTCAGGTTCAATTCCAGCCTTGTCTGACTGTCTGTGTGGAGTTTGCACATTCTCCCCATGTCTGCGTGGGTTTCCTCTGGGTGCTCCAGTTTCCTCCTATAGACCAAAGATGTGCAGGTTAGGTGGATTGGCCATGATAAATTGTCCTTTAGTGTCAGGTGAACTAGCAGGGTAGATAAGTGGGGTTATGGGGATAGGGCCTGGGTAGGATTGTGGTTGGTGCAGACTCGGTGGGCCAAGTGGCTTCTCTCGGCACTGTAGGGATTATATATGATATGATTGGCCACGCTAAGTGGCCCCTTAGTGTCCCAAGATGTGTCGGTTCGGGGGATCAGCGAGGTGATTGCGTGGGGCTGGGTAAGATGCTCTGTCCGAGAGTCAGTGCAAACTTAATGGGCCGAATGGCTTCCTTCGACACCGCAGTGATTCTATGGATTCTATGAAAAGTATTGCAGCAGCTGGCAAATTGGGTGCATTAATGTTTCAAGCAGCGACATCTGTGGATCTGTGGTAGTGATCGCTCCGATGCCAGGATATCTTTTACCTGGGGAAGAGAGGCACATTATTTACTTACCCTCTTAATTGGAGTCCGGGTTTAGCAAGATGTTTGGCAATGCAGTTCAACATCGGCACGGTAGCACAGTGGTTAGCACTGCTGCTTCACAGCTCCAGGGTCCCGGTTCGATTCCCGGCTCGGGTCACTGCCTGTGTGGAGTTTGCACATTCTCCTCGTGTCTGCGTGGGTTTCCTCCGGGTGCTCCGGTTTCCTCCCACAGTCCAAAGATGTGCAGGTTAGGTTGATTGGCCAGGTTAAAAATTGCCCCTTAGAGTCCTGGGATGTGTAGATTAGAGGGATTAGCATGTAAAATATGTGGGGGTAGGGCCTGGGTGGGATTGTGGTCGGTGCAGACTTGATGGGCCGAATGGCCTCCTTCTGCACTGTAGGGTTTCTATGATGATTTCTATGATTTCTATGATGAACATCGTATCAATCCCCTTTGGAGACAGCACATTCATCACATCAACTCTTACCCCACCCTCATGGTGAGTCTTTCTGCATTTGATTTCTGGGGGGGATGGTGCTTCAGGTTATCTTCATTAACCACGTCATTTATTTGCACGTGAATATCAAACTGATTTCATCCCCACCCAGAGATGTCAAGTCACCATCTGTTTGAAATACTTAATAATTTGGTATGACTAAATAGA
Organism: Mustelus asterias; assembly: GCF_964213995.1. NCBI lineage: Eukaryota > Metazoa > Chordata > Chondrichthyes > Carcharhiniformes > Triakidae > Mustelus > Mustelus asterias. The sequence goes on from NC_135802.1 coordinate 32,364,561, forward strand.
ACAAGTTAGACAGCTTTGCCACATTTAGCACATTAATTTCTACCCAATCTTGACTGTTGCTACTTCAGTGATGACAAAGCCCTGACGGTGCTTGCAGAGGATTTAACGAATGACTGTAACTACAAGGACCCGAGAAAACACAAGGGGCTGAAATTCTCCGACCCTTCCTGCCGGTGGGATCTTCTGTTCATGCCAAAGGCAACCCCCGCCCCCACTGTGAGACTGGAAGATCCCATTGCTGTTGGGAAAGATGCCACTAGTGTGCCAAAACTCCCATCACCCACCTTTCATGTTGATTCTAATCTCTTGGGCTGTGGACAAAATACATTCCATTACTCAGCTAGGGAAACAGTGGCATAGTGGACTGTCAGTGGACTAGAGACTAGTCCAGTAGTGGACTAGTCACTGGACTAGAGATCCAGGATAATGCTCTGGGGACCTGGGTTCAAATCCCAGTAAGAAGTCTCACAACACCAGGTTAAAGTCCAACAGGTTTATTTGGTAGCAAATACCATAAGCTTTCGGAGCACAGCTCCTTCGTCAGATGGAGTGGTCTCTGTTCTCAAACAGTGCAAACAGACACAGAAATCAAATGACAGAATACTGATTAGAATGCAAATCTCTACAGCCAGCCAGGTCCCAAATGTACAGACAATGTGGGTGGAGGGAGCATCCAACACAGGTCAAAGAGATGTGCACTGTCCCCAGACAGAACAGCCAGTGAAATTCCGCAAGTCCAGGGGGCAAGCTGTGGGGACCACCGACAATGCGACATAAATCCAACATCCCGGTTCAGGCCGTCCTCATGCGTGCGGAACCCGGCCATCAGCCTCTGCTCAGCGACCCTGCGCTGCCGCGCGTCGTGAAGGCTGCCCTGGAGAACGCCCACCCGAAGATCCAAGGCCCCATGGCTAATGGGGAATTTTGAATTCGGTGAAAATCTGGAATTAAAAGTCTACTGATGACCATGAAACCATTGTCCATTGTTGGAAAAACCCATTTGGTTCCCTAATATCCTTTAGGGAAGGAAATTTATTGTCCTCACCCTATCTGGCCTGCGTGTGACTCCAAAGCCACGGCAACTCTTAAATGCCCTCAGGGATGGGCAAGAAATGGTGGCCCAGCCAGTGACCCCTCCCCCTGCAATTCCATGAAAACTTTCAATTGTTCTGGACAAGTTTTGACCAAGAATATCTTCTGATCATTTTATTGAGGTCTGTTTGACCTTACTTTCTGTGAACTGGCTCTCTATATTACACAGTCACCCCACTTCAGAAATATTTCACTGATGGAAAAACACTTTGGACATCTTGAGAATGTGAAAGAAGCTATAAAAGGATATACGTCTTTCATTCTCTCGTGTGCGGTGTGGGGGGAGGATGGTGCGGTGGTAGTTGGGGCCCACTCCGGCAGTAAATCAGAAGAGATTTTTCTGGGACACATCAGAGCGTACTTCACACTGACCAAGTTTCCACACCATCAAATATTATCCAAAAGTGACCCTGTGGACGAATGGCGAACTTCAATAATTCTGAGTTGTTGTCCCCTTTACTGAGTGGAGAGACCTTGTGCATTTGTTAAACACATCAAGCAGCCGGTCACTGGTCTGGGAGCTCAGTGGATGGAGTTCACTCCTTCCGAGGACAAACTCTCTTGTCATGCTGTAGGTTATAGTTGGTCAAAAACTTTAAAACATCTTCTGTGTGCCATGTAAGGACAGTATGAAGTGAAAATAGAGTCCACAAAGCTGTAAAAAGCCACAATTCCGCTGCAACTTGTTGCTAGATTAATGTGGATTAAAGATATCCCAAGCTTTGAGTAGAATTTAATGCACCCCCCCCCCCCCCCGCCCCCCTGCACCCCCTTAAGTGACTATTTACACTGGATACCAGTTAGTTCAGTCAGCTAGAGTATGATGCAGAATTACTCCAGCAGCACATAATCAATCCCTGTATCAGCTGCGATAGTTCATGGAGGCCTGACTTGTCGTATGCTTGTCAAAGGCAGTCCTCAAACTATATGACCAATTGTCTCTCTAATGGAGAGGTATGCCAATTGTCCTTTGTGGATGATGGCTAAATATTTTACCTCACAGGCCTCATCCCCTTGCTGCTGGCATTCCGCAGTACAACAACTGTGCCACTGTGGTGCCAGTAAATAGGTGGCAAAGTGGCGCAGCGGTTAACACTGCTGCCTCACACGCTAGGGACCCGGGTTTGATTCCCCGCTTGGGTTACTGTTCTGTGTGGAGTCTGCACATTCTCCCCGTGTCTGTGTGGGTTTCCTCCGGGTGCTCCAGTTTCCTCCCACAGTTCAAAAAACGTGCTGGTTAGGTGTATTGGCTGTGCTAAATTCTCCCTCAGTGTACCCAAATAGGTGCTGGAATGTGGCGACTAGAGGATTTTCACAGTAACTTCATTGCAGTGTTAATGTAAGCCTACTTGTGACACTTTTAAGTCGTGAGTGGGGCGAAACCATTTGGACAACCTGCCAGGTAAACCCGAGATGGGCATACCTGTAGTTTTGTGGGGTGAGGTTTGGACAGCCTGTACCCAAAGAGACCAGCTGACGGCATGTCAAGACCACATCCTTCCCTTTAAACTGACTCTCCTCCTCCTACCCTCGCAGGGGCCTCCCTGACTGGCCTGGATGAGCTGTCCTCATTTACCTTCATTCGTGGCTCCAGCGATGATCATCAGCCTGGGCCTGCTGCAGTACCGGCAATGGTCACTGCTCCCAGTGGCGCTGTCATTATTGGAGAACTGTCTGCCTCTGATTGACTGGTAGCTCACGGATGTGGGAAAATACCCCTGATCGTGACCAGGACGTCATTGGCAACCAGGTAAGCATCTGATTGGCATTAAATCATGTTGGGGGGTTGGGGACAGGGTTTTGGGATGGCTATGGCAGAGTTACCACTGGATCCCCAGCACCAAGATCATTAAAGTCTACATTTCATGCTGGCCATTGAGGGAAATGGTCTACTTTTCTCATAAGCATCACAGGATGGAGGCGATGTCCTAGTGCTATTATCGCTAGACTATTAATCCAGGAACTCAGCTAATGTTCCGGGTTCAAATCCCGCCACGGCAGGTGGTGGAATTTGAATTCAATAAAAAATATCTGGAATTAAGAATTCACTGATGACCATGAAACCATTGTCAATTGTCGGGAAAAAACCCAAGTGGTTCACTAATGTCCTTTAGGGAAGGAAATCTGCCATCCTTACCTAGTCTGGCCTATATGTGACTCGAGAGCCACAGCAATGTGGTTGACTCACAACTACCCTCCAAGAGAAACTAGGGATGGGCAATAAATGTTGGTCAGCCAGTGATGCCCAGGTCCCACGAATGAATACAAAAAAAGGACTAGAAAGTAGATAGGGATGAGAATAGTTAGTGTGCATTATCCATCAGAAAAGAGTAGCTAAAGTAAATGTAAAGGCAGGAGAATTTATCATGGGGAATGAGGAACAGGTAGAGGCACTGAATCTGTCTTCACAGTAGAGGACTCAAGTTCCCTAGCAGAAATTGACAGCAATCTTGGGGATAATGGGAGTGAGGAAATTAAGGAAATTAATATCAGCGGGGAAAAGGTATTCAAAAGACTTAAGCGGTAAAATTTGACAAATTCTCATGTCCTGTTGGCCTGCAGTCTAGAGTTCTAAAATAGCTGCAGGGATAAGGGAATCTCTAACTGTGACTATCCAAAATTCCTTAGTTTCAGGAACGGTCCCATCAGACTGGAAGTTAACAAATATTACACCACTTCTCAAGAAATGAGGGAGCGAGAAAACAATGAATACAAAGTGAGTTAGTCTAACATCGTTCATTGGCAAAACACTGGATCTATTATCAAGAACGTTTTAACCATGGACTTGGAAAAGCATCGTTTGTCAACCGGGTTTTGCTAAAGCAAAGTCCTATTGAACAAATTTATCAATTTGTTGAGAACATAATGAAAAGGATAAAGGGGAACCAGTAAATGTGGTATACTTGGGTTTCCAAAAGGCATTTTGTTATGTATGTTGGGGCATGCCCCTTTAAGAGAACAGATCAAATGACCCAGGACTCAAACTCCACCCTGGGTGGAGCTTGCCTAGCCAGTCTTGTGCTGACTGTGCTAGGATAAAGACGTGTTGATAAACTGTTCCAGTTACTTTACCACCGCTGATCTTGTGGTCTCTTATTAGTCTCAATATCAGACCTCAAATATAATAACTGGCGACGAGTCAGGGCCCACACACTGCATGTCACCGCTGATTTTTGGGAGAGGGAGGAAGATTGATGTCATTGTCCTGGATTCCAAAAACAATGTGAATTTGCTGAGATACTGACGTAGGCTCAAGGGAACAGGCCTACACATCGATAGAAGTGGTCACATGGGGACTCAGGCCCCATTCGACACTGCAACAAGAACCGGGAAGGCTGAAGGCAGTGGTCGCGAGGGGACGCGGCCTACAGTTGAAGGCCAGGTATAGGAGAGGGATTTCTCTACCAGGAGCACAGAGACCGTCAAGAGGGAAAAAGTCACCGGGGACTCAGACGGCTGCTGACAGACAGAGTAAGGGAGCACAGTCGGCAAGGGAGCGATGGCATGAAGTGTGTAAAAATGGCAAAAGTGTGAGGCAAAGCGGCTACGGAACACAAAGGTGGGAAAACCGCCAGCCAAAGGAAACAGAAAATGGCGAGCCAGTTCAGGAAAATGGGAAGATTCAATGAAGTGATGGAGAGTTGGACACTGTGCATGGAGTATTTCCACTCTGATGACTTGATAACTAGATTGCTTGATGTGAAATGTGATCACGCCACCTGATTACAACTATGTGATTGAAGACAAATCAAGGAGAAGTTGAAGGCCTTTTCTTTGAAGGTTGCAGACTTCAGATGTGTAACTTAGTGATACATTATTGACTTAAGGCCTGATGATTTCCTGCTTTCTGTCCAGAATACTCCAGGTGTCCCTTACTAAATTTGCAGATGTGACCATAGGCTAATTGAACAACACTGTGAAGTCATGATTTGTGTTCCAATTAATTCATCGACCACATGCATCAGTATATTGAAAATGTCTGGAATTCCTACAGTGAAGTGGTCCATGATACTCTGCTGCTTTATGCCACACAACATAATCCTGCAACATTATTACTCCTGTTAAGCTCTAGTCTGTGATACCCAGATTTCAGTTCCAGCATCTGATCCGGGATTCGAAAGCTCTTTGTGCTTATTTCTTTGTTGCTGCTCATATATTGACACAAACTAAGACAGCACAGTGGCACAGTGGTTAGCACTGCTGCCCCACAGTGCCAAGGACCCAGGTTCAATTCCCAGCTTGGGTCACTGTCTGTGTGGAGTTTGCACGTTCTCTCCGTGTCTGCATGGGTTTCCTCCAGGTGCTGCCGTTTCCTCCCACAGTCCAAAAGATGTGCGGGTTAGGTGCATTCGCCAGGCTAAATTCTCCCTCAGTGTACCCGAACAGGTGCCGGAGTGTGGCGACTGGGGGATTTTCATAGTAACTTCATTGCAGTGTTGAAACTTGTATGTCCTTAGACTTCCTGAGCATGTAGACAATTAGTAGAGATATATGCCTTAATCCTACCGCCATGGAATTAGAGCGGGCGAGAGGCGGACAACAGAAATGTCCGTCGACCTCAGGCGGGGAATTCTGGTCTCTCTTGAGCGAGGCCATAAAATCCCACCCACAGGATCATCTCCAGCTTTAATTATACTGCTACCTTCAACTCTCCTTGTTTCAATGCTTGCTTCTGTAAAGGAAGCAGTGTCTTGTGATGGCATTGAGCAACAGCTGTAGCAGACCTGTCAATAGGCAACTTGACCTGTGTGCACTTCAGCTTGCCAACATCATCAAGGACTCAAATTGCTCATGTCACTCTATCGATCCTACACACTGCTGCTGTCACACCAATGAGTTGGAGCACTTGAGTCATGTGTAGATCATTAAACCTGCAAGCTTCCCTTCACAACAACCAGTTTGTATCTTCGCAACAGATAGAAACAACTGGATCTGGGTGTAACTGAGCTTCACCGGAATCACCAACAGCAGGTAGATCATTGAATTCATCAATAAGATCCTCCTGCTTCAGGTTGTGCTGTTTTATGTACCTGAGTGATCACCTTTCTTTGTCTGCGTTTGCAAAGGCCTGAGGTGGAATTTTCCCATCCTGTCCGCAACACAGGAATCGTTGTGGGTGGGACAGAATCATGCAAAAATCCATTGACCTCGGGCGGGATTTTCCCGCCTTGGGGTGAGCGCGGCCGGAAAATCTCAAAAGAACATAAGAACTAGGAGCAGGAGTAGGCCATTTGGCCCCTTGAGCCTGCTCCGCCATTCAATAAGATCATGGCTGATCTTTTCATGGACTCAGCTCCACTTATCTGCCCATTCACCATAACCCTTAATTCCTTTACTGTTCAAAAATCTACCTATCCTTGCCTTAAAAACATTCAATGAGGTAGCCTCAACTGCTTCACTGGGCAGAGAATTCCACAGATTATTCCATCTTGCCCGCACTGTTAAGTATTGACCTGGAATTTGAACAAAAAAAAAGTAATGAGGTGCCACACTCATGGGTTAAAGTCAAACACGATGCAGGCTTATTAAGCAGATTTTTAAAATTCATTCGTGGGAAATGGGCATTGAGCATCTATTGCCCATCCCTAGTTGCCCTTGTTCAGAGGGCAGTTGAGAGTCAACCACATTGCTGTGGCTCTGGACTCACATGTAGGCCAGACCAGGTAAGGACGACAGATTTCCTTCCCTGAAGGACATTCGTGAACCAGATGGGTTTTTCTGACAATCGACAATGGTCATCAGTAGATTCTTAATTCCAGCAATGTTTTATTGAATGCAATTGCCACCATCTGCTATGGCGGAACTCAAACCCGGGTCCCCTGAACATTAGCTGTGTTTCTGGATTAATAGTCCAGCGATAATACCATTAGGCCGTCGCCTTCCCTCATTCAAGATCCAAGGTGCAAGTGGCCCAAAAGCCCATAGGCCCCTCTGGTACATCACTATATGACATGTGATGTTCGGTCAGCAGAGATACAAGTAATTCAAATACATTACACCTGGGGTTGGATGAACAACTGCACCAAACTTTCCCATGCACATGACAATCTTTGGGTGAAATTCATGGGGGCGGTTGGACCCATTGGCCACAAAATCTGCTGGCACTCTTGCTGAGCTGATCTCCCACAGAATAAAACTTCCAATTGGCAGTGGGACGCCCATCAAAGGCTGGCAACTTTGCAGTACAAGCAGCACCATCAGGACCAGTAGCGTGGGACCTATGCATAGTTTGGCCATGGATCCTCCAGAGTCATGGATCCTCGGGTAGGATGAGGATCTCAAGGAAGGGGGAACACGAAGCAGTGGAGAGAGGGAATTGGGTATGATGGACAGGGGGGAGGTCGACAGCCGGGTGTGGGGGGGAATGGTTTCCCACAGCTCCTCCCACTGGGAGGCGCTGTGGCACAGTGGTTATCCCTGCTGCCTCACAGCGCCGGGGACCCAAGTTCAATTCGGGCCTCGGGTTACTGTCTGTGTGGAGTTTGCACGTTCTCCCCGTGTCTGTGTGGGTTTCCTCCGGGTGCTCCAGTTTCCCCCCACACTCCAAATATGTGCGGGTTGGGTTGATTGGCCATGCTAAATTGCTCCTAGTGTCACGGGATTAGTGGGGTAAATATGTGGGGTTACAAGATTGGGGCCTGGGTGGGATTGTAGGTGGTGCTGACTTGATGGGCCGAATGGCCTCCTTCTGCACTGTAAGAATTCTATGATTCACTTCCTGATTCTGGGTCCCTAAATCAGGGCTGAGAACAGGGGACCTGCCTCAGAAGGTCAGAGTGTAAGCTGAAGCTTGAATGCCAGCAGCAGTGAGATGAGGCCCTTTCGTGGCCCCAGACTTAATTGAAAGAAGTTGGAAGGATGGCAGAATCTCCATCCAGTCGCCTCTCGCCTGATCACACGTTTCCCCTCCCCCTCCCCACCTGCCGCCACAACCTGCCCCACCCAAACCCGGCTCCAATCCCCACCCCTTGGGGCGGGGGCCTAAAACTTTGCCTTTTGATCTTTCCTGGACAATCACAAAATCCAGGGATTCCTCTCGCCACAGCATGAACAATTGTGATTTGAGTTTCCTTTGATTTACTCTGCTTTAATCTTGGCGGGACGTTCTTTCATCTTGATATTAGTTACCATGAGGTAGTCAGGAACTTGTTGCCATGGCCGCTTCAAACAGTTCATCCAACATGTTCAGACAACCGCGTTTTGATCAGTAAAAGTTACACTTGCTTGTCTAAATGAGTGTTTGCATAAAAGCAACCACAGAATCTCACATTGTTCAGTTTGCCGCAATATGATTGATTTATGTACCGTGCTTTCTTCGCGAGTGAAATGATATTTAGAGGTTTCTCAGTACCAGCATTGTGACATTGCCATTATCCAAGGGTGTGATATTGAAACTTACCACCACCCCACTCAAACTATTTCATCTATTTCCCCTGAGGGGAGGGCAGCTTGTGCAGGGGAACGGGTCTGGTAGATGGGGAGGAACTATTTCTGCCAGTTGGGGAGTCCAGGACTGTGGAGACGGGGCAGGGGAGGAGGAGTGAGGGGGGGGGGGGGGGGGGGGGGGGTTGCATAGTCTATAAGTTACAGCCAAACTTATAGGAGTGAAACTAGGTGGGGTGAATTTAAAGACCCCACTCATATCCAGGCATGTCTGAGGCATTGGGGGGAGGGAGCACGTAAAATAGGATGGCTGGCAGACCTGTCACCTTCCTGCCCATGTGAAAGCTGTCCCCCATAATAGTGGGCAAGTTAGGCATCTGCCAGGCCACCCATCCCTAGACCTATTGAGGCCCTTAACTTGCTATTTACACACCAGTTAAGGGTCTAAGTCCGCCTCCACCATCATAATGTGGCAGGTTGGTTGAGCATTGGCAGACTGCTTTTTTTGCCACATCTGGTGAAAAGGCAGGAAGTAAGGGGGTGGGGGTGGCACCTCCTTTGGGCAGTGCCTTGTACAATAGGTGGCACCCTCCTCCCCCCCTTTCCCCCCACTTCCAGCCTTCAAAACTTGAACCCCCATTCCCCACAAATTCTGCCCAAAAAGTCTGGACTTATCTGAGTCCCTGCTGTCCACATTACCATCTTCCAGGGGTCTGAGTGTAATCCCAGCACTGCCCACTACGGGGTTCTGGCGCTGCCCGGTGTACTATTCTCATCCCATTAAGGCAGCTCCCAACACATTAGCCAAATAGGGCGGCACGGTAGCGCAGTGGTTAGCACTGCTGCTTCACAGCTCCAGGGTCCCGGGTTCGATTCCCGGCTCAGGTCACTGTCTGTGTGGAGTTTGCACATTCTCCTCGTGTCTGCGTGGGTTTTCTCCGGGTGCTCCGGTTTCCTCCCACAGTCCAAAGATGTGCGGGTTAGGTTGATTGGCCAGGTTAAAAATTGCCCCTTAGAATCCTAAAATGTGTAGGTTAGAGGGCTTAGTGGGTAAATATCTGGGGGTCGGGCCTGGGTGGGATTGTGGTCGGTGCAGACTCGATGGGCCGAATGGCCTCCTTCTGCACTGTAGGGTTTCTATGATGATTTCTATGAATGCTTCCTTCCTCGCTCCCGGCTAGGATTTTCCAGCACCGCTGCAAGTGAATGGAGTTTATGCTTGAACGCTGAATTCCCCACTCTTGATCGCAATGGGTTCCACCACGGATGAGACTGGAGAATCCCGACCATTAAAGCTGTGGGAGAGGGCAGCTATTTTTAAAGTTGGTTGGCTCGCCACTGACTTTTCTACCTGGGAGAGGGGGTGCCGGGGGGCGGGAAGAATACACATCCCTCTCCCCGCTTCTTCCAACAGCCCCACACCCCCCCACCCCCCCCCACCCCCAACCGGTAAAATTCAGCCCTAAGCAACATTTACTGATGTAAAGGGTGGTAAATGTTTGAATTGTCCTCAGCAATTAGCAACTGATGCTAGGATATCTTTTTGTTAGCCAAGTTAGAATAAAGATCAGCCATGGTCTCATTGAATGGCACAGCTGGCCAAATTCAGTTGCCTACATGGTGGCACAGTGGTTAGCACTGCTGCCTCACAGCACCAGGGATCCGGGTTCAATTCCAGCCTTGGATCGCTGTTTGTGTGGAGTTTGCACATTCTTCCTGTGTCTGCATGGGTTTCCTCCGGGTGCTCCGGTTTCCTCCCACTGTCCAAAGATGTGCGGGTTGATTGGCCATGCTAAATTGACCCTAGTGTCAGAGGGATTAGCAGGGTAAATAAGTGGAGTTGCGGGAATACAGTCTGGGTGGAATTGTGGTCAGTGCAGACTCGATGGGCCGAATGGCCTCCTTCTGCACTGTAGGGATTCTATTCTATTCCGTTCATTCATTCTACTCCTGATTCTATGTTTCTAGATTGAGAAGTGGTTTATGAGGCAATCCCGAAGACATATAAATAGCGAGAATGAGCCACTACATAGACAGAGCCTGGTGATTGTGATACATTTCATCTGTGATTATGGTCATGTTCCAAACCTACATAGGTTCATCATCAATCCATCGAGTCCCATTATTCCCAGATCCTTTGACTATGTAGAAAATATCTTTGACTTATAGAATTGCAACAGTAAATAGAATCGCAATAGTGCAGAAGGAGGCCATTCGGCCCATCGGGTCTGCACCGACTATCCAAAAGAACATCTTACCCAGGCCAGGTCCACCCCCTATCCCCATAGCCCCACACATTTATCATGGCCAATCCACCTAATCTGCACATCTTGGGACACCAAGGGACAATTTAGCATGGCCAATTCACTTAACCTACACATCTTTGGACTGTGGGAGGAAACCGGAGCACCGGGAGGAAACCCACGCAGACACAGGGAGAACTTGCAGACTCCACACAGGCAGTGACCCGGGTCCCTAGCGCTGTGAGGCAACAGGTTTTGAGCCTGATTTTGTGCCTGCAAATCAGATGATTTTGTTGGCATGGGAGCCCTGCAGGTTGATTTTAATCTTTTCAGAGGTAGGTTTCAATATCAGACAAAAGCAATACTTCCCTCGTTTAGCATGAGCTCCAAGTCTCGGCAGAGTAATATTGTACTAAAGTTACAAATGTGATCCAAAGTCAGTGCACTGCTACTGTGCATCGAACAGTGGCTAGATTCTCAACACACATCTGTGATCATTTTCTTCATCATAATTGCTAAATCCAGTCTTTAATAACAGCTATTTTAGCTGTGATCTCATTCTGAAAATTGTTCTTCGGTGCAACTATTTCCTTCTTTTAAATCCAACTGAGTAGTTTAATCATCTCGAATGAATAGCTCTGAGGTTACCCCAAACTACCCTTAATGATTATATCAAAAATGTTTCGGTTTTAAGTAATTTGAAACATTTTGGAAGGAATCCCAGCATTACTCCTGTAAATACCAGCGGCCATCTTTTTTTTTGGAACCTTGCCCTGGATTTTCTTGCCAGCACTGTGAGCCGGAAGGTTCTGTTTGACTTTTCTTCCCCCAAAAAATATAGACTTTCTTCTATTAAAAATAACCACCGAGAACTTGCAAATACGTTCCTCCATGCAGACCCTTTGCACAACAGATAATATTGAGGAGATATGTTTCATACATTTCAGGTTTATCTGCACAACAGAACTCTGAGCGGAAGTCATCGATCTGAAATGTTGGGTGGAATTTTCCAGCCCTGCCTGCCCGCCTGGCACCGGAAATTTCTGCCTGAGGTCAACGGATCTTTTGCCTGCCTGTCGAATTCTCTGTCCTAGAATCCCTACAGTACAGAAGGAGGCCATTCGGCCCATGAAGTCCGTACCGACCATAATCCCACCCAAGCCCTATTCCCGTAACTCCACACGATCACACTGCTAATCCCCCTCACACGAGGGTCAATTTGCCATGGCCAGTCAACCTAACCCGCACATCTTTGGACTGTGGGAGGAAACCGGAGCACCCGGAGGAAACCCACGCAGACATGGGGAGAGTGTGCAAACTCCACACAGACAGTGACCCGAGCCGGGAATTGAACCCGGGTCCCTGGCGCTGTGAGGCAGCAGTGCTAACCACCGTGCCACCGTGCTGCCCTCCACTGTTCCGTGGTGGGCGGGACTGGAAGACTTAGGCCATTAACACTGTTTCCTTTCTCCACAGACGCTGCCAGACCTGCTGGGTATTTCCTCTTTTTTATATTGGGCCTGATTCTCCTGTTTTGAGGCTAAAAGTCCACGCGAGCAGGAAAATGGGAGTGTTTCCTGCTGGCAGCATCTGTCAGGTCGGATTCACCAACCTGAAAGACGCAGTTGAGTTCATTTTGAGCAACCAGCCAGCTAACACCCTACCACCAAAAAATGTAATGGTGCCCCCCACACTGAACAGGAGAGCGCCACTAACCCCTTAACAAAGAGGGGCATCCATCACGCCACTCACCAATAATGGCTAACCCCTCCCCCCACACCACACAGGAATGAGGGTGACCTTACGTGATCTCCCCCTTCCCTAACCTTGCTCAGGCCCCCTTCAGCTCCCCTCCCACCCCCAGACTGCCCACTCATCCACCGCCGACCCCCTACTCAGCCCCCCTTCAGGCCATGCACCTTGGCAGTGCCCACAGTGGTCTGTCCCCAGCAGCTTTCACAGACACTCTAACCTGGCTCCTTGGGTCACAAGGGGACTCAAGGAGGTAGATCCAGGGGCATTTGCCCCTCTGCTGCTGCCAGCTGCAGAGGGAGGGTCCGTCAGGGCTCCTGCGGATTGGGGGGGTTCGGGCTGTAGGCGAGGGGGTAAACGTCCCAATAAAATGTACAGGCTACAGAAAAGGAAAGTGTCTAAGGTAACTTGAAAGGATTTGGGAGATGGTGGGAGGGGACGGTGGGGGGTATATCGGACTTCTGGTGAGGTGGGTAGGACTTCAGTGCAGTGGTGGGGTTAGTGGGGGAATGGGAAGGTTGGAACTTGGGGGGGGGGGGAAGGCGTGGGGGGAGGCATGGGGGTGGACAGGATTGGAACTGAAAGTGGGGATTGGGGGTCTGGTTGGGGGTTGAGAGGGTCAGGTTGGATCTTGGAGGCAGGGAGTAGGGTCAGGCTGGCTAGGTTTGGGGGTAAGCTCAACTCAGGGTGGGGTGAGGGAGAGTTGGCCCATGGTGTGTGAGGAAGGCTGGGGGGTGGGGTAATGGGGGGAGGGGGGTTTGGGATGTGGTAGGAATGCCATGGGGGTGTCATTCTGAGTCTTTATGATAGTTGTCCAGAAGTAAGGAGTAGTCTGTATTTTCCTGTGCAATTATTGGTGTATCTCTGGCAGAAACCATCCAAAATTTGCAATTGCAGTGCAAAAGCTTACCTGTAAAGCTCCAAAAGGGATTCCCCCAGCCATTCCTTTGGGATTCCCCCTTAACCTGATGCTGGGGAACTCTGTTGTTATGGCTGACCGTCGCAAACTAAATTTCTTCAGTGTTGCCACTGGCTTTGTGTAACACGCATGTTAGGGATTGATGGCTAAAGGGCATCATTAAACATAACACAAAAGTAATATTTGCTGTGTAGTCTATGCCCAATAAAACTTCTGCTGAAGGAGCGATTTGCCAGCTTGGTCTTTCATTGGTATTTCTCAGGTTTTTGTTCGGCAAAGACACTGAAGATTACAAAACCCAGTCGGGTAAATGGAGTTAACATAGAGAACAGCCATGACCTGATTAAATGGTTGAATGGATATGAGAAGTTGAACCACCTAGAGAAGAGTGCAAGGGGAGGGCAGTGGGGCAGTGAGCAACACCTGGAGGAAACTGTGAAACGAGGACACCGGGACACTGGGACAGATAGACAGCAGCACAAAAGGGAGAGCGCAAGAGGAGGACACTGGGACAGTCAGCAGCACCTAGACAAGAGTGTGAGAGAAGATTGAAAACAGCGTGAGAGTGCAGTGAAGAATCTGAGTGCTAGCTGGAGTTTGGAGCTCCTGAGGTGATGTCAGGGTCAAAAGTGACATGGGCCAATTGGGAACGGCTCATTGGGTGAGTACGGTCAGGTAAGTATTTATTTATTTTGTCACTTATAATTTGTATGGTCTTTATTTTGTGGTCTATAGTTTGTAAGGGCTATATTCTGCAGTAATGAGGACCAGGGCACAAGGGCCTTCGAGTAATTGATACTATTAGATTTTAGGTATCTTCCAAAAGCCTTAATTTAAACGGGCAAGTCATGGCAGGAGAGCTCAAAGCCACGGTATGCTCTTTCTGTTTTATGTGGGAAATCCAGAACATTTTCATTGCCCGGAGTGAGCATGTGTGCAGGGAGTGCCTTCCGCTGCAGCTCCTAGATGCCTGGGATTTGGTTCTGGAGAGCAGATTTCCACTCCATCTGATTAAGGAGCAGCACTCCGAAAGCTAATGGTATTTGCTACCAAATAAACCTGTTGGACTTTAGCCTGGTGTTGTTAAAACTCTTACTGTGTTTATCCCAGTCCAACGCTGGCATCTCCACATCATTTGGTTCTGCAGCAGAAGCTGGGGACACTGTGGAGCATCTGCAAGGCAGAGAGAATCGTGGTTTGCATATATAGAGAAGTGGTCATGCCGTAGGCTAAGACTCCACAGGTAGGATTAGAATGGATGAACACCAGGCAGGATTAAGCAGACAGTGCGGGATTCTTCTAAGGCCATTCCCCTGCAAACCAGCTATATCGCTTTGGTTATTATTGGGGAAGTGGCCTCTTGGGGAAAGCAGCAGCAGCTAAATTGGTTGCACCACAGTTGGTTCTGCTGCACAGGGGAGGAGTCAAGAACATGGGAATGCAATAGTTATAAGTGATTCAATTGTAAGGGGAATAGATGTGTTTTTCTGTAGCCGCAAACTAGACTCGGATGGTATCCTGCCATCCTGGTGCTCGGGTCAAAGATGTCTCAGAGTGACCAGGGGACATTCTGGAAAGGGAGGGTGAACAGCCAGTGGTCATGGTACACATTGGTACCAATGACAGAGGTTAAAAAAGGGATGAGGTCCTAAAAGCAGAATATAGGGAGTTAGGAAGTAAGTTGAAAAGTAGTGATCTCAGGATTATTACCAGTACCACATCAGAGCAGAAATAGCAGAATATTTCAGATGAAGATGTGACTCAAGAGATCATGTGAGGGGAAGGCTTTCAGATTCCTGGGACATTGGGATCTGAGGGAGTGGTACCAATACAAACGTTTAGAGTTGCACCTGGACAGAACCGGGATTGATACCCTCGGAATAGTATTTGCTAGAATGGTTGGGGAAGGTTTAAACTAAAATGACAGGGGGATGGAAGCCTGTGCAAGGAGTCAGAGGAGGGGGGAACAAAGATCAGAACCGAAGACAAAAATATAATAAGAAAACTGATAGGCAGAGAAACTAAGGGCCAGAATCATACGGGGTCACAGTGGAGAATAGTGGAAATGGGATAAGAAATATTAAAAAGACAAGGCTTCAGGCTTTGTGCCATAATGCACAGAGCATTCAGATTAGAGTGGATGAATTAATCCCGCAAATCGATATAAACAAGTATGATACAGTTGGGATTACAGAGAAATGACTGCAGGGTGATCAGGGATGGAAACTGAACATCCAAGGGGATTCAATATTTAGGAAGGACAGACAAAAAGGAAAAGTTAGTGGTGTTGCACTGCTGGGTAAAGAGGAAATTAATGCAGTAGTGAGGAAGGATATTAGCTCTGACGATGTTGGATCTCTATGGGTAGAGCTGAGAAAAAACAAAGGGGCAAAAACATTAGTGCAAAAACATCACTGGTACACTACCAGCCACAGATTACTCTTCCCTGCAGGGCAAGAGAGCGGGAGAGATGGCTGTGACTGGTAGTGTATCAGTGATGGTGTATCCCTTTACAGGCCCAGCCTGGTCCTTCTCCAGTGTCTCCTCTTGGACTTGTACTGATCTTGTAGCCGGTTTTCATGCGGCTCCACTGTGCAATCGGCCGGTTCTGCTTCATCTTCTTAGCGAGGAATCGCTTCATCCTGAAGGTTTTGTGGGATGGCATGGCCGCACGTCCACTCCGGCAGGAGGGATTCATTCCTCCAGTGGGGAGGAGCGACCGCCCACAGAGTGGCGGCGGATCCCCCGCTCCCTCCCTCCTCACCAATCGGCCGCAGACTGGCAGCGGAACTCCCCCCGACCAGAGGATGATCTGGGTCCCGCCCCCCCTCCTCCCACCCCTCCACCCACCCCGACCAGGGGCGGCACGGTAGCACAGTGGTTAGCACTGCTGCTTCACAGCTCCAGGGTCCCGGGTTCGATTCCCGGCTCGGGTCACTGTCTGTGTGGAGTTTGCACATTCTCCTCATGTCTGCGTGGGTTTCCTCCGGGTGCTCCGGTTTTCTCCCACAGTCCAAAGATGTGCAGGTTAGGTTGATTGGCCAGGTTAAAAAAATTGCCCCTTAGAGTCCTGGGATGCGTAGGTTAGAGGGATTAGCGGGTAAAATATGTGGGGGTAGGGCCTGGGTGGGATTGTGGTCGGTGCAGACTCGATGGGCCGAATGGCCTCCTTCTGCACTGTAGGGTTTCTATGATTCTATGATTCTATGATGATCTGGGTCCCCTCCCACCTACCACCCCCACCTACCACCCCCCCCCCCCCCCCCCGCCCTCAACCAGAGGATGACCTGAGTCAGAGAGCCGTTGGAGGCTCTGACCCCGCTCTTCGGAAGCTGCAGCGACGACTTCAGGCTTTTATTTTGCAGGTCGCGAAAAGCACGGATGCGGAACAGGCCAGAAGACGGTAAAGTGGGATTTGGCGGTAGAGTTGGACGCGCGGTTCATTAAGTCGATTTAAATGCATGCAAATGCATTTAAATCGTCAGGCCGCCCGATTCGGGCGCGCGCCGGACCCACGCCCGAATCGGGTGTCAGTAAAGCTGCGATCTGCTCGGAATCGGGTGCAGGTCGCGGTATAGGCCCGACGCCCAACTTTACCGCGATTTTGCGCCCGAAAACAGGCGCAAAGCTTTGGTAAATTCAGGCCCTAAGTCTTGAGGCCAGAGGACAAAGTAAGTTTGTGGGGTCCCAGGGTGGCTAGGGTAGGTCAGACGTGGAGAATCACACAGTGGGCGGTGATCAGTGTGTTGGGGCAGAAGGGAAGTACAGAAGCCACTAGACCTTGGGGAGGGGGGTGCCCACAGTCAGAACGGGGCTTCTGATTTATGTACCCTCCTCCCCTTTCCCACCATCTGCTTGAGATCTAGACCCATTCTTTCTTGTGCTTCCCCCACACCAGGTAATTCCTCCGGCCAACTAAAAATTGAGGTTGGACGGGAAACGGCCTTTGACTGCCCAATAATTGGCCATTTGAGGGCCTAAATTGGGGCAAGGACAGGCTTCCCATCCGAGGCCTTGACCGCCCCAGAATAAAATCACTGCATGGTGGCCCTGACCCGGATAGGATCCCAGAGGAAATTCCGTTCCTTCAATTTCACACTCTCCCCACACACACCCCCCGCCACCTAAAAACTCAGCGGCGAGGGAGGGCGAAATACTGCTCCGCAAAACAAAGATAGAGAAGCGGTAGCAACCCTTCATTCTTTCACTGTAACAGCAACGGCAGTTGAAGTTGTGCATCATAGGGTTTACACAGCTGATCGTTAAATAGCTTGAACTGCCAAAACACCAGACAAAAAATTCATTCCCAGCACAAAGAACAATTGGTTCAAAATATAGAGCCCTTTATAAATATTGAAAGGATGTCTAAACGTTCACCTGGCTGCTTTAACCAGTGCTGGATCAGTTGACGGTGACCCCATGAGGAATTCCAGGATTGCGGCCTTTGGAATTATCATTGTTCAGTATTTAGAATAGAATCCCTACAGTGTAGAAGGAGGCCATTTAGCCCATCGAGCCAGCACTGTCAACTATCCCACCCAGGCCCTATCCCCATAACCCCACATATTTACCCTGTTGGTGCCCTTGACACTAAGGGGCTAATTTAGCATGGCTAAATTAATCAATTAACCTAACCTGCACATCTTTGGAGTGTGGGAGGAAACCGGAGAACCCGGAGGAAACACACACAGACACGTAGAGAACGTGCAAACTCCACACAATTACCCAAGGCCGGAATTGAACCTGGGTCCCTGGTGCTGTGAAGCAGCAGTGCTAGCCACTGTGCCGGTCTTTGTGATCTGTCCACATTCAACGTCATAATTGCATTATATTCACTTAAAAAAGAAAATATCTACACCTTATTCACGTGACAGAAAGCATTATTTGATTGACCAGAATGGGATTAAATTTAACAGCCTGATCTTTATCAACCAACAGTAGCTCTAACCTTCAGGTAAGTTTTATTTTGTATTTCAGTCCAAGCGAACACGCTCCACATCCTTTGTGATTATTTGATGGAAATTAGAAAAGAACTCAGTAAGAATGGGCCCACAGTTCACCTGAACTGTTCGGTTCGTGCACCTGGCCTTTCCTTCCCCGCGCCAGCCACTTTTTTTTTTGTTCCAGTGTTTTTCTAAAGAGCCGCACAGATTTCATCTTCATTGTAGCACAAAACCAACTGAGGCAAAAGGATATAAAATGAGGGGGGGGGAAAAAAAACATCAGAGCCACTTGTTAATTGTCTTTTCCTGCTGTAACCATAGCGATGGCGGCTGCCAGGCATCGCTTGCAATGTGGTAGACAAACAATCCACACACTGCAGCCTTTCAGTCACAGTGAATGACTGCGAAAGAAGGGGAATATATAAAAAGGCATCTACTCAATGCAGTACCTTTGGGCAGCGTTTTTAAAAATAGCAGTTAATTTAATTCCGAACAAAAGCCAAGGGGAGGGGGGGACAAATGAGGATTAAGGAGAAAAGGCAGCTTGAGCAGAAAACAGGAGGGGTTGTGACAGGAACATTGGAGGCAATTTGTTCCTTTGACAAATTGTAGCATGACTTTAAGATGCTTATTATGCCTGTTTTTTTTTGGGTGAGGGGGGTGGGGGTATGTGCGAGCAGCAAGATTAGGGTCTACACAGCGTCACTGTGATGTCACGGCAGTAGCCTTTTGACGTTGACTTCTGTCAAAACCTTGGCGCTGTGTGGGGAACCGAACACAAGTGCTCTCTTCGTAGGAGGGAAGATTGAATGTTCCATTCTGCCCTGGTCACTGCGGGGAAATGATGTGGAGATGCCGGCGTTGGGCTGGGGTGGGCGCAGTAAGAAGTCTCACAACGCCAGGTTAAAGTCCAACAGGTTTATTTGGAATCACGACCTTTCGCAGTGCTGCTCCTTCATCAGTTTGACTCACCTGATGAAGGAGCAGCCCTCAGAAAGCTTGTGATTCCAAATAAACCTGTTGGACTTTAACCTGATGTTGTGAGACTTCTTACTGGGGGAAATGGTATTGGCAGAGTAGCGAAAAGAAGACATGTTGAAGCACTTCGCTTTAAGAAAGAAAACTAGTGGACACCGATTATAGCATTGCCGTTCCAAGTCTGGATGGTACGCGGTTTGGAGGGGGACGTCCAGGTAATAATGTTTCCATGCACCTGCTGCCCTTGTCCTTGTAGATGGTCGAGGTCATGGGTTTGGAAAGTGGAAGCAGTCTTGGCAAGTTCCTGCAGTGCGTCTTGTAGATGGTACACACAGCTGCCACTGGAAGGAATGAATGTTGCAGGTGCTGGGGCAGCTTTGCTCTGTATGGTGTCAAGTTTCTTGAGTGTTATTGGAGCTGCACTCATCCAGCTAAGTGGAGAGTATTCCATCACACTCCTGACTTGTACCTTATTTGGGGTGGCACGGTAGCACAGTGGTTAGCACTGCTGCTTCACAGCTGGGTTCGATTCCCGGCTCGGGTCATTGTCTGTGTGGAGTTTGCACATTCTCCTCGTGTCTGCGTGGCTTTCCTCCGGGTGCTTCAGTTTCCTCCCACAGTCCAAAGATGTGCGGGTTAGGTTGATTGGCCAGGTTAAAAATTGTCCCTTAGGGTCCTGAGATGCGTAGGTTCGAGGGATTAGTGGGTAAATATGTGGGGGTAGGGCCTGGGTGGGGTTGTGGTCGATGCAGACTCGATGGGCCGAATGGCCTCCTTCTGCACTGTAGGGTTTCTATGATATAGATGGTGGGCAGGCTTTGGGGAGTCAGAAGGTGAGTTACTCACCACAGAAATCCCAGATTCTGACCTGCTCTGGTAGCCACAGAATTTATATTGCTGATGCAGACCAGTGTCTGGTCAATGGTAACCCCAGAATGTTAATGGTGGGGGATTCAGTGATGGTAATTCCACTGAATATCAAGATGGCGACTGACAGTCCAAAGATGCGCAGGTTAGGTGGACTCACCATGCTAAATTGCCCCTTAATGTCCAAATATGTGTAACTTAGATGGATTAGCCATTGAAAATGCATGACATTATGGAGAAAGGGCAGAGGGGAGGGCTTGGGTGGACTGCTCTTTCGAAGAGTTGGTGCAGACTCGATGGGCTGAGTGGTCTTCTTCTGCACTGTTGGGATTCAATTCTATGAATTGTGTGCTGTGAATGTTACTTGTCACTTATCAGTCTAAGCCTGACAGCTTCAGATCTGCGGAGTCACAAATGGTGTTGAACATAGAACATAGAACATAGAACATAGAACAGTACAGCACAGAACAGGCCCTTCGGCCCACGATGTTGTGCCGAGCTTTATCTGAAACCAAGATCAAGCTATCCCACTCCCTATCATCCTGGTGTGCTCCATGTGCCTATCCAATAACCGCTTAAATGTTTCTAAAGTGTCTGACTCCACTATCACTGCAGGCAGTCCATTCCTCACCCCAACATCATGCAATCTTTCGTGAACATTCCCACTTCTGACCTTATAATGGAGGGAAGGTCATTGATGAAGCAGCTGAAGATTAATTGGGCAAGAATACTATTTTTCTGATTTTTAAAATTTTTACTCCATCCTTAAAGTTACAAAGCCAGTGCTCAGAGTGGACCGGGCAAACCCAAACCCATTCCTTGCTTGCTCCAAAAACCAAATTCAAAATCCAATTGAATCCAATTCGTGGTTCCCACAAGGGAGATGAACAAGGCCTAAACTGACAAGGTAAGGCATTGCACCCCTAGGCTTGATCTGATGTTTAATGTTAGCCAAAAGACCAAGCAAGTTTTGTTGAGGCTCCTTGATGCCACACTTGGCAAATGCTGCCTTGATGTTTGGCAGTCACTCTCACCTTTGAGTTTAGCTGTTCGTTCATGTTTGAACTAAGGTTGTAATGAGATGAGGAACTGAGTGACCCTGGTGTCAGTGAGCAAGACAACACTTGTTTTAATAAGTGTTTCTTTTTCTCCAGAGTTTCCATTCAGATTCATTTGCATATCACTAAACGCAATCAGGCAGCATTCTACATTTGTTTGTATTTGTGTTTTTAAAGTTTATTTATTAGTCATAGGCAGGCTTACATTAACACTGAAGTCACCGTGAAAATCCCCGAGTCGCCACACTCTGGCGCCTGTTCGGGAACACTGAGGGCGAACTTAGCATGCCCAATGCACCTAACCAGCACGTCTTTTGGACTGTGAGAGGAAACCAGAGCACCCGGAGGAAACCCAAGCAGACACGGGGAGAATGTGCAAACTCCACACAGACAGTGACCCAAGCCGTGAATCGAACCCAGGTCCCTGGCGCTGTGGGGCAGCAGTGCTAACCATTGTGCTACCGTGACGCCCATTTCTGGGCAGCTGACTATTTTATTTTGCCTTTACACAAATCGCCATCGACCATTTTGATTCCAAACAAAACATAAAATCTATTAAAGTTGTTGGAGTAATCATTGCATTGGAGTGGCAAATTTCAAGATGGTTTTCTTGAGCAATAGAGTCCAAAGATGTGCAGGTTAGGTGGATTGGCCATGCTATATTGCCCCTTAGTGTCCCAAGATGTGTAGGTTAGGGGGATTGATGGGGTAAATATGTGGGGTAATAGGGATACGTCCTGGGTAAGATGCTCTGTCGGGGAGTCGGTGCAGACTTGATGGACCGAATGATCTCCTTCTGCACTGTAGGATTCTCTGATTCTATGGTACAATGATTAAAACAGATAGATAGAGATCTATCTATCTTATCAATCTACCACATTCTGGAGAGCTGATTGCCTTGGCAGATGAATGAAAAAAAGGGCTTGGTAGACTAAATAAACTCTAAATTGCCCTGTGTTGTTGGTGAGCCTTCTAAGCAATTATCTGTGCAAGTGAACAGTTTACTTGGCCACATGGAGGTCATTAAAAACCAACCAGGTCATATAGATTGTAAAAAGACCTCTATACCAAACCATGTGGGAGTGATGGGTTATTCCCCTGAATCAGATAGCTTTTATTTTGTCAGTTCTTTCTGATACCAGCGAGAAATGACCAAACGTATTGAACTGAGCATTAAAATTTGCCATGGTGGGATTGTGGAAGTCACAGACTGCAGTGCTGCTAATCCATGTTAAATTCAACTGGACTTGCCACATAAACACAGTGGCTACAAGAGCAGGACAGAGGCTAGGAATACTGCGAGTAACTCACCTCCTGACTCCCCAAAGCCTGTCCACCATCTACAAGGCACAAGTCAGGAGTTTGTTGGAATATTCCCCACTTGCCTGGATGGGTGCAGCTCCAACAACACTCAAGAAGCTTGACACCATCCAGGAAAAAGCAGCCCGCTTGATTGGCACCACAACCACAGACATCCACTCTCTCCACCACCGACACTCAGCAGCAGGAGTGTGTGCTATCTACAAGATACACTGCAGAAATTCACCAAACATCTTCAGACAGCACCTTCCAAACCCACGACCACTTCCATCTAGAAAGACAAGGGCAGCAGACACATGGGAACACCACCACCACCTACAAGTTCCCCTCCAAGCCATTCACCATCCTGACTTGGAAATATAGTGCCGTTCCTTCGCAGTCACTGGTCAAAATCCTAGAATTCCCTCTGTAATGGCACTGGGGGTCAACCCACAGCGCGTGGACTGCAGCGATTCAAGAAGACAGCTCACCACCACCTTCTCAAGGGCAACTAGGGATGGGCAATAAATGCTGGCCAGCCAGCGACGCCGAGGTTCCACAATTGAATAAAAAAACTCTGTCGCACTATCACACTCCTGTCAAAGCTAACCTGTTGACCAGCCAATACTTCAAGCTGATAAACAGTGGAAAACACATCATGAGGCTCCGTTACAAGAGAATGAGCAATTAAACTCACAAACATGAATTAGAAACAAAATCTGTCGATCCTACAAATATTCAAATCAGAAAGGTCAAGTATCCTGTACACATTGAAAACCTCAATGCATTCGGTCTTTGAGCCTGATATTGAGATGGCATGTGTGAATGTCTCGCACTTACCATAATATCAGATCAAATGTCAGCGAGATTGAAACCTCTTCCTGCTGTATTCTTAAATAATGGTGGATTTGACCAAACATACATCCTAACCAGGATGTATGAAACTTCACGGTAGATTTACCGCAATCCAATGGATCCGTACAATCATTGGGTAATTGTGTCTTTGTAGTCGACTTCCTTAGATGTGCGAGCCAAAAAAGCAGCAAGATATTTCATTGTTGATGTAGATAGCGCTGTTCAAATCAAAAGGCACTGATGCTTATCTTGCCAAGAAAGCATGACCAGTGGACAAGCACAGAGTACTAACAAGGAAAGAAACCTGGGAGGTATGTTGTTGCTGAAGCCTTTGCTTTTGCAGATTTCACTCTAAAAGCACATCATTTACGAAGGACACACTTGCTCCAGCTGAACAAATACGTTGATTGCTAAGTGAAAAAGCACCGTACCCAGAAGGGTTCGGCCTGTCTGTTATTTAGATCTGGCAGCCTCAGCCACCGTACAGCCTCCCATCCATTGACTCCGTCTACACTTCCCGCTGCCTCGGAAAAGCAGCCAGCATAATTAAGGACCCCACGCACCCTGGACATTCTCTCTTCCACCTTCTTCTGTCGGGAAAAGTCTGAGGACATGTACCAACCGACTCAAGAACAGCTTCTTCCCTGCTGCCATCAGGCTTTTGAATGGATCTACCATGCACTAAGTTAATCTTTCTCCACATGCTAGCTATGTCTATGACACTACATTCTACACTCTCTCCTTTCCTTCTCTATGAACGGTATGTTTTGTCCGTATAGCGCGCAAGAAACGATACTTTTCACTGTATGTTAATACATGTGACAATAATAAATCAAATTAAAGATCAAATCAAACACTCTTTTCACTACACAGCCTGGGATAAGATGGAGTCCTGGGACTCCAGGACATGTCGCTCTTCAGCAAATGTGTTCACATTATTAAAATGCTCACTTGTGGAATTTCTGAAAACTTCCTTTCTCTTCAAGAATGAAAAAATACCTGACCAGTCACTCGTTCTTTCACTTGCCCCACACACGCTCAGATACTTTCACCTGTGGAGCAACGAGATTCAGTGAAGGAAAATGTGAAAGTGGGTTGATTGACAGAGGAGGGAGCAGAGGAGTGGAAAGCAAGTGAGGAACTGTCACTCAGAAGACTGAGAGGAAACCGGAGACTCACAGATGCTTAGACAAATGGAGATAGACTGCAGAAAGCTGCGGCACAGAGGGATTTCATAGAAAAGTAAAGTTTATTTGTTAGTCACAAGTAAGGCTTACATTAACACTGCAATGAAGTTATTGTGAAATTCCCCTCGGCGTCACACTATGGCGCCTGTTCAAGTCAATGCACGTATGAATCGTAGAATCTCTACAGTGCAGAAGGAGGCCATTCAGCCCATCGAGTCTGCACTGACTCTCTGGCAGTGTGGGTTTTTACCCAGGCCCTCTCCCCTGCCCTATCCCCATAACCCTGCACATTCACCATGGCTAATCCATCTAACCTATATATCTTGGGAAACTAAGGAATAACTTAGCATGGCCAAACCTCCTAACTTGCACATTTTTGGACTTTTTTGGATTGGGGATCCTTGTGCATGAATCACAAAAAGCTAGCATGCAAGTTCAGCAGGTAATAGGCAAGGCAAATGGACTGCTGGTCATTATTTCAAAAGGAATAGAGTAAGTCTTCTACAAAAACTATATAAGGCCCTAGTTAGGCCACACCTGGAATACTGTGAACAATTCATAGAATCATACAGTGCAGAAGGAGGCCAGTCGGCCCATCGAGCCTGCACCAATCACAATTGCACCCAGGCCTTATGCCCATAACCTCACTTATTTACCCTAGCTAGTCCCCCTGACACTATGGGGCAATTTAGCATGGCCAATCCACCTAACCCACACATCTTTGGATGTGGGAGGAAACCGGAGCATCCAGAGGAAACCCACGCAGACAAAGGGAGAACGTGCAAATTCCACACAGACTGTGACCTGAGCCAGGAATCGAACCGGGTCCCTGACGCTGTGAGACAGCAGTGCTAACCACTGTGCCACCGTGCCACCATGATCCCCTTACCTAAGGAAAGATACACTGGCATTGGAGGCAGTCCAGAGAGGTTGATCCCAGGTATGGAGGAATTTTCTTATGATGAGAGGTTGAGTAGACCTGTACTAATTGGAGCTTAGAAGAATGAGAGGTGACCTAATTGAGACATATAGGATTCTGAGGGAGTTTGACAGGGTAGATGCAAAGAGGTGTTTCCTCTTGTAGGAGAGTCTCGGACCAGAGGGCATAATCTCAGAGTAGGGGGTTGCCCATTTAAGATAGAGAGGAGGAGAAATTTCCTGTATGAATCTGTGGAATTCTTTACCACAGAGGGCTGTAAAGGTTGGGTTGTTAATATGTTCAAGGTTGAAATGGACAGATTTTTAATCAATAAGATAATCAAGGGTTATAGGGATAAGGCGGGAAAGTGGAGTTGATGATTATCATATCAGATCGCTCATGATTTCATCGAGTGGCAGAATTGACACGATGGGCCAAATGGCCTACATTTGCTCCTATGCCAGTGATCTTATATGTGCACGAAGATAGGATGTTTGAGGAGCATCCACAGATTGGTAGTTCTGCCTCAAACAAACAGAGATTGCAGCTCTGGTGGAAGTACGAGAGAAAACAGACAGCACTCGGTACACCAGAGCCAAAGCTGTGACAGCAATGCTTATTGCTGGGCCCCAGGATTTCTGGATCTGATAGGTCAGTAAACCCACTGATCAGTGAGCGCACGGATTGAGGGGCTCAGTAGAATGGCCACAGCTGGTGATGAAATCACTCGCGGCATTCACACATGCCAGGCCACTGGTTGTGTTGTTTTCTGAGCCCTTCTCGCTCAGGAAACAACACATGGGAGGTGGGGGCAGGTTGCACAGCAAAAGAAAATCTAGCAAAACAACCAGCAACAGCTCCATGTCAGATTTAATCTCCCAGGGGGCGATTACCTTCTCAGATCCACAAGCCTTTCGGAAAGCAGGAACTGCCAGTCACCTCTCTCAATATTAGCTCACAGGTCACCAATCCGAATCGGGGACAAATATTCCACTGGCTGGAACCATATCTTTTGATTGATTTGATTTATTATTGTCACGTGTTTAAATGTGTATTCATCACTAAGAGGATGGCACGGTGGCACAGTGGTTAGCACTGCTGCCTCACAGCACCAGGGACCTGTGTTCGATTCCCGGCTTGGGTCACTGTCTGTGCGGAGTCTGCACATTCTCCCCGTGTCTGCATGGGTTTCCTCCAAGTGCTCCGGTTTGCTCCCACAGTCCAAAGATGTGCAGGCTAGGTGGATTGGCAATACTAAATTGCCTCTTAGTGTCGGGGGACTGGCTAGGGTAAATATGTGGGGTTACGGGGATAGAGCCTGGGTGGGATTGTGGTTGGTGCAGAATGGCCTCCTTCTGCACTGTAGGATTCTAAGATATGTTATTATTCTATCTACTGGGATACAGTGAAAAGTATTATTTCTTGCACACTATACAGGCAAAACATACCATTCGTAGAGTACATCGGGGAAGAGGAAAAGGGTAGGGTACAGCTACAGGTAGGGTGAAGAAAAAGATCAGCTTAATGTATGATAGGGCCATTCAAAAGTCTGATGGCAGCAGGGAAGAAGCTGCTCTTGAGTCTATTGGTATGTGTTTTCAAAGTCTTGTATCTTTATTCCCAATGGAAGAAGGTGGAAGAGAGAATGTCCAGGGTGCGTAGGGTCCTTGATTATGCTGGCTGCTTTTCCGAGGCAGTGGGAAGTGTAGACAGAGTCAATGGATGGGAGGCATCGAAGAAGTTGATTGTAGTGGTTGGAGGTCAATAGTACAGTCTCAGGTCATCACTGAAGGAGTTCCTCAGGGCAGTGTCGCAGACCCAACCATCTTCAGCTACTTCATCAATGACCTTCCTTCCATCATAAGGTCAGAAAGACTGTTCTCCAATGATTGTGCTAAGTACAACACCACTCACAATGCCTCAGACACTGAATCAGTCCATGTCTATTCACAGCAAGGCCTGGACAATATTCAGGCTTCGGCTGATAAATGGCAAGTATCATTTGTGCCACACAGATGCCAAGTAATCACCATATCCAACAGGAGAGAATCGAACCACCTCCCCTTGACACCTCATTTTTAGGTATGCCTACAGCTGCTCCTGGCATACCCTCCTCCACTCTTCATTGAACCAGGGTTGATCTCCTGGATTGGTGGTAATTGTAGAGCTGGGGATATGCCAGGCCTTGAGGTTACAGAATGTGGTTAAGTACAATTCTGCTGTTGCTGATGGCCCAAGGCATCTCATGGTTGTCCAGTCTTGATTGCTAGATGAGTTCAAAGTCTATCCCATACAGCATGGTGGTAGTGCTACAGTTTGATTTGATGGTACCCTCAATGTGAAGATGGGACTTTGTCTCCACGAGAACTTTGCTGTTGTCATTCCTACCAATATGGTTATGGACAGATGCATCTACAGGAGGCAGTATGGTGAGGATGAGGTTAAGTATGTTTTTATCTCTTGTTATTCCCTCAACACTTGCCACAGATCCAGTCTGGCAGCTATGTCCTTTAGGACTTGGCCTTAGTCTTAGTGATGCTACTGAGCCATTCTTGGTGATGGATATTGAATTCCCCAACAAAAGTGCATTTTGTGCCCTTGCCATTCTCGCTGCTTCCTCCAAGTGATGTTCACCATCATGATGCATCAGCTGGGAAGTGGTGGTACATCAGCAGGAGGTTTCCTTGCCCATGCTTGTGATAGAAACTCTGGACTAACCTCCTCAGCTGTCAGCCATGTTGAAATCTCGAATGGACCTTCACTTTTACAGAGCTCAGGGCTGGCGAAACGCAAGTCAAAATAAAATTTAAAGAAATCTTCTTAGAGGCAGTTTTGGCATTGCACGAAAAAGAGAAGCAAAGAATGTTGTGAAATTTCCAAGGGTTGTAAAGAGGACAGTTCTACAAACCAGTTCACAGAAATATTTCACATAAACCGAAGTGTTTTGATGATTTTTTGTGATGATCCACTTACTGATGTACCAAGCTGCGGTCAGCAAAACATTCTGCATGATCTTAAGGCCTCTCCGACGCGTGTCTCCACTTTGGTGGATAGAACACGCCATTTAAATCTCAGTTCGATGGGACAATAATATTCTGCTGGGCGAGAGGGACCATAAAATCCTGGGTATTGGCTGCAAAGTATGTATATATAAACACATATCAGTTAATGACACAGTTGTATGGGAGCTTGCCAAAGCAATTGTTAAGCAGCTGATGGAGAAATTACAACTGCAATTCTTTTTTTCCCCCATTAGCTGGGAGGTCTTGGAAGATCCATATTAAATTTGCTTTGTGTTTTGACCTTTGTACAAGGAACACCATGCTCTGATGGGCCTCTGAGAAACAGATGTTGAAGGCCTTCTCCATAGCTAAGCTCATGACTTTTAATTTATTTTTGTCCTGTTATGCTGGTGTTTGGCAACAGATCAATCATCATTTCAAACCCGACAGTGATTATTTTATCTTTCTACAAAGGTTGATTTTTCATTCGGACGTTTCATCACTATGGATTGCTTGCTTGTGTGACTGAACATTTGTGTCTTTTTTAAATAAAAGCACAATTAGTTCATATTTCTACTGAATAATGCTGAGTCCTGATAAAGAGTTTGTCAAATATCTACTGCACGTTTCTCTGTTTCGATACTGATGGAGCGATTGTGTATTTCCACCATTCTCAGTTTAATTGTAGCTTTCTGATATTCTGTGGGTTTTTATTTCCACTTATTTGAGCCATTGGATAAGCAAACTATTTATCCTGCATCATTCTTTCTCTCATTATCAAATTGTATCATCTGTGGGAAGTGAGAATTTGTCATTAGGCAGGTAATTCCGACAACTGTCTTAAAGGAGGAAAGGGAGGTGGAGAGATAGAGAGCTCCATTAGGAGATAATTCCAGAGCTTGGGGTCAAGGAGACAGAAGGCTTGGAACAATTAGCAAGAGTGGGGAATTAAAGGAGAACAGCTATCTCGGACGGTTCATAGAATCTACTGTGCAGAAGGAGGTCATTCAGTCCATCGAGAATGCACCAAAAACGATCCCATCCTATCCCCATAATCCCACCCCATCGTTTACAGATGCACCATAAAAAGCATTCTGTCTGGTTGTATCACAGCTTGGTATGGCTCCGGCTCTGCCCAAGACCGCAAGTCTCTACAAAAGGTCATGAATGTAGCCTAATCCATCACACAAACCAGCCTCTCATCCATTGACTCTGTCTACACTTCCCACTGTCTCAGCAAAGCAGCCAGCAAAATTAACGACCCCACGCACCCTGGACATTCTCTCTTCCACCTTCTTCCGTCAGGAAAAAGATACAAAAGTCTGAGTCACATACCAACCGACTCAAGAACAGCTTCTTCCCTGCTGCCATCAGACTTTTGAATGCACTTGCATTAAGTTAATCTTTCTCTACACCCTAGCTATGACTGTAACACTACATTCTGCACTCTCTCGTTTCCTTCTCTATGAATGGTATGTTTTGTCTGTATAGTGCACAAGAAACAATATTTTTCACTGAATGTTAATACATGTGACAATAACAAATCAAATCCTATATACCATGCTAGTCCCCCTAACACTAAGGGGCACTTTAGCACGGCCAATCAACCAAACCCGCACACCTTTGGACTGTGGGAGGAAACCGGAGCACCCAGAGGAAACCCATGCAGACACGGGGAGAACGTGCAAACTCCATACAGAACAGTGACCAGAGGCCAGAATTGAACCCGGGTCCCTGGCACTGTGAGGCAGCAGTATTAACCACCGTACCACCATGCGGAGCTGGAGAAAATTGCAGAGATTGGGGAGGGCAAGGCTTTGGAGGGATTTGAAAACAAGGGTGCGGATTTTTAAATCAAGACACTGCGTGAGAGAGAGCCATTGTAGGTCATTGAGGACACAGCGGGTAAGGGAACAGGAATTGCTATGAGTTAAGACATGAGCAGTCAGAGTTTCGGATGAACTCAAGTTGATGGTGCCGAGAATGTGACGGACCAACAAGAGAAAAATAGTCTAATCCAGAGGTAATCAATAGCAGATGAGCTGAGACAAGGATTGTGTTGGAGAATTATACAACATTTCGGTCACCTTCTGATCAACTGTTGCTCGAGCAAACTAGAGGTAAGTAAACTAAAGGATGTTATTTTAGAAAGAGCTCATTAAAGTTTATTTATTAGTGTCACAAGTAGGCTTACATTAACACTGCAATGAAATTACTTCCAAATTCCCCTAGTCGCCACACTCTGACAGTGTTCGGGTACACTGAGGGAGAATTTAGCAAGGCCAATGCACCCTAAGCAGCACATCTTTTGGACTGTGGGAGGGAACCGGAGCACCCAGAGGAAACCCACGCAGACACAGGGAGAACGTGCAGATGCCGCATGGACAGTAACCCAAGCCAGGAATCGAACCCAGGACCCTGGTGCTGTGAGGCAACAGCGCTAACCATTATGCCACCGACAAAATGTCAAGGAAGTACCAAATTGTGTATGTGGTTGAGCACCTAGAAGGAGATGAATGTTATACCTGGGACATTCAAGTTGGAGCATGCTGACAGAATTGAGAGTGTTTGTGTATACTTGAACTGGGAGTCATTATTTCTACAGTGTTCCCTCACTCTTATAATTGGCTGGTGAGTAAATATCCACGATGAGCTTCCCATTGCTATGGTTCAGCAACTGAAACAAATTAGAGACAAAAAAAGTACCTGAAGTTCACGTGAATCACAACTCCCATTTCAACCAGCCGGCTGCAAGCCCATCACAAACTGTGTGGAAGGCACCCATCCCTGAGTCTCCAAGTCGAGGATCTGTCGATTGTAAAATAAATCATGTCAGCATCCCATTAGTAAACTCGTCAATTTATTAAACCTTGGACTAATCCTGCTATGAACCGGCCTAAAGAAGGAGATCCTATCTTATCTTAAATATTCTGTCTGAGGTTAAGTATGTGAGTACTTTCAATCAAAGCAGATTCTTTATTGATTGTCAGTCCTTGAGGGGACTATAGAATTGGATTCAGGCACCATCATAAGAATGCACCAAGGTTAAAAGTGCTTTTATCTAAAGATACTGTGAGTAAAATGTGTTCCCTGATTCTGTTTCTCTTACTCATTATGACTTGGCCCAGATTTTCCTTTCTCAATAACGTTGAACGGTGAGAA
Source organism: Mustelus asterias (assembly GCF_964213995.1). NCBI lineage: Eukaryota > Metazoa > Chordata > Chondrichthyes > Carcharhiniformes > Triakidae > Mustelus > Mustelus asterias. The sequence continues at coordinate 32,396,220 of NC_135802.1, forward strand.
ATTCACCATTATTGAGCTACGCAATAGGCATCATAGCTTCTGCTGAGTTCACTTGTGCTGAAATAGAAACAGAGAAACATGAAACCTACAAGCAGGATTAGGCCATTCGGCCCTTCGAGCCTGGTCCGCCATTCATTTTGATCATTGAATTCAATATCTTGAATCCCCCTTTCCCCCATATCCCTTGATCCCTTTAGCCCCAAGAGCTATATCTAATTTCTTCTTGAAATCACACAATGTTTTGGCCTCAACTACTTTCTGTGTCAGTGAATTCCACAGATTTACCACCCTCTGGGTGAAGAAATTTCTCCTTACCTCAGTTCTAAATGTTTACCCCTTATCCTCAAACTACGACGCCTAGTTCGGGACTCCCCCACCATCGGGAACAATCTTTCTGAATCTACCCTGTCTAACCCTGTTAGAATCTTATTAATTTTCTATGAGATCCCCTCTCACTCTTCTAAACATAATGAATATAATCCGAACTGACTTAATCTCTCCTCATATGACAGAAATCCCATGAATGGGGCGGCACGGTGGCACATGGTTAGCACTGCTGCCTCACAGCGCCAGGGCCCCAGGTTCGATTCCCTGTGTGGAATCATAGAATCATAGAAACCCTACAGTGCAGAAGGAGGCCATTCGGCCCATCGAATCTGCACCGACCACAATCCCACCCAGGCCTTACCCCCATATCCCTACATATTTACCCGCTAATCCCTCTAACCTGCACGTCTCAGGACCCTAAGGGGCAATTTTAGCATGGCAAATCAACCTAACCCGCACATCTTTGGACTGTGGGAGGAAACCGGAGCACCCGGAGGAAACCCACGCAGACACGGGGAGAACATGCAAACTCCACACAGACAGTGACCCAAGCCGGGAATCGAACCCAGGCCCCTGGAGCTGTGAAGCAGCAGTGCTAACCACTGTGCTACCGTGCCGCCCTAGTTGGTAAATTCTCCCTGTGTCTGCATGGGTTTCCTCCGGGTCCTCTGGTTTCCTCCCACAGTCCAAAGATGTGCAAGTTAGGTAGGTGCTAAAATTGCCCCTTAGTGTCAGGGGGACTGGCTAGGGTAAATGCATGGGGCTATGGGGATAGGGTCTGGGTGGGATTGCAGTCGGTGCAGACTCGATGGGCTGAATGGCCTCCTTCTGCACTGGTTGACTCTATGAATTTCTATCTGTGAATCAGCCTGGTAAACCTTCACTACACTCCCTCTGTAGCAAGGACTTCCTTCCTCAGATATAGACATTGAGCTGCTCCTGCATGGTTGGAGGAGCATCAAATCATGCTCCCACTGCCCCTATTTATAAAGTTGGCTGGACCAGGAATGCAAGAATTGTGCTTATTTGCCCACAACTTACCAACCGACTCAAGAACAGCTTCTTCCCTGCTGCCATCAGACTTTTGAATGGACCTACCTTCATTAAGTTGATATTTCTCTACACCCTAGCTATGACTGTAACACTACATTCTGCACTCTCTCATTTCTTTCTCTATGAACGGTATGTTTTGTATAGCGTGCAAGAAACAATACTTGTCACTGTGTGCTAATACATGTGACAATAATAAATCAAATCAAATCAGATTAAATCAAACTTACATGGATTTATACATGGAAAACATGAGCACAGTCTTAAGTCAACAAACAGGTAGGATAGGTGAAGACTTTGTTGTTGTACACTTATATAATTAGCAATTAAAAGCGTCCAGGATTCCTCAGGCTCTCCTTCTCTTTCTGTCCCAGTTCTGGCTCCCCTGGATTCCTCCGCTGCCACTCGTTCCCAGCTCCCTTCAGTTCAGAACAACTTAGTCATGATAAAATACCAACCTGAACAGTGACTGATATAAGAACAGAAAGTGCTCTAAAATCTCAGCAGGTCTTTCATCACTGTAGAGAGAGGAACAGAGTTAACCTTCCAAGTCTGATATGAGCCTTCAACAGAACTCAAAAGTTGGACTTGAAACAAGTTCTTGCAACAGCCCATGGGCAAGGGAGAGCTTAGAACATGGGGGTACAGTCTCAGGATAGGGGGCAATCAATTAGGACTGAGATGAGGAGAAATTTCTTCACTCAAAGGGTTGTGAATCTTAGGAATTCTCTGAGCCAGAGGGTTGTGGATTCTCCATCATTTTCGATATTTAAGCCTGAGGTGGATAGATTTTTGATTAAGGGAAATGGAGAGCAGACAGCAAAGTGTAGTTAAGGTCAATGTTCAGCCATGATTGTATTGAATGGCAGGGCAGGTTCACTGTTCTTATTTCTTATATTTTTGTGACTCAACGTGAGGGAATCCTTCAAGGTATTATATTTTAGTGCTTGGCAAGAGAGGGACATCTGAGGATACAACACGGATTTATAAAGAGGAGGTGATGCCTTCCAAATCTGTTATATTCTTGGAAGAAGTTACAAAGATGGTGGATGAAGAAAGCCAAGTCGACATTATTTACTTAGACTTCCAAAAACATTTTGCTAAGGTACCTGTAAAGATGCAGTTTCACAGACTTTATTAATGAGCACAAAAGGTATTTTTCATTAAGAATTACACAGTTGGCTGTAGCCAACTCCCAAATGTCTCTTTGCCTAAGAGCCTCTCTTACCATGGGAGATTCCACACACTGAGTCCCAATTGGTCACACAGGCCATGTGAACCTTACTCTGCAGTGTTGCCCTTGAAGGGACAATCACCACATCCCTCCCCCTTTAAGCCCTTTATACAGACTGCAATAACCAATTCACTCAGTCCTAAATACTAAACATTATATAAGAGTCGGACAATTATAAATTGAATCTTTGAGGGGTTTTCGGTTTCTTTCAGAGCGGTATAATTGTCTGAGATACTTGCACAGGAACTGTAATAATGGGCACCTCTTCTGGCACAGGTCATTCATCACTTTGTTTCCATGGAGATAGCAGTTATGTCAATAACTGGATGATCAGGTAATTTGGTGATTACGGATTTGAAAGCATTTCTTGATGGCAGCACTAACTGCTGAAGCATCTCACTGTCCCCCAAGATGTCCACGTGTTTACGAATGATCTGTCCCTTCATGCCCACTTAGTATAAAAGTGATCCGGTCTTGAGCACAATAATTCCGGGGATCCAGTTTGATCCACTATTGAAATTTCCCATGTATACGCTTCATTTACCATAAATGATCGTGCTGTACTATGTAAATCACAGCTTGTTTTCTGATTACTTTGGCTGGCTTCTACCCTCCCTGGCAAATTTGGAAACATGAGGCTCAGTCTCAAGTGCAGGCGCCACCTTGATCACCTTGACCTTGCGTTCCACGGGATGTAATCCTTGTGGATCAACACAGTGCCCCAGGCGGGTCACCTCAGTGGCTTGGAAGGTTCATTCCTCTTTCTTGAGGTGAACTCCAGCCTCCTGAAATCTCTTTAACACCTCCTCTAAGTTTGCTAGATGCTCAGCCTCTGTCGATCCAGTTATAGGAACATTATCAAGATATACTACAACACACGGTAACCGCTGTAGCAGACTCTCTATTGTCCTTTGGAATATTGCACATGCCAAAGACACACCAAAAGACAGGTGCATGTACTAGAACAGGCCTTTGTGTGTGTTTATCGTGAGATACCCACTGGAAGCGTCATCTAACTTGAGTTGTTGGTACATTTGACTGTTATCCAGCTTTGTGTAGGATTGACCTCCTGCCAGCTTTGCATACAGGTCTTCAATTCTCGGGTTTGGATACTTATCCATCTTGGTGGCCTGATTAGCTGTTAGCTTATAATCACCACACATGTAAATGGCCATGTCCTGTTTCAATACTACTAGTGCTGCCCACTCTGAGAACTTAACTGGCTGGATAATGCCTCGTTCTTCCAACCTGTTTCAGTCAGTCTCCAGTTTCTCTCAGAACGCATACGGTACGGATCTTGCCCTAAGGAATCGGGGAGTCACCATTGGATTCACAAAAATCTTAGCTTGTAATAGCTTAGTTGATCGATTACTCAGTGATCTTGACTTAGCTCTGCATTGCTTTATCAAATGCCCTCTTTTGTGACAATAAATACACTCAGCCTCTTTAAACCAACATGATTTAGGAGTGTGGTTACCTCCTCATCAGTCACATTCCACCTTAAGCATTACTGACTGATTGCCTGTTGTATACCTTTTCATTTTGTTAACATTCCAAGTCTGATATGACCCTAAGTGTCACTAAATAATTTCTCCTTTAACTTGGCTCACTTCCTGCAAATAAAAGGTGTGCTTATGGCCTGTCCTTTTGTGGGTTATCATAGAATCCCTACAGAAGGAGGCCATTCATCCCATCAAGTCTGCACTGACCACAATCCCTATCCACAGGCCCGATTCCCATAAACCCGCACATTTACCCTACTAATCCCCCTGACACTAGGGTCAATTTAGCATGGCCAATCAACTTAACTCGCACATCTTTGGACTGTGGGAGGAAACTGGAGCACCCAGAGTAAAACCCACACAAACATGGGGAGAAAGTACAAACTCCATACAGTGACCTGAGCCTGGGTACCTGGCGCTGTGAGGCAGCAGTGTTAACCACCGTGCCACCACCATGCCACCCACAAATGCGTTATGTGGGGAGCAATGGATCAACGTTCACACCGTGATCCCCGCCGCCTGTATCCAGACTCGCCTAGGGAACTTAATGATCCGACCAGCAGACTAAATTCCAAAGGAAACTTCATGAGAAGAGTCCACACAAGGAATCCTAGTCAAAGGGGTGAATATTCCCATTCCGCCCGCCACAGGAATCGGAGCCGGTGAGGGACGGACCATGGAAACGTCTGTTGACACCGGGCGAGATTTTCCAGTTTTGGAAAATCCTGCTCCAAGTCCCAAAGCCGAAAGGAACAATGAAAAAATGTCCCAAAATTACATTGCAGTCGGGCCCGCTCTCCTAATCTTCCAACTCAACTTTGAGGGCCAGCCAGCAGCCAAGCGAAGCTTCATCGAAGTCCTTGTTGTGGAACACTCTGTTGATATCATTTACCTGCTAGAACCCCACATCGGAACAAAAGAAGGAGACCACTCTTCCAGCCTGGGCTACCACCCTCATGCCAAACATGACTGCGCCACCGATGTCCAAAATGACATTGCTCAGGCAAATCATCTGCCAAAGGCCATTTTCTCTGACACATGAGCGATTGGTGGGTTCCACATAGCCAATGTGTACAAGCCCCCAAGCAGCATTTGGGAGGAGCAAGTCTTGCCCACTCTCTCCACCCAGCCATCTATGTGGGGGACTTCAATAGTCACCATTCAGACTAGGGATACCCAGTCCTGGACAGTGACGGCAAAATGCTTGCAGAGTGGGCATCCAAAGATGATCTGATATTTATACACAGCCACAAACAGCGAGGAACATGCCATTCAGCCAGATGATGCAGGAAGTACTCCCTCAAACTGTTCTGGGTCAGCTCTCTTAATGGGACTCCCCACCCTGCGCAGAACCTTGTCGTAGATGACTTCCTGCACAGCCAACACCATCTTCTACTTGTTCACATAGGCCGATGTGTTCTGGTAGTTAACAGTCCCAAGAAGATGCGAAGGAACTTCTGGAAAACCAACTGGACAAAATACAGTGAAACCTAGGAATGCAACATCTCAACAATCCCATCACGATATGTCACTGCTGACGAAGCATACAACCATCTCTGTTGGTGCCATCTACAATGCAGCCTGCATGGCAATTCCCCAAGGCTACCAACCCATCTACATCCCATGCATGGATGAAGAGAGTGCTGACCTCCTAAAGACATAGGAAGCATCAGGGGACCCAGAGGTGGGAGACCTTCTGATCGAGGCCCTCACTGCTGAACGTCAGACCAAGTGGGAGGAAACCCTAGAAATGTAAACTTCATACATTCCCATGGGAAGTACTAGAGCCTAATCTATCACCTTGGAGCAACCCAAAAGCCACCCACTCAAAGCAGCTCCTCAGTTACCCCCAACCACGTCTCCAACTACCTGCTTGCCATAGCTAAGGCACCCCTGGACAAAAATACCAAAAGAAATATTTGAGGTGAACTGAGACAACGCCATCAGCAACACAGACAAGACATCAGCCCCACACCCTTTGAGGTTACAGATCTAAAGAAGGTCCTACAGGGCTTGAAGTGTGACAAGACAGCAGGATATGACAATATAGCACCAGAATTTATGAAACACCCAGGACCCCGAGCTCTTGCCTGGCTGACTCAGTTTTACACGATGGTCATACATCATTCCAAAGAAATGGCGGACAGCAAAAATAATCGCCATACCTAGAAAAGTCCCCACACTTGCAGATAACTACCGTCCAATCTCTCTCCTGTCAATTCCATACAAAATCCTTGAACACCTCACCCTTCAGCGCATATCCCCAATTGCAGCAGAAGTCCTTAGCATCAACCAAGCTGATTTCTGCATGGAACTCAGCACAGTAGAACAGAAACAGGTCCTTATTTCTCACATTGAAAACGGCTTTCAGAAAAGCTTGAAGTCAGGTGCTGTGTTCCTCGAGTTCACAGCTGCCTCCAACATCATTTGGCACACTGGCCTCCTCCTCACACACTGGTAAAATATATTTGTCACAGGCCCTCATTCTCTCCTTCATGCTGACCCCTCACTCATCAGCAGGCCCCTTCCTGCATTAACCAAGGAAAACAGAGAGTAACCAGTTTTGAAGGGAAGGGCAGAAATTCCATTCTGCCAAACTTCCACCTCGAAGAAAGACACCTCAGCCTTCAACCTTATAGGAAGGATGTGATCGTACTGGAAGGAGTGCAGAGGAGATTCATCAGGATGTTTCCTGGGATGGAACATTTAAGTTATAAAGAGAGGTTGGATAGGCTTTTCTCTGGAGCAGAGAAGACTGAGGGACGACCTGATTGAGGTATTCAAGATTATGAGGGGCATGGACAGGATAGATAGGGAGCAGCTGTACCTCTTCGTTGAAGGGTCAGTTATGAGGGGACACAAGTTAAAAGTGAGGGGTGGGAGGTTTAGAGAGGTTTTGAGAAAAAACTTTTTTACCCAGAGGGTGGCGACAGTCTGGAATGCGCTGCCTGGGAGGGTGGTGGAGGCGGGTTGCCTCACATTCTTTAAAAAGCACCTGGATGAGTATCTGGCACGTTATAACATTCAAGGCTATGGGCCAAATGCTGGCAAGTGGGGTTAGTTGGGCAGGTCAAGACCTTTCATGCGTTGGTGCAGACTCGATGGGCCGAAGGGCCTCTTCTGCACTGTAGTATTCTGTGATTCTGTGAACTGGAGAAATTCATAAGACTGAGCAACTAAATCTTCAGTGCATCGCTACTTTCAAATTTAGCATTGAGCTGACCCTGATTAGCATTAATTTAGCAATTTCACACATATTTTATAAAATAAATCATGATATATGGATTATCCAGCCAGGCAAAGCAGGAGGAGATATAAAGCAAGCCTAACGCAGGGATATAAACTTCAGGGATATAGAGCAAGTCTAAACGTAATGTCAAGGTGGCTTTTGCTACCAAATAAACCTGTTGGACTTTAACCTGGTGTTGTTAAACTTCTTACTGTGTTTACCCCAGTCAAACGCCGGCATCTCCACATCTTGAATCTGAAATACATTGCACTTCATGTAAGCCCCAGGTACTTTGCTGAATGCAATGTATTCGATGCTCCTACACATTGCTTGTCTTAATAAATAATTGTCCCCTCATAGCTTGTCTTAATAAAGCCGGCATCTCCACATCATTAATAAAAACACACAGGGATAGTCAATTGAAATGGAAAACGAAAACTCATTTGCAAGTCAGACAAATGTGTTAATTGCTTGATGAACACCTATTTTCCATACTATAAAACAATTATGTCACACACTGGTAAAATAATTTTGTGAGCAGTAGAAGTTCTTTATTGGAGTCAGGAGGCCATTTAGATTTGAGGTTAGCTGGGCAGGGTCTGAGAAACAAAATATTTGAGCACCAAGGCGGTGGCGTAGTGGTATTGTTGCTGGACTAGTAATCCAGAGACCCAGAGTAATGTCATTCATATGAATTTTGTTCAATAACAAATCTGGAATTAAAAGTCTAATGAGGGCCACAAAACCATTGTTGGAAAAACCCATCTGGTTCACTAATGTCCTTTAGGGAAGGAAATCTGAAGTCCTTATCTGGAGTGGCCTACATGTGACTCCACACTCACAGCAAAATGCCCTCAGGGAGGGTCAATAAATGCTGGCTCACTACCTTGCGTAATCTGCAAGTTCTCCCCGTGTCTGCGTGGGTTTCCTCTGGGTGCTCTGGTTTCCTCCTACAGTCTGAAAGACATGCTGATGAGGTGCATTGTCCATGCTAAATTCTCCCTCCAAAAGAGAAAATGCTGGAAAATCTCAGGAGGTCTGGCAGCATCTGTAAGGAGAGAAAGAGCTGACGTTTCGAGTCCAGACGACCCTTTGTCAAAGACCCTTTGTCTAACATCTCCCTCAGTGTACCCGAACAGGTGCTGGAATGTGGCGACTAGGGGATTTTCACAGTAACCTCATTGCAATGTTAATGTCAGCCTACTTGTTACACTGATCAATAAACTTCATTAGCGGCTGTTTAATGTCACAATCTCTCACTCTGTATTTCTCCAATGCACACATGGCCCGTCTGCTGTTTGGGCTCCGTCAGGGTATGTCACAGAGACTGTGCTGGAAGAGGCCGGAAACACTCCAGTGACTTTGCTTTCACTTCAAATCTTCAGTGACTCCAACGCCAACTGCGCCAGTTAGGCCAATTTCACAGCCACTGAATGAATAAATAATTGAAACATATTTTCCAAAGACACAAAGCATATAAACGTTAATCACAATTCATCTTTCTGCTTTTTGGCATTGATAGTAAGATTTTTTTACAAGCTGAATAAATTGTAGCATCTATACGCAGTTAGTTATATAATATATAATATAGGCGGCATTGTTCAATGCATTGGGGGAGAAATATAATTTTTGTTGCCTTTCCTTAAATAATATTTCTTGCAAAATATTATAACATTAATAGCTGCATTGTCTTCATTCATCAACACTGTTGGAATTATTTCATTTGCTTTTTAAAATCAGCTTTTCCTAACACATCCCACTATCTGTGCACGGTGGTTAGCACTGCTATCTCACAGTGCTGGGGACCCAGGTTCAATTCCAGCCTCGGGTGACTGTCTGTGTGGAGTTTGCATGTTCTCCCTGTGTCTGCGTGGATTTCCTTCCTCTGGTTTCCTCCCACACTTCAAAGATATGCAGGTTTGGTGGATTGGCCATGCTAAATTACCCCTTAGTATCAGGGGGAATGGCAGAGTAAATACAGGGGGTTACGGGGATAGGGCCTGGGTGGGATTGTTGCCGATGCAGGCTGGATGGGCTGAATGGCCCCTTTCTGCACTATAGGGATTCTACAATTCTATCCTATCGTTTGTTCTTGCTTCTTTCTAGGTGCATTGGTATGAGCAGAAATTAGTCTTTTCAGTCCCTTCACAGCATGATGCCACATGGCACAGTATTGGCTGTGGACACAGAAGCCATGTCTAATGTAATCTTTATCCAGCAGGGGGAGGGGGGAGGGTGGTGGCAGGAGGAGATTTCAAAGCACGTGGAGGTTTTCTTCAGTCAGTTACTGAAGTTGGATAAATCATTGTCTTCAATGGCCCCCTCAGCGTAGTGCCCTAATGTTGTAATGACCACCAAGAATATCCTTAAAAGTCAATTTTTTTTAAACCAAGTACCAATCTCCGAAGAAAGTGAGTAGCAGACAATTTCAAGAAGAAGGCGATTAAACAGTAAGAGAATGCAGCCACTGTGGTGTTAGTGAATTGAGTAAATGATTTCAGTGGGGACCAGAGATATCTCTCAGTCTCTTGCTCCAGGCTTTTTTTTTTAACAGCTGCAGGAAGAGGTCTCACTGAGCAGCTAAGAATTCCACTCGGACTCTCAACATGATGGGCAGAGATAACATCAAAGAGAGCGAATCAATAAAGTAGCTTGAAACAGTTTTATTGACTCATTCTATACCGAGAAGTGGGTCAGAAAGCAGACACTAAGCCAGAGGATTCATTTCCACATAATCCTTTATCTGTTGGTTTAAGTATGGTATCTTCAAATGAATACTAGAAGCACTGGGTATATGTGTGATTTATCCATTTATTGCTGGTCTCACTCACTTCTTTATTGATTGCTGGCACAAGCGTAATGACTGCATGAGCCCTTAATATGAAGTGTATTGGGTCAAACAGTAAGCGCATTTGTATCATAGCACCAAACTTTCGATTCGTAAATTATATATACTGGTTTTGAAGATACGATAAATTGCGCAGTCCTTGAATGTGCCAAGCATCATTGCCTAAATTGCTGCCATTTTCTCAAAGGTCCCATTCGTAATATCAGAAGGAACCCCTGAAGAAACTGCAAACGTAGTTAGTTTTAGTCATTTTTCCAGACATTATATCCAGTCCCTTACTGGACATGTTTTGCAGAGATTTAAAGCTTATCATGTTTAAATTCCTACTCTCCATTAGGCAGCCAGAGCTCAAAGTTGTGATTTTTCTCCATTCCTGCCCGAAACAGAAGAACATAAAAATTAATAGGAGTTGGAGTAGGGCAGTTGACCTTTGAAGCCTGCGCCTTCATTCATTACAGTCATGGTTGATTTTCTACCTCAGCCCCACTTTCCCACACCATCCCCATAACCCTTAATTTGCTTAGTATCCAAAAATCTATTAATCTCTGTCTTGTATATTATCTCATTCCTGAATGGCCAGTCACCATTCTAGGACTGTAAGCCCCTAGTTCTAGAGACTTCAACCAGAGGAAATACCCTCTACCCTGTTGAGCCTCTTAAGAATTTAAATGTTTGGATGAGATCCCCTCTTGTCCTTCTAAATGATGGGAAATATGGATCTAATCTATGCTCTTCACCCAAGGAGTCAGTCCAGTTAACTTTTTGATGCAGTCCCTTCAAGCCAAGGTGGCACGATGGCACATTGGTTAGCACTGCTGCCTCACAGCTCCAGGGACCCGGGTTCAATTCTGGCCTTGAGTGACTGTGTGGAGTTTGCATGTTCTCCCCATGTGTGCGTGGATTTCCTCCCAAGTGGAAAAGGGTGGAAGAGATGGTCTGAGTAAGATACTGTGTTAGAGAGTTGGTGCAAACCCGATGGGCCAAATGGCCTCTTTTGCACTGTAGGAATTCTAAGTACATCCATATCTAGGTCAGGAGACCAAAAATATACAGCACACTTCAGATGTGGTCTCGTGAAGTTCCTATATAATTCTCTTAAGCCTGTGTCTTCTGTTCACTGACCTATCTTCCTGTGGGAAGAGTTTCTCTTTATTTCCTCTGTCAAAAACCCTTCATGAGTTTAAAAACCTCTATTAAATCTTCATCTGCAATGCCCCCTTTCACATGGATGATGGAGATTTATCGCACACATGAAAGTTGAAATTTGTCCTGTCACCATCAATGAACAATTCGAACAAAGAAGTAGCATGAACTAACAGCGTGGCTTGGACACAATAGTGCACTTAATATCTCAAACACTTTCCCAAGAGCTTGATCAGATGACTCCCCAGTGTTGCTCACAGACCACTGAAGCAATGCTTTGCTATAGCAGCAATTCTCAGGAATCTCATAGAAACTTATAAAATTCTAACAGGGTTAGACAGGGTAGATTCAGAAAGAATGTTCCCAATGGTGGGGGAGTCCAGAAACAGGAGTCATAGTTTGAGGATAAGGGGTAAACCTTTTAGAACTGAAGTGAGGAGAAATTTCTTCATCCAGAGAGTGGTGAATCGGTGGAATTCACTATCACAGAATGTAGTTGAAGCTAAAACATTGACTAATTTCAAGAAAAAATTAGATATAGCTCTTGGGGCTAAAGGGATCAAGAGATATGGGGGAGGGGGGTTCAGGATATTGAATTCGATGATCAGCCATGATCAACATGAATGACAGAGCAGGCTCAAAGGGCCGAATGGCCTCCTCCTGCGTCTAGTTTCTATGTTTCCAGGTATCTTACCAATCATTTGCAGGAGGCTGACTGGAAAATATCACACATGACTGAAGATGATCCATTCATGCCCTTTCCCTACAGGTTCGACTGACCTCGACTGACTGAATCAATGCCACATTTTAAACCCCTTGACTATCAACTTCATAGATCAGAAAAAAAACAAATGGCTATTTGATGCTGCAATATGTCCATGTCTTTCTGAAATTTGTATTTGTTTATTAGTGAATTTGATCAGTCACTTGCCTTAGTTGTTAATTGACATAGGCAGTAATCATTATATTAAATATATTAACCTGTTGTACTGTGATTTACAAGCAATTGGACGTTAAGCTCGGAGTTATGTGTAAAATATAAACAAATTAAACTACTGGAATGGCCTTCCATTGAATGAAGACCCAAGGAGTAGCAGTAATGAAGAATGTCATTTAAAAAGTATCCCATTTCACTGAGTGCACTTAAAGGCACAGCATTAATTGAGTTTCAGGCTTTGTTTAAGAAATATAATGGGTGAATACTGATCTAAAAGACATGTGTTCCATTCTCCATCATCCTGTACATTATAAATACATTGAGTGGGTTTTCCATTTCAACATTGGCCAGTCAATAATTCTCTGTCTATACAACGGAGCAGAGAGTGGGAAGTGGCAAAATTGACAGATTGTCTAATCAATGTGCGCACAAAGAACTTGAAGGTACATTTTTAAAAATTAATTCATGAGATGTGGGCATTGCTGGCTGGCCAGCACTTATTATCCATCACTTGGAGGGCTGTTGAGAATCAACCACATTGCTGTGGCTCTGGAGTCACATGTGGACCAGACCAGGTAAGGATGGCAGATTTCCTTCCCTGAAGGACATTAGTGAACCAGATGGGTTTTTCCAACAATCGACAATCAGTAGATTCTTAATTCCAGATGTTTTATATTGAATTGAAATTTCACTAACTGCCATGGCAGGATTTGAACCCGGGTCCCCAGAAAATTAGCTGAGTTTCTGGATTAACAGTCCAGCAATAATACCACTAGGCCCTTGCCTCCCAACAGGATGAATAAGTTTCCTTATTGTTGCCAACGTTCGGCGCAGGATCAGGTCAGAATTACCTGCCAGGTAAAGAAGGGTACTATTGAGAGAGGTACCCGAACAGGCGCCAGAGTGTGGTGACTAGGGGATTTTCACAGTAACTTCATTGCAGTGTTAATGTTAGCCTACTTGTGAGACTAAACAATAAACATTAAATTCTCACTTTCCAAAGATGATACAATTTGATAATGAGAGATAGAATGATGCAGGATAAATTGTTTGCTTCTCCAATGGCTCAATGAAATGGAAATAAAAACCCACAGAGTATAAGAAAGCGAAAATAAAACTGAGAATGGTGGAAATACACAATGAGTCCATCAGTATCGAAACAGGCAGTAGATATTTTGCGAACTCTTTATCCGAACTCACAACAACATTATTCAGTAGAAATATGAACTCATTGTGCTAATGAGAACTGTGGTGTGTATTTTATTTCACCATAATTAGTAACCCAGTAATGAAATAGCATTCCCACAAAAAGCAATATTGGCCTTGGCTCAGGAATAGAACTGTTGGGTGGAATTTTATAACCCCTCCTGCCGGCGGGATTTTCCGGTCCCACCGAAGTCAATGGACATTTGAATAGCACGCTGCATTTTCTGTCCCCGCCGTGACAGGGCTGTAAACTTCCACTCGTCTTCGAGCCATGAACCACTCCAAGACTTGAGCATGTAACCAATGGTGACATTTACAGTGCAGTGCTGAGGGATTGCGATGCTGTCTCTCAATATTTATCCTTCACAGATTATCAGATCATTTATCTCAGTGCTGTCCATGGTATATTGCTATGTGCAACTTGGGCTGTGGCGTTTCCCTAGATTACAACAGTGACTGCACTACAGAAACTCCTAGATGGGTGTGAAACATTTTGAGATGTCACGCAAGGTGTTTTATCAGTGGAGTTGTTCATTTTATAAATCTTGTGCTTCTAATGTATAATTAAGGTGCTTAAAATGCAATAGTCATAGAATTGCTATCATGCCATTTGGCCCATAGAGTCTGCACCGGCTCTCCAACAGAGCACCTTATATTTGCCCTATCCCCAGAACTACATGTATTTACCCCAATAAACTACACATCTTGGAACACTAAGGGGCAATTTAGCATGACCAATGCATCTAATCAGCATGTCTTTTGGAAAACCAGAGCACCCAGAGGAAATCCAGGCAGAAACGGCAAGAACATGTAGAATCCACACAGACACTGATCCAAGCCAGGAATCGAACCCAGGTCCCTGGTGCTGTGAGGCAGCAGTATTAACCACTGTGCTGCCCCTAATGATGGCGAGGTTACAGAAATAAGAAAGCATGGGCCCATGAAGGATTTAAACACAAAGGTGGTTCGAAGCATTAGGAATAAGGCAGTCAAAGAACAAAGAACACAGAACAAAGAACAGTACAGCACAGGAACAGGTCCTTCGGCCCTCCAAGCCTGTGCCGATCATGATGTCTGCCTAAACTAAAACCATATGCACTTACAGAGTCCGTATCCTTCCATTCCCATTCTATTCATGTATTCGCCTAGATGTCCCTCAAATGCCGCTATCATACCTGCTCCCACTACCACCCCAGGCAGCGCATTCCAGACATTCACCACCCTCTTTGTAAAAAAACTTGGCTCACATCTCCTCTAAACGTTCCCCCACGCGCCTTAAACCTATGTCCCCTAGTAATTGACTTTTTTACCCCAGGAAAGAGCATCTAACTATCCACTCTGCCCATGCCCCTCATAATCTTGTAAAGCTCTATCAGTTCGCCCCTCAACCTCCATCATTCTAGTGAGAACAAACCGAGTTTATCCAATCTCTCCTCATAGCTAATGGCCCTCCAGACCAGGCAATATCCAGGTAAACCTCTTCTGTACCCTCTCCAAAGCACCCATGTCCATCTGGTATTGTGGTGTCCAGAATTGTACACAGTGGGCCTGATTTTACCTTCAGGTTGCGCCCATTTGCAAGCGCGAAAACTTGGTAAAGTCGGGCATGAGGCGAGTAGCGCGATCCGCTCCCACCTCCGTGTGGGAACCCCCTTTACCAAGGTCCGAAAATGGAGTGATGGCCATTTAAATGCATTTGTTTAATGGGTTGCACGCCCAGCCTTACCGGCACTTCCCCCTTTACTACCGAGTTCACCCATCCAGAATCAGCGCGAAACAGACATGCTCCACAAAAGTCCGATTTGGGCGTTCCAGTTAGTGAGGAGGTAAGTGCCGAACATCCACCAACGGTTCTCTGCTTGAGTTCAGTGGGGGGTCCGCTGCAATGCTGCCTGTGAGCAGTGAGGAAGAAGGGGGGTCCACTGCCACTCTGCCTGAGATCAGTGAGGGGGAAGGGGGGTCCGCTGCCACTCTGCCTATGAGCAGTGAGGGGGAAGGGGGGTCCGCTGCCACTCTGCCTGTGAGCAGTGAGGGGCAAGGGGGGTCCGCTGCCACTCTGCCTGTGATCAATGAGGGGAAAGGGGGTCCGATGCCATTTTGCCTGAGATTGGTGGGGGGGAAGGGGGGAGGGGCCCATGATCAGTCTGGGTGGCGGAGGGGGTGGGGGGGATAAGGGGGTCAGTAATGTTGCAGGGGTAGGGCAATGTCTGTGGGGGCCAGGGGAAGGCAGTACCTGGCCCGGGAGCGATGTGGCAGGGGAGCTGCATCCTATCATTTTTTTTTCTGCGCATGCGCAGTTGAAGGCGCCAATCAGAGCTGCAGGATTTCGGATGCATTAAGCCCTGCGCACAGCTTCTACAGCGCGATTCGGAATTGCTGATATGTTTTCAGGCAGAGTGCGTATGGAGGCATCTGAGAACGTGTCTAAAAGTCAGATCTGAAACACTCCCAGTTTTATGTCTGCCCAGCACTTAGAACCAAAATGGTAAAATAGGGTCCAATATTCCAAATGAGGCCTAACTAAGGTTCTGCATAGCTGCAGCATGACCCGCCAATTTTGCAACTCAGTGCCCGAACTGATGAAGGCAAGCATGCCGTATGCCTTCTTGACTACTTTATCCACCTGCGTTGCCACTTTCAGTGATCGGTTGAAATGTATGCCCAGATCGCTCTGCGTGTCAATACTCTGAAGGGTTCTACCATTTACTGTATAATTCTTACATGCATTGGACCTTCCAAAATGCATCACCTCACATCTGTCCAAATTAAACTCCATCTGCCATTTCTCCACCCAAGTCTCCAACCGGCCTATATCTTGCTGTATCCTCTGACAATCCTCTTCACTATCCACAACTCCACCAATTTCTGTGTCATCTGAGAACTTACTAATCAGACCAGCTACATTTTCCTCCAAATCATTTATATATGCTATGAACAACAAAGGTCCCAGAACTGATCCCTGTGGAACACTTCTAGTCACAGCCTTCCATTCAGGAAAGCTACCCCCTGTCTTCTATGGCCAAGCCTGTTCTCTGATCCTGTGACTTCACCTTTCGTATCAGTCTACCATGAGGTACTCGTCAATGTAACTCAATGAGCAAATGGTCACAGAGTCATAGAGGTTTACAGCATGGAAACAGGCCTCTCGGCCCAACTTGTCCATGCTGCCCTTTTTTTTAAACCCCTAAGCTAGTCCTAATTGCCCGCATTTGGCCCATATCCCTCTATACACATCTTACCCATGTAACTGTCTCAACGCTTTTTAAAAGACAAAATTGTACCCGCCTCTATTACTACCTCTGGCAGCTTGTTCCAGACACTCACCACCCTCTGTGTGAAAAAATTGCCCCTCTGGACACATTTGTATCTCTCCCCTCTCACCTTAAACCTATGCCCTCTAGTTTTAGACTCCCCTACCTTTGGGAAAAGATATTGACTATCTAGCTGATCTATGCCCCTCATTATTTTATAGACCTCTATAAGATCTCAGCCTCCTACATTCCAGAGAAAAAAGTCTCAGTCTATCCAGCCTCTCCTTATAACTCAAACCATCAAGTCCCGGTGGCATCCTCGTAAATCTTTTCTGCACTCTTTCTAGTTTAATAATATCCTTTCTATAATAGGGTGACCAGAACTGTACACAGTATTCCAAGTGTGGCAAATGCCTTCTTCACCACTCTGTCCACCTGTGACTCCACTTTCAAGGAGCTATGAACCTGGACCCCTAGATCTCTTTGTTCTGTAACTCTTCCCAACACCCTACCATTAACTGAGTAAGTTCTGCCCTTGTTCAATCTACCAAAATGCCATAGTCATGGATGATCAGGAATTGGTGCAGGATAGGATATTGACAGCAGAGTTTTGCTTGAGTTGTTTGCAAGTGAAAAGCAAAGGCAATTTATGAGCATAGGAACTAAATCCAGAGCGAACTGGGAAGTAGATTAAAGCTAACTTGAGTGTTGAGTGAAAATTTCCCAGTGGACAGGTTGTGGGTGAAAAACATTCCCAGCAGGGACAAAATAAACTAGTGCTTTGATTCAGCTGCAGAATCACACAAATTTAGAAAAATTATGAAGTCCAAGCCTAGGCTATTGAGATAATCTGAGGCCTTCAAATTTAAAAATGCGATAAAGCCATTAAAAGATATAAAATACAATTCAAAATAAAAAGATGTGCAGGGGATTTTCACAGTAACTTCACTGCAGTGTTAATGTAAGCCGACTTGTGATACTAATCAATAAACTTTAAGAACAATCCATCAGAGACCTGCAAATCCAATATAAGGGACTATCATATGCCTCCATTGTGTATTGCTTTTACTTCAAGTATTTTTAATTTGGGTTTGATGATGGGCGGCATGGTGGCACAGCGGTTAGCACGACTGCCTCCTAACGCCAGGGACCCAAGTTCAATTCCAGCCTTGGGTCACTGTCTGTGTGGAGTTTGCACACTCTCCCGTGTCTGTATGCACACTCTCCCGTGTCTGTATGGGTCCCCTCTGGGTATTCTGGTTTCCTTCCAAAGATGTGCAGGTTAGGTTGATTGGCCATGCTAAATTGACCCTAGTGTCAGGGGGATTAGCAAGGTAAATGTGTGGGGTCACAGGAATAGGGCCCAGGGTGGGATTGTAGTTGGTGCAGACTTGATGGACCAAATGGCCTCCTTCTGCACTGTAGGATTCTATGAATAAATGTAATCATATTGTTTTTTTAAAAAATTTTGCTTTAATCTTTATTCAGCAATTTCAGTCACTGAGGGAAATAGTTGCAACTGTAAAGACTTTTCAGAAAGCATTTTGCTCTCGTTATGGAAATCTAGTGGCCCAAGTGATCTCAGGGTAATACACTCCAAGGTAAAATTCTATCTGTTGTGTACCAAACAGAAGGAGCCTTTACATTGAACATACCTATCACAGTGCCACCTACAGGGGTAACAGGCATTGCAGCTACTCAAACAGGGGGCAATCTTACCAGAAATTGGCAGAGTGTTGGTTTCGATGAGAAGTTTAAAGTTTATTTATTCATGTCACAAGTATGCTTACATTAACACTGCAATGAAGTTACTGTGAAAATCCCCTAGTCGCCACACTCAGGCACCTGTTCGGGTACACTGAGGGAGAATTTAGCATGGCCAATGCACCTAACCAGCACGTCTTTCAGACTGTGGTAGGAAACCGGAGCACCCGGAGGAAACCCACTCAGACACAGGGAGAAGGTACAGACTCCGCACAGACAATAATCCCAGCCGGGAATTGGTGTCTCAAGTGCTGTGAGGCAGCAGTGCTAACGGCTGTGCCACCGTGCTGCCAAGACACCGCCAGAGAAGCAGGCCAGTTTCCTCTCCAGATCTTACCACGCTCTGTCAAAAATAAACAGCTGGGTGAGTTTCACACCATCATGCGGGGATGGGGGGGGGACCTAAACACGCCGGCAACATCTGGCTGCACTGAGATCAGGAAACCATGTTTAAAGGGCAACGTCACGTCTGGGTGAACCTGTTGTAAAACGTTGCAACATGACATCACGTCAGTGTGGTATGACTATACAGTGAGGGGGCATGTTAATTATATTAAAATCTATTCAAATGTATGTAAATCAGCTCCTCACCCACTGTGAAAATCGGAAGTCGTGACATTGCCGGTGAGATCCGCGACTTCCGGGTTTTGCCACATCTGAGCCCACACCGGCAATCAGTCAGCGAGAGTCGGCTGAAGATCCCACCCTAGTTTTCTACCCACTAAATTTAACAGCTGATAGAAGCATCTCAGTGTCTTATTCTTTCCAGGCGTTCGAAACTTTGCTTTCTTCAGTCTTTCCATCCTCAAACATTTACAGGTTTTAACACCAATTTGTAATAACCTTATCATTCATTCCTGATTCATCTCATTTGTCCTGTTACTCGCTCCATCCCTGTCAGTGGCTTCACCATGGACTCTAATCCCACAGATTCCTCAATGAAACTAATGATTGGGCAGGTTGCCACAGGTCTCTGGAAAGAGTATCTTTAAGGCCAAGCGATCTTTTCTCTTTACTTGCTTCTTTCAGTCCTTGTGACCTGTTTGAGAAGATGGGTGGTGCAGACTCTGGTTGAGAAGGAGGTGTACTATCATCTGTACTAATGGGTTGTCCAGCCCAGACGCTTGGAATAGATTAAACTGCAATATGGTTGGATTCAGCGGCTGAGTTCAGGGAATGTTTAATGAGGAATGCCTGCTGTTCACCTTCTCAGATATTTGCCAGCTGCCTTTTCAAAACATTCCACACTTGCAAGTAACTTGTGCTTCACTTATCGAGAATAATGCAGTCGTTACTTCAGCCGCTCAGTTGTCCTTTCCGCAGGGATGTGCCGTTCCAAAAGAAATCGCTAACTGACGCTAAGTCAAGCAGTCAGAGAGGGTTCTCCTTTTCCTTTAAGGAGCCGCCCTTTTTTTGTTTTTATCCATACTTTTTTCATGATTAGAATCAAAGAAAAGGAACTTTGACTTCCTGAAGGATTAACTGCCTTTGTTGGTTTCTAAAGATCTTGCCATGTTTTAACAGCAAGAACCGCCCCCGTAATCTCGACAACCATTCACACACCTGTCAGTTGCTTTGCACTTTAACAGGTGTGTGGCTTTTGGTGCTGACTGGAAGCTGAAAGAGACCTGTCAACAGCACAGCATCTGCGGTATAATTGTACCTCATCTAGCATGTTCCCCACATCCCAGTTTGTGCCGGAAAGTCAAATGAAATACAAAAAAAGAGCGGCATTATTTTAACAGAGGTTTTTGTAGTGACCCGATTAGTTCCACGCTAAACAACTTGGCGTCTCTTTTCCATTAGGTCCATTCACGTGCAAAGATAGAGTGTAACAGCTTGCTTATTGTGGAACTGGTCGATTAAATAGCACCTGAGTTTAAGTTTACTTATCAGTGTCACAGCTAGGCTTACATTCACACTGCGATGAACGTACTGGGAAAATCCCCTAGTTGCCACACTCCGGCACCTGTCTGGGTACACTGAGGGAGAATTTAGCATGGACAATGCACCTAACCAGCACGTCTTTCAGACTGTGGGAGGAAACCGGAACACCTCGAGGAAACGTGCAGACTCTGCACAGACATTCAGCATGATTGTATTGTCCAAAGATTGTTAGTTAAATAATCCATTACATTAAATTCCCTCTCCATAACATGTTCAAATGTGACCTATTCGTGACTTGTTATTATAGTTCAATAAATTGTGAATTATGCACACTCCATTGTTTGAGATTCTAGCTATCACTGTGTGGAGGTAACACAGATTCTCAGAACGAGACAGAAGCAAGAATTTGTATTTGTTCAACACCTTAAGTACATTCTAAAGTGTTTCACAGTCAATGTGATATTTTGTATTTATTCTTAGGATATGGAAGTTGTTAAAGGCTCATCTTAATCGCCCATGAGAAGATGATAGATGTTCTTCTTGAACTGCTGTGCCTATGTGCCTGCTTGTCCTTCTATGCAGGGGATATAATGGATTTGGGAAGTGCTGCGAGAGAATTGTTGCAGATAGTATACATAGTCGATGGTGGAAGGAGTGAATGTTAAAGCCATTGTATGGACTATTAATAACGTGATCTGCTTTGTGTTGAACTTCTAGGATATCATTACAGTTCCATTCATCCAGGTAAATTGATATGTTTCATCATTTTCTTGGCTTATGCTTTGCAGGTGATAGAGAGACTTTGAGAAGTCAGAATATCGAGCCTCTGATCTGGTCCAGTGAAAATCATTGGTCTAGCTGAGTTTCTGGTTCTTGGTAACCCCCCGATGTTGAGCATGGGGAATTCAGCAATAGTAATGCCTTTGAGTGTCAAGAGCAGATGGTTAGACACTTTTTTGTTGGAGAAATTCATTTCTCTGGCACTTGTATAGTGCAAGTGTTACTGGCCACTTTCCGATCCGAGCCTGAATGTTGCTGGTGGGCAGAGAAAGCTTCGGAATCTGAGGAGTCACTAATGGATCTGCATACTGTGCAATCATCAGCGAGCAACCCAAAATCCCAACTTTACATGGAAGGAAGATCATTGATGAAGCAGTAGAAGATGTGTGGGCCCAGGACTCCATCCCTAACTCCTGCAGTGATGTCCCGGGGCCAAGACAATTGACCTCCCAGAACTACAACCATCTTCCTTCGTGCCAGAATGGTTCCATCCACTAGAAAGTTTCCCCCCACCATTGATGTAGACAGGGGCATGTCCTCTACTATGCTTCCTGAAAGTAATGACTATCTCCTTTGTTTTGTTGATACTGAGGGAGAGATTATATTTGTCGCACCAGTTCACCAGATTCTCGATCTCTTTCCTGTACTCCGTCTCATCATTGTTTGAGATCCAACCCACTATAGTGGTGTCAACAGCAAACTTGAGAGTCGAGTTGGAGTGAAATTTGGCCTCACAATCATAGGTGTATAAGGAGTATAGTAAGGGGCTGTATAGTAAGGCAATCATCCTCAACACCTTGTGGGGCACCGGTGTTGAGGATGATTGTGGAGGAGGTGTCGTTGTCTATCCTTACTGATTGCAGTCTGTGGATGAGGAAGTTTAGGATCCAGTCGCAGAAGGAGGAGCTGAGCCCCAGGCCATGGAGTTTGGAGATGAGTTTCATAGGAATAATGGTGTTGAAGTCTGAGTTGTAGTCGATAAATAGGAGCCTGACAGAGGTGTCTTTGTTATCTTGGTGTTCTAGGGTTGAGTGCAGGGCCAGGGAGATGGTGTCTGCTATGGACCTGTTGTGGAGGTAGGCAAACTCAGACAATTTGGGAGGCCGGAATTGACTCATGCCATGACTAACCTTTCGAAATGCTTCTTCATGATGGATATCAGAGCCACCGGACGATAATCATTAAGGCACGCAAAGTTGATAGGCCGTTGTGATCCTTCTATCAGTTGTAGCTGATCGGGAGAAAGCTGATAGGGCGATGACTGACTGTGAATTTGTCCTGCTTTTTGTGAACAGAACATACATGGGCAATCTTTCACACTGGAGAGTGGATGCCATAGCTATGCCTGTACTGGAACAGCTTAACTAGGAGTGCAGGTAGTTCTGGAACATAGATCTTCTACAATATAGCAGTGATGTGGGCAGTGCCCTTATCCTTTGCTGTACATTGCGTGTTCAGCGCTTCTTACAGAATGCTGAAAGCCCTGGATAGAATAGAGTCAACATGGACATTATGGCCACGATTCTCCCAAAAGTGCTGAATTGGTGGGAGAACTGTTCTAAATCCCGACTGTTCTGTCAGTTCAGCTTCTCACCTGAATCTCCACACTCTGTGCACTGAAGAGCTCCCAGTCGTGAATCTCATTAAAAACCAGGGGGGCGGGACCTATTCACGCCGGAGTCTGACAGTTCTGGAACTCTGCGCATGTGCATTGGCCCCGATCTGTCAGACTCCTCGCTTGCTGGCCAGCTCGATCACTGGCCAGCCCGGGACCCCCACAGTGCTGCCCCTCCAGCCCCACTCCACAAACTGATTGCGGCCCCCACAGCAATTATTGGGCCAGCTTTGACCCCCCTGTCCCGGAGTGCCCCAATGTCCAGCCCAGCTCCCCCCACCCCCGTCGCCCCAGCAGACCCCCCCCCCCCCCCCCGCCCCCGCCTCTGATCCCCCCCCGAATCACTGCCCTCCCTCCATCTCAGACCGATCGCCATGCAGAGTGGCAGCGGGACCCCCCACCAATCGCCCCCTA
The DNA here is from genome assembly GCF_964213995.1 of Mustelus asterias. Taxonomy (NCBI): domain Eukaryota; kingdom Metazoa; phylum Chordata; class Chondrichthyes; order Carcharhiniformes; family Triakidae; genus Mustelus; species Mustelus asterias. The sequence goes on from NC_135802.1 coordinate 32,419,407, forward strand.
GGCCCTGCCCACAATAGGCCCCGCCTCCTGGCACTGCCCGATGCCTGGTGGGCAGTGTCAAGGTGCCCCATGGGCATGGGCACTTTGTCCCTTAGGCAGTGCCAGGGGGCACAGGCAGGCACAGCCACGGTGTCCATCCCCAGGGGGCACCGCCAGGGGCCCCCACCCCCGCCACCCAACCTCTCTGGGGGGCCCAGATTGCCTCCACCTTCATTCCGGCGGGGTCTCTCGCCAGTTCCCCGAACGTGGGGAGCTAGTCTGAACTCCGCCAGAATGAAGTATTCCTGGCGGGGTGGGAGATTCAATATAGTGAAAGGTCCCGATAATGAGCTAATAAACATGTTTCCGTAACAGAAATGTGTGTGTGTGATCTCTGGTTGGGGGGGAGGGAGGAGGGGGGAGGATGGATCTCTGGTTGGGGGCGGGTAGGGTGTAAACCATTCCAGGCACGTAAACCACTCATTATCTTTACTGTTAAAGGATAGGAATTGAAACATTTGAATGTTTTAATTCCTATCCTTTAACAGTAAAAAGCTTCTCTTTTCAAATTATTGTTACACTTTAAAAAGTTAATAAACTAATTTTTTCTGCATAAACTACCATTACATTCATTTGATCTAAAATATTAAACTTCTGACACTGTTTAAGTATATCCTAGATGATCCTGGGACTAGAAATTTCTTCTAAAGAACTGTTGCTTCAGGATATATGCTACAAGTACTGGGTTTGTTATATATTTATTTTACAATATGGTGACGGGGAGATGTCTCTGTGACAACAGGAATGAACAGACACTCAAAATGATATGGATGTACTTTGTTCTGTGTGGTCGAAGATTCTCAGAAATGCACATTTTATTTTTCACTTGAGCCCTGCAAGTCGACACAATCAGCCCAAAATAACCCAAGTAGCTCACATTCATTACTGAGACAAAAGTAGACAGTTGAAATAGATGCAAGTGTAATCTTTCAACAAAAGCTTTGAGTTTAATAGCGTTATCAGATTGTTAGAACAATATTTTCTCTAACAAGAGCAGGTATAATTATTGCCAACTCTTCCATGTGTCAGAGAGCCGCTCTCTTTGCTTTTTTTTCTTTCCCGCCTGGGCGGGAAGCCGAAGCACCCTGAGGAAACCCAAGCAGATTTTTTTTCGAACTGCACATGCGCAGTTCAGAGCTCCGATCGTTCCGGCAGCGCTAAGCCCCGCCCACTGCGCAGATCGGACCGGAGCCGGCAAAAAGCGTATGGGTGCGCTGCAAAGAGGATTCCGGGCTCGGATCTGTATTACGCCCGGATCCAGCCCTTAGATTCCAAATGGTAAAATCGGGCCCTTCGTGTCAAGGAGATTAGTAGGGTAAATATGTGGGGTTACAGGGATAGGGCCTGGGTGGGATTCTTGTTGGTGCAGGCTCAATGGGCCAAATGGCCTCCTTCTGCACAATAGGGATTTTATGATTCTATGAAATGCTGACGTTCCAGTATGCTACTGGTTCTGTGGCACAGAAATAGATGCACCTCCAGAGACATTGTTTTGGATTGTAAAGGGATTTATCAGAGGAGATTGCATAATGGTAATCTTTAAACTGGGTGTGATATTGAAAATATTTCAGTAGGCTCATCCAGATACTGAGGATTACAAGCAGGGCATGGCAGGCTCAAGAGAAACTTGACATCGAAAGTTCATGGCTGCATCAATCTGTCCAACACTGTAAGTGTTGAATATGGAGGCGTGCGGGGGGTTGAATTTTCTTATCGTAAAATTCAATACTGTTTGATGTCATTTCCAATCCATAGTGGTTGTGTAACTTAATTTGTTTAAATCAAAACAATTGAGTGGAGATCTTTGGCGGAGTTAGGGAAAGTGTTTTCTCATACAATTTATGTGGGGTGGCATGGTAGCACAATGGTTAGCACTGCTGCCTCACAGCGCCAGGGACCCGGGTTCGATACTTGGCTTGGGCCACTGTCTGTGCAGAGTCTGCATGTTCTCCCTGTGTCTGCGTGGGTTTCCTCCGGGTGCTCCAATTTCCTCCCACAGTCCCAAGATGTGCAGGTTAGGCGCATTGGCCATGCTAAATTCACTCTCAGTGAACCCCGAACAGGTGCCAGAGGGTGGTGGCTGGGGGATTTTCACAGTAACCTCATTGCAGTGTGAATGTAAGCCTACTTGTGACTAATGAATAAACTACTTTGTTCAAAGAATTTCCTTATACATCAACTGATCTGCCTATTCATCATGTTACACCAGAACCTCCACCTTCCCTCTCAATTAAATGTCCACTTACGTCTCCTACTTAAAACTTTAAATTTTGTCCCTAATTCTTGTACCGTTGGTGAATAGGGACAGCTCTTCTTTGTCTACTTCATCTAAACCTGTTATACTTGTGTACACTTCTATAAGATCCAACTTTATTCTCTTTTGCTCCAAGAACAACCCCAACTTCTCCCACCTAATCTTGTAGCTAAAATCCCTCATCCCTAGAATCCATTCTGGTAAATCTCCCCTCTCCCCTATCTTAAGTTTATTTATTAGTGTCACAAGTCGGTTTACATTAACACTGCAGTGAAGATACTGTGAAAATCCCCTAGTCGCCACACTCCGGCGCCTGTTCGGGTAACACTGAGGGAGAATTTAGCATGGCCAATGCACCTAACCTGCATGTCTTTTGGACTGTGTGAGAGGAAGCCGAAGCACCCTGAGGAAACCCAAGCAGACATGGGGAGAAGGTGCAGACTCTACACAGACAGTGACCCGAGATGGGAAATGAACCTGGGTCCCTGGTGCTGTGAGGCAGCAGCTAACCATTGTGCCACTACATCCTTCCCTATAGTGTTGTGACCAGAACTGGATATAATATTCCATGCAGAAGCATGGGAACACCACCACCTGCAAGTTCCCCTCCAAGTCACTCACCATTCTGACTTGGAAATATATCACTGTTCCTTTACTGTCACTGGGTCAAAAACCTGGAAGTCCCTTCCTAACAGCACTGTGGGTGTACCTACACCTCGGGGACTGCAGCAGTTCAAGAAGGCAGCTCGCGACCACCTTCTCAAGTGCAATTTTTTTTTATTCATTCGTGGGACATGGGCACAGCTGGCTGGCCAGCATTCATCACTAGTTGCCCGAGGGCAGTTGAGAGTCAACCCCATTGCTGTGGCTGTGGAGTCCCACCTAGGCCTGACCAGGTGAGGACAGCAGATTTCTTTCCCTAAAGGCCAGATGGGTTTTTCCGACAATCAACAATGATTTCATGGCCATTAGTAGATTCTTAATTCCAGATATTTCTGGATTAATAGTCTAGCAATAATATCACTAGGCCATAGTCTCCGCCATTAGAAATGGACACTTTGCTAACTACTCTCTCAATATGTCCTGTCGCCTGAAAAGATCTATGTATGTGAACCTCAAGTCTCTCTGCCCCTGTACACTCTTCAGAACTGTCCCATTAGGTCAATGGTCTCTCTCTATCCTTTCTGCCAAAGCACATCACCTCACATTTCTCAGTATTGAATTCCATCTGCCACGTGCCTGTGCATTCTGTTTGCCTTCCTGTGTCCCGTTGCAGTTGATTTATATCATCCACACAGTTTACCACACCTTTACATTTGGTATCATCAGCATTTTTGGAACACCATTGTCGAGCATTCTCTAATATAAAAAAAAACCGTTCTCCATGACTTGCTGTTTTCTGTCCTTCAGCACTTTCTATATCCAAGCTGGCACTGACTCTCCCATTTCATCAGCCTTATTTTTTTAACTCTAGCCTTTTACATGGTACTTTGTCAAACACTTCCTTTACATCTATATAGACAACATTCCCTGCATTCCCTTCACCCTTCTCTGTTACTTCATCAAAACATTTAATTAGGTTCGTCAATCTGCCTTTTACAAACCCATGCTGGCTCTCCTTCATTAACTCAAAACTCTCCAAGTGCCTGTAGATTTTTTACTCCTGATTATTGTTTCTAAAACTTTACCCGCCACCGATGTTAAACTGACTGAACTGTAGTTACTGGCAATGCCTTTACATCCTTTCCTCAGCACGGGTGTCACATTTGCTATTTTCCAATCCTCCCCTATATCCAAGAAAGATTGGAAGGATATGACGAACCTTTCTACTATTACCGCCCCCATTTCCCCAGTAGTTAGCACTGCTGTCACACTGCTCCAGGGACCCGGGTTCAATTCCGGCCTAGGGTCACTGTATGGAGTCTGCACGTTTCCTCCATATCTGCGTGGCTTTCCTCGGTGTGCTCCGGTTTCCTCTCCCAGTCCAAAGATGTGCAGGTTAGCTGGATTGGCCATGCTAAATTGTTCCTTAGTGCCCCAAGATGTGTAGGTTAGCGGGATTAGTGGGGTAACAGAGATTGGGCAGTAAAGGTGGGGATAGGTAGGATGTTCTGTCAGAGAGTTGGTGCAGACTCGATGGGCCAAATGGCCTCCTGCTGCACTGTAGTGATTCTATGATTCTATGATCTATTTTATGATAATCAGTGATGTGTTTGTGAAGTAAATACTGGCCATGACACAGTTCATACACTAATGAGGAATTTCTCTGATTGTTGATAAAACCACGGGGGAATAGCTCAATACCCGGTTTCGACATGGCATCTGTCGTAATGCTGCACATTGTGCTGGCCGTCCCAAGGGAGCACGTAAGGGGTGAACGCCAGGGCCCATTTGCTCTCTGTTGCATCCTTTTGTTTTGGTACAAGCACAGGTTACGCTGTCACCTCTTTGCAAACTTTGATTGACCATCTCCCAGGTGATCATGTGAACAGGTGCAGAGCGGAGCTCTGCCTCTTTGTGAGGCTGAAGCAGGTAATTCAACTGAACTGCGCTTTTATTCAGGGTCGTGTCATTTGATCCTTGCTTCTGCAGAATGCGGCAATTGCAGCTCGCAATTTGTTAACTATTATGTCTCACTTTCGGCATGAAGGCCAGCACTTGGTTTACAACAATCTGCTACTTATTGAAAAAAACTGCTCACATCCTAGCGGAAAGTAGGTTAGATTATATCAGCTGAAATTCATCTTGTTTTAATTCCAAGAGCTTACCAGCAGCCACTGGGGAACATATGTGCTGAATCTAATGATGTACAGTCCCAAATCAGACTACAAGATTCATTCAGGAAAGGTTTGGCACAGATAATGGATCCTTCAGCAGACGAGAAGAGTAAAGATAAGCTTAAGATTCAGGTAGAATCTCTCCTCTAGTTAGACTACCTTTTCTTTTTCCAGTTTCTAATGGGCCTGTGTTTCCCTGGCTCAATCTTCCAGTTTTAATATTTGACTTACAGTGTTTGCAGCTATTTTCTGCCTCATAGGGAGATGAACTTGCCTTTCTCTGGTCCATTTATTGTTCGTTAACAGTCCAATGTGCTTCACAGAACCGCCATTGTTATGATGGCCATGGGGGATCGTCAATAGATTTCCCCGTAAGACCATAAGACATAGGAGCAGAATTAGGCCACAGGGCCCATCGAGTCTGCTCCGCCATTCAATCATGGCTGATATTTTTCTCATCCCCATTCTCCTGCCTTTTCCCCATAACCCCTGTTCCCCTTATTAATCAAGAACCTATCTATCTCTGTCTTAAAGACACTCAATGACCTGGTCTCCACAGCCTTCTGTGGCAAAGAGTTCCACAGATTCACCACTCTCTGGCTGAAGAAATTCCTCCTCATCTTTGTTTTAAAGGATCGTCCCTTTAGCCTGAGGTTGTGCCCTCTGGTTCTAGTTTTTCCGACTAGTAGAAACATCCTCTCTACGTCCAATCTATCCATGGGCCTTATGGAGTATGAGCTCTCCTATTAATGAACATTGGTTAGGCCACAGCTGCAGTAATGTGTGCAGTTCTGCTCACCTCACTTTGGAAGGATGTGATTGCGCTAGAGGGGATACAGAGGAGATTCACTGGGGCATTTGAGCCACAAGGAGAGACTGGATCGGCTTGGATTGTTTTTTTAGAGCAGAGAAGACTGAGGGGGACATGATTGAGGTGTATAAGATTATGAGGAGTATGGACAGGGTGAATAGGAAGCAGCTGTTCCCCTTGGTTGAGGCTCAGTCACGAGGGGGCAGAGTTTTAGGGTGAGGGGCAGGAGATTCAGGGGGGATTTGAGAAAACACTTTTTCACTCAGAGGGTGGTGAGAATCTGGAATGCATGCTTGGGAAAGGTAGTAGAGGCTGGAAACCTTTAAAAAGGCAGTTTTCAGCCTCATTGTTCCACAGGACCAGGCTGAGGAGAAGGCAGTTGGTTTGTTCACTACATTTATTTATTTATTTTAAGTTAAATTTGTGTAAAAAAATCGGAGGTTTTTTTTAAAACAGGAAGTGGGCCCAGCAGGAGTCTGGGAAGGTTTTTGGAGGGTTTAAAAGTAGGCCGCACTTTTGAGCGGCCAGCGTCGTTAGCGGGCAGCAGAGTGAGCAGGAGGCAGAGTGAAAGCTGTAGGGCTTTGGCTCACAGGGCTTAGGCAGGGCGAGCAGGGGTGAGTTAATTCATTTTTTGCTGTTTCTACCTGGTACTGGCAAGGTATCTAGAGGGGATGGGTGTGAAGGCAGTGCAATGTTCCTCTTGCACTATGTTCGAGGTGAGGGACGACGTCAGTGTCCCTGCTGATTATACCTGTGAGAAGTGCATCCATCTGCAGCTCCTCCAAAACCGTGTAAGGGAACTGGAGCTGGAGTTGGAGGAACTTAGGATCATTAGGGATGCAGAGATGGCCATAGACAGAAGCTTCAGGGATACAGTTACTCCGAGGAATGAAAATAGATGGGTGACGGTGAGAGGGGCTGGGAAGAAGCAGTCGGTGCAGGGATCCCCTGTGGTCGTTCCCCTTAGCAATAAGTATTCCGCTTTGGATACGGTTGAGGGGGACGACATACCAGTGGTGAGCCGCAGTGAGAGGATCTCCGGCACTGAGTCCGTCCCTGTGGCTCAGGAGGGTAAGGAGGAGAGCGGGAGGGCAATAGTTATTGGGGACTCATTAGTTAGAGGGATAGATAGGAGGTTCTGTGGCAGCAAAAGAGACTCGAGGATGGTTTGTTGCCTAGCGGATGGCAGGGTCCGTGACGTCTCGGACCGTGTTTTCCGGATTCTTAAGGGGGAGGGGAAACAGTCACAAGTCGTGGTACACATTGGTACCAACGACATAGGTAAGAGAAGGGACGGGGATTTAAAACAGGAATTTCGGGAGCTGGGCTGGAAGCTGAGAGCAAAGACAAAACATGTGGTCATCTCTGGTACGCTACCAGTGCCACGTGATAGCGAGTTGAGGAACAGGGAGAGAGTGCACTTAAACATGTGGTTGCAGGGATGGTGCAGGAGGGAGGGTTTCAGATACGTGGATAATTGGAACACGTTCTGGGGAAGGTGGGACCTCTACAAACAGGACGGGGTGCACCTGAACCAGAGGGGCACCAATATCCTGGGAGGGAAATTTGCTACGGCTCTTCAGGGGGATTTAAACTAATTTGTCAGGGGAGTGGGAAAAGGAGTTGTAGTCCGGAAGTCAGTGTTGAGGGTGGTGAGATATTGGGGAAGGTATCAAGGTCAAGGGTGGGTACCGGTAGACAGGAAGATGGATTGAAGTGTGTCTACTTCAATGCAAGGAGCATCCGGAACAAGGTGGATGAACTTGGGGCGTGGATTGCTACTTGGGACTACGATGTTGTGGCCATTACAGAGACGTGGGTAGAACAAGGACAGGAATGGTTGTTGGACGTTCCGGGGTATAGATGTTTCAGTAAGTGTAGGGAAGCTGGTAAAAGAGGTGGAGGAGTAGCATTGTTAATCAAGGATAGTTTAACGGCTGCGGAAAAGCACTTTGAGGGGGATATGCACACTGAGGTAATATGGGCTGCAGTTAGAAACAGGAAAGGAGCGGTCACGTTGCTAGGAGTTTACTATAGGCCCCCAAATAGTAATAGAGATGTGGAGGAAGAAATTGCAAAGCAGATTATGGATACGTGTGGGGGTCACAGGGTAGTTGTCATGGGGGACTTTAACTTTCCAAATATTGATTGGAACCTTTGTAGGTCGAATAGTTTGGATGGGGCACTTTTTGTGCAGTGTGTGCAGGAGGGTTTCCTGACACAATATGTGGATAGGCCGACAAGGGGTGAGGCCACATTGGATTTGGTACTGGGAAATGAACCGGGCCAAGTGTTAGATTTGGTTGTGGGAGAGAACTTTGGAGATAGTGACCACAATTCGGTGTCTTTTGTTATTGCAATGGAGAGGGATAGGGCCGGACGGCAGGGCAAGGCTTACAATTGGGGGAGAGGTAATTATGATGCGATTAGGCAAGAATTAGGGGGCATAAGATGGGAACAGAAACTGTCAGGGAAAGGCACTGATGAAAAGTGGAACTTTTTCAAGGAACAAATACTGGGTGTCCTTGATAGGTATGTCCCTGTCAGGCAGGGAGGAAATGGCCGAGTGAGGGAACCGTGGTTCACAAAAGAGGTGGAATGTCTTGTGAAAAGGAAGAGGGAAGCCTATGTAGGGATGAGGAAACAAGGTTCAGATGGCTCGATTGAGGGTTACAAGTTAGCAAGGAATGAGCTGAAAAAGGGGCTGAGGAGAGCTAGGAGGGGACATGAGAAGTCCTTGGCGGGTCGGATCAAGGAAAACCCCAAGGCTTTTTACTCTTATGTGAGGAATAAAAGAATGACCAGGGTGAGGTTAGGGCCGGTCAAGGACAGTGGTGGGAACTTGTGTATGGAATCAGTAGAGATAGGCGAGGTGATGAATGAATACTTTTCTTCAGTGTTCACCAAGGAGAGGGGCCATGTTTTTCAGGAAGAGAAGGTGTTACAGGCTAATAGGCTGGAGGAAATAGATGTTCGGAGGGAGGATGTATTGGCAGTTTTGAATAAACTGAAGGTCGATAAGTCCCCTGGGCCTGATGAAATGTATCCTAGGATTCTTTGGGAGGCGAGGGATGAGATTGCAGAGCCTTTGGCTTTGATCTTTGGGTCCTCGCTGTCCACGGGGATGGTGCCAGAGGACTGGAGAGTGGCAAATGTTGTTCCTCTGTTTAAGAAAGGGAATAGAAATGACCCTGGTAATTATAGACCGGTTAGTCTGACTTCGGTGGTTGGTAAATTGATGGAAAAGGTCCTTAGGGATGGGATTTACGACCATTTAGAAAGATGCGGATTAATCCGGGATAGTCAGCACGGATTTGTGAAGGGCAAATCGTGCCTCACAAATTTGATAGAATTTTTTGAGGAGGTAACTAGGTGTGTTGATGAAGGTAGGGCGGTTGATGTCATATACATGGATTTTAGTAAGGCGTTTGATAAGGTCCCCCATGGTCGGCTTATGATGAAAGTAAGGAGGTGTGGGATAGAGGGAAAGTTGGCCGATTGGATAGGTAACTGGCTATCTGATCGAAGACAGAGGGTGGTGGTGGATGGAAAATTTTCGGACTGGAGGCAGGTTGCTAGCGGAGTGCCGCAGGGATCGGTGCTTGTTCCTCTGCTCTTTGTGATTTTTATTAATGACTTAGAGGAGGGGGCTGAAGGGTGGATCAGTAAATTTGCTGATGACACCAAGATTGGTGGAGTAGTGGATGAGGTGGAGGGCTGTTGTAGGGTGCAAAGAGACATAGATAGGATGCAAAGCTGGGCTGAAAAATGGCAAATGGAGTTTAACCCTGATAAATGTGAGGTGATTCATTTCGGTAGGACTAATTTAAATGTGGATTACAGGGTCAAAGGTAGGGTTCTGAAGACTGTGGAGGAACAGAGAGATCTTGGGGTCCATATCCACAGATCTCTAAAGGTTGCCACTCAAGTGGATAGAGCTGTGAAGAAGGCATATAGTGTGTTAGCTTTTATTAACAGGGGGTTGGAGTTTAAGAGCCGTGGGGTTATGCTGCAACTGTACAGGACCTTGGTGAGACCGCATTTGGAATATTGCGTGCAGTTCTGGTCACCTCACTATAAGAAGGATGTGGAAGCGCTGGAAAGAGTGCAGAGGAGATTTACCAGGATGCTGCCTGGTTTGGAGTGTCGGTCTTATGAGGAAAGGTTGAGGGAGCTGGGGCTGTTCTCTCTGGAGCGGAGGAGATTGAGGGGAGACTTAATTGAGGTTTATAAAATGATGAAGGGGATAGATCGAGTGAACGTTCAAAGACTATTTCCTCGGGTGGATGGAGCTATTACAAGGGGGCATAACTATAGGGTTCATGGTGGGAGATATAGGAAGGATATCAGAGGTAGGTTCTTCACGCAGAGAGTGGTTGGGGTGTGGAATGGACTGCCTGCAGTGATAGTGGAGTCAGACACTTTAGGAACATTTAAGCGGTTATTGGATAGGCACATGGAGCACACCAGGATGGTAGGGAGTGGGATAGCTTGATCTTGGTTTCAGATGAAGGTCGGCACAACATCGTGGGCCGAAGGGCCTGTTCTGTGCTGTAATGTTCTATGTTCTAAAAAGTATTTGGATGAGCCCTTGAAATATCATAATATTCAAGAATATGGGACAAGTGCAGGAAAATGGGATGAGCGTGCCTTGAAGTGGTAGATATTGTCAGTGCAGACTCAGTGGCCCGAAGGGCCTTTTCTGCACTGTGTGACTCTGACTTTATTAAGCGAGCGAAGGCTTGCTAATAGGAAAAGAGTGGTGGGAGTTTAAAGCCAGCTGTCTCTATGCAGGGCAGCAGTCAAAGGTCTCCTGAGCTTGACCTGTGAACTGCAGCCGCAGAAGCGGTGCTTCATTCACTATGTAAATAAAGGGTGTTGGTGACAGAAGACTGGCCTCAGCGAGATTATTACACTCATCAAAGTTTCATATTGACCATTAAGGAAGTAATCATAGAATCAAACAGAATGCTTGCAGATTTGAAGACAGCCATTCAACCCACTGTATCCATGCTAGATCTCTGCAAGGAAAACTGAGCTAATCTCATTCCCCTGTCATTGTCCCATGGCGTACCATGTTTTTTTCTCTATTCAGATAATGATTCAATTCCTTTTATAGCCCTGTACTAAATATCAGACCAACAACATGACAAGTTAGGGACAGCGGAGAATGGGAGCTGGTGATGAGGTAGAGCTGGGTATATGTGGAATGAGTGGACAAGTGGGGATTTTCCACTCCTGGCGCAGCAGACCTGCCATGGCGAATGTGGTGAGCCAACCAAAAGTCCAGAGCCTTCGACAGGACCGGAAGATCCCACCAGCTTGAGGGGTCAGCCCATGGTATCTGATGTGTTGTCTTTGGATGGTGTCACTGTGGCAGCATATAGGAAAGAAATAGGAAGTCCTTGGGAGACTTCAGAGATAACGGGGCTCAATAGAGAAGAAAATCCATCGGGTTGATTCTCTGCCTCCAATCCACTGGATTGAATGGAATCAGGTATTGGAATCAGGCATTGGCACCTCACTGGATGAAGGGTGAAGGGGCACTGGATGAGGATGGTGCTGTAAACTGTGCTAATGGCTCCAGGCAGGTTGGGGAGAATGAGGAGGGAATACTTACCATGACCAGAGAGAATGTAATTTCTCACAGTGCCGTGACTGCAGTGGAAACTTTATGGGAGGGATTCAAACATCCAGGAAAGATGGGAATGGATTTGGGAGGGGATAGGGAGGTTGGAGTTAGGGCAATGATTTTCAAGATGATGGGGCCATTTTTAAGTAATTATTGATGCTATTTAGGGAATACAGGATTCTTAAAGTTTATTTTATTAGTGTCACACGTAGACTTACATTAACACTGTAATGAAGTTACTGTGAAAGTCCGCTCGTCGCCACACTCCGGTGCCTGTTGGGTACACTGAGGGAGAATTTAGCATGGCCAATGCACCTAACCAGCACAGATTGTGGGAGGAAACCGGAGCACCCGGAGGAAACATACGCACACACAGGGAGAACGTGCAGACTCCGCACTGACAGTGTGACCGGGAATCAAACCCGAGTTCCTGGCGCTGTGAGGCAGCAGTGCTAACCACTATGCCACCAATCCTCCTGATAAATTAACCATCCTTGATTGCTTTTAGAATTTATTTCATCCATTTTATTATGTACTTCAGCAAGAGTGGGTAACTTGCAAAGGCTGATAATGGTAGGTTTGAAGGGGGAGGGGGAGCAATATCTGAGGAGAGTAAACCATTGTCAATATTAACTAACATGTGCTTCATGAACAAACTTTCACAGAATCAGAGTGCTCTGGATTCAAGGCCCAATCCAAAGCCTTGAGAGCATCATCTAGGTTGATACTTCAGTGCAGTACTGAGGGAAAGCTGCACTGTTGGAGGTGCCTTTCTTTGAATGAGATATTAAGCTGGAAGCCCCCTGCTGTTTCATGTGATTGTAAAATACTCCATGGCATTTTTTGACGAAGATTGGTTGGGGATTCGGGGAGGATTTTTCCAGGGTCATGACCAATATTTGCCCATAATATTCCTAAAAAATAGAGGATCTAATCTTTCTCACATCAATGTGTGCAAATTGACTGCCATATTTCCTACAACAATAACTATACTTTGGCTCTGAAGCACTTTGAGGCATCCTGAGATTGTGGAAAACACCAAATAAAGAATCATAGGATCATCATAGAATCATAGAATCTCTACAGTGCAGAAAGAGGCCATTCGTGCCTGCACCGACAACAATCCCACCCAGGCCCTATTCCCGTAACCCCTACACATCTACCCTGCTAATCCCCTGACATGAGAGTCAATTTAGCATGGCCGATCAACCTAAGTTGCACATCTTTGGAGTGTGGGTGGAAACCGGAGCATAGAACATAGAAAGCCACAGCACAAACAGGCCCTTCGGCCCACAAGTTGCGCTGATCATATCCCTACCTCTATGCCTATCTATAGCCCTCAATCCCATTAAATCCCATGTACTCATCCAGAAGTCTCTTAAAAGACCCCAACGAGTTTGCCTCCACCACCACCGACGTCAGCCGATTCCACTCACCCACCACCCTCTGAGTGAAAAACTTACCCCTGACATCTCCTCTGTACCTACCCCCCAGCACCTTAAACCTGTGTCCTCTCATAGCAACCATTTCAGCCCTTGGAAATAGCCTCTGAGAGTCTACCCTATCCAGACCTCTCAACATCTTGTAAACCTCTATCAGGTCACCTCTCATCCTTCGTCTCTCCAGGGAGAAGAGACCAAGCTCCCTCAACCTATCCTCATAAGGCATGCCCCCCAATCCAGGCAACATCCTTGTAAATCTCCTCTGCACCCTTTCAATGGCTTCAACATCTTTCCTGTAATGAGGTGACCAGAACTGCGCGCAGTACTCCAAGTGGGGTCTAACCAGGGTCCTATAAAGCTGCAGCATTATCTCCCGACTCCTAAACTCAATCCCTCGATTAATGAAGGCTAGTACGCCGTACGCCTTCTTGACTGCATCCTCCACCTGCGAGGCCGATTTAAGAGTCCTATGGACCCGGACCCCAAGGTCCTTCTGATCCTCTACACTGCTAAGAATGGTACCCTTCATATTATACTGCTGCTTCATCCCATTGGATCTGCCAAAATGGATCACCACACACTTATCCGGGTTGAAGTCCATCTGCCACTTCTCCGCCCAGTCTTGCATTCTATCTATGTCTCGCTGCAACTTCTGACATCCCTCCAAACTATCCACAACACCACCTACCTTGGTGTCGTCAGCAAACTTACCAACCCATCCCTCCACTTCCTCATCCAGGTCATTTATGAAAATGACAAACAGCACCCAGAGGAAACCCACGCAGACACGGGGAGAATGTGCAAACTCCACACAGACAGTGACCCAAGGCTGGAATTGAACCTGGGTCCCTGGCGCTGTGAGGCAGCAGTGCTAACCAAGAAACTAATTGTTTTTCCTTTTATAACAGAGGCATCTTTAGAAGGAAATCATACAGTTAATAGAAATTATTTGAAAAGTTAAGTAGCAAAGTGAGGAGGAAGGGCAGTGGCAGTAGATAGATAATGTTTATACATTATGCTTTGTGTTAACACTTGTCCCTTTGCATTGACACTTGTTCAGCATTAACTGACAAATCATTAGCAAAAGACTTAGACATTATAATAAGCAGCACATTGATTTGAGATGTCAAAGGGGGCATCACTTTGATCATTCTCCAGATATTGTTTCCTGTGTTGTGTTTTGTCTGGGCAGTCACCTTAGACAGGAACCCACTGTAAATAGGCTTTCAAGTTTAAACTGGGATATCCTGCATAAATACTTTAATAAGTCAATCAACATGTCACTGAGCAGGAAATCAGTCTGGAGCTACCTCAATGGTTCTATTGCGTCAGGTTCAACTCTACATTCCAATGACATTGTTCGTTTACAAAAATAATTCCCAATCAGCATCCCAATGAAGTAACTTCACTCCCACAGCTTCACTAACCATTTGAACGTTTACCGGATGTTCCTTAGGGAAAGGTGTTGAGTGACACCATGCTGAATAGTAGTTGGCTTTGTAAAAAGAGAAACAGTAAACTTTGAACGATAACATCCTGTGTAAGCAATCGAGCTTTGGGCCGTTTTTACACCATACAATGAAGACCAATTGTCTATTCGTTTGCAGAATGTCCACACATTTTTTATTGAAAGGTGGGCTAGGCTCAAGGGATGGGTGTGGAAAAGTGTGAGGTTATGCACTTTGGAAGGACGAATGGAGGCATTGACTATTTTCTAAATGGGGAAATGCTTAGGAAATCAGAAACACAAAGGGATTTAGGAGTCGTTGCTCAAGATTCTTAAGGTTAACGTGGAGGTTCAGTCGGCAGTTAGGAAGGCAAATGCAATGTTAGCATTCATATCGAGAGGGCTGGAATACAAGAGCAGGGATGTACTTCTGAGGCTGTATTAGGCTCTGGTCAGACTTCATTGGAGTATTGTGAGCAGTTTTGGGCCCCATATCTAAGGAAGGATGTGCTGGCCTTGGAAAGGGTCCAGAGGAGGTTCACAGGAATGATCCCTGGAATGAAGAGCTTGTCATATGAAGAACGATTGAGGACTCTGGGTCTGTACTCACTGGAGTTTAGAAGGTTGAGAGGACACCTTATTGAAACTTACAGGATTCTGCGAGGCCTGGATAGAGTGAACGTGGAGAAGATATTCCCACAAGTAGGAAAAACTAGAACCAGAGGAAACAACATCAGGCTAAGGGGACGATCCTTTAAAACAGAGATGAGGAGGAATTCCTTCAGCCAGAGAATGGTGAATCTGTGGAACTCTTTGCCGCAGAAGGCTGTGGAGGCCATATCATTGAGTGTCTTTAAGACAGAGATAGAAAGGTTCTTGATTAATAAGGGGATCAGAGGTTATGGGGAAAAGGCAGGAGAATGGGGATGAGAAAAATATCAGCCATGATTGAATGGCAGAGCAGATTTGATTGGCTGAGTGGCCTAATTGTGCTCCTCTGGTCTTATGGTCTTATGTTACGACCACCTTGCTATTCTTGAGTGCTTGCTGGTTTAACACTTGATGCCTTCTTTTAAATGATGCTTGCCCACAAAGGTTTTTGACTTGATTTGAGTTGATTTATTATTGTCACATGTATTGGTTCACAATGTAAAGTATTGTTTCTTGCGCGCTATGCAGACAGAGCATATCATTCATAGAGTACATAGGGGAGAAGGAAAGGAGAGGATGCAGAATGTAGTGTTACAGTCATAGCTAGGGTGTGGAGAAAGATCAACTTAATATAAGGTAGGTCCATTCAAATGTCTGATGGCAGCAGGGAAGAATTTGTTCTTGAGCCGGTTGGTACGTGACCTCAAACTTTTGTATCTTTTTCAAAGAACAAAGAACAAAGAAAATTACAGCACAGGAACAGGCCCTTCGGCCCTCCAAGCCTGCACCGACCAGGCTGCCCGACTTAACTAAGACCCCCTACCCTTCCGGGGACCATATCCCTCTATTCCCATCCTATTCATGTATTTGTCAAGACGCCCCTTAAAAGTCACTACCGTATCCGCTTCCACTACCTTCCCCGGCAACGAGTTCCAGGCACCCACTACTCTCTGTGTAAAAAATCTGCCTCGTACATCTCCTTTAAACCTTGCCCCTCGCACCTTAAACCTGTGCCCCCTAGTAATTGACTCTTCCACCCTGGGAAAAAGCTTCTGACTATCCACTCTGTCCATGCCTCTCATAATCTTGTACAGGTCGCCCCTCAACCTCCGTCGTTCCAGTGAGAACAAACCAAGTTTCTCCAACCTCACCTCATAGCTAATGCCCTCCATACCAGGCAACATCCTGGTAAATCTTTTCTGTACCCTCTCCAAAGCCTCCACATCCTTCTGGTAGTGTGGCGACCAGAATTGAACACTATATTCCAAGTGCGGCTTAACTAAGGCTCTATAAAGCTGCAACATGACTTGCCAATTTTTAAACTCAATGCCCCGGCCGATGAAGGCAAGCATGCTGTATGCCTTCTTGACTACCTTCTCCACCTGCATTGCCACTTTCAGTGACCTGTGTACCTGTACACCCAGATCCCTCTGCCTATCAATACTCTTAAAAGTTCTGCCATTTACTGTATATTTCCTATCTGTGTTAGACCTTCCAAAATGCATTACCTCAGATTTGTCCGGATTAAACTCCATCTGCCATCTCTCTGCCCAAGTCTCCAACTGATCTATATCCTGCTGTATCCTCTGATGGTCCTCATCGCTATTCACAAATCCACCAATCCTTGTGCCATCCGCAAACTTACTAATCAAACCAGTTACATTTTCCTCCAAATCATTTATATATATTACAAACAGCAAAGGTCCCAGCACTGATCCCTGATCCCTGATGGAAGAAGGTGGAAGAGAAAATGTCCAGGGTGCATGGGGTCCTTGATTATGCTGGCTGCTTTTCCAAGGCAGCAAGAAGTGTAGATGGAGTCAATGGATGGGAAGCTGGTTTGCATGGTGGACTGGACTACGTTCACAACCCTTTGTAGTTTCTTGTGGTCTTGGGCAGAGCAGGAGTCATACCAAGCTGTGATGCTTTCTATGGTGCACCTGTAAAAATGGGTGAGAGTGGTAGCGGACATGCCGAATTTCCTTAGGTGGTTGAAGTCTCTGGCGAGTTTCTTTATTCAGGCGATGGGGCAAACAGACTAATGCGCACACAATTACCACTGTTCATCAAAATAGCTCCCTTCAGTTTTACTACTTTCTTTCTAATAAGGCCTAAATTCTATATTCTCTACCATGTTCAATCCAGAATTAAAACCCCTTTGTTACTTCCTTTTGTCTGCTTCCTCTTGGCTACCATGGTTCATTATGGAGATGGAAGCAATTTTTTTTAAAGATTAGATTGTGCTCGACAAAAATGGTGCGAAGGCCGATATGACTGCTCCGCACTTGTGACCATGACAATAGAAGATAAATACAATCATGTGAGAACAGGGAGCACTGCCAGCAAAAGATTAGAGCCATCAGTGGCCATGGAGGAAAAGAACACTGTGGTTGAGTTTGCTCGCCTGATATGCCTGCCAAGTGTGAAAGGAGTGGAAAGGTGAAGATTCCGTAGAGTTTTGACAGATCTCTTACCATGACCTCAGTGGATGAACAGTGGGCGCAACCACAAGAACTTGTATTTACACAGCACATGTAACAAAGTGAAACATTCCTACATGCTTCACAGGAACATTATCAAACAGAATTTGGCACTGGACCACGTGAGAAATTGTGAGAGCAAATGAGTAAAAGCTTAGCCAAAGAGGTAGGTAGAAATCATAGAATCTTAGAATCCCTCCAGTGCACAAAGAGCCATCCGGCCCATCGAGTCTACACGCCTCACCGAAAGAGCATCCCTCCTCTCTGCCCTATCCCCATAACCTTGCTCTTTCACCATGGCTAATTCAACTAAACGACACACCTTGGGACACTAAGGGGCAATTTTGCATGGCCAATCCATCCAACCTGCACATCTTTGTTACTATGGGAGTTAACTGGCGCACCCGGAGGAAACCTGCAGACACCATGCAAACTCCACACAGTCACCCAAGACTGGAATCGAACCCAGCTCCCTGACGCTGTGAGGCAGCAGTGCTAACCATTGTGCCACTGTGCTGCCCCACAAATCTTGGTCAATAGATGTAAACAGTCATTTCCCTGGGGTCTCCATTAAACTTTGCATACAGGCGGGGATCAGGTCACATGGAAATTCTATCCAAGTGTCAAAACTCTTTTCAAAGCAATACTCTTTACATTTAGCAACTTCTTACTTCAATTTGTCTTCCAGTTGATTAAGCATCAGGTATGGCTCATTTGTAAAGCACCTGTGCTTTAGTGTCAGTAGATTGTGAGTTCAAGTCCCACTCGATTAACATTGCATTGTAATGCTGAGGGACACTGTACTATCAAAGATGATGCCTTTCGCATGTGATGACTCAACAGAGCCTTCATTTGCTGTCTGAGACAAACATGATGATCTAATAACACTATCTGAAGAATTGAAAGACCCTCCCAGTATCCTGATCAATAATTACCCATTAGCTGTCTCTAAACAAAACGCAGATGAAACAATGACAAAATCCATTGTTATTTGTGGGATCATGCTGTGCACGAAATAGCTGCCATGTTTCTGATATTGCAACAGTGACCACACTTAGAGAGTACTTCATTGGATGCAAAGTGCTTGGGATATCCTGAGGTCGTAGAAGTTGCTTTCGAAAATCATACTTAAATTGTGGAAGACATTATTGAGGGAAAATGAATGACAGGAGTTACTCAGACTGATGGTGTGAAACATTTGAATGGCCATGTACAGGTGACACTGAAAATTGTCTGCAATCACATCCAGGCCCCATTCCAGCAACCCCACATATTTATCCTGCTAATCCCCCTGACACTAAGGTCAATTTAGCACAGCCAATCAACCTAACCCACACATCTTTGGACTGTGGGAGGAAACCAGAGCACCCAGAGGAAACCCACGCAGACACGGCGAGAATGTTCAAACTCCATGCAGACAATGACCCAAGGCTGGAATTGAACCTAGGTCCTTGGCGCTGTGAGGCAGCAGTGCTAACCACTGTGCCACCATGCCACCCATCATCAAATCTGAGTAAAAATACTTGAAGTAAAAGCAATATACAATGGAGGCATATGATAGTCCCTTATATTGGATTTGCAGGGTCTCTGATGGATTGTTTTTAAAGTTTACTTATTAGTATCACAAGTATGCTTACATTAATACTGCAGTGAAGTTACTGTGAAAATCCTCGAGTCGCCACACTCCGGCGCCTATTTGGGTACACTGAGGGAGAATTTAGCATGGCCAATGCATCTAACCAGCACATCTTTCGGACTGTGGGAGGAAGCCGGAGCACTTGGAGGAATCTCACACAGACACGAGGAGAATGTGGAGACTCTGCACAGACAGTGACCCAAGCTGAGAATCGATCCCAGGTTCCTAGCGCTGTGAGGTAGCTGTGCTAACCGCTGTGCCACCGTGCTGCCCCATGCTAAGTTGAGTGTGATGCATCATAGAGCCATAAATAGTACATTTGATGACGCTCCTTGAAAGGACATTCAGAACTCAAATAAGTAGAAACAAGTTGGTTTGATTAAATGGAGGTAAAATATCATTAACTTGCTGGCATCACTAAGAAAGCCAGTGGGAATGACTACGGATTTCTGACAAGTTAACAAAAGCTCTTAGGTCATTTTAACCAAAAGGTCCCAACCCACAAGCTCTTGAACAAGCTTTTTAAATCTCATGATTCTTGGCAGCGTTTCTATGGAGGTGCTCTTAAATTTCCTTTCAGTGTTTCTATATAAACATTCTCAAGTATCTTCAGTAAATTACTAGCTATTCATTGATATGACCTGAAGTTTTCTATTGATGAACTGAATACCTCATGCATAAATGTCAATAGAGCTCGCTATCACTTACTCCAGCTCTAGTGCACTCATTAATGCAACCTATCCATGTGCAAAGGCATGACTCACCGCTCATCAGTCATTCTTCTGGCTGTTCAATCGAATTTCCAATGACATGACATACCTGCAATCAATGATGTTGGTGGCAGTACCTTCTTGGACGGCCATTTTGAAATTTACTGGCAGCAATGATGTTGTCAGTATTTCTGTTAACAATGGATTTTGTTGGCATTGATTGGTTAAATGAGAAATTACAACTAATTCTAACATTTTCCCCAATCTAGTGTGTACATGAAGACAAAATACTTCATCATTTGCGTCTGTCATGCACAAACCCCCGCAAAAACCCTCTCAAGGGGAGGCAATGGCCTCGTGGTATTATCACTCGACTATTAATCTGGAAACTCAGCTAAAGTTCTGGGGACCTCGGTTTGAAGCCATGGCAGATGGTGGAATTTGAATTCAATAGAAAATATCTGGAATTAAAAATCTAATGATCACCATGAAACCATTCTCGGAAAAACTCCATCTGGTTCACTCATGTCCTTTAGGGAAGGAAATCTGCCGTCCTCATCCGATCTGGCCTACATGAGACTGCAGAGCCACAGCAATGTGGTTGACTCTCAACTGCCTTCGGGCAACGAATGGGCAATAAATGCTGGCCACCCAATGATGCCCATGTCCCACAGATAAATAAAAAAAATAGTTTAATGACAGCTTTCCATGATTTGTTGACAAATAGTTTACAAAAATGTTCACAGACGTTGCCAACAAGTTCTGCCATCTTGCCAACCAAGTGGCGAATGTGCCTTCCTAAGCCACTTCATTGCTGAGCCCAGTGAGCTGGTCACCTGAACACCATGAACAGTTGGCAAACCAGTTGCCAGGAAACTTGACACAACATAACGGTAAACCCCCGGTTACCTTCACCTTAGAAGGTGTGGGCCACACACCAAAGAGATGTAATCACTGTTCATGCAATAGTCCATGCAATCAGCTTGGATATGTAACTAGTTTTGAAGATCTATCACTTATGTTTGAAAGGTTTTCTCTGTGTGATATATATTTCACGCATAAACAGCTCTGTGTACTTCTTTGAATCCCCAAAACAATGGAAATTTGAGCACATTAGTATGGCTTCCTGGAACATGCTCCTTTATCCTAACACCAGACTGTTTTTGTGGTCACTTTAAAGCAGGTGGTGTCGAATTTAGATTCTGTTCTGATTAAAGTGGAAACCTCTTGGCTCTGAAAGAAATAGCTCTCATCAAAACAGCCATTTAATCCAGTAACAAGGAGCGCTGTACAGACCAGAGGAGGTCAAATTAAAAAACACTTTGACATCAGCATAAAGCTTACTGTTTTTGCACTTTCTTTGAACCTTGCCTCCTAATAACATGTTCCATTTCATGCTACGTTAGCTATAGGATGTTCACCATTCACTGCAACTCATAATACACAAATGGTTAGCTCACAGAGGTAGATTGTACTGAATCTTGCAGCTGGGGAAAAAAATTGTATTTGTGTTTCATTTGATTTTACAGTAGAGGTTTGGAGAACATTCCTGCTCATTCTGGCTCAGAGGCAATGCTGTAAATGTACTTACCTTCAGCCTGGCGGCACGGTGGTACAGTGGTTAGCACTGCTGCCTCACAGCACCAGAGACCCAGGTTTGATTCCCAGCTTGGGTTACTGTCTGTGTGGAGCCTGCAAGCTCTCCCTGTGTCTGTGTGGGTTTCCACCGAGTGGTCCGGTTTCCTCCCACAGTCCAAAAGACGTGCTGGTTAGGTGGATTGGCCATGCTAAATTCTCCCTCAGTGTACCCGAACAAATGCCGGAGTGTGGCAATTAGGGACTTTTCACAGTAACTTCATTGCAGTGTTAATGTAAGCCTTCTTGTCACACAAATAAATAAACTTTAAAGTTTCTTCCCGAGGATGTCCTAATTTTCCTTCAGCATAGTTTCCCAGAGCATAGCAGATCCAACTAGCTACAGATAAATCTGTAAACAGGATACATTGGAGGCTGCCAGCCTCATTAAAATATTTAACATGCAAACTTGCCTCCATTAAACTGAGAAATGGTGAGATAGAATCATAGAATCCCTACAGTGCAGAAGGAGGCCATCCAGCCCATTGACAACAATCCCATCCAGGCAATATCCCTGCAGCCCCATATACTTACCCTGCTAATAATCCCTTGACACTAAAGGGCAATTTAGCATGGCCAATCCACCCAACCTGCTCATCTTTGGACTGTGGGAGGAAACCGAAGCACCCGGAGGAGACACGGGGAGAACGTGCAAACTCCACACAGACAGTCACCCAAGGCTGGAATTGATTCCGGGTCCCTGGCGCTGTGAGGCAGCAGTGCTAACCACTATGTGCTGCTATGATTGGAGGCAGGCTTAGATTGGACTTGAGATTTTAAAAAATTGAACTACCTTCCACCCATTTAAAATCCAGTCCAGAATCTCCGGCAGATCTTTCTCCAATTCTGCGTGGGGTGGTTAGGTGAAAGGAGCGGTCACGTCTCTGCATCACTGAGGTGATTGAGCTTTCCACAGGTTAAGGATCAAACTGAGACATTCATGGTTTGTAAGGTCCTGAATACAACCCAGTGAGAGATCACATGAGTTCCATCAATATTTTATGACTGATTGGGGTGATTTTCAGGACCACAAGACATCTCTCCATTCACTGGAAGTCATTTTGACTTTGGACGATTGTGTAAATCACCACATTTCAAGGTTCCTCCACTATTAAACTTCTAGTACGGGATGAGCAGAACTTTCCTCCAGCGAAATATTGGAAAGATAGAAGCAATTGTCCAGGATCATAGAATCATACAGTGTAGAAGAGGCCCTTTGGCCCATTGAGTCTGCATTGACATATGAAAAACACCTGAACTCCCACCTAATTCCATCTGCCAGCATTTGGCCCATAGCCCTGAATGTTATGATGTGCCAAGTGCTCATCCAGGTACTTTTTAAAGGATGTGAGGCAATCCGCCTCTACCACCCTCCCAGACAGCGCATTCCAGATCGTCACCACCCTCTAGGTAAAAGATTTTTTCCTCACATCCCCCCCTGAACCTCCTACCCCTCACCTTAAATCTATGTCCCCTTGTGACTGGCCCTTCAACTAAGGGGAATGGCTGCTCCTTATCCACTCTGTCTAGGCCCCGCATAATCTTGTACACCTCAATCAGGTCGCCCTTGAATCTTCTCTGTCCAACGAAAATAACCCAAGCCTTTCCAACTTAACTTCGATGTTCCATCCCAGGCAGCATCCTGGTGAATCTGCTTTGCACCCTCTCCAGTGCAATCACAGCACACAGTTCTCTAGCTGTAGCCTCACCAAAGTTCTATACAACTCCAACATGAGTTCCCTGCTTTTGTAATCTATGCTTTGATCTTCATGTCACAAATTCTGTTCCCTCACAACTGACTCCATCCCCCTCTTGGGCAACAGTCTAAAGCTGTAACAGACTGTTCACAGCCTTGGTATCATATTTGACCATGAGGTGAGTTTCCAATCACCAATCAGGTCCATCACTAAAACCGACTATTTAAAGGGGCAAGATGCAGGGGCTGTATTTAGCCCAGGAATTGTATTTAACCAGGCCACAGCACGATTCTAAATATGGGGAGGGAAGGATTCCCTGGCCACACTCGCCTCAAAACCAGAGAATTGAGGCTGAGGTCAATGGACCTTTGCATGGTCTGCCCCCTCTGCCCGCTACAATTCCTGTGGCGGTGGGGCAGGACGGAAGAATTTCGGCTGGGGTCTGTGGACCATGCAGACCATCTAGGCGTCAAAATAAACTGAGGAGTAAAGATTTGGGACTTTGAAAAGGAAAGGACACAGATTACCTGCTGTTTTCTAATAGAATATCTCTCTCTCAACCTTTCTGCATCTGACGGTGCATAGGTCAGACTTTTGTCAGTTTCTGTAGCTAATTATTCCTGGAACAGGTCGTTATTCTGTCACTAGGGGCTAATAGCTTGAGGGACACAACACCACATCAAGCAAAGCCACACTCACACATGGACAAACTAAGGGGCAATTTAGCACGGCCAATCCACCTAACCTGCACATCGTTGGACTGTGACAGGAAACTGGAGCACCCGGAGGAAACCCACGCAGACACGGGGAGAATGTGCAAACTCCACACAGACACTTAAACCGGAATTGAACCCTGTTCCCTAGCGGTGTGAGGCCGCAGTGCCAACCACTGTACCACCGTGCCACTCCTACCTAATAGAGTATAGTGACTTTTAATGAATGGCCACAAGAGCTAGCCCAAAGTGGCCAAAGGTGGGCTTTTCGTTTGGGAGGGATGGAGTTTGGTTGCCATCTAAGGGGAGTGGAGCACATACGGAGGAGCACTGAGAGAAGCATAAAGATTCACCACGTAATCCTCCGATTGCCTCCTGGCTGGATGTTCAAAGTGGGGGTCAGGTACCTGTCATGCGGATAGATTTTGGGTCCCAATTCAATACCTGGGATGCCATCTTAAAATGACAATGGAATAATTGTCCTGGAGGCAAGTTTAGTGGCCAATTAGTGATGTTGAACACCTCCATGAAGTCGGAGCAGTAAAGACAGGTGGCAGCCATGTTGATGATTGCCACTGCATGTCAAGGGGCCTGCTCATCACAGGGCCAGGAGTTCGAGCATGCTGGAAAGTGCCCATGGAGGCAAAGGTTAGGAGCAGCACTCGTGCTACTCTAGTTGGCCCCATAGAGTTGAATATATACCAATTGCAGATAAAGTTACTTGGGCCCCATAAGGAACCCAACACCTGTGCATAGATGTGCACAAAACTGTTCAGACTCACTTGAAAAAAATTGGAAATTTAGTTGCCAAATTGACCTCAATAGCAAGCACCTTTGAAAATTCAAAAATGTCCTGAAGGTGTCACCTTCTGCTGAAACCCTCATCCATGCCTTTTTCAGCTATGGACCTAACTTTTCCAATGGACCCCAGGCCCGGCCTTCCCTCTTCCACCATCCATCAGCTGAAGGTCATCTTAAACTTCTGCTGCCTGTATTCTCTCTTTTGCTCCAAGTCTCAATCGCCCAACACGTCTGTGCCTTCTGACCTACACTACATTGGCTCCCAAGTTGGCAACACACACATTTTGAAATTCTCATCCTTGTTTTCAATCCCCCATGGTGACAGAGTCTTCTCAATCCCTGTCATCTGCTCCGTCTCACAGCCCTCCTCTGTTTTCCTCCAATTCTGGTCTTGTGCATCTCCGATTTTAATTACTCACAATTGATGGCTGTGTTTGCAGCTGCCATAAGCCCTGAGCTCTGGAACACCCTCCCTAAACCTCTCAACTTCACTTTCCCCTTTTTCGGACACTTCTTAAATTCTGCACCCTTGACCAAGCTGTTGATCATCTGACCTAATACCTCCCTGGGCAGCTCAGTGTCAGCATCAACATCAATGTCAACATCAAATTTTGTTTGATAAAACTCCTGTGAGGCACTTTGCATGATTTTGCAGTGATTAAAGGTGTTTATATTCATGCAGGTTGGTGTTGTACAAACAAGAGTACTTCTTGCAACTCTTAAAACATGTTCAAGACACAGTGAGAGAAAGAGACTCAAACAGCTATGGCAGATTGTCAATGCTAAATGGTAGCAACATATTCCACAAAGGAGTCGGTATCAGGTTCTAGGCTAGGCTGTTCAAAATCGAAAGGGCCACCTTGCTATATATGCTGTATCAGACAGCCCATCAGACTAAAAGACTCAACATGTGCTTTTAATGAGCACGTATGCATCCATGTGAGACACTTGGGGTATAGCTTACAAACCTTTTTCAATCAATATGTCATGTCAGGGACACCGATAGATCCATGTTAGTGAAATGGAAAATTCTTACTGCAGTGAACCCTTAACCCTTTTACAATGTTTGTGTAGTTTTATGCCTCTTATTATTATATAACCATGGCTTCTTTGTCACAAAATCACTTCAGACCTTGACACAGATTGTACAGACGGTGAGGCTGAATGTAAATAACCTGTCTTCAAATTATGACATTCAATCTTGAGGCCAATATGTCCATTTAGCATTGCCTTCAAATGAAAAGGTTACTGCACCTTAAATGCAAACAGTATTTTTAACTTTGTCTCATACTTCTTACAAATATATTGGCAATAACATCCCTGAAGTATTGAGTTGTCTCGTTATTTGTTCCCTCAGAGATTGATTTGATTTGTTTATTTTTAAAGGTAGTCATTGAACATCCCATTTCTTCTTCTTCTTCAATACACCGCCCAAAAGCAAATCGAACCCAAAGCATCATGACTTCCACCATGGATAGGGCAAGGAGGAAGATCCTGAACCAACCCCACCCAAAGTGTCTGCGTGGGTTTACTCCCACAGTCTGAAAGACGTGTTGGTTAGGTGCATTGGCCGTGCTAAATTCTCCCTCAGTGTACCCAAACAGGTGCCGGAATGTGGCCATGAGGGGATTTTCACAGTAACTTCATTGCAGTGTTAATGTAACCCTATTTGTGGTTAATAAATAAACTTTATAAACAAAGCAGGGATTAAGTCCTGTTTTGTTGGCGCCAATCTGATCTACACTGGCCATCCAGCCAAGTGGCTCCCCAGGCAGTCCATGTTGTTGTGACAACATGCATTTTACATGCATGTTGTAGTCCAGAACCATGGATTGTGATGGTAAAGGCTTTAATTTTCTTTCCTTCACAAGGCCGGACAGGACTCCCTCACATTCTTACCACTTGCTATTGACATATGTTCAAAGGATTTACAGGTTGACACTCAATCTGATTGGCCATGTTACGAACGCACCTTCCTTGATCATCAAGGCCTGAGTGGGACTCGAAACCTGGCTCAGAGGCAGGGACACTACCCATTGGGCCACAAGATCTCCAATAACCCCTGTGTAGTGCGGTAAATCATTGCTGTAAAAATAGTCATGCTAACCTTGTCCTTTTGTGTAAATTCTTTTTGACAATGTGATACCTCACACTAGTTAAAAGTTCAAACCTCACGGAGGAATATTTTTTTTTAAGAAAGGCAAACCTTCTTTGATTCTAATGAATGGTTTTTTCCTCCTCGTCAGGTCAATCATTAACATGAACATTTGTTGACTGCTACCAAACAAACTGACATTTCTCCCTAGATTCGTAATTGGTCCATTATTATAAATAGCCTGACCTAGTGCCAAGACGGAATGCACTTGTTCGTTAATGCGGAGCAGCAATCAGAACCTTGCAGGACGCACTGCGAGATTCAGTCACGATTCTGCCTTCTTGTGCTTCAGTCAGATGGAAAGAAATTTGGCAGCGAACTAAAAGTTCACCTTGCCTTGTCAGCATTTACCACATGAAAGCTACAGCTCGGGAAAAAAAAGGAACAGAGAATGACCAGCTGTGCCTGCCTGTCATATCTGAGCACTGAGCTCATCATTCACTGGGCAATCGCTGGCTTTCTGCCTAAGTGCAGCCAAACATTATTAACCTTCCACTGAGGTAAGGTAATAACAATATTTCTCCCTCCTTTTACTTGATGTGGCACACACACACACACACGAGCGCTTCTTTATAATGCCTGGATTCACATCTGTGGCTCTATTAAAACCTTATCAACGGAAGAAGCATTCAAAATTGAATGATTGCTTGTAGACTGTACCACAGCAGCTGCACAAGGCAAATGCGCGTGCAGCTGACAGTTAAACAGGGGATGATTTACAGCCAACGTGGCCTGAACAGATCTTATGTGGACTTAAGGCAAACTTATACTGGCTGACCCACCTTCAAGCATCATGGTGGGGTGGGGCGGTCTGGGGGGTTGGGGGGCAGGTGAGGAAGGGAAGGGGTTCACAAGTTGTGTTTTTAGTTGCATAATCACTTCTTGGAGGACAAGTGACAGCAGATGTCAAGGTTCCAAAATCAGCTGTGTGCAAATCCCAGACACTCCAACATCATCAAGGGAGCCATGGCGGATCCATTTCCTTTTGTTTATTCATTCATGGGACATAGACGTCGTTGGCTGGCCAGCATTTATTATGTGGAGATGCCGGCGTTGGACTGGGGTAAACACAGTAAGAAGTCTAACAACACCAGGTTAAAGTCCAACAGGTTTATTTGGTAGCAAACGCCACTAGCTTTTGGAGCGTGCTGCTCCTTCGTCAGGTGGAGTGGGAGATGTGATCTCTGATGAAGGAGCAGCACGCTCCGAAAGCTAGCGGCGTTTGCTACCAAATAAACCTGTTGGACTTTAACCTGGTGTTGTTCGACTTCTTACAGCATTTATTGCCCATCCCTAGTTGCCCGAGGGCAGTTGAGAGTCAACCGCATTGCTGTGGCTCTGGAGTAACATGTAGGCCAAATCAGGGCCGGACGACACATTTCCTTCCCGGAAGGACATTAGTGAACCAGATGGGTTTTTTCGACAATCGACAATGGTTTCATGGAAGATTCTTAATTCCAGATTTTATTTTATTGAATTCAAATTCCACCATCTACCATGCTGGGATTTGAACCCGGGTCCACAGCACATTAGCTGAGTTTCTGGATTAATGATCTAGTGATAATACCACTCGGCCAGCACCTCCTCTGAAGCAGAGGGGATGCTTTCTGCCTTTCAAAACACCCATAGTTTCTCTATCCTACATATTTTCAAAGTAGTCCTGATAAATTGTAAATTTGATTTGATTTGATTTATTATTGTCACATGTATTAGTATACAGTGAAAAGTATGATATCTTGTGCGCTATGCAGACAAAACGTATCATTCATACAGTACATAGGGGGAGAAAGAAAGGAGAAAGTGCAGAATGTAGTGTTACAATCATAGCTAGGGTCTCGAGAAAGATCAACTTAATATAAGGTCCATTCAAATGTCTGATGGCAACAGGGAAGAAGCTGTTCTCCAGCCGGTTGGTACATGACCTCAGACTTTTGTATGTTATTATTTTTGCAAAAGCAGTGTTACTGAGTTAATTAATCTGTACCAAGAACAGCCAAATTATAAACTGGATATTATTTCTGATTTGGTGCAGAGGAAAAGCGGTAACTATTCTCCGAGGAGCCTCAGTGCCACGTTTTTTGGACCACTTGGGAAAACACATCCCACTTGTGTTGCAAGTGTCCTGAAGTCTGTTTTAAAGCTCAGCTCTAATCTCCTTATCTTTGGTGTTATGGCAATAGCATTCACTCCTCCGACAGTGCTTCATGTACAGAATCAGAAAATTCCTCGCAATGACATGAATGGATTGCCTTTTCGGTAGTGACCTTTCTTTTGGCACATGCCGAGCCACAAACAATAAAGTCTTCTGCTCTAGGCTGTGTTTGTACTAAATACATCCGTGTGCATCAGAAGCTTCCTATGGACCTTGACAAACTCAGAAATAAGGAGAACTGCCAAATGAAGTGCATGGAAGAAATGTGGCAGGCAGTTTTGGTTTAATATAACAGAGCTTCATGTGTTTACCGGTGACAGAATGCTATTAAGAAGTGGAATATAAATTTGCACACACATACACTTGGGTTTGAAAGTTGCATTGTTGGATGTTCAATCTTATGGATGAGGTGTATGTTGTAGCCAAGGGATTGTGTCGGTAGTTAGGCAATGAAATTTGTAGCAGGGACCAAAGACAATTGTTTTGGGGCAGCACGGTGGCACAGTGGTTAGCACTGCTGCCTCACAGTGCTAGGGACCTGGGTTCAATTCCCTGCTTGGGTCACTGTCTGTGTGGTGTTTGCGCATTCTCCCCGTGTCTGTATGGGCTTCCTCTGAGTGCTCCGGTTTCCTCCCACAGTCCAAAAGATGTGCGGGTTAGGTGGATTGGCCATGCTAAATTGCCCCTTAGGGACTGGAGGACTAGCTAGGGTAAATGCATGGAGTTATGGGGCCTGGGTGGGATTGTGGTCAGCACAGACTCGATGGACCAAATGGCCTCCTTCTGTACTATTGAGATTCTATGATTCTAACAGAACATGTCAGCTTGATTCAATTGTAGGTCCCTGGCATCTGAGTCAGAGACGGGGGTTCACCAACCCATTCCTGCACATGAGCACATTGCAGGTCGATACTTCAGGCCAGCGTTCTAAAAGTCCTACATTCTTAGAGGTGATGGGCGGAATTCTTCGATCTTGTTCACCCCACCGTCATTTCCAGCAAGAATGGAGAACTTGGCACTTACCCAAAACTCGATTCACTGCAGCGGGACTCGGGAATCCCAGCCACGGGTGAGGTCAGAGAATTCCGGCCACCTTTTCGAAGAGGACTGAAACTAAGTGTCCCATTTGAATGTTCGGGTGAGTGTAAAAAAGATCCCTCGGTACTATTTCAAGAAGATCAGAGGAAGTTCTCCTCGCATTCTGGTTAACATTCATCCCTGAAATGGGCGGAATTCTCCCAAAAAATGGCAAGGTGTCAATCGCGGCGCGAACACCGGTGCAATTCCCGACAGCCCCAGGAGCATGATCTGGACCGCAATTTTTAGCCACTTTGAGAAAGAAACATTCCCTCACATGAAAAAGACCGTGCCTGAGGCGCGAAGGGTTTAATTCACCCGCTTGGCGGGGGGGTCATCTGAGCTCTTTAATCGAGGGAGTGCTACATTTAAACGGTTCCACAGTACTTGCCAGGAAGATGGCAGCAAGGAAACCTGCTCCTCAATTCACAGAAGGTGCCCTAACCAGGATATTGGATCCCGTGGAGGAGAGACGGGCAACAATATACCCTCAGGGTGGCAGGAGACCCTCCAGCAGGATCACGAGTCCTGCCTGGTCAGTGCCAGCAACATCCTCAAGAGGATGTGGGTGCAATGCCAGAAGAAGATGAATGACCTACTCTGTCCTGCCAGGGTAAGTGCTCCCTCTATTCTCTTTGCACCTTGCTGTCACCCCTCGAAATGTTACCTCAACCCTGCTGCCATCTCGCAGGGCCCCAGCACCTGACTTCCTACGTCTTCCCACAACTGACTTCCTCGCAGCCCGCTGGCACTCCTCTTCAGAACCCCTCCCTGCTTACGTGCAGTGCCCACGCATGCCAGGTATCATTGATATCTGATCTGCATTTGTGTTCCTGCAGGAGAAGTTTGCTCACAGTCGCCGTGAGTGAGAGAAGACGGCGGTGAGATGCCCGATCTGAGGATCCTAGCTCCTTTTGAGAAAATGTAGAGCACCCAGGCCAACACTGCAAGGGTGACACCTGCAGTGTGAAGCCTGGGGAAAGAGGTCAGATCCATGCCAGGAGAATATAAGAACTAGGAGCAGGAGTAGGTCATCTGGCCCTTCAAGCCTGCTCCGCCATTTAATAAGATCATGGCTGAACTTTTTGTGGACTCAGCTCCACTTACCCACCCATTCACCATAACCCTTAAGCACTCCAAAGCATGGCTCAGTCCCTGAGGACCGTAGCTGAGGGCTTCACCTGCATGGCTCCAACAATGATGGACCTCCAGGATGACAATGAGGCTTCTGGAGCTCAGTCCAGCTGCCCCTCCATTCCATGGGATAACCCATGGGATAAACAGAGAATTCCCACTCACCTGACAAAGGAGCAGCGCTCCGAAAGCTTGTGGCTTTTGCTACCAAATAAACCTGTTGGACTTTAACCTGGTGTTGTTAAACTTCTTACTGTGTTTACCCCAGTCCAACGCCGGCATCTCCACATCATAACCTAGGGGCCCATGAGTGCTTGGAGGGAGGAGGATCCGCTGGATATGTTGGAGCACTGCTTGGGGCCTTCCATCCAGGAGACCCTTGGAGTGCCCAGCCAATCTGAATCCCCCTTCCTGAGACCGGCACAGCTCAGGCACAACCAGAAGAGGGTGAAGCAGCAGCACCAGTGCCACCCAAGAGCAGGCTGGGGTGCTCAAGGTCTTGGCTTTTCAGAGGACACCCACAAGGGCATGGCAGGAAACAGGCCGTGCTTGGCAACAGGCCGCCTCCACCTCTGATGTGCATCCTAGGGAAAAACACCTGGAAATAGTGGGAGGGTTCGCAAGGCTAAGGAATTGTAGGGTCACAGCGTGGGCACAGGTGTAGTTAGGGAATAGTAGTTGGGATTCATTGTCACTTGTCACATTTTGATATGTCACTAAATTAAATATTATTGTCGCTCTCCACTTTAAGGCCTCAGAATCTTTAATGCTCCTCCCTGTGCCATGATGCTTCTTCCCATTGGGACACAGTTCTTCTCACTGGGCCTCCATGCCTGCCAGGTAGTTTGGCCCTCTCCGTGCAAACATTTCAATCGCAGTGATAGGACTCAGGCATGGTTCAGTGAATCCTATACCCTCGCCTTGAATTCCCCTCTGGAGCAAAGGAACAGAGGAATGTAGGACAGTACCTCACTCAGAGGTGTGCCGGGGAATCAGCATGCCTGCAGGAGACAGACGGGATTCAGACACAAGCAGCAACTTAGGAGCATGACAGACTATTCCTCACTGTGCGTAACCCTCACTCTCCTACACTGACTGAGCAACAGGTACTCATACTTCATACTTGGGGCAGTACAGTGACACAGTGGTTAGCAGTGCTGCCTCACAACGCCAAGGGCCTGGATTTGATTCTGACCTCACGTCACTGTCTGTGTGGAGTCTGCACATTCTCCTCATGTCTGCGTGGGTTTCCATTGGGTGCTCCAATTTCCTCCCACACTCCAAAGATGTGCGGGTTAGGTTGATTGGCCATGCTAAATTGCCCCTTAGTGTCAGGATTAGCAGGGTAAATATGTGGGGTTACAGGAAGAGGGCCTTGCTGGGATGGTGGTCAGTGCAGACTCATTGGGTTGAATGGCCTCCTTCTGCACTGTAAGGATTCTTTAATTCTATTCTAAAGTTTAAAGTTTATTTATTAGTCACAAATAAGGCTTACATTAACACCGCAATGAAGTTACTATGAAATTCCCCTCGTCGCCACAGTCCAGCGCCTGTTCGGGTCAATGCACCTAACCAGCACGTCTTTCAGACTGTGGGAGGAAACCGGGGCACCCGGAGGAAACCCACGCAGAAATGGGGAGAACGTGCAGACTCCACACAGACAGTGACCCAAGCCGGGAATTGAACCTGGGTCCCTGGCGCTGTGAAGCAGCAGTGCTAACAACTGTGCCACCGCGCCGCTCCTATTCTATGATTCATAACTAATAAATTGTTCATCTTTGTAACCCAACGACAGTCATTCCACAGATTTTGTACCTTAAACTACCATCGTAATTGACAGTCCTTCATTTGTACTGGCGAGATAAATAACACACGTTTGGTGGTGATATGTTGATTGCAGCGTCAGAATGTGGTGGGGATTGAGCTTCACTGGAGGATTTGAGTGTGCAATCTGATATTTCAGTGGAATCCTGAGGGAGCACCATGTTGTCATAAGTGCTGTCTTTTTCAGACGAGACAGTTAACCAAGATCACGCCTGCTTGTTCAGTGCACATGAAGGATCCCATTCAAAGAAAGACCGACCACTAAACCTTGAAAGGGTCATACATCTGTCGGTATTAGATCAGCTGGCTGGTATACACCCCACTTGATTCTTCTTTTATTGACTTCAAGCTTGATTCTTCCCCTTCTGGTCTACACGGTGGCACAGTGATTAGCACTGCTGCCTCACAGCGCCAGGGACCCGGGTTCGATTCCTGGCTTGGGTCATTGCCTGTGTGGAGCTTGCATGTTCTCTCCGTCTCTGCGTGGGTTTCCTCCGGGTGCTCCGGTTTCCTCCCACAGTCCAAAGATTGGTAGGTTAGGTTGATTGCCCATGCTAAATTGCCCCTGAGTCTCTGGCTGATTAGCAGAGTGATGCGCAATTAATCCACTCGGGAGGCGAGATCATACCCGGGAATAAAGGCTTTTATTCGCAACAAGAATAGAGCATACTGCTTAACAATACAATCCCAGACTTAAAGGGTCACTAAGAAGTGCAGTGACCTTTATACTCCTATAAGAAGGCGCAGCCAACCGGAGTGTACCACAGAACAATGCTAACAGGTGGAACACCCCAACCCTAACCCCAACAGTAACAAGAGTAACATATATACAAGTACCCATAGTGATAACAATCTATGGTTCAGTACCCATAGTGGTAACCATCTATGGTTCACCACATTCACCCCTCCTTTAAAAACAAAGGCCGGTGGGGCAAAAAAACAGCACGAACTGTCCATATATTCCCAAGTTCAGTCGTATCGGAGGTCCGCACCGTCTCTGCGACCTCCGCAGCACTGGCGGTAGTGCCGGTTCTGGTGACCGTGGTGTCCCTATCTCCAAGGTGGTGTCCAGTGACTCCTCCAGTTCCTCGCGGACGGGTGGACCTCGAGGTGGCGACAATCTCCTGGACTCAGGCAAGCTGTACACGGGAGTAAGAGAATTAAGTGGAGGTCCCGATACTGCCCGCGCCATGTCAGGAGGGGAGAGAATGGGCAAAGGAACCCTAACCAGGGGTGCGGGAGCGACGGGGGTTTCTCGGATAGAGACCGTGTCCTCTCGCCTGTCAGGATATGCTACATAGGCATATTGAGGGTTGGGGTGGAGGAGATGGACCTGTTCAACCAAAGGGTCGGACTTGCGGGTCCTAACATGCCACCCGCCGCAGGAGGACAGGTCCTGAGTACGTCAACCAAGACGGCAGTGAGGTTCCAGAGGAAGACTTCCTAGGGAAGGTAAACATCCGCTCATGTGGGGTAGCATTGGTTGCCGTACACAGGAGGGACCGGATTGAATGGAGCGCATCAGAAAGTACCTCTTGCCAACGGGAGACTGGAAGACCCCTAGACCTTAACGCCAGTAAGACAGCCTTCCAGACTGTAGCGTTTTCTCTTTCGACCTGCCCGTTACCCCTGGGGTTGTAACTCGTAGTCCTACTTGAGGCAATTCCTTTAGAGAGCAGGTATAGCCTCAAGTCGTCGCTCATAAACGGCGAACCCGTATCACTGTGGATATAACTGGGGTAGCCGAACAGGGTAAAAAGACTCCGCAGGGCTTTGATGACCGTGGCAGCGGACATGTCAGAACAGGGAATGGCAAAAGGGAATCGGGAGTACTTGTCAACCACGTTGAGGAAATACACTTTCCGATCTGTCGAAGGAAGGGGGCCCTTGAAATCAACACTCAGTCATTCAAAAGGGCGAGTGGCCTTAATGAGGTGTGCCCTGTCAGGTCGGTAGAAGTGCGGCTTGCATTCAGCACATACCTGGCAGCTTCGAGTTATCGACCTGACATCCTCTATGGAGAAGGGCAGATTCCGGGCCTTTACAAAATGGAAGAGCCGAGTGATCCCCGGATAGCAGAGATCATTGTGGAGGGCCTGTAGCCGGTCCTCCTGCACACTGGCACATGTTCCACGCGACAGGGCATCTGAGGGCTCATTGAGCTTCCCCGGACGGTACATGATATCATAGTTGTAGGTGGAGAGTTCGATTCTCCACCTCAAGATTTTATCATTTTTAATTTTACCCCTTAACGTGTTGTTGAACATGAATGCCACGGACCGCTGGTCCGTGAGCAGGGTAAATCGTTTTCCAGCCAAATAATGGCGCCAATGCCGTACGGCCTCCACAATGGCCTGAGCCTCTTTTTCCACAGAGGAGTGCCGAATTTCAGGGCCTTGGAGGGTGCGAGAGAAAAAGGCAATGGGCCTGCCCGCCTGGTTAAGTGTGGCGGCCAGGGCGAAATCAGATGCATCACTCTCCACCTGAAAGGGGATGGACTCATCGACAGTGCGCATCGTGGCTTTCGCGATGTCAGCTTTTATCCCTTCAAAGGCTAAGCGAGCCTCTGCTGCCAGGGGAAAAGAGGTAGATTTTATGAGTGGATGGGGTTTGTCCGCATAATTGGGAACCCACTGTGCGTAATACGAGAAGAAGCCTAAGCATCTTCTCAGTGCTTTGATGCTAGTGGGTAGGGGAAGTTCAAGGAGGGGACGCATGCGGTCTGGATCGGAGCCGATGACCCCGTTTTCCACCACGTATCCGAGGATTGTTAGGCGGTGCTTGCTGAATACGCGCTTCTCCCTGTTATAGGTCAGATTCAGGCGAGACGCAGTGCGTAAAAACTTCAGGAGGTTGGCGTCGTGGTCCTGCTGGTCAGGGCCGCAGATAGTGACGTTGTCCAAGTACGGGAAGGTAGCCCGTAGCCCGTTTTGGTCCACCATTCGGTCCATCTCACGCTGGAAGACCGAGACCCCATTAGTGACGCCAAAAGGGACCCTTAAGAAGTGGTAGAGACGGCCATCCGCCTCAAAGGCCGTGTATTTTCGGCCCTCTGGGCGAATGGGGAGCTGGTGGTAGGCTGACTTCAAGTTGATGGTGGAGAACACCCGGTACTGCGCAATCTGGTTGACCATGTCAGATATGCGCGGGAGAGGGTACGCGTCCAGCTGCGTGTACCTATTAATGGTCTGACTATAGTCTATGATCATCCGGGGCTTGTCTCCAGTCTTGACCACCACGACTTGTGCTCTCCATGGGCTAGTGCTAGGTTGAATGATCCCTTCTCTGAGGAGCCGCTGAACCTCAGATCGAATAAAGATCCGATCCTCAGCACTGTAACACCTGCTCTTAGTTGCGATGGGCTTGCAGCCTGGCACGAGATTTTCAAATAAAGAAGGCGGGGTAATTTTGAGTGTCGAGAGACTGCACGTGGAGCGCACTGGGCAATTTGGATGCTGCTGTTCTCCCATTGAAAGTGGAGGGAGTGGACCATTGTACTGCAGGGTCACACTCCTCAGGTGGACCATAAAGTCTAGCCCCAGGAGTACTGGAGCGCAAAGGTGCGGTAACACGAGGAGCCTGAAGTTCTCATAAACTGTGCCCTGCACCGTTAGAGTTACCACGCAGCTCCCAAGAACGGTAACAGATCGGGACCTCGACGCCATAGAGATTGTCTGCCTGACAGTTTGTACGCGGAGAGCGCACCGTTTCACGGTATCCGGATGAATGAAACTCTCCGTGCTCCCGCTGTCAAACAGACAATGTATTAGGTGTCCGTTTACATCTATGTCCATCATGGACTTGTCGAATCTGTGAGGCTTGGCCTGGTCCAGGATGATTGACGCCACTGTTGGATCCCGAGTGCAACCGCAGGCAGCTGAGATGGTCGACGATGAGGACCCCTGCTGGTCGTCTGCGGCCGGTGTCGACCAAAATGGCTGCGCCCATGGATCGCACGTGGTCGATGGCATTGAAAGTGGCGGCACCCGCAGGTCGCATGTGTCTTGCGTCGTCGTCATCAGGAATGGCGGCGCCCGTGAATCGCACGTGGTTGAAGACATCGACGAAGCTGGAGACGAGGAGACGGATCCTGGGGAGTCACACGCAGCACTGCTTGGCTTCGAAGGGGGCTTCGCTCGGCACACTTTAGCATAGTGCCCTTTCTTTCCACAAGCGGAGCAAAATACCGTCCTGGCCAGACATCTCTGGCGAGGGTGCTTCGCCAATCCACAGAAATAGCACCATGGGCCTCCTGGAGCTGCCGCAGCCGTCAGGTCCGAGGTTGAAAGCACGATCGCGCAGTTCCTAGGAGCCACTGGGTAGAGTTGAGTCGGTGGCTATACTTGCCACGATGTTCCCACGTGGTCGGTGGGGTAAGTTTCAAGACTTCTAGAGGCCGTTTCCATCGCATCAGCCAATTCTACCGTCTTAGCTAGGTCCAAGTTACCTTGCTCTAGCAGCCGCAAGCGAATATAGGATGAGCCGATTCCCGCCACGAACGCAGCTCGGATCAGATCGTTAGTGTATTGAGTAGCCGACACTGGCTTGCAATTGCAGGCTCTGGCTAGTTGTTGAAGTTCGCGCAGGTTCTGTCCTGTCGTTTCGCCGGGCTGCCGCCGTCGAGTGGCCAGTAGGTGACGAGCATGAATCTCATTTGGCGGTTTATGGTACAGCTTCTTGAGTAATTCGATGGCCTCTTTGTAGTCTTGGGAATCACGGATTGTTGCATACACAGTGTCGCTTACCCTTGCGTGGAGGACCCGCAATCTGTCAGCGTCGTTTTGGACTGCTGTTGAGGCGTCGATATAATCCTGGAAACACTTCAACCAATGGTCGAAAGTGTTCGACGCTCCAGCGGCACGCGGATCTAAGGTAAGCCGATTGGGTTTCAATATCTGCTCCATTTTTTTTTTCAGAACAAAATTTGTCGCGAATAAAATTGATGCGCGATTACTCCACTCGGGAGGCTAGATCGTACCTGGGAATAAAGGCTTTTATTCGCAACAAGAATAGAGCATACTGCTTAACAATACAATCCCAGACGAAAGGGTCACTAGGAAGTGCAGTGACCTTTATACTCCTATAGGAAGGCGGAGCCAACCGGAGTGTACCACAGAACAATGCTAACAGGTGGAACACCCCAACCCTAACCCCAACAGTAACAAGAGTAACATATATACAAGTACCCATAGTGATAACAATCTATGGTTCAGTACCCATAGTGGTAACCATCTATGGTTCACCACACAGAATAACTACGTGGGTTTGTGGGGTTAGGGCCTGGGTGGGACTGTTGTCAGGGTAACTAGATGGGCCAAATGGCCTCCTCCTGCACTGTCGGGATCCTATGATTCTACCCTGCACTCCAGGCCCAGGGGAAACTGGCATTCCTTCCCCTTCCAGTGAACATCAGCATTGCTCTTCCTCCAACTCCCAATTACTGCTCCTGGGTTCTCCGACCTACATTGGTTCCTCCGTCACTCTGTTCCCCTGTCCTCTCTCAGCTGCTGCTACTTGAGATGCATGCTGCCAGTCATGAGAATTCCTGCATAACCTACACGGGAAGCCAGAATTACTTTTATTAGCAGTGGGAGTTGACTGGGAAGAACATTGAGGAGACCAGTTTGTGCTGACTACTGTCCTTAAATCCTGACAAGCAGGCAATGAATGAAAAGTGATGGTTCTGGGTGGCTATGCTCACATATCAAGGCAGCAAAGTTCCACACTAAACATCTGAGCTTCCTCTTAAATACCAGTTCTACAGCACAGAAACAGAGTAGCCGAGAGGTAAGCTACGTGTATAAGCTATCTGTATTTAGAACACATTTGTCGCCATTCACATGATGCCTTTCCTTCCCCCTCTCCCAACACTCTTATTTCACTCATGCCAGAGGAATGCTATGAGAAAGATGGCGCTGGAACTTGGTGATTTCTTGCGAGCTGTCCCCAGCGTGCCCTCTAATTCTATCTCTTATTCTCATTCTATGCTTTTAAAACTGTACTGTAACTCTTTTAAACTCTCTCACAATGCTATGGCTCCTGTTCTGACTAGAATCACAGAATGCTACAGTGCAGAACAAGCCCTTCAGCCCATCGAGTCTGCACCGACTATTGAAAGGTCCTGACCTGCCCACCTAATCCCACTTGCCAGCACTGGGCTCATAGCCTTGAATGTTATGGCGTGCCAAGTACTCATCCAGGTACTTTTTAAAGGTTGTGAGGCAACCCACATCCACCACCCTCCCAGGCAGTGCATTCCAGACCATCACCAACCTCTGGGTAAAAAGTTTTTCCTCAAATTCCCCCTAAATCTCGCACCCCTCACTTTTAACTTGTGTCCCTCGTAACTGATCCTTCAACTAAAGGGGAGCAGCTGCTACCTATCTACCTTGTCCATGCTCCTCAATGACGACCAAGACCGCAAGGAACTACAAAGAGTTGTGAACGTAGCTCAGTCCATCGCGCAAACTGGTTTCCCACCTGTGGTGAACCATCGTTGGTTCCCACTAGATAGTACTGAGCCAGGGTCTGGCCAGTACTACAAGTATGTATATATGTTGCTGTTGGGGTTAGGGATGGGTTGTTCTACTTGTTGCTGTTGGGGTTAGGGTTGGGCTGTTACACCTTGTATTATAGTTATTGTGGTACATCCCAGTCGGGCTCCGCTTCCTGGGAGAGGTATAAAGGTCACTGCTCTGCCTGGGACCCCTCAGTCTGGGATCGTGTATATAATTAGTAGCTTTGTTGTAACAGCAAATAAAAGCCTTTATTTTCTGAGCATCTCAAGCCTCGTGTGTGATAACGCGCATCAATTTTATTTGCTGTTAAGTAAACTCTCGTCGAAAGAAAAAAAAACGATACAGAGAGTATGGAGCAGATATTGAAACCTGAACGTCTTACACTGGATCCACGTGCGGCGGGCGCCTCTAACACCTTCGACCACTGGTTGAAATGTTTTGAGGACTACCTGGCAGCCTCCACAGCGGTCACCACAGACGATGACAGACTCCCGGTCTTCCATGCGAGGGTAAGCAACACCGTATACCTCGCGATCCGTGCGGCCACCGACTACACAAAGGCCCTCAAGCTTCTTAAGAAGCGTTACATTAAACCGCCAAACGAAATGCATGCTCAATACCTTTTAGCCACTCGACGACGGCAGCCCGGCGAAACGACGGAAGAATACGCGAACGAGCTCCTACAGCTAGCCAGGGGCTGTAACTGCAAAGCAGTGTCGGCAGATCAGAATATGAACGACCTCGCTCGAGATGCGTTTGTGGCGGGAATCGGATCATCTTACATCCGACTCAGACTACTGGAGCAAGGTAATCTTGACCTCACTAAGTCGATAGAACTAGCGGATATGTTGGAGACGGCCTCCAAAAGCCTAGTATTGTATCCTGAAGACCACGTGGACTCAACGTGGCAGGAGCAGTCGCTGATCCCTCCTCGTCCCTCGGGTTCGAAAAGCTGCGTGATGGCGTGCCCACACTCGGGCCTGACGGCGGCAGCAGCTCCGGGCGGCTCGCGGTGTTACTTCTGTGGGGGAGCGAAGTATACTCGGCAACGGTGTCCCGCTAAAGCTGTGTTGTGCTCCGCCTGCGGTAAGAAGGGGCACTATTCGAAAGTATGCCGATCTAAACCTGCTTCTCGGAACAGCAGTGCGGCCTGCGATTCCTCGGAGCCCGGTTCTTCGTCGTCGGCATCGTCGAGGGTTTCGTCCACGTGCGAGGCCAGGACGACGCCATTACGGTCGACGGAGTCGGAGATGCGTGACCACCAGGGGTCGCTGAGTTTGGCGCCATCACCCACGTGCGACCTATGGGAGCGGCCATGTTGGTCGGCACCGACCGCGAACAACCAGCAGGGGTCATCCTCGTCAATCTCAGCTGCCTGCAGTGGCGGTTATGAACCAACGGTGGCGTCGATCATCCTGGACCAGGCCAAGCCTCATAGACTCGACAAGTCTATGATGGACATTCAGGTAAACAACCACTTGATTTATTGTCTGTTTGACAGCGGGAGCACTGAGAGTTTTATCCACCCAGACGCTGCGAAGCGGTGTGGACTCCGGATTCAACCTGTCAAACAGACAATTTCTATGGCATCAAGGTCCCGGTCTGTCACCACGCTAGGGAGTTGCGTGGTAACTTTAACGGTGCAAGGCACGGTTTACGAGCGCTTCAAGCTCCTGGTGTTGCCGCACCTTTGCGCGCCAATACTTCTCGGACTAAACTTCATGGTCCACTTGAAGAGTGTAACCCTACAGTACGGTGAGCCACTCCCTCCGCTTTCAGTGGGAGAACTGCAGCCTCCAAATTGCCCAACGCCTGTAGCCTCTCGACGCTGAAGATTACCACACCCTCCCTGTTCCAGAATCTTGTGCCAGGCTGCAAGCCCATTGCGACTAAGAGTAGGCGTTACAGCGCTGAGGATCAGATCTTCATTCGTTCTGAAGTTCAGCGACTCCTCAAGGAAAGGATCATACAACCCAGCGCTAGTCCATGGAGAGCGCAGGTCGTGGTGGTCAAGAGTGGGAACAAACCCCGGATGGTCATTGACTATAGTCAGGCCATTAATAGATACATGCAGCTGGATGCGTATCCCCTCCCGCGCATATCTGACATGGTCAATCAGATTGCGCAGTACCGGGTGTTCTCCACCATAGACCTCAAGTCTGCCTACCACCAACTCCCCATTCGCCCAGAGGACCGACAATACACGGCTTTTGAGGCAGATGGTCGCTTGTATCACTTTCTCAGGGTTCCCTTTGGTGTCACCAATGGGGTCTCGCTCTTCCAGCGTGCTATGGACCGAATGGTGGACCAGAACGGGCTGCGGGCTACCTTCCCGTACCTGGATAACGTCACCATCTGCGGCCATGACCAGCAGGACCACAACACAAATCTCCTGAATTTCCTACGCACTGCATCTCGCCTGAATCTGACCTACAACAGGGAGAAGTGTGTATTTCGTACGTGCCGTTTAGCCATCCTTGGATACGTGGTGAAAAATGGGGTCATTGGCCCTGATCCAGACCGTATGCGTCCCCTCTTTGAACTTCCCCTGCCCACTAGTGCAAAAGCACTGAGAAGATGCTTAGGCTTCTTCTCTTATTATGCACAGTGGGTTCCCAATTACGCGGACAAAGCCCGTCCGCTCATCAAGTCCACTTCTTTTCCCCTAACACCAGAGGCTCGATTGGCCTTTGATAAACTAAAAGCCGACATCGCGAAAGCTACGATGCACGCTGTTGATGAGTCCATCCCCTTTCAGGTGGAGAGCGATGCATCTGATTTCGCCCTGGCCGCCACACTTAACCAGGCAGGCAGGCCCGTCGTCTTTTTTTCCCGCACCCTCCAAGGCCCCGAAATTCGGCATTCAGCGGTGGAAAAGGAGGCCCAGGCCATTGTGGAGGCTGTCAGGCACTGGCGCCTTTACTTGGTGGGAAAACGGTTCACCCTGATCACGGACCAGCGGTCCGTGGCGTTCATGTTCAATAACACGCTGAGGGGCAAGATCAAGAACGACAAGATCTTGCGGTGGAGAATTGAACTCTCCACCAATAATTACGACATCATGTATCGTCCAGGGAAACTCAATGAGCCTTCGGATGCCCTCTCGCGTGGAACATGCGCCAGTATACAGGAGGACCGTTTGCA
Source organism: Mustelus asterias (assembly GCF_964213995.1). Classification (NCBI taxonomy): domain Eukaryota; kingdom Metazoa; phylum Chordata; class Chondrichthyes; order Carcharhiniformes; family Triakidae; genus Mustelus; species Mustelus asterias. Next base: position 32,462,136 of record NC_135802.1, read on the forward strand.
GGCTCTCCATAATGACCTATGCCATCCTGGGGTCACTCGCTCTACCACTTTGTAAAAGCCCGCAATCTGCCCTACTCGGTGGAGGATGTCAGGTCCATAACAAGAAGCTGTCGGGTATGCGCGGAATGCAAACCGCACTTTTACCGACCTGACCGGGCACAATTAGTCAAGGCCACTTGTCCCTTCGAAAGACTGAGTGTCGACTTTAAGGGCCCCCTTCCCTCAACAGATCGGAATGTGTACTTCCTCAACATCATTGATGAGTACTCGAGATTCCCTTTTGTTATTCCCTGCTCTGATACATCCGCTGCCACGGTTATCAAGGCATTCCGTGATCTTTTCACCCTGTTCGGGTACCCCAGCTACATTCACAGCGACAGGGGCTCGTCATGAGCGATGACTTGAGGCAATACCTGCTCTCATATGGGATTGCCTCTAGTAGAACCATGAGCTACAACCCTAGGGGTAACGGACAGGTGGAACGTGAGAATGCTACAGTCTGGAAGGCTGTCTTACTGGCGTTGAAGTCAAAAAGCCTTCCAGTCTCCCGTTGGCAAGACGTACTCCCTAATGCGCTCCATTCCATACGCTCACTCCTGTGTACGGCAACCAACGCTACTCCCCATGAGAGGCTGTTTTCATTCCCTCGGAAGTCTTCCTCTGGGACCTCATTACCGTCTTGGTTGACGTACTCAGGACCTGTCCTCCTGTGGCGACATGTAAGGGCCCGCAAGTCTGACCCGTTGGTCGAACAGGTCCATCTCCTCCACGCCAACCCTCAGTATGCCTATGTGGCATACCCTGACGGGTGAGAGGACACGGTCTCGATCCGAGACCTGGCGCCAGCAGGGGACGTAGAAACCCCTGTCGCTCCCATACCCCCTGTTAGAAACCCCCTAACTATTGTTTCCCCTCCGGACACGGCGCGGGCAGCATCGGGACCATTACTTAACCCTTTTACTCCCGTGTATAGCTTGCCTGAGTCCAGAGGATGGTCGCCACTTCAGGGTGTGTCGGAACTCAACGGATTATCATCACCTCGGGGTCAACCGGCCCGTGAGACTGTGGAGGAATCGTTGGACATCGCCTTGGGGAGAACGCCACCGCGAGTGCCTACTCCGGTGTCATCGCCGGTGTTGAGGAGGTCACAACGATGGTGCGGTCCCCCTGACCGTCTGAACTTATAGACTGATGACAAATTATTCTGTTTTTTTGTACCCCGCCGGCCTTTGTCTTCAAAGGAGGGGTGAATGTGGTGAACCATCGTTGGTTCCCACTAGATAGTACTGAGCCAGGGTCTGGCCAGTACTACAAGTATGTATATATTTTGCTGTTGGGGTTAGGGATGGGTTGTTCTACTTGTTGCTATTGGGGTTAGGGTTGGGCTGTTACAACTTTTATTATAGTTATTGTGGTACATCCCAGTCAGGCTCCGCCTCCTGGGAGAGGTATAAAGGTCTCTGCTCTGTCTGGGACCCCTCAGTCTGGGATCGTATATATAATTAGTAGCTTTGTTGTAACAGCAAATAAAAGCCTTTATTTCCTGAGCATCTCAAGCCTCGTGTGTGATAACGCGCATCACCACCCATTGACTCCGTCTGCACTTCCCGCTGCCTCGGAAAAGCAGCCAGCATAATCAAGGACCCCACACACCCGGGATGTTCTGTCTTCCACCTTCTTCCGTCAGGAAAAAAAGACAAAAGTCCCAGATCACATACCAACCGACTTAAGAACAGCTTCTTCCCTGCTGCCATCAGACTTTTGAATGGATCGACCTTATATGAAGTTGATCTTTCTCTATGCCCTCGCTATTATTGTAACACTACATTCAGCACCCTCTCCTTTTCTTCACCCCTATGTACTCTATGAATGGCATGCTCTGTCTGTATAGCGCGCAAGAACAATACTTTTCACTGTCTCCCAATACATGTGACAATAATAAATCAAATCAAATGCTCAACATTTGCTTGGGGCCCCCTCCCAAGTAATGGTGAAAGCAATAGGTAGCCTTCAGGGGGCAGTAGATAACCTCAATGGGAACACCTCCCCCCCCTTTAATGGGTGTGCCCTGGCGGTGAGCACGGCATTCCCTTTATCCAATTCTTTCAGTTAAACAAATAGTACACATAGTGTATGATGAATGAACTGGTGCAGAGCAGATGTTCCCCTTTAAATTGAAAGTTCCCATCAACAGGCTTCTGCTGCATTAGGAAACAATGGGCTCGACCTTTGGGCGAGGGAGTGCACATCAGGTTACATATCAGGTCACTCATATAACCTGATTGTGTCAGCAACTCGCAAAGTAGCTCCAGATGGTTGTACATCATTGCAGTCTATTCAATAAGTACAAGGTTGACTGAAAGGTCTGCATCTGAAAACATTATAATAGGTGTTAAAATTCCTGTTGTACAAAGCTGTCAGTTTTTAAAATTAGGGTGCAAATATGTATCTGGAAGTATTTTGACTGTAGCCTGAGGCGTGGAATTAAACGAAAGAACGCTGTCATCCTGCATTGTGGCTCATCTCTATTCTGTTCCTCTCATGTTTATCTTTACAGCACTGAAGGCAACCCAGCTGCATTCAATGAGTGTAGATTTTCTGTAGGGCCTTCCAGTAATCTACTGCTAATGATTTCTCACCAAACGTGAAATTAGTCACAATCATTGTTCACAATCGTGTCTGCATCAAGTACAAACAGTCAGCAGTAGGGCGGCACGGTGGCACAGTGGCTAGCACTGCTGCTTCACAGTGCCAGGGACCCAGGTTCGATTCCTGGTTTGGGTCGCTTTCTGTGCGAAGTTTGCACATTCCCCCCATGTCTGTGTGGGTTTCCTCCGGGTGTTCCGGTTTCCTCCCACATTCTGGTTAGGTGCATTGACCCGAACAGGAGCCGGACTGTGGCGACCAGGGGGATTTCACAGTAACTTCATTGCAGTGTAAATGTAAGCCTTACTTGCGATCAATAAATAAACAAACAGTAGATGGTACAGTCAGTCTCTACTAAAACAAACAAGGCTGAAAGTAAAGCAGGTTGTTTTTATCTTGGGACTCCGATGCCTATTGCTCTAGCTTTTGTTTCACAGTTTGTTACAGCAGCGAAACCCTCAGATCGATCTGTGATTTTCATACTTTTCTTTATTTACACACACCTGGAACCCCTCTGTAAATGTTGACCCATTCCGGAAACCGTCCCCCCACTCCAAACAATCTTGGCACACAGCAGACACCATCACCCCTCTGAATATTGAGTCACTCCTTAGATTCCCCCTTAGCAAATTTGACCCACTCCTGAGATCCCGCTCTCAGCAAACATTGACACAGTACGGACATCTTTAATTACGGGGGCTTTCAGTGTTAAAGTGGATGCAAACCATAATGCGTGGCCCTCCAGCCTTGGACATCATGGCACTGGAAGGAAAATGTAAATGGACAGAATCTACTTGAGCTTTGCTGCCACCACAACTTATGGCAAAGCCACAGGTCACCCAAAGACATCAAGGATCAGAACGTTGGTACATTGGTACCATCTGGTTCTGATCACCACAGTCTCTCTGAACAGTATTCGTAACACACCAAGCTACCACAGCACTGACTCATACAGATCACTCACTGGTAAGCATTAGGGTGAGGCCACAACCCTTGGAGCTTCCTCATTCAAAGCAGGTATCAATGTCAACCATACTGCCTACCCAGATAAAAATCCAAGGTTCCTTGACCTGATTGAACAGGCTCTCTCACTAAGTGCAGAAGGAAGCGAAGCACACTTTGAGACAGAAGGCGGAATCTTCCGCTCCCACAAGCAATGGGAATTGTGGTGGATGGGGTCACTTAATTTGATGTAGGTCAAAAGATCAGTTTCCTGACAGCAGGAAAGATGTTAGAATTTTGTTCTCCTGACATTCTAGGCCTTCCTGATGAGTGTTGGGAACGTCATTTATATGTATTAACAAGTCATGAATACTCATGAAAAGACCAACTCACCGGCATTACATTCCCATCCAAATTAAGTTCCTCCCCAGTGGGTAATTGCAATGTTTTATTTTACAACTGTATGTAAAGTGACATGCACTTGGCAAGCTTTACTTCATCCACAACTTCTGCAGCATGGTGGCACAGAGGTTGGTACTGCTGACTCACAGCGCCAGGGACCCAGATCGATTCCTTGCTTGGGTCACTGTCTGTACAGAGTCTGCACATTCTCCCCGTGTCTGTGTGGGTTTCTTCCGGGCGCTCCGGTTTCCTCCCACAGTCCGAAAGACGTGCTGGTTAGGTGCATTGGCCGTGCTAAATTCTCCCTCAGTGTACCCGAACAGGCACCGGAGTGTGGCGACTAGGGGATTTTCACAGTAACTTCATTGCAGTGTAAATGTAAGCCGACTTGTGACACTAATAAATAAACTTTAAACTTTAACTTGGAGGTCAGTGGATGCTGCTTTGTTCTTCATTCTAATGTTCTACTCTTCCATAACAGGTGCACAAGCTCCGACAAGGCTGGACATGGGGAGGGTGGGACAGAGGCAAAACTGGGGAGGGCGGGGGGTGGCAAGGACCAGAGGGCAAATGTGATAAGGAGGCAGCGCTAGGAGGGCAGGGATGGGGGGAATAGGGGTAGAGGTGGGGAAGGACAATAAGACAAGAGCGATAGACTGGGGGGGATATGTTTAAGAGACTGACGGGAATGAGGCCAGACTGTTGGAATGTGTCTAATGGGCTATACAGGGGACGAGACTGCATTATCGGGGGCATGCCTAAGAAATTCTCTGGGGAATGAGGCTAGACTGTCCATGGTATGTTTAAGAGACTGGAGAATAAAGCCAGACTGTCCAAAATATGTCAGAGGTTCCAGTCTTAGGCAGGGAAAGACCTCTCTAAGCAGTGATGGTCTTACAGGTAGCTTTGTAAAGGGTGAGGTTCATCATCTATTGCAGCAGTTCCCAACTTTTTCCTTTACGCGGACCACAAGATCATCATCAAGAGCTTTTGCAGACCACAAAGCCATTTTGTGGTCGCAAGCCATTTTAAACATATTTTCAAATAGTCTATGGCTGACGTGTGTCAAACATATATATCAACGGATATTAAGAACCCAGCTATTTCTAATAGTTTATAGCGCACACTCACAAATGCTTTGCACTCATCACAGCACATTTACCTGCAGTGGGCCTACCATTGGAAACACTTACCTAATGAGAAAGCTGATGTTTTGTGTCCATGGACCACCTGCAGTACTTTCATGGACCACCACAGGCTGGGAAAAACTGATCGATTGTGTTTGGTCCAGGGAGTTTAACGCATGGTACGAGGACACAGAGAACACAGTCACATTCAGGGGAGGCATTTGGATCCGGTACAATTGTAGTTACAAAGCTATAGTGGAGTGAGTGGATGGTCTTGGTGGGGGATCTCTTAAAGTAAGGGCTCGAGAATGGAAAGGGTCAGATAACAAGGGATGTGAGATGGCAATATTGAAGGGAAAAAGGAAGAATAGGAACGTCAACATGAATAGTAATGGGGTCAAGGGTAACGGGGAGGAGGACTGGATGGTCACAGGAGGGAATGGAATTCAAAGGCAGTGAGTGTGGAGGAGGGTGGAGGAATTTGATGGGTGAGAGGGGAAGTAGCCACAAACTGAAAAAAAAAACTTCCACTTTGCACAGTTAAGAGGTGTCAACGATCTCAAAGGAGATCTCAAAGCTACATGTGTGCGGTTGATGGCACCCTACGCTTGCAGGAAACCTGATATCACTGTGAATCCTACAGCTTTCAGCATCCTTGTGGAACTGAACATAATGGTGAACTCTAGGGCATCTGTCACCCCTCCTACACCCGACCCCCGCTGTATGCATTTAAGTGTTGCTGATTGTGAAACGCTGCAAAGTCCCCCAGTGGAGCTCTGGAGGGACTCGTTAGCAAAATAAAATGTCAGTGTGACTATGGCCTTCAGTCCACTCTCTCGCCACTTTGCCTGGTGTTGCCCTGCCTGTCTCTTGCATGTCCAAGAGGTCTGTCAGGGCTGATTCCAGAGGCTTGTTATCAGCAGGGGTCTGGTCTCCAGCAATCCTCTGTGTGTCACAGACCTCGGCTGCCAATGCCTCCAGTACAATACAGGTGGAGACTGGTTGCATCTTCACGAGGTTGTTGGGGAGGTCGATACTGTTTCACACAGGCCGGCTCTGCGGCCTGCTCCTCATGCGTACTGAGGAGACAAATTTCTGGAGTACCGCCTCCTGTCTTAGCCCTTTCTGTTTTGTTATAAGACCATAAGACATAGGAGCGGAAGTAAGGCCATTCGGCCCATCGAGTCCACTCCACCATTCAATCATGGTTGATTTCAACTCCATTTACCCGCTCTCTCCCCATAGCCCTTAATTCCTCGAGAAATCAAGAATTTATCAATTTCTGTCTTGAAGACGCTCAACGTCTCGGCCTCCACAGCCCTCTGTGGCAATGAATTCCACAGACCCACCACTCTCTGGCTGAAGAAATTTCTCCTCATCTCTGTTCTAAAGTGACTCCCTTTTATTCTAAGGCTGTGCCCCCGCGTCCTAGTCTCCCCTGCTAATGGAAACAACTTCCCTACGTCCATCCTATCTAAGCCGTTCATTATCTTGTAAGTCTCTATCAGATCTCCCCTCAACCTCCTAAACTCCAATGAATATAATCCCACGATCCTCAGACGTTCATCGTATGTCAGGCCTACCATTCCTGGGATCATCCGTGTGAATCTCCGCTGGACCCGCTCCAGTGCCAGTATGTCCTTCCTGAGGTGTGGGGCCCAAAATTGCTCACAGTATTCCAAATGGGGCCTAACCAGTGCTTTATAAAGCCTCAGAAGTACATCCCTGCTTTTGTATTCCAAGCCTCTTGAGATAAATGACAACATTACATTTGCTTTCTTAATTACGGACTCAACCTGCAAGTTTACCTTTAGAGAATCCTGGACTAGGACTCCCAAGTCCCTTTGCACTTTAGCATTATGAATTTTGTCACCGTTTAGAAAATAGTCCATGCCTCTATTCTTTTTTCCAAAGTGCACGACCTCGCACTTGCCCACGTTGAATTTCATCAGCCACTTCTTGGGCCACTCTCCTAAACTGTCTAAATCTTTCTGCAGCCTCCCCACCTCCTCAATACTACCTGCCCCTCCACCTATCTTTGTATCATCGGCAAACTTGGCCAGAATGCCCCCAGTCCCGTCGTCTAGATCGTTAATATATAAAGAGAACAGCTGTGGCCCCAACACTGAACCCTGCGGGACACCACTTGTCACCGGTTGCCATTCTGAGAAAGAACCTTTTATCCCAACTCTCTGCCTTCTGTCTGACAGCCAATCGTCAATCCATGTTAGTACCTTGCCTCGAATACCATGGGCCCTATGCACTATCTCATTCCGCACTGTGAAAGAAGGATTGATTGTGAGGCAATTGCTTAAATAAGTAGTTCACAAACATGCATGCCCAATGCTGTTGCTGAGCACTCCCCGGTCAGTGATTTAAAAACTGTTTGTCCAGGCACTAATATGAGGTGGAGAGCTTAAAATGACTGGCACTCATTCAGTACTGGTGTCCTTTCTGCTGGTCATGTGTGATACCCCCGATGTGTTTTCACCCATCAATGGTTTGATGTGCTTATGAAAGTGTAAGTTTGCTGTGAGCAGACTGTGCACTTCCCATGGCGGAGTGCAGCAGCTCATACATTCTTTTCCTGCACTGCTGGCCAGTGTCCTTTCTGAACTCCCACAGGTGCCAGCCACCCTGGTGACCTCTTCCCATGCTGCCATGGTCAGGTGTGAGGGCCTCCAGCTCCCATCCTGAGGAACCAATGTCTCTTGTCTACTCAGGACAACCTGCAGGAGATTCTTTAGGGGAATATCTCTTTGACATCTTTGATCATTCAGGTCCAGAGCCCCTAGCCTGCAGTGAGTGAATGGTTGTTGGGTTTAAATATGAAGTGATGGGACAGGTGACTTCCTGCCCACCTCACCATCAGGTTCACAGATGCATAAGCAACCAGCCAATCAGCCATCCTGCCATATAGCGGGAATCCCTTTAACTATGCCACCGGACTTAGACTTCAGAATGGAAGATTCCACTCACCATACTGCACATATCAGGAGCAAGAACTTGACGCGTTCCTGGGCTTGAAGAGTTCAGGTGGGCAGTGTTATTTTTCCTCCCACACCTAGTTGTGCACAATTGTGCAGAATTTCAGCTCTTTCCATTGCGAGATTTTTCCTGGAACAGGTTGCTAGTCTGTCACCAGTGTTTCACAGCTTGAGGGGCATCACTCCGTATCAAGCATTGCTGACCAGGAGTCTCTCCCGCTCTTACTCTGCCAGTGATGTGTTGGAAAGATTTTGCAAGTTGATACTCAACGTGTTGGCCGCGTTATGAATTCACCTTCCTTGGTCATCAACTTGAAGTAGTTTAACAACACCAGGTTAAAGTCCAACAGGTTTATTTGGTAGCAAAAGCCACACAAGCTTTCGGAGCTCCAAGCCCCTTCTTCAGGTGAGTGGGAATTCTGTTCACAAACAGAGCATATAAAGACACAAACTCAATTTACAAACAAACAAAGAACAAAGAACAATACAGCACAGGAACAGGCCCTTCGGCCCTCCAAGCCCGCGCCGCTCCCTGGTCCAAACTAGACCATTCTTTTGTATCCCTCCATTCCCACTTCGTTCATATGGCTGTCTAGATAAGTCTTAAACGTTCCCAGTGTGTCCGCCTCCACCACCTTGCCTGGCAGCGCATTCCAGGCCCCCACCACCCTCTGTGTAAAATATGTCCTTCTGATATCTGTGTTAAACTTCCCCCCCTTCACCTTGAACCTATGACCCCTCGTGAACGTCACCACCGACCTGGGGAAAAGCTTCCCACCGTTCACCCTATCTATGCCTTTCATAATTTTATACACCTCTATTAAGTCTCCCCTCATCCTCCGTCTTTCCAGGGAGAACAACCCCAGTTTACCCAATCTCTCCTCATAACTAAGCCCCTCCATACCAGGCAACATTCTGGTAAACCTCCTCTGTACTCTCTCCAAAGCCTCCACGTCCTTCTGGTAGTGTGGCGACCAGAACTGGACGCAGTATTCCAGATGCAGCCGAACCAACGTTCTATACATCTGCAACATCAGACCCCAACTTTTATACTCTATGCCCCGTCCTATAAAGGCAAGCATGCCATATGCATTCTTCACCACCTTCTCCACCTGTGACGTCACTTTCAAGGATCTGTGGACTTGCACACCCAGGTCCCTCTGCGTATCTACACCCTTTATGGTTCTGCCATTTATCATATAGCTCCTCCCTACATTATTTCTACCAAAATGCATCACTTCGCATTTATCAGGATTGAACTCCATCTGCCATTTCTTTGCCCAAATTTCCAGCCTATCTATATCCTTCTGTAGCTTCTGACAATGCTCCTCACTATCTGCAAGTCCTGCCAATTTTGTGTCGTCCGCAAACTTACTGATCACCTCAGTTACACCTTCTTCCAGATCATTTATATAAATCACAAACAGCAGAGGTCCCAATATAGAGCCCTGCGGAACACCACTAGTCACAGGCCTCCAGCCGGAAAAAGACCCTTCCACTACCACCCTCTGTCTTCTGTGACCATGAATAATGGTTGGAATGCGAATACTTACAACTAATCAAGTCTTTAAGAAACAAAACAACGTGAGTGGAGAGAGCATCAAGACAGGCTAAAAAGATGTGTATTGTCTCCAGACAAGACAGCCAGTGAAACTCTGCAGGTCCAGGCAACTGTGGGGGTTACAAATAGTGTGACATGAACCCAATATCCCGGTTGAGGCCGTCCTCATGTGTGCGGAACTTGGCTATCAGTTTCTGCTCAGCGACTCTGCGCCGTCGTGTGTCGCGAAGGCCGCCTTGGAGAACGCTTACCCGAATATCAGAGGCCGAATGCCCGTGACCGCTGAAGTGCTCCCCAACAGTGCTGCGACAACGGATGAATGAACACCGCTCGACAATCACCAGGCAAGACTGTTCTCTTCCTGTTGGGGAGCACTTCAGCGGTCACGGGCATTCGGTCTCTGATATTCGGGTAAGCGTTCTCCAAGGCGGCCTTCGCGACACACAACGGCGCAGAGTCGCTGAGCAGAAACTGATAGCCAAGTTCCGCACACACGAGGACGGCCTCAACCGGGATATTGGGTTCATGTCACACTATTTGTAACCCCCACAGTTGCCTGGACCTGCAGAGTTTCACTGGCTGTCTTGTCTGGAGACAATACACATCTTTTTAGCCTGTCTTGATGCTCTCCCCACTCACGTTGTTTTGTTTCTTAAAGACTTGATTAGTTGTAAGTATTCGCATTCCAACCATTATTCATGTAAATTGAGTTTGTGTCTTTATATGCTCTGTTTGTGAACAGAACTCCCACTCACCTGAAGAAGGGGCTTGGAGCTCCGAAAGCTTGTGTGGCTTTTGCTGCCAAATAAACCTGTTGGACTTTAACCTGGTGTTGTTAAACTTCTTACTGTGTTTACCCCAGTCCAACGCCGGCATCTCCACATCAACTTGAATCCAGAGCCTCTGACAGGACTCTACCCGTTGCACTACAAGACCTCAATTCAGGTGGTATAGCATCATACAGCTAATATGAATGTATGGTTGCTAAATTTGCTCATGACACAAAGATATATAAGGACAGTAAATTTTGAGGAGGAAATAAAGAGTCTACAAAGGAATTTAGATAGCTTGGGTGAATATTGTTCTGATCCCAACTACTGCCACTGCTGGATAGGAATGTCCCAGACTGTAACCCTGGCTCAATAGGCTGTAATATTTGCTTAAGAAACATAGATGAACAGAGTCACAAGACAGCTAATTAGCTTTTAATAAAAGAATAAATCATTTGTTAAACATGAAAAGATTGACTAGAAAACCATGCTCCTTTACCCCATCTATATCTTCACAAAGGATAACACAAGTTACAAAATGTATCTTATGTTATAATAGGCAGGAAACTGGAGGTGGGGCCACAATCAGCTCAGGTATGATCTTATCGAACGGCAGAGCAGGTTCGAGGGCTGAGTGGTCGACTTCTGCTTCTAGCTTGTATGTTTGTAAATTCAAATTTGTCAGCGCCAATGGCAAATGAGTCAATAGGGTGGTGGGGTGAGGGGGAAGTGAAATGCATGGACAGGATTCTCTCCACGTCCGTGCCCATCCTGACCTGTGAATGATCTTACTTTGAGGCGGGCAAGGTCTCGGGCAGGAAGTCTGCCCTGCCCCCAATTCAGGCCCTTACGTTACCACTTAATGGTCACTCAAGTACCTTTTTCCGCCCAGCCTCAATTTATAGGCTGGTGGGCGGATGACAATTCAAAGTGGGGAAGTCGGAAATAAGCTAACTTCAACCTGGGGGGCAGGGGGTGGCCTCTATCAGAAGCCCCTTTCTAACTGGGAGTGCCCACCCCTTCAAGCCCAGTGTCCTCTTGACTTCTCTCCCCCTTCTTCTCTCCCCCTCCCCACCTGCCTACCCCGAGACCCCACTCGCCACCCCACTCCGCTCCCCTCACAAGCCTCCAGTGGTTCCCTACCCTCTCCACCTAGGGCCTCTGCCACTTACTTATCCTCCGAGTCCCAGGACATAGTTCCCAACAGCTCCCTGCAATACCTCTTCTGATGTGGAGATGCCGGCGTTGGACTGGGTAAACACAGTAAGAAGTTTAACAACACCAGGTTAAAGTCCAACAGGTTTATTTGGTAGCAAATACCATGATGTTGGCAGGGCTTCCTCCCACCAGAGGGCAGAAGTCCCATTCTATGCCAATCAACACTCATTAGATTATAAACTGGCATCAGGGCTGCTGGAGCTGATGGGTGTCTTTGGATGGCAGGAGCTGAGATGCCACCATTCTGATAATTCAGGCTAGGGTAAAGCCGAAGCTATATCCTATGTACAAATTCCATGCTTGTTTCTATGCAAGTCTCTGTCCAGTTCATAACTGACTCTTGTCGTAGGTCATGTATCCCTGTACATCACATTGTGGGTGGTGCTGTTTTACAGTCCCACATTAACCCTCACCATGCCAGATACCCTTAACGACATTCAACTCCCAGCCTGTGTCTATAGGGATGGCAAAACCTTAGCCACAATTTCTACACTTCAATGTTAATCAGTATCAAATTAATGCTCAATTAAACAACTGCAGTTTTAACAAATATATTTTGTTAAATATATTTTGCCACATGGTGGCACAGTGGTTGGCACTGCTGCCTCACAGCGCCTGGGACCCGGGTTCAATTCCTGCCTCGGATCACTGCCTGTGTGGAGTCTGCATGTTCTCCCCATGTCTGTGTGGGTTTCCTCCGGGTGCTCTGGTTTTCTCCCACAGTCCAAAGATGTGTGGGTTAGGTGGATTGGTCATGCTAAATTACCCCTTAGTGTCAGGGGGACTAGCAGGGTAAATACGTGGTGTTACAGGGTTATGGCCTGGGTGGGATTGTTATCGGTGGAGGCTCAATGGGCCAAATGGCCTCCTTCTGCACTGTAGGGATTCTATGATTCCATGTACATGTTGCATAAACATTGTTGAAAAGCAAATGATCTGGTTCTTATCTCAGTGCTGGTTTTTTGACCTTGCCACACACAAATTAGCTGCTGTGTTTCCTACATTAGAACAGTGATTACATTTCAAAAGTGCTTCATTGACTATGAAAGCACTTTTGGATGTCCTAATTGTAAAAAGCGCTGTGCAAGTATGAGTCCATTGGGTAACATTGTAGTGCATTCACATTGTCAAGCCCTTGTGAGTCTAACTTTTCCTTCCTTGTTTTGTCCGCGCCCCAGTGAACATACAGGAAAATTTCATTTCAGGGCTAATCAGCAATACTTCACAGGCCTGCACAGCAGCAGCAGGATGCTGGATACTGACCACACAGAGCCTCGACACCACCATTAATCTTACACTGCCAACAAAGATTTACTTGAGGCCAGTTTTATATATATATTTAAAAAGCTTTAAACGAGATCCATTTTTCGTTCTTTAAGTGACAAGTAGCTTAAAAGTCCGCTTTCAGGGTAACATCAAAGGAAGATGCTGAGTGGCTTCTTTGGAGTAAATTATAATCTCATTATAAATCTTAAAACTGGGCCAGTGTTGGACAATGCAAAGCACAAAGGTGTGGTCCGTTGAATGATGGATTCCTACAGGGAAGTCAATATATTTCCCCAAGTTGTAACATTTATGTAGGAGTCACGTTAAATCTAATTATGAGAACTCTAATACTAATCACTCCTTATCTGTAACAGGGCACAAAAATGTATTCGTGATTGCATACTTTCATAAAGCAATGATCTTAAAGCACTTGCATACGCAGTGGTTTAATAGTTTGTGGCCAATTTTGCTGCTGGGACATGCCAGGGACATGTTTACCATGTGAAAGGCAGTATATAAAGACGAGTTATTGATGTGATCTTCATTTGCTATCAGTCAGCTAAAGTACTTCTCCGCGGCATGGGGCAGCACGGTGGCACAGTGGTCAGCACTGCTGCCTCACAGCGCCAGGGACCCAGGTTCAATTCCGGCCTTGAGTCACTGCCTGTGTGGAGTCTGCACATTCTCTCCATGTCTGCGTGAGTTTCCTCCAGGTGCTCCGGTTTTCTCCCACACTCCAAAGATGTGTGGCTAAGGTTGATTGGCCGTGCTAAATTGACCCTTAGAGTCAGTGGGATTAGCAGGGTAAATACATGGGGTTACGGGGATAGGGCCTGGATGGGATTGTTGTCAGTGCAGACTCGATGGACCGAATGGCCTCCTCCTGCACTGGAGGGATTCTATGATATGAGAGACATGTTCCGGTAAAAGATGCAGAAGCTCCCCAATGCACTGGGTGTCGCTCACAGCAAGTTCACCGTGTGCAGTGGGCCTTCAAATGCAACTGCACAACAGTGCGGCTCAAATGACATGGGATCCTGCTGGCTGCCACCACTGGTAACGTGAATCATCCCTATTCTAATCACACAGGCCAAGAGGTTCCATCTACATTTAATTCACATGGCCCCTACATTCCATTAGCACTGCCAATCACTGACATTTCCACCCTGATCGTTCCAACAGTGCTCTTTTAAAATGCAATTCCTTTAATTTCTCATTTCACCACCGCCCCCACGCTGCAGGCTTCCTCCTCCAGCGGGGCCACTGGGGCGTGACAGTCTCGGCCAACGTCCTTGACAGCTATTAATGCTGCTCCCTGATAACCCAGTGGGGAGCTATAAATCCAGCAACGCCTTTCGATTCTCGGCCCTCATCCCCTCCATCATTTCTGTGCCAAATAGCTGTCGGGATAACTGAAATCACAAGTAGCCTTCATTAAACAGTGACTGTTACTTTAAGGATCTGGACTTCTGACAAATACAGATCATTTATTTTTGGTGATAAAAATGAGAGATCTTAGTGTCGGAGAATCAAATATTTTCCCACATTAGCCTTCAGTGTCCGTTCCCTCCCACAGCATGCCTCAACTTCAAACTCCGACACCACTAGTGGGAATTTTCCAATATAGCTGCTGCTGATCCTCTGCTCAAGATTGGCAACTTAGAAGGAATGTGCACTAATTATGGGCATGTTTGAATTATGGACTCATACCCGTGGGGATGGGATTGAGAGTGGCCAAACAGATTTTAGTTGCTGCCCTCAGAAAACAAACAGGAGAGATTTTCACATATTGATTATAAATTTCAACTCACATTTAGAAACATTCATAGAAACTAGAAGCAGGAGTAGGCCATTCAGCTCTTCGAGCCTGCACCGCCATTCATTTTGATCATGACTGATCATCGAATTCAATATCCTGATCCTGCCTTCCCCCATATCCCTTGATCCCTTTAGCCCCAAGAGCCATATCTAATTTCTTCTTGAAATCAGACAATGCTTTGGCCTCAACTACTTGCTGTGATGGTGAATTCCACACATTCACCACCCTCTGGGTGAAGAAATTTCTCCTCACCTCAGTTCTAAAAGGTTTACCCCTTATCCTCAAACTATGAACCCTAATTCTGGACTCCCCCATATTCAGGAACATTCTTTCTGAATCTACCCTGTCTAATGCTAACTGGTGGAAGATTAATATTTTAACCCATTATACACATTTGCTCGATGCCCTGATTCTGACACAGTGGTTAGCATTGCTGCCTCACAGCGCCAGGGACCTGGGTTCGATTCCCGGCTTGTCTGTGTGGAGTTTGCACATTCTCCCCGTGTCTGCATGGGTTTTCTCCGGGTGATCCAGTTTCCTCCCACGGTCCAAAGATGTGCTGGATAGGCGGATTGCCCATGCTAAATTGCCCCTTAGTGCCGGGGGGACTAGCTAGGGTAAATGCATGGGATTGTGGGGATAGGGCCTGGATGGGATTGTGGTCAGTGCAGTCTCAATGGGCCGAATGGCCTCCTTCTGCACTGTTGGATTCTGTAGGATTTTAATGTCCTTTAGGGAAGGAAATCTGCCGTCCTTACCTGGCCTGGCCTACATGTGACTCCAGATCCACAGCAATGCAGACGATTCTGAAATGCCCTATCAAAGACAATTGGGCATGGGCAACGAATGCTGACTTTGACATTGATGCCCACATCCTGTAAAAGAATTAAAAAGGGTGGGGCATGGTGTGGAAATGGAGTGGAGTTCCAATCGCCCATGATACCCCGCTTGCTGTGGAGCTTTAACCGCAGGATGCGTGCCTTTTCCCAAGACATCCCAGGTTGATTGACAGAGTTGGGTGGGGGGAATGGGATTTTCAAGGGGCAGGATCAGTGGCATGGGCAATTACACACAATGGAATTGCCAGGGGGCAGTACCAAGGGGTATTCCGTTGGGAGCGGGTGGTGCAGGGGGTGCTGGGTGGATGAGGGAGTGGTTGGTGTTCCATGGTGGAGGGGGTGGGTGTTCCAACTGGAGGGTTCGGTGGGGGTTTGCGGTTCTATTTTTAATTGTTTGTATCAGGGCGTTTGTATCGGGGCGCCCTGTAAAAACGGCACCCTAAGTTGCTGCCAGCAAATAAGACAGCGAGAAGAATTCCTGAGCAGTTAGCTCCAATCCTGTGGGGTTAGTCTGAAACCAGGAGGGGAGTGGGCGATTCGATCCCTAATTCTGAGAGAGGATCCAATCCTCAAGTGGGAGGTGAGGTCCTGATTCCTGACCCCAAGGGTCATTATTTTGGGTCCAATCCAAGGCAAGAGGGCTTGCTTGGAGGAAGGTATTTGGGGTTGTAGAGGCAATCCTGCTTCTCTTGGCCCACAAGCAGTGTTAGGATCCAAAGATGTGCGGGTTAGGTTGATTGGCCAGGTTAAAAATTGCCCCTTAGAGTCCTGGGATGCGTAGGTTAGAGGGATTAGCGGGTAAATATGTGGGGGTAGGGCCTGGGTGAGATTGTGGTCGGTGCAGACTCGATGGGCCGAATGGCCTCCTTCTGCACTGTTGGGTTTCTATGATTTCTATGAATCATAGAAAGTATCATAGAAACTCTACAGTGCAGAAGGAGGCCATTCGGCCCATCGAGTCTGCACCAACAACAATCTCACCCAGGCCCTATCCCCGCTTAGTTACCCTGCTAGTCCCTCTAACCTATCACATCCCAGGACACTAAGGGTTAATTTAGCATGTCCAATCAACCTAACCAACACATTTTTTGGACTGTGGGAAGAAACCGGAGCACCCAGAGGAAATCCCCGCAGACACGGGGAGAACGTGCAAACTCCACTCAGACAGTGAGCCAAGTCAGGAATCGAACCCGGGTTCCTGGAGCTGAGAGGCAGCAGTGCTAACCACTGTGACACACACATTGCAAAGGCATTTAACTTCTCCCTGAAGCTCTCTTTGCCACCCGTTGGTTTCAGGTTTCCCCGGCCTGGGAAACTTGGCTGGCCCAGTTTAAACATGTAAAGGCACGTTAAATCAGACACTGCCAACCTCGTTAAACAGTTACATTGCCAAAACAATTCCAGGGAGTAGGTTTATCTCTTGCCTTACCCTGCCTCTGTTAAACCTGGAAGCGAGCAGGCTTGGCTTGGCTTGGGGTTGAGTTCCCGAATTTAAAATGGAGAATTCTAACTTAGCCACCTATTGTTGGGTTTTAAAATTCACCCCTTGGCTCCTGAGTGACTTTGAAACAGATCAAATATGCAGTAAGTACTGCCGAGAGTCACCCACCTCCCCAGGAGACTCATGGGATTGTTGACGAACATCCTGGGAGCTGCTGCCATCTCAGGGTAAACACTTGCTGTAACTTTGCTGTTCCAAGCAGTTCCTTTTTCTGCTGCCGCCTCCACATTCTCTGCCCCTATTCTAAACCCATCGCCGACCTGTGAGGGAATTAATAGCTCATGTTCAGACCAAAGTGAATGGGCGCAACTGGCAGAATTTTCCTTCCACTCACTGAATAGATTTTCATTTAAATTCTAAGCTTCACCCTTCTGGATTATATGTTATACATGTTGCTTGAGTGTTTCCAGCATTTTGAGATGATTATAGAATCCCTACAGTGCAGAAGGAGGCCAGTCAGCCCACAAAGTCTGCACCGACTCTCCAACAGAGCATCTTATCCAAACCCGCATCCCCGGCCCTTTTCCTGCAACCCCACGTATTTCCCCCATTAATCCCTCTAACCGAGACATCTTGGAATACTATGGGGGCAATTTAGCATGGCCAATCCACCTAACCTGTACACCTTTGGACTGTGGGAAGAAACTGGAGTACCCGGAGGAAACCCACGCAGACACGGGGAGAATGTGCAAATTCCACACAGACAGTGACCCAAGCCGGGAATCGAACCGAGGTCCCTGGAGCAGTGAGGCAGCAGTGCTAACCACTGTGCCACCGTGCCATTGTGCCGCCCCATAGAATTGATGAATGTAGAATTGATGAATGGGGGAATCAGAGAGTGCACTGTGTGAGAGAGAGAGAGGACAGTGAATCGTTCATGGGCAATTACTGCTACCTTGTGAGTGCATGAAAGTATTTTTTTGTAGACTCACAGGGAAGAAAGATACAATAACTACAGGGGACCCAACCTTTATAAATGAAAGGCAATGACATTCGCAAGTTGTGTTCCAGTGTAATGCGACCAAGTGTCATCTGCTCACTCATTGCGTGACCAAGTGATACAGAATCATAGAATCCCTACAGTGCAGAAGGAGGCCATTCGGCCCATCGAGCCTGCACCAACCACAATCTCACCCAGGCCTTATCCCTGTAACCCCACATACTTACCCTGCTAGTCTCCCTGACACAAAGAGGCAATGGCCAATCCACCTAACCCGCACATCTTTGATATGTCCAACCAAAGCTGACACCACTGGCGGTGCTGCCTTTAAATCGTATTCCGTGAAAATGATCAAATATCAGGTTTCCCTCTGTTTAAAAACAGAGCATGTAAAACACAAAATGCTGTGTACTGGAAGTATATAACCTTCTATGCTTTCCTCTTCAAACTTCTGGTTGAGAGTTAAGAGCTCCTGGCCATGATGTGCAATTAGTGAGCCAGCCAAAGCGCTCAGTACGACTGGATCCCACAGGAGTGAGAACTTTCCTGAGAAAGTCCCGCGATGGGCCTTCCGGTGGACAGAGCATGACAGCATTGTTCCGTCAATCATCAGGCAGCTGGGAGGTAGAGGGAGAAAGTGCTCCCTGCCCCCTATTCACTACCCTGCTAATTGTGCAGAATATGTGTTCTCAGCATGACATTTGGGGGAAGAGTTCTATTCGGGACTTGACGTTACAAAATAGCTATCCAGATCCAGTTTCCTTACAGTCGAAAGAGCAGCCCTGGGAATTGAATAAAGATTAGGCAGCAGCATAAACATTTCCAAATTTGGATGCTGAAAATTTCCACACAAAGAAACTGAATTTGGGACCAGAATCTCCTGGTCCTCCTTTGGAAAATAGTAATAAAAGACAGCTCAAAACATCTCCCGGTGCTTAAAAAGAAAACAAAATCATTTTCCATATCATAATATGAACTTACCACCATCCCTCGGAGCAGCTGTCTCCCAGACAGGAATCTGCTGTCATTGACAAGAACTTTGCAAAGGCAATTATTCTTTTCCTTTTGTTAAAGATCGGTTTTCATTTTGTTTGGACATCTGGTGATAGGTTAGAAGGCTCCCAGTTCCCCGTGGCTTATTCTCAGGTGTTTCACAAATGTGTCTTAGGTAACGCAGTGAATCGCTAAATATGTGACCATATATTCTGATAGCGAGAATAGAAAATTCTGGAAGAAGGCAGCGGGCCAGGTAACATCTGTGAAGGGAAACGCAGAGTAGACAGTTTCAGGATGACGAAACAAGAACAGAAAATGCTGGAAAATCTCAGCGGGTCTGACAGCATCTGTGGGGAGGGAATAGAGCCAACGTTTCAAGTCCAGATGACCCTTCGTCAGGATGATGACTCCCAGTCAGAACTGGCTGACAATGAGCAGTTTTAAGCAAGTGCAAAGATAGGGAAAGGTGGTGGGGTGGGGAGGGGGGAGGGAGAAGGCAAGGAGGGGCGAAGTGAAATTCTGTGATGGGATAGGACAGGAATGGTTAGATAATACAAAGGTGCAAGGCAAAACACACTGAGATTGGTAACAGAAAAGGTGCCAACGGCAACAGAACATTAATTCATTCATGGGACATGGGCGTCGCTGGCTGGCCAGCATTTATTGCCCATCCCTCGTTGCCCTTGAGAAGGTGGTGGTGAGCCGCCTTCTTGAAACGCAGCATATTCAAGAAAATGTGAGAAAGAAAGGACTTGAATTGAGATGGCATATTTAATGGCCAGCTGACATCCCAAAGTACTTTACAGCCAATGAAGTACTTTTTGAAGTATTGTTGCAATGCAGGAAAGAAGGCAGTCAATTTGGACACAGCAAGCTCCCACAAACAGCAATGTGATAACGTGATAAACTATCTTTGTGATGCTGATTGAGGGATGAATATTGACTGAGTTACTGAGGAGAACTCTCTTGCTTTTCAAAGTAGTACCACAAGATCTTTTATACTCACCTGTGCAGGTAAATGGGGCATCTGTCTCATCTGACAAATGGCACCTCCAACAGTGCTTGGCTCCCTTGGTGCTGCGGCCCGAGTAAGGGCAGAAGGTTTTTTTTTAGTATAGTTAGGGCATCATGATGGGCACAGGCTTGGAGGGCCAAAAGGCCTGTTCCTATGCTGTACTTTTTTTTGTTCTCTTTGTTGCTTGTTCTTTGTTCTCTTAAGTCCTCAGTCGTTATGTCGTGGTAGGGCGCACAAGTGTGCAAATGGAGTTGGCCACCACTGTTACTCTGGAAAGAGTAAACAAAACCCTGTGCCAAATTGGTGCTCCATGTTTCTTAACATTGACTGCAGGCTTTCTGGCAGATTTCCCAAAGCACAAAGGTTTTCATTGTGCAACCGCATCACCCTTTCCAGCAGCCTCTCCCCTCAACCTCTCCTCCTCCCCGCCATGATCCCTTCCATACCCCCAACCCCCCCCCCCCACTCCCAGCATCCATTCGACAACCCCCCCACTCCCAGCATCCCTTCCACACACCTCCCCCCCCCCCCATCCCCAGCATCCCTTCCAAACCCCACAACCCTCACCCAGAACTGACACCTGTGCTCTCACTACCACCTGCCCTGGTTACCAGCCACATACTCACGCCAGGTATCTCACTGTGTGCAGACCCCACCTCTACGCGGCCTTCTAAATGAGACAGTGCCTGCATCTGAGTGGAGTGTGAAATGGAGTGATGGTGTGGCTTCATCATCACTTGTCTCCTTGCTGTTCTTCCGCTGCCTGGCCAGGTTTCTGAAAGGAGAAAGACGAATGGATAAGGTGGTGGTGAGGAACGAAAGTCATCTGTGATCCTAACAACAACAACTTGCATTTACGTGGCACTTTTGAGGAGCAAAGTGTCCCGATATGGCTCATCAAACAATCTGCAGTTTGTAAATGAGAAGAGAATCGTGGTGAGAGAAAAGTGGAATGTTTTGAGAATGCGGATCAGGTGTGAAGATAATCAAGATGGGTTGAGTCCCACGATTGGCTGCAACCTTAGCACTGGGGGTTCCTTGAATGGCCAGCACCATTTTTTCCATAGGGTTAGAGCTTAGGAAATGCAGGTGTACATTTGATTTGATCTATTATTGTCACATGTATCAGTATACAGTGAAAGGTATTATTTCTTGCACACTATACAGACAAAGTGTACCGTTAATGAAGTACATGGGGGAAAAGGAAAAGGATAGGGTGCAGAATATGGTGCTGCAGAATTCAAAAGATTTAGTTTAAAAGATTTAGAATATGGCGTTAGAAGCATGCAACGGAAGTAAAAGATGCAATTAGAGGGAATGCTGTGGACAGCGTGTAAGAAGTCAGCTCGCTCCAGCGCCATTTTTTTTTTGCATGTTCTTCTCCAAGGGTGTTGTTGCTGTTGGTAGTGTGCCACCTTCTCCAGCAAGAGAAGGGGAAGAGAATCAGTGAGTGTTGCTGTAATCTGTTTGGCTGATATGACTGCCATGGTCGAATAGCTGGCAGGATGGGCGCACACAAAGTAGAAATGGTCAAGAGCTTCAAGTTTTTAGGATCCAGATCACCAACAACCTGTCCTGGCGAAGGAAATTTGGCATGTCAGCTATGACCCTCATCAACTTTTACAGATGGAGCATAGAAAGCATTCTTTCTGGTTGTATCACATCTTGGTATGACTCCTGCTCTGTCCAAAACTACATAACTGCAAAAGGTCGAGAACGAAGACCAGTCCATCATGCAAACCAACCTCCCATCCATTGACTCGGTCTTCACTTCCCGCTGCCTCAGAAAAGCAGCTAGCATAATTAAGGACCCCACGCACCCTGGACATTCTCTCTTCCACCTTCTTCTGTCGGGAAAAAGACACAAAAGTCTGAGGTCATGTACCAACCGACCCAAGATCAGCTTCTCCCCTGCTGCCATCAGACTCTTGAATGGACCTACCTCATATTAAGTTGATCTTTCTTTACACCCTAGCTATGACTGTAACACTACATTCTGCATTCTTTCCTTTCCTTCTGTATAAATGGTATACATTTTCTGTATAGCATGCAAGAAACAATACTTTTCATTGCATACTAATTCATGTGACAATAATAAATCAAATCAAATCAAAACCAAATCACACTGTGATAAGTGCGTGCGAGGCTTCCAGTGATGCTGACTGTGTGAAGGTGTGTGGCATCTCTGAATGTCAGGTATGATTCTGATTGATAGAAATCATTGGTAAATATATAAGGGGGCATGGTGCAATGTCTGAAGCAGTTGTTTGGCAGGACATTTGAAGGTGCATCACTGACCTTGACAACACAAGTGAGGTCAGTAAAATTCTCTGGCACTGCATCCAAGTCACTGGAGCTGAACCCGCTTTGCATTAATATGCACTGCTGTCTCCTTCCTACTGCTTTTATCCATGCATCTGGAGGGCCTACTGGCCCCTGCAAACACAAGGCATCTCTCTCATTTCCACCTCCTCCAGCTAGGCGTCCAGTGCATTGCCGGAACTACTGAAGTGTTCTGATGAAGGGCCATTGATCTGAAGTGTTAACCATCTTTCACTTACAGGGAGCTGCCTGAGAGCTGCTCAGCGTTTCCCATATTTTCTGTTTTTATTTCAGATTTCCAGCATCTGCGCACTATTTTGTTAATGGGCCGTTCTTCACCGTTCTCAGATCAGGTTCACTTCTTGAATGGTAAGCCAGTGTCTGCTCCAGCCACAATACACCTTCCCTTTTAAGAGATGTGGCACATGGTGGCCCAGTGGTTAGCACTGCTGCCTCACAGCGCCAGGGACCTGGGTTCAATTCCAGCCTTGGGTGACTGTCTGTGTGGAGTTTCCACGTTCCCCCTGTGTCTCCATGGGTTTCCTCCAGGTGCTCCAGATTCCTCCCACAGTCCAATGACGTGCAGGTTTGGTGGATTGGCCATGGTAAATGTGTGGGGTTATGGGGATTGGGCGGGGCAGGGGAGAGGGCCTTGGTAAGGTACTCTGTCAGTGAGTTGATGCAGGCTCAATGGGCTGAATGGCCTTCTTCTGTGCTGCAGGGATTCTATGATTCTTTAAGCAGAGTGTGCTAGCTTTAAGGAATGCTAAGAAACTCTGATTCTGGGACCTCTGCTAATGCATGCAGCCAATGGTCAGTGTGGTTAGCACTGGCTCCACACAGAACTCATTCTAACGAGAGGGCAGCACGGAATTGGGGTGCTGCCTGTATTTCAAACAACAAGCATGGGTTAATCATGCATCACAAACCCCTGGCCTGGTTTCAGCAGCAATCCTATTTAGTCTCTAAAGCGTCTACGTATAAATTGGCTGACAGCACAGAACTGTGTAATTGGTACTGGGTTGAAGACTCCTGTGAGGTTACTTGACGTAAATGAACAGAAGTGAGGAAATGAGAGCTGCATTTAGGTGAAAGTTATTTTGGTGTAACAATAGTACTTATCCCACTAGCAGGGTGGAGAGTTCCACATAGTGTTACAGTACTTTCGACAAAAACAATAGCAAACCAGACAAATTCCTGCTCGAGCTCATTGCAACATACAGCTGGCTCTTTTGCTTATATTTTGAAACGTCGGAGGAAAGAAAATCCCTAAAACCAATTTGTTTGACTTCTCTTTCTTCAACAGGTCTGGTTCTGAGGGAAAGTTTTGATGATATAATTTCCCACGTGATGGTCAGATTTTTAAAAAATTCATTCATAGGAAATGGGCGTCGCTGGCTGGGTCAGCATTTATTGCCAATCCCTAGTTGCCCTTGGATGGCAGCTATGAGTCAACCACATTGCTGTGGCTCTGATGCCACATGTAGGCCAGACCAAGTAAGGACAGCAGATTCCCTTCCCGAAAGGACATTAGTGAACCTGGTTCTGATTTGATTTGATTTGATTTATTATTGTCACATGCATTGATATACAGTGAAAGTATTGTTTCTTGCGCGCTATAAGAGAGAGCATACCATTCATAGAGGAAAAGAGGAGAAGGAAAGGAGAGGGTGCAGGATGTGGCGTTACAGTCATACCTGGAGTGTTGGAAAAGATCAAATTAATATAAGGTGGGTACATTCAAAAGTCTGATGGCAGCAGGGAAGAAGTTGCTCTTGAGTCTCAGACCTTTATATCTTTTTCCCGATGGAAGAAGGTGGAAGAGGGTATGTCTGGGGTGCATGGGGTCCTTGATTTTGCTGGTTGCTTTCCGAGGCAGCGGGGAGTGTAGTCGGAGTCAATGGATGGAAAGCTAGTTTGCGTAATGGACTGGGCTTCATTAACGACCCTTTGTAGTTTCTTGCGGTCTTGGTCAGAGCTGGAGCCGGACCAAGCTGTGATATATTCAGAAAGAATGCTCTCCTTTCCTTCTCCCCGATGTACTCTATGAACAGTATGTTTTGTCTGTATAACGCGCAAAAAACAATACTTTTCACTGTACCCCAATGCATGCGACACTAATAAATCAAATCAAATTCAGCGTGTGAAAATAGAGTCTGGATTCAAAGTCCATCCCCATTCTGAAAGTTGAAAGCATTGGTTTAAATCTGATCCTGCCCGCTGCGGGAATCATTGTGGACTGGACAGAGAATTCGACGGGCCAGCTATAAGGTCCTTTGACCTCGGGTAGAAATGTTCCAGTCCTGGGGTGAGCAGGATCTGAAAATCCCACCCATTGTGTTACCCGAACCCTTTTCACATTTTGTCCATTCTTGTTATTGTTTCTTTTTTTGTTAAACACATTCTTGTCTTTTCAACATAGCAATTTAAGCTTAAATAGCTGAAAATTAAATAGACAATTACACAATTAGTTGGCATGTACAAAGTACTACTTGTGGTAAACAAGCATATAATCAGAATGACTACAGGGGCAAAAAATTGAGATTTAAAAGCAAATTGACTTGTATATTTGACAGGGGTTTTATATTGTGTTCAAGCATGGTGCATTGGGCTACTGTATGTGATATCCCACGAACTGAAGACGCAGCTTGTTTTGCACTGAATTAAGAAGAATTCCTGATTCTAATCATTGTTTACTCAAGGTTCAATTTGTACATCTGTCTTAAAGATCCCAGCGCAAGAACGTATCATCCATCATTGTGGACCAAGACTCAAGAGCACTTCTCACAGTGAAAAGCTAAACTCCAGGAAAACTCCAAACGCAAACCCCAGTGTTCTGTTTGAATGTATTTTTGTTCCAGCGTAAACTGTTTGACTTTTGAAATGATAGATCGTGGTTCCAGTAAGCCTTGCTGTTTTCAGGCGAGTGGTTGGGTTTACAGCTGCATGTGAAATGCGTTAACTGCAGTTTACCCAGCACTTTGATGTAATCTTGTGTATTTATCTAAATTGCTGTTAAAACTTTGTCAGGCTGCGCTTACCAGCATTTCCCAATACAGTTTTCTTGCGATGGTTTAAGGTGAGGTACTTTTTTTTTCCCCTCTGGCTTCAAATGGATTTCACAGGCTGTGTGGCTGAAATGAGATCAATCATCAAAAGTATTTCACTGGCCACGTCAAAAGCACAAAATAAGCTTTGGGACGTAAGTTTTTTCTATTTTTCAGTGGTAATTGATCATATATCCCAGGAGAAAGTTGCCAGTAAACACCGGGCAGGAACATTTAAGTTCCAAAATCAATCCCTGTTTAGCCAGGCTACATCCAAGTGTTTAATTCTATGTGTTGGGGTGGCACGGTAGCACAGTGGTTCGCACTGCTGCCTCACAGTGCCAGGGACCTGGGTTCAATTCCCGGCTTGGGTCACTGTCTGTGTGGAGCTTGCACGTTCTCCCTGTGTCTGCGTGGGTTTCCTTTGGGTGCTCTGGTTTCCTCCCACAGTCTGAAAGATGTGTGGGTTAGGTGCATTGACCCGAACAGGGGCCGGAGTGTGGCGACTAGGGGATTTTCACAGTAGCTTCATTGCAGTGTTAATATAAGACTCACTTGTGACTAAAATTTAAACTTTACTTTGCCACGATTTCACTTTCGCACAATGCAGGGACATTGACCCATTTGCCTAGGGGCCCACATCAAAACTGAATATGGGAGAGCAGGGGTGGCACGGTGGCACAGTGTTTAGCACTGCTGCCTCACAGTGCCAAGGACCCGGGTTCAATTCCCGGCTTCGGTCACTGACTGTGCGGAGTCTGCATGTTCTCCCCGTGTCTGCATGGGTTTCCCCTGGGTGCTCCGATTTCCTCCCATGGTCTGAAAGACGTGCTGCTTAGGTGCATTGGCCATGCTAAATTCTCCCTCAGTGTACCCGAACAGGCACCGGAGTGTGGTGACGAGGGGATCTTCACAGTAACTTCATTGCAGTCCATAAAAATCCATAGAAACTCTATAGTGCAGAAGGAGGCCATTCGGCCCATTGAGTCTGCACCAACAACATTTCCACCTAAGCCCTATCCCTGTAACCCCACATATTTACCCCGCTAATCCCTCTAACCTACGCTTCCAGAAACACTAAGGGGCAATTTAGCATAGCCAATCCACCTAACCCACGCATCTTTGGACTGTGGGAGGAAAACGGAGCACCCACAGGAAACACGGGCACGGGAGAAAGTGCAAACTCCACACAGACAGTGACCCGAGGCCGGAATTGAACCCAGGTCTCTAGTGTTGTGAGGCAGCAGTGTTCACCACTGTGCCACCGTGCCACCCACAGTGCAGTGTTAATGTAAGCCTACTTGTGACACTAATAAGTAAACTTAAACTTTAAACAATATTTAGTTGTATTTGTACCTTAGACTGCCTAAGGTACTCTAGCTGAGCAGAAATTGCCTTGTAATTTTTTGGAACATTAAATTGGAAACAAATAAAATATTGATATGCATTGTATTAATAATTAATAACAAATGGTCTGACTGTGGGAGGTAGATTCATTCTGAACTGGAGATCATTAATCTATGACATGTTGGCAAACAGAATGGCCGAATAAATTTTAAAGTGAGTTCCTCCAAAGATTCAATTGGCGAGTGTGTTGTCTAACGTGGAATTGAATCTCATGGACCATGGAAGCAAAGTTTATTTATTAGTCACAAGTAGGGCTTACATTAGCACTGCAATGAAGT
The DNA here is from genome assembly GCF_964213995.1 of Mustelus asterias. Taxonomy (NCBI): domain Eukaryota; kingdom Metazoa; phylum Chordata; class Chondrichthyes; order Carcharhiniformes; family Triakidae; genus Mustelus; species Mustelus asterias. The sequence goes on from NC_135802.1 coordinate 32,489,219, forward strand.
TACTGTGAAATTCTCCTAGTCACCACACTCCAGCGCTTGTTCGGGTCAATGCACCTAACCAGCACATCTTTCAGACTGTGGGAGGAAACCAGAGCACCCGGAGGAAACCCACACAGACATGGGAGGTCCCTGCTTTGGTTCCCATATTATACAGAGATAGCTCAGCACAGCAAGAGTTTGACAATGGAACTGTGTGACGCTGGATTAGGGAGGACAAAACTTTGGTCTCTATTCAATGGTGTAGATCTTGATTCTGTGCATATTGCAAAACAAGTGATGGTGAGTTGGCTGCCCATTTTCTATCTCTCCAAATTTATGAGGAAAGATTGGATAGGTTGGGATTATTTTCCTCAGAACAAAGAGGGCTGAGGGGTGGCTTGATTGAGGTGTACAAAAGTTTATTTATTAGTCACAAGTCAGGCTTACATTAACACTGCAATAAAGTTACTGTGAAAATCCTTTAGTCGCCACACTCCGCCGCTTGTATGAGTACACTGAGGGAGAATTTAGTACGGCCATTGCACCTAACCAGCCGCCTTTCGGACTGTGGAAGGAGACCAGAGCACCCGGAGGAAACCCACGCAGACACGGGAGAATGTGCAGACTCCACACAGACAGTGACCCAAGCCGGGAATCGAACCTGGGTCCGTGGTGCTGTGAGGCAGCAGTGCTAACCACTGTGCCACCGTGCTGCCCCAAGGCAGGAGATAGAATGGACAGAATAAAATTGTTTTCCTTGGTGAAGAATTCTAGAACCAGGGGACAAGGATTCACGGTAAGTGGCAGTAGGTGTAGAGGGGACATGGGGAAGAACTTCTTTTAGGCAGAGGGTGGTCAGTGTCTGAAATTCACTTGCCGAGTCTTTTAAAAAGTACCTGGATCTGCACCTTAACTGTCAGGTCAAACATACAAATTAGGAGCGGGAGTCGGCTCCTCAAGCCTGCTCCACCATTCAATAAGATCATACCTGATGTGATTGTAACTTCGATCATATTCCTGCCCATCCTGCATAACCTTTCACCCCCTTGTAAGCAATTATTAATCATTTATGTGTCTGTGTCCCAAGATCCCATTGCTCTTCTACTCTATTTAACCTTCCAAGGGATAAGTGGCTTTTTAAAAATGCATCCTATTAAATTGAGCCAGCACACATTTTGCTCTCTTCATAGAAACCATAGAAACTCTACAGTGCAGAAGGAGGCCATTTGGCCCATCAAGTCTGCGCCAACAACAATCCCAGTCAGACACTATCCCTGCAACCCCACATACTTACCCTGCTAATCCCTCAAACCTATGCATCCTGGGACACTTAGGGCCAATTTAGCATGGCCAATCAACCTAACCTAAGGGCGGCACGGTAGCACAGTGGTTAGCACTGCTGCTTCACAGCTCCAGGGACCTGGGTTCGATTCCCGGCTTGGGTCACTGTCTGTGTGGAGTTTGCACATTCTCCTCGTGTCTGCGTGGGTTTCCTCCGGGTGCTCCGGTTTCCTCCCACAGTCCAAAGATGTGCGGGTTAGGTTGGTCGGCCATGCTAAAATTGCCCCTTAGTGTCCTAAGATGCGTAGGTTAGAGGGATTAGCGGGTAAATGTGTAGGGATATAGGGTAGGGCCTGGGTGGGATTGTTGTCTGTGCAGACTCAATGGGCCAGATGGCCTCTTTCTGCACTGTAGGGTTTCTAGGATTCTATGATTCTATAACCCGCACATCTTTGGACTATGGGAGGAAACCGGAGGACCCGGAAGGAATCCATGCAGACAAGGGGAGAACACGCAAACTTCACACAGACAGTGACCCAAGCTGGGAATCGAACCCAGGTCACTGGAGCTGCGAGGCAGCAATGCTAACCACTGTGCCACCATGCCACCCACGATGAGTTTAATTTGCCATTTACCCCTGCTTGCTGAGGATAGCTCAGAGTTCAGAGTTAGAAAAGGGAAGGTGAGTGGGCATGTAGAAAATGCAGCAAACAGTAGTCAGACAGAAGTTAGGTTTCAAGAGGAGAAATGGAGCAAGAAGAAAGTGAAGGAGGGGAGATGAATGATTGGGGGATTGATTGACTTGCACCCAGATATTACCTGAGATAATAGTGCATAAACAGAAAGAAAAAGATTTTGATGGAGAAATTGATAAAATAAAAGATAATATTGAACTGGACTGGGATGGCTTCTTAATTAACTGTGCTAATGCTAAAGGGGAGAAAGCAGGAATAAGCTTTGGAGTTGGACGATCAGCCATGCTCATGATGAATGGGGGAGCAGGCTTGAAGGGCCAAATAGCCATAGAAGGACAAGATCTGTGAGGTGGGTGCACTGAGAGTCATAGAGTCATAGAGGTTTACAGCATGGAAACAGGCCTTTCGGCCCAACTTGTCCATGTCGCCCTTTCTTTTTTAAAACCCCGAAGCTGATCCCAATTGCCCGCATTTGGCCCATATCCCTCTATACCCATCGTACCCATGTAACTATCTAAATGCTTTTTAAAAGACAATATTGTACCCGCCTCTACTATTCCCTCTGGCAGCTTGTTCCAGACACTCACCACCCTGTGTGTGAAACATTTGCCCCTCTGGACACTTTTGTACCTCTCCCCTCTCACCTTAAACCTATGTCCTCTAGTTTTAAACTCCCCTACCTTTGGGAAAAGATATTGACTATCCAGCTGATCTGTGGCCCTCATTATTTTATAGATCTCTATAAGATCAACCTCAGCCTCCTACGCTCCAGAGAAAAAAGTCCCAGTCTATCCAGCCTCTCCTTATAACTCAATCCATCAAGTCCCGGCAGCATCCTAGTAAATCTTTTCTGCACTCTTTCTAGTTTAATAATATCCTTTCTATAATGGGGTGACCAGAATTGCACACAGTATTCCAAGTGTGGCCCTACCAATGTCATGTACAACTTCAACAAGACATCCCAACTCCTGTATTCAATGTTCTGACCGATGAAACCAAGCATGCTGAATGCCTTCTTCACCACTCTGTCCACCTGTGACTCCATTTTCAAGGAGCTATGAACATGTACCTCCAGATCTCTTTGTTCTGTAACTCTCCCCAACGCCCTACCATTAACTGAGTAAGTCCTGCCCTGGTTCAATCTACCAAAATGCATCACCTCGCATTTGTCTAAATTAAACTCCATCTGCCATTCATCAGCCCACTGGCCCAATTGATCAAGATCCCATTGCAATTGGAGATAACCTTCTTCACTGTCCACTATGCCACCAATCTTAGTGTCACCTGCAAATTTACTAACCATGCCTCCTATATTCTCATCCAAATCATTAATAGAAATTACAAATAACAGTGGACCCAGCACTGATCCCTGAGACACACCACTGGTCACAGGCTTCTGTCAAGAAGCCAATTTTGTATCCATTTAGATACCTCACCCTGAATCCCGTGAGATTTAACCTTATGCAACAACCTACCATGTGGTACCTTGTCAAAGGCCTTGCTAAAGTCCATGTAGACAACATCAACTGCACTGCCCTCATCTACCTTTTGGTTACCCCTTCAAAAAACTCAATCAAATTTGTGAGACATGATTTTCCACTCACAAAGCCATGCTGACTGTCCCTAATCAGTCCTTGCGTCTCTAAATGCATGTAGATCCTGTCCCTCAAAATACCATCCAACAATTTACCCACCACAGATGTGAGGCTCACTAGACTGTAGTTCCCAGGCTTTTCCCTGCAGCCCTTTTTAAACAAAGGCACAACATTTGCCACTCTCCAATCTTCAGGCACCTCACCCGTGACTATCGATGATTCAAATATCTCGGCTAGGGGACCTGCAATTTCCTCCCTAGCCTCCCACAATGTCCTGGGATACACTTCATCAGGTCCTGGGGATTTATCTACCTTGATGCGCTTTAAGACTTTCAGCACCTCCTTCTCTGTAATATGTACACTCCTCAAGACATCACTATTTATTTCCTCAAGTTCCCTAACACCCATGCTTTTCTCGACAGTGAATACCGATGAGAAATATTCATTTAGGATCTCACCCATCTCTTGTGGATCCACACATAGTTGACCTTGTTGATCCTTGAGAGGCTCTACTCTCTCCCTTGTTACTCTTTTGCCCTTTATGTATTTGTAGAAGCTCTTTGGATTCTCCTTTGCCTTATCTGCCAAAACAATCTCGTGTCCCCTTTTTGCCCTCCTGATTTCTCTCTTAACCCTACTCCTACACCCCCTATACTCTTCAAGGGATTCACTTGATCCCAGCTGCCAATGCATGTCATGTGCCTCTTTCTTCTTCTTGACCAGGGCCTCAGTATCCCGAGCCATCCAGGGTTTCCTACTTCTGCCAGCCTTGTTTCTGTGTTTGCTGCAGAGAAGTCAATGAATGCGAAAAACATGAAGCAAGAGAGTGGGTTTCACAAAATGCCAAGAACACTATGTGGAGGGGCACTGGGTAATATTAGGTTCTCAATGATCATGAATGGAGGGAAGGTGATGGCCGAGTGGTGTTATCGCTCGACTAGCGATCCAGAAACTCAGTTAATCTTATGGGGACCCAGTTCGATTCCCACCACGGCCAATGGTGGAATTTGAATTCAACAAAAAATATCTGGAATTAATAATCTTCTGACGTTCATAAAATCATTGCCGATTGTTGTAAAAACCCATCTGCTTCACTAATGTCTTTTAGGGAAGGAAATCTGCCACCCTTACCTCATCTGGCCTACATGTGACTCCAGAGCCACAACAATCTGATTGACTCTCAACTGCCCTCTGAAATGGTGTAGCAAGCCACTCAGTTGTACTGCAGTGTTTCAAGAAGACAGCTCACCACCAGGTTCTCAAGGGCAACCAGGAATGGGCAATAAATGCTGACCAGCCAGTGATGCCCATGCCCCATGAATGAACAATAAAAAAATCAGGAGAACGTTCGTGAAATCCATAGGGATGGAGTCGATACTGGATGCGAGTGCCGGGAGCGAGGAGATCCGGCTGTGAAAATGGGTTTTGACAAATACACGGTTGCAAAGGGTAATAATGATGGTGAACAAGATTACAGAGACATGAGCAGAATGTCTACAAAGTTGGCCTTCACAAAAAAATAAGCAAACAGTTAGAAAGGATGGTGCATCCTTGGTCTTCATTATCAGAAGATCTGAATACAGGGGCAAGGATGTCTTACTGCAGCTGTAAGAAGTTTAACAACACCAGGTTAAAGTCCAACAGGTTTATTTGGTAGCAAAAGCCACACAAGCTTTCGAGGCTCTAAGCCCCTTCTTCAGGTGAATGTAGCCCAACCCATCACGCAAACCAGCCTCCCATCCATTGACTCTGTCGACACTTCCCTCTACCTCGGCAAAGCAGCCAGCATAATTAAGGACCCCACGCACCTCGGACATTCTCTCTTCCACCTTCTTCCGTCGGGAAAAAGATACAAAAGTCTGAGGTCGCGACTCAAGAACAACTTCTTCCCTGCTGCCGTCAGACTTCTGAGTGGACCTACCCTGCATTAAGTTGACCTTTCTCTACACCCCAGCTATAACACTACATTCTGCACTCACCTGAAGAAGGGGCTTAGAGCCTCGAAAGCTTGTGTGGCTTTTGCTACCAAATAAACCTGTTGGACTTTAACCTGGTGTTGTTAAACTTCTTACTGTGTTTACCCCAGTCCAACGCCGGCATCTCCACATCATTACTGCAGCTGTACAGGGTGAGTCTGCACCTGGAGTATTGTGAGAAGTTTTGGTCTCCTTATCTGAGAAAGAAGTAGAGGTCCTGATTCCTGACTGGCAGGATTTTCGTAAGAGGAGAGATTGTGTCAACTGAGTCTGTATTCACTGGAACGTAGAAGAGTGAGAGGGGATCTAATTGAAGCATATAAAATTCTGACAGGGCTGGACAGACTGGATGCAGGGATGTTGTTTCCTCTGGCTGGGGGAGGGTCTAGAACAAGGAGTCACCGTTTCAGGATATGGGATAGGCTGTTTAAAATTGAGATGAGGAGAAATTTCTTCACTCAGAGGGTGATGAACACTTAGAATTCTCTACCACAGCAGGCTGTGAAGGCCAAATCACTGAATATATTTAAGAAGGAAATAGATGGATTTCTAGATTCTAAGGTATCAAGCGGTATGCAGAGAGCGCGGGCGTATGGAGTTGAAATAGAGGATCAATCATGATCCTCTGCTCTGCCCAAGACCACAAGAAGCTACAAAAGGTCGTGAATGTAGCCCAACCCATCACGCAAACCAGCCTCCCATCCATTGACTCTGTCTACACTTCCCTCTACCTCGGCAAAGCAGCCAGCATAATTAAGGACCCCACGCACCTCGGACATTCTCTCTTCCACCTTCTTCCGTCGGGAAAAAGATACAAAAGTCTGAGGTCGCGACTCAAGAACAACTTCTTCCCTGCTGCCGTCAGACTTCTGAGTGGACCTACCCTGCATTAAGTTGACCTTTCTCTACACCCCAGCTATAACACTACATTCTGCACTCTCTTGCTTCTTTCTCTATGAATGGTATGCTTTGTCTGTATAGCGCGCAAGAAACAATACTTTTTACTGCATGCTAATATATATGACAATAATAAATCAAATCAAAATCAAATCAAATGAAAATGTTGAATGGCAGAGCAGGGTCAAAGGGCTGAATGGCCTACTGCTGTTCCTATTTCCTATGTTTCTAAAAATAAAATAAAAATTAAACTACAAATACTGTAAAACTACAATAAAAATAGAAAATGCAGGATGAAGATCAGTAGGTCCACGTGGATTTGAAAAGGCAACTTAATATTTCAGAAAGAAACTCCCTCTTTTAAGAACTAGAACTGGAAGATAACTTATTGCCTGAAATGGACAGAATAGAATGAATGGCAGCATCAAGTGGAAGTCAACAATCAGTAATGCCTGATCCTCTTCTCACAAACAGCACGGTGGCACAGTGGTTAGCACTGCTGCCTCACAGCATCAGGGACCCGGGTTCAATTCCGACCTCAGGTAGCTGTCCATGCGGAGTTTTCACGTTCTCCCTGTGTCTGTGTGGGTTTCCTCCGGGTGCTCCGGTTTCCTCCCACAGTCCAAAGATGTGCAGGTTAGCTTGATTGACTATGCTAAATTGTCCCTTAGTGACATGGGGATTAGCAGGGTAAAGTAGCCTTACGGGGACAGGGCCTGGGGGGACTGTTGTCGGTGCAGGATCGATGGGCTGAATGGCCTCCTTCTGCACTGCACTGTAGGGTTTCTACGAACAAGGTTTAGCTAAAAATATTATCCTATCTCAATAACGCTGACAGAACTCAATGCATACTTGAAAGAACTCTTTGATTTTACCATTTATCCATTGGACAACTATAGAAAATGAGGCAATGGGGGGATGACAAATATGCCCATTTTTTTACAAGTCGAAATCCAGTTTTGTGGGAATGTTTCATGCATTTGTTCACACACAGTTCATGAGGAGTTGGTTGTGGTAAAGTCATCAGGAAGAGGGTAATATGCTGCTTTGTTGGCTGTCAAGCAAATGAAAAGCATGCGAAGCAAGAACTGTCGTGCCAATCTGGTTTTAATTCGCAGGCAAGTATCTGTCTATTAGTGTAACTCATGGAACAAGAGGAAATGCTTCTGTTGAGGCATAATTATGAGTATTTCAACCACACGCACAATTACTGCTCTTCTGGTCCTCATTATTAAAGGCTTCCTTTGTTTGGTTTTGTTCCAAATTAGTTGCATGTGTGAATGTTTTTGCTGAAATATCACCCACAGCTGTTGGGTAATAGGGCCACATCATTGTATTAACCTTACAATTAACCCTTGTTAGGAGTATTACCCGGCGCAGGTGCAGTGACATAGACAGTGCTGTTTCCTCTTAATGAAGCTACAGAATTCATATTGCCCTCTCGACAAGCAGACTCTCACTGCAAATATTATTTTTACTTGTATGTTTACCTTGTGTCATAGTCTAAAAGTTTGGCTCTTCAGTTTAGACATTTCTGCTATGGGCACTTTAAACACATAAATTTCAGCAATGTTGAGTGAAATATTTGACAATGTGCTGTAATGTAGTCAATGCTTTGAATTAAGCTTGTAGAGGGCGAATTCAATTACACCTTTGTCTTCTGCTCTTTAAGTAATGACCTTCAATGTTTTACAAGCTGCTAACTAACCACTTCATTGACATAAATGACAATGGAGTGGATCTTGACTTTCTGCAAGAAACCAGTGAGAGCTAATATGCGTCTTGTTTTACATCTCTCCAGTTTCAATGGAAGCAAAAACTAGCTGCTTTGTAAAACTGACGTTAATGCACATTGCACACTATTACACAAAGACAAGTTGGGTGGGATTCTCCAGCTACGCTCGCCTCAAAACCGGAGAATCCCACCCAAGGTCAATGGACCTTTCAATGGTCCACCCCGCTCCCGCGACAATTCTTGTGGTGGGCGGGACAGGAGAATCCTGGCCAAGATCTACACCCCTCTTCTTTTTTTTAACCTATTAACTGAACTTCAAAAACATATTTTCCTCAGAGTCACTGTATTTCTGGGTACACTGATGCATTGCAAAAGGCCTCCAATGTGGAATTGTTTGAATTGATTTGATTTACTATTGTCACATATCTTTAAGTTTTTAAGCTTATTTATTAATGTCACAGGTAGACTTCCATTAACACTGCAATTAAGTTACTGTCAAACTCTCCAAGTTGCCACACTCCGGCGTATGTTCGGGGTACATTAGTATGCAGTGAAAAGTACTGTATCTTGCACACTATACAGACAAAGCATACTGTTCATAGAGAAGGAAATGAGAGAGTGCAGAATGTAGTGTTACAGTCATAACTAGGGTGTAGAGAAAGATCAGCTTAATCTGATGATTGCATCTCCCTCACCATGAACTGTGCATGCTTCTTAATCTCCTTTAACACAATATTCTGCACCCTAAGCTTTCCTACTCCCCCATGTACTCTATGAAGGGTAAGGGTATGTATAGCGTGCAAGAAACAATACTATTCACTGTATACCAATACATGTGACAATAATAAATCAAATCAAATCTTTAACGCAGCACAAAGTATGGGTGGTATTCTCCAAAAAAAATTCTAAGTGTCGAATTCGCATAAAAACTGGAGTGAATCTCACTGTTTTTTTCAGCGGGATTTTCAAAATGAATTTCCCACCCGCTGTGCACTGCAGAGTGCACTAGCATGAATATTATTAAAATTCAGGTGGCTACTGTTCCCAATGGAAAGGCCGGCAGCATAGCGCTGAGTGGGCCACTGCATACGCCGATCTGTCAGCACAGAGATCAGCGCATGTGCAGTAGCTCCACACTGCCAGCCTCCTGATTGCTGGCCAGCTCAATCACTGGCCAGACCCACACCCATGCAACGCTGGCTGTGCAATCCCTCCACCCTCTGGTCACTGCCCCCCTGGACGTGTCCAGGCCAGCATCGATCCATCCACCCGCCCACCTCGATCACCCCCCCCCACCCCCCAGCCACATGTAGTCCTGATCTTCCGATCTTGCATCACTGATCCTCCCTACCAGTCCCCACCCCTCCCCCCCACCAGTCCTGACCCCCACCGCAGACCCTACCCCCCCCCCCCCCCAGCCCCCCCCCCCCCCCAGCCCCCGCCTCCCCGGCAGGCCGACAGCCCCCCTCCCCGGTGGCCAGCCCCGATCTTTGGCTTCTCGTCCTCCCTCCCTCTGTCACCGCCGAGTGCAGAGCGACACGTGCATTCTTGAGACAATATGTAACGACGCTCCCATCTCCTTTATTCAGTGAATTGATTTTCTCAGTTGATATATGTGAATGTTGTTGGGTGTCACAAGGGCTGGAAGGACATGCAACATATATGTCAATACATGTATGTTGCATGTCCTTCATACTAAAAGCTGTATTCCCAAATGTTCACATTTGTTAATGGAATTCCAATAGCTCTCTGTACTGTAGCAGAAAAAAAATGTGAAAATGTAGTTATGTATTTTTAGTAGTATATTGAATATTGTTCTGCAAGTGTGACCCTCGTCTCAAACTCTTTGAAGAACAAAGAACAAAGAACAGTACAGCACAGGAAACAGGCCCTTCGGCCCTCCAAGCCTGTGCCACTCATTGGTCCAACTAGACCAATCGTTTGTATCCCTCCATTCCCAGACTGCTCATGTGACTATCCAGGTAAGTCTTAAACAATGCCAGCGTGTCTCCCTCCACCACCCTACTTGGCAGCGCATTCCAGGCCCCCACCACTCTCTGTGTAAAAAACGTCCCTCTGATATCTGAGTTATACCTCGCCCCTCTCACCTTGAGCCCGTGACCCCTCGTGATCGTCACCTCCGACCTGGGAAAAAGCTTCCCACTGTTCACCCTATCATTACCCTTCATAATTTTGTACACCTCTATTAGGCCTCCTCTCATTCTCCGTCTTTCCAGGGAGAACAAGCCCAGTTTACCCAATCTCTCCTCATAGCTAAGACCCTCCATACCAGGCAACATCCTGGTAAACCTTCTCTGCGCTCTCTCTAAAGCCTCCACGCTCTTCTGGTAGTGTGGCGACCAGAACTGGACGCAGTACTCCAAATGTGGCCTAACCAGCGTTCTATACAGCTGCAACATCAGACTCCAGCTTTTATACTCTATACCCCGTCCTATAAAGGCAAGCATACCATATGCCTTCTTCACCACCTTCTCCACCTGTGCTGCCACCATCAAGGATTTGTGGACTTGCACACCTAGGTCCCTCTGTGTTTCTATACTCTTGATGGCTCTGCCATTTATTGTATAACTCCCCCCTACATTAGTTCTTCCAAAATGCATCACTTCGCATTTATCTGGATTAAATTCCATCTGCCATTTCTCCGCCCAATTTTCCAGCCTATTTATATCCTGCTGTATTGTCCGACAATGTTCATCGCTATCCGCAAGTCCAGCCATTTTCGTGTCATCTGCAAACTTGCTGATAACACCAGTTACACCTTCTTCCAAATCATTTATATATATCACAAATAGCAGAGGTCCCAGTACAGAGCCCTATGGAACAGCACTGGTCACAGACCTCCAGCCGGAAAAAGACCCTTCGACTGCTACCCTCTGTCTCCTGTGGCCAAACACACTAAGTGTGTTTCTTCTGTCTTGTTTCAATGTGAGTTTTCCTTTCTCAGTTTATATCTCTCTCCCTTTAAAAAGTGTCAGATAAATACAAAATATCAATGGAGTGAAATGTAATAGCCAGGGACCCAGGTTCAATTCCGGCCTCGGGTCACTCTCTGTGTGGAGTTTGCACGTTCTCCCTGTGTCTGTGTGGGTTTCCTCCAGGTGCTCTGGTTTCCACCCACGCTCCAAAGATGTGTGGGTTCAGTTGATTGGCCATATTCCGTTCATAGAATCATAGAATCCTTGCAGTGCAGAAAGAGGCCATTCGGCCCATCGAGCCTGCACCAACAATAATCCCACCCTATCCCCATAACCCCACATATTTACCCCACTAAGCCCTCTAACCTACTCATTCCAGGATATTAAGAGGCAATTTAGCATGGCCAATGCACCTAACCCGCATATCTTTGAACTGTGGGAGGAAATCAGAGCACCCGGAGGAAATCCACGCAGACAAGGGGAGAATGTGCAAACCACACAGGCAGTTGCCCAAGCCAGGAATCAAACCCAGGTCCCTGGCACTGTGAGGCAACAGTGCTAACCACTGTGCCACCGTGTTGCCCCTTAGTGTCGGGGGGATAAACAGGGTAAATACATGGGGTTACAATAAAAGGGCCTGGGTGGGACGCTGTCAGTACAGGCTCGATGGGCCAAATGGCCTCCTTCTGCACTCTAGGGATTCTATGATTCTAGCCTCTGTTTGATCTTGCTAAATGCATTGTTGCTGCTATTCTACCTGACATTGCCTAGATTTTGGAAAAGATTATATTGGAAAGGTTTCACTATTCCCATTGTTCTCACTTTCACTGCGCATTGGAATGCCTCCCTCCACATATCTGGCACAATCCCCTGTCAGAGACACAGCGATGAGCGTTTCAGTTCCGAGTCACTCGCATGGCTGTGGCATCACCCCAATGTTATCGGTGCTGGTTGCCTAGCTGGAAGATTTTGATCATATGATGGGCTCACAAAAAATACTGCAGCCCAAAAAAGTCTTGCAAACCTTCATAAAAGCATTGAAGGTTGATAGAAAGGCCTGGACATGGCACCTTTTAGAGTGGGAGGCCTGCTGCACAGGGGGCCCCACACTACCTTGGTGTCAGTGATCAGTTGAGCCTGTATAACTGAGGACATGGCACTGCTGTAACCTTTCATCTGCTCTCACAGCTATCAACTGATCCACAATTGAAGGATTCTGTTGCAGAGCTTATTGAATGTTGCCGCTAGCTCCCCACGTCACAGGGGGCTGTAAAATAGGGAGTTTTAGATGATGCAGAGGCACCGTCCTCTGCTACCCAGATCCATACCATCAAATCACTGACTCGCTACTGAACGACAAGGATTATCCCCTTCCATATGGTTCATGGCCCTGGTTAGGAATGAGGGCACAACTACAGAGATGGCTACAAGTGAGAGTCATGCCATCAAGCAAAGCAAGTTGGCTTGTTCAGACCACCGACCGTGCATGGTGGCACAGTGGTTAGCACTGCTGCCTCACAGCGCCAGGGATCCGGGTTCAATTCCGGCCTCGGGTCACTGTCTGTGTGGAATTTGCAAGTTCTCCCGTGTCTGCTTGGGTTTTCTCCGGGTGCTCCAGTTTCCTCCCACAGTCCAAAGATGTGTGGGTTAGGTTGATTGGCCACGTTGAATTGCCCCTAATGTCAGGGGATTAGCAGGGTAAATATGTGTGTTTATGGGAACAGGGCCTGGGTGGGATTGTGGTCGGTGCAGACTCGATGGGCCGAATGGCCTCCTTTTGCATTGTAGGGATTCTATGATTCAAACCATGCAGGTAAATGAATTTGTAAATATGTTTACAACATGTACATTTATAAATTTGTAAAAAAAATCTAACACAGCCAGGACAAAAATGGGCCATATGTAATTAGATGAATATACATACCTTTGGAATGATTGTTAAGTTTTGAGGGTCTGTTTTTGTCATTCCTGGCTGGCGTTCCCTTCACTTCTCTCAGTCTGCCATGTACCCGGGGCTGGGTGCAGCAGTGTGCTTTCAACAGTTCTTAACCAGCCTGAACTCTTCTTTACAGCAACCAGTAATCTAATGATTCTTGTATTGCTGCACCTGCTGTGTAAAAATGAATAAAAGTTTTGATGAATGTAGAGTCAAAGATGGATAATTAGGGATCAGACACTTCCTGCCTTTGTGGGGTTTTCAGGAGTTGTAATTCTAATCTTGTCCCAGCTGTATGAGATTTGGGAGAGAAGTTCTTATACGTGCTGATTTAATGGGGACCGACTCTGGGCTTAAATTGGATTGCATAGGATGTATTTAATGGGAAATTTGATAAACACATGAAGGATGAAAGGCACAGAAGCACATGTTGATGGATGAAGAGAGATGGGAGGAAGCTTTTGGGCAGCTCAAGCAATAACATAGACTAGTTAAACTGAATGGCTTATTTCCCTGCTGTAGACATTAAGGGCAGAATTTTCTGGCAATGTCACAGTGGTGGCGGACATGGAAAATGCAGCAAGCCTTTCAAAAGTCTATGGACCGGTATTTTCCCATCCCGCCCGCCATGGTAATTGTAGCGAGTGAGGGGGCGGTGGACCATGCAAAGGTCCCTTGACCTTGGGTGGGATTTTCCGGTTTTGGGGCCAGCGCGCCAGAATATCCTGCCCATTGACCGGAATTTTACAGCCCTGCCTGCCACAGGAATCGGAGCGGGTGAGGAGTGGAATATGGGAAGGTCTATTGACTTTGGGCGGGATTGTACGGTTTCGGGGCGAGCCCGGTCGTAAAATCCCACCCATCGACTTTGGCGGGTCTGGAAAATGCCATCGGTGAGTGGCGGATCCTGAAAATTCCGCCCTTTATAACTAAGTTACTAAGCAAATCAATGATCCTGGTCCCACTGGAGTCGATCTCACAAGATTCCAGTATCTAATTGTAAAACAAAGCTGGAAAAATAAAGAATGATCACTTCCAGTGTCACAACATTTTCTAGGGGCTACAGGCCTGTGAATGTTGTCACAACTGTGAGCAGTCCAGTTCAGTTGAACCTCTTACAATAAGTTGCAGTGTGACTAACTCCAACTTGGCCCAGGAACACCTCAGTCAGTAATGAAATGAAAGCAATGATTCACTTTTCCGCAGGAGTCATTTTAAATTAATTACAACATTTCCACGATTGGCAGCTCCAATATTTTCTCATGGCTGGTCAGGAAAAATGTCTAAATTAATGAAAAACATTTTTAATACAAAAATATATAACCAAGGAGTATTTGAGGTGGCACGGTGGCACAGAGGTTAGCACTCCTGCCTCACAGCGCCAGAGACCCAGGTTCAATTCCAGCCTCGGGTCTGATTTGATTTATTATTGTCGCATATATTAACATACAGTGAAAAGTATTGTTTCTTGCATGCTATACAGACAAAACATACCGTTCATAGAGAAGGAAAGGAAAGAGTGCAGAATGTAGTGTTACAGTCATAGCTAGGGTGTAGAGAAAGATCAACTTAATGCAAAGTAATTCCATTCAAAAGTCTGACAGCAGCAGGGAAGAAGCTGTTCTTGAGTCGGTTGGTCCTTGACCTCAGACTTTTGTATCTTTTTCCCAAAGGAAGAAGGTGGAAGAGAGAATGTCCGGGGTGCATGGGGTCCTTGATTATGCTGGCTGCTTTGCCGAGGCAGCGGGAAGAGTCAATGGATGAGAGGCTGGTTTGCGTGATGGATTGGGCTACATTCACGACCTTTTGTAGTTCCTTGCCATCTTGGGCAGGTTAGGAGCCATACCAAGCTGTGATACAACCAGAAAGAATGCTTTCTATGGTGCATCTGTAAAAGTTGGTGAGATTTGTAGCTGACATGCCAAATTTCCTTAGTCTTCTGAGAAAGTAGAGGCGTTGGTGGGCTTTCTTAACTATAGTGTCAGCATGGGGGACCAGGACAGGATGTTGGTGATCTGGACATCTAAAAACTTGAAGCTCTCGACCCTTTCTACTTTGTCCCCATTGATGTAGATAGGGGCATGTTCCCCTTTACGCTTCCTGAAGTTAATGACAATCCCCTTCGTTTTGTTGACATTGAGGGAGAGATTATTGTTGCCGCACCAGTTCACCAGATTCTCTATCTGATTCCTGTGTGGAGTCTGTGTGGAGTTTGCACATTCTCCCCGTGTCTGTGTGGGTTTCCTCCAGGTGCTTCGGTTCCCTCCCACAGTCCAGAGATGTGCGGATTAGGTTGATTGACCATGGTAAATTGACCGTAGTGTCAGGGGATTAGCAGGGTAAATATGTGGGGTGACGGGAATAGGGCCTGAGTGGGATTGTGGTCGGTGCCGACTCAATGGGCCGAATGGCCTCCTTCTGCACTGCAGGGATTCTATGATCTATGATTCTATGATTAAGCTGAAACCTGACATACAGCAGAATAACATTGAGAAAAGATAGAATTTATTTTTAATTCATTCACAGGATGTGAGCATCGCTGGCAAGCCAATATTCATTGCCCATCCTTAATTGCCCTTGAGAATGCCTTTGCGCCCTTTTTGCATTGCTGAAATCCAGTGTTCATGTTGGTACACCCACAGTGCTGTTAGGCAGGGAATCCCAGGAATTTGACCCAGTTATAATGAAGGAACAATGATAAAGTTCCAAGTCAGGCAGGCGTGCGATTTGGAGACCTTGTGTTGTAATATGTACCGAACAGCCATCAGCATGGCATCACAAGAAGGAAAATGTGTCGTGTGATCCAGTTTTGGTTTCACTTTTGCTTTGGGCAGAGGACAGATGCACAGCTCTGATGTCTTCAAGCTTCATACCGATGTATAAGTGTTTTCAAGTTCCTAGTCTTAATAAATGAACCCACAACATGTTTACCAAATCCACTATGAGTGATTGGTGCCTTGTGTCTTGTACAGAAAGTAATCCCAAGGTACTATATCATTATGATGTCATATATCATGACATGGTGATCAATGGTGGTCAGATAGGTGGTAACAAGGTTAAGTGAAGGGAAACAGATTTGTACCATGTTACGTGGCATGAGAAGACCCTCAATGTTTTGGTCACTAAATCCCAGCTTCAGGGAGTGTTGAAAACACAGGCAATGAGTGCAAAGAAAAACTTTCAAGACACAATGACAAGCTAGTGCTCAAATGAAGGGCAGGTAAGTGGACAGATCCTTCATAGTGAGATTGCAGTGCAAAGCCTGTTGAGCTCGTGAGTGAGACAGGGTGCCGAGAGGACCAGCACTGGGTTAGCTCAATTGGGAAAGGTGAGGACCGTGGTGTGGGCCTGATCAGAAGTGAGCAAGGGAGAGTCAAACCAAAAATAAACCATCATAAAATCAGGCCAGAGAAAGTAGTGATTATTACAGGCGGCATCTGGAATTGCTAAACAATAAAATGAATAAAAAGCAAAGACTCCTTGCTACATAGTGTATTCCCAACTTGTCTTCATGGGCAGAGCTTCGTAAAATTGTATGGAAGTGGCTGCAATGACACTCATCCCAGGTACTACAAAAGAAGAAATGTCATAGGTGCATTATCAATATATTCCCACAATTTTCAGTTTGAATTGGGAAGCACCTGGCTTATTATTCAAAATATTTAATAAGCATAAAGAGCTATGGTTTTTTGATTCAGATATGCCTTAACCAAACAAGCAAGCCATAAAAATTCACCTAGTAATTGGGAATGAAGGTCCTACACATGCTGAACATATAGGATAACAGAAGAAGGGCTGAAGGATCCCCAAAAGATGTGGACAACATTGGAAGGCCCAATTCAGAATTAGGTTAAATTTCCATATTAATCAACTAGAGGGCATATCATTTTGGCAACAGCACTCATAATCCATCGGCCACTTTGTCAGCAGGTGCCGAGAAAAGGGTATATTCTGTGCTTTCTCAAACACAGTGCTAACAGACAGAATAGTTTAGTCGGTGATCACATCCACTCCCATGGAAGCATTCCAGAAAGATTTGCTGGACAAGCCCAAAAAGTATAGGCTGGAATTTTACCGCCTCGCTTCGGGGCGGGTGAGGCTCGCAGAATGGAACTCTTCGTTGCCTCGGGTGGGATTTTACAAGCCTCGTGTAAAATCCTGGCAATAGAATACAAGAACTACTCAAAGATGGACATAAGTACAAAGTGATTCTTTATGAAGCTGACAGGTCCTAGGTGTAATGATTATGATGTTAAGGAATAAAACCTCTTGTCAACATATTTTAACCTAACTCCCACACTAATGCTATTACAATCAACAGTTAAGACCACTTCCTATCATTATATCAGAGAATAAGGGTTTCTGACTTGTACAGATCAATTAAAGCAATGAATGGCCTGTTTAAACATAAAGTGTCATCCTAAGTTCAATGCTGTTAATTATTTATTCAAAGCAGAAACACCCATGATTCAGCCTTTGTGGCACCTTTGGAGTCTTAATTTCATCAAATATAGCTTCTTACAAACAACTGTGTTCCTGTTCCCCAATTATTTTAACTGTTAATTGTCTAACAGAAATTCAAACTGACCATTTTCAAAGTGGCGAACTTAAAAGTTCATTAATGTTAGTCTACCCGTGCAAATCCTCGAGAAATATTACACTAACAACACCGAGAGTGGGACAGCGTGTTGAGAGGACCAGAATTGGGTCAGCACAGTTGGGAAATGTGAGTGGCCAGGGTGTGGGATGGATCAAGAACGAGCAAAGGAGAGTCAAACAAAAACAGAACACCATAAGAATCAGGCCAGGTAAGGTTGTGATCATAACAGGTGGCTTCTGGATTAACATAAAGTGCATAAGTACAAAATCTTACATAAGTACAACCCCAATTCTTGACAGACTTACTAGAACACCTAAACCTAGCAAGACATGTGAACCTCTGCACACACCTAGGAAATGCCCAGCTTAATTTTACAAGGAATGTAGCAGTAAGGACCATTGACAATGCCAGCGCACTAGAGAAAGACCGATGTAGCTACAAAGAAATGTGCACCCATCCAAACAGACCATACATAAAGCTTCCTTCAAGCAATAAGAATGACCATCCAATATCAGAACATACATGAGGTGATTGACAAACCAGAACATGATGATGATATGCATCCAAAAGAGAAAATGCTGGAAAATCTCAGCAGGTCTGGCAGCATCTATAAGGAGAGAAAAGAACTGACGTTTCAAGTTCAGATGACCCTTTGTCAAAGTTAAAAGGCATAGGAAATGGGAGATATTTATATGATGAGACAAATAGCGCTGAAAAACATTTTTCACACTGTCAATTTTGTGGAACACAGTAAGGAGTCTAACAACACCAGGTTAAAGTCCAACAGGTTTAAAACAGAAATGCCATCACACCATCCAACATGTTTGCCAACATTTGAATTACCTACCCAAACAAAATTGGTAACTATTTGTTATTGGCCAAGATTGACCCAGGGGCAAATACCAAATTCAACCCCTGCAAATTCAAAAAAAACAGAAGGCCACAGCGAAACCTACAACTATTAAACTTTTAGCATACAATGGTTCTTAATTCCATGCAAAGAATCCATGGTCCTGGATTGCAAGTAGGATTAATCCTCCTGAGTATCACAGATATATTACATCATGGTGACAACAGGCCCACTGGCTTATCATGATTTCACAATAGTAATAATCTATGGAGTTAGTCGGATATCAGAAGGAAGATCAACATCAGAAAGTACTCCTATCACCTCAGTTCAGAACTTAACATTGAAATATCCAACAAAACTGATAGTTTTAAGGGATCTGCAATATTACACTTGCAGGAGAATGCAAGTTCACTCATTGATCCATCACGTATGTGCAATATCTGCATACAAGGCAAATGGAGGCTGAGCGAGACAAAATAGAGAAAGACAGAATCATCAGAAGAGTAAATGAGCACACAGAATGGTATAGCTTAATCACGTGTCATAATGTAGGACAGACTATTGAAAGTATGCCTTGATCCACAATGTTTAAACGCGACTTTGGAATGTTGTCCTTACAAAATATCTACATTAGAAAAGTTAAATTCAAGATTTGCAGGTGCAAATTTCTTTTTGATGCTTGATTAAATGGTCAATACATCTTGCAAGGAAGTTCCAAGGATTTACTACATTTCATATCCCATTTGGATGATACTGTTTTCAATTACTTTCTTTTGGGCCATCTTTTAGCTAGGATCTCTTATGAGTTCAATTGGGCCGCATTATATGCACTGTGATAGGATGCATCTGCATCACAGATGATATTTCTGTTGTGGGAAGAACAAAACAAGAACATGAACATAATCTGCACTTATTGATGTAAATAGTATATTGGTGTTCAACAGCCTGAAATATGACATCAATGTGTAACAGTTTACTCAGCTGTATTTATTGCAGTGCTTACATATGGCCCATCCAAATATAATAGAGGATATTAAGGCCATGCTGACTCCTCAAGATAAGGACAGCCTTCAAAGAGGTCTAGGTCTCTTTAATTTCTTGTCTCCGTACATTTCCAATTTTGCTGAAGAATCTAAGGGAATTTTTGAGAGAGACCTTTCCTATGGCACAAAGACCACCAATATCTCTTTGAAGCTCTTAAGCAATCATTATCAGAAGCATCAACATTGCAACTTTACTGTCATAGGGAGGCAACTATCCTGGAGATAGATGCCTTATAGAAATGTCTGTGAGCATACCACAAAATGGCAAACTGATTGCATTGGTTTCAAAATCTCTGTCCCTAACACAATCAAAGTACTCTCAACATCAAGTGGGAAATATCAGCTTTTGTGTTGGGAATTATGCATCTTCACACCTATCTACTTGGCAAGGTTTGTGGTAGAGACCAATTACATGACACTGCAGATGATTTGGTGACAATGACTGACCAGACTGCGACTAAGATTGAAAATCTCTTGATAAAAGGTCAAAGTTACGACTGTGAGATTATGTGCAAGCCAGGTAACTTGATAATCACAGTGGAAATACTTATCAGATTGCTTAACCCAGTGAAAACAGAAGATACATCTACAAGTTGGCTTCATTGTCACTGAACTTCAAGATATTCTCCAAATTGATTTGATATATTTTGTACAACACAAATGCCAGCAGCTACAAGAACAAACCACAAAAGATTCGACACCACAGAAATTGTAGAAAACCATCATTGAAAGATGACCCAATTCAACTAAGCATGTCCACAAGCACCAGAGGCTATTTTGGTCTAATAATGATGAATTAGCCATTTCCTGGGGGTAATTTTTAAAGGCAAGCAGATCAACATACTGGAATCTTTGCAATCTCATATTCTTCAACAATTTCATCACTCACACATGGGCATAGATTGGATGAGAAGATGCACAAGAGGGACAGTCTATTGGCCGTGTGTGAGTAATGACATTGAAGTTGTTGTCAAGAGATACTAGTAATGCCAAGAGCAAATGCCAAGTCAGCACAAAGCACAACTGATTTCACCTGAGTTTCGTACCCATCCTTAGTCAAAATTATATCTGACCTCTTTTATGTCCATAGCATTGACTTCATCATCATCGTCGACTACTTTAACAAGTACCTGATTATTTGACAATGGCACAACACATCAAACACAACTGTCACACACTCTATGTGCTATTTTCAATTTATTTGCTATGCCCAGAAATTGTTACGGATAATGGTCTACAATTTATTACTTTATTTCTAGATATGTGTAAGAAGTATACCCACGTTCAATGTTCTTCCCATGTCTGCGTGGGTTTCCCCCGGGTGCTCCAGTTTCCTCCCACAGTCTGAAAGACGTGCTGGTTGGGTGCATTAGCCATGCTAAATTCTCCCTCAGTGTACCCAAACAGGCACTGGAGTGTGACGACTAGGGGATTTTCACAGTAACTTCATTGCAGTGTTAATGTAAGCCCACTTGTGACACTAATAAATAAACTTAAACTTAGATGGGTTTTTACAACAATTGATGCTACTTTTGTGATCACCATTACTGAGACTAGTTTTCAGTTTCAGATTTTATTGTTGTATTTAAATTCTGCCAGCTGCCATTTGAACCCATGTCCCCAAACCATTCGCCTGGGCCTCTGGATTACCCATCCTGGAACATTACCACCACGCCACCGTGCCCCCCCCCCCCCCCCCCCCCCCCGCCTCCCCTAGATTGCATTTCAGTTCTCCTGTTCTTTCCTTTCTCCGTTACTAACCAGAGAGGAATGAGTAATTCCTTAAGTATTGCCATGGCTTTGGCCAATCGTGCTCTGTGCATGGCTGCTAGAGGGTGCTGAATATGACTTGAAACATCAAACTCTGCTACCAGTCAGACACCATGCCTCCATTTAACGCTGCACATACTGACCTTGCAAAGGTCCTCAATTTTCCCTCCGGGAGAAACTTCCGTGTCAATGTAAATTTGAGCTGGAAGTTGAATGTTTGAATCCATGGTAAGAGCCAGCAAGCCTCCCGGTGTACAGTTTGAACATCTTTAAAAAGATGATGGAAAGTTTAACTTATATATTCCTTTTGTATACCTTAACCTTCCTTGTCCCTGGCATGCGCAGGTGAAACTACACGACAGCTACCAACCTTTAAAAATTAAACCATGCAGAATGACAATCATCAATCCCTTCATTTCTAAGTGGCCTTAAAATCACCTCTAAGCACTCAAAACTCCAAATTCTTGAACCCAGTATTCAAACATTGTCACCATTTCAGCTTTTGCTACCAAATAAACCTGTTGGACTTTAACCTGGTGTTGTTAAACTTCTTACCATTTCAGCATACAGGTATGCTTCAAGACTTCGTCCTGCAGTTGTTGTAATGGACACTAGAGGGAGCTTGTGCTCAGTCACACGTAACAAATTGACTGAAAGCAGTAAAACCTACATTGGTATCCATCATGGATAAAGATTATCTTGAGGCACTTAGCAATTGAATTATGTGGAGATCTGAAGATCTATGTCTCAACATGCACGAGTTTCCTCATGCATCTTCATAAAATCAGCTGTTCCAGTATAATAAAGGGAATACTGAAACACCAGTAAAAGACATAAGGGTGAGTTGTGGAATTTGCTTTGGTCGCACTTGTGTAGTAATGAGTGGCTGCTCTGGCCACTCAGCTTTGTGTACTTTGTATTCCAGATAGTTGTACTGTCGATTCGGACAGAGATGGTGACAGGAGCCTCAGGTCTCGGTCATACATGTATTCTCCTAGGCGGCACAGTGGCACAGTGGTTGGTACTGCTGCCTCACAGCTCCAGGGACCCGGGCTCGATTCTGGCCTCAGGTGACTGTTTGCACGTTTTCCCCGTGTCTGCATGGGTTTCCTCTGGGTGCTCCGGTTTCCTCCCACAGTCCAGAGATGAGTGAATGAGGTTGATTGGCCATGCTTTTTTTTTTTAACTGGTCGGTGCAACATCGTGGGCCGAAGGGCCTGTTCTGCGCTGTAATGTTCTATGTTCTATGTTCTATGCTAAGTTTCCCCTTAGTGTCAGGGGGATTAGAAGGGTCAACACGTGGGGTTACGGGACAGGGCCTGGGTGGGATTGTTGTCAGTGCAGGCTTGATGGGCTGAGTGGCCTCCTTCTGCACTGTAGGGATTCTATGATATGGGTGTATGCAGCAAGCAGGCACGCAGAGTTAAATTGTCCGCTGTTTTCGTCAGGCACAGTTGAACGTACATACTTCACCGGGTCCATCTTTGACCCATTGGTCCAGCCCCTCCTCCCTTCTCTGCTTACATTTTTCCCCCTTGAGCTCATCAGAAAAGATGCACTTTGGAACCAGATCTTCAATCACTTCAGCCAGCTGGCTGATCTTGTTGACACATTGCTCCTCAAATAGCTGCCTCGCAATGTGGCAGCATTAATTCTTCCATTTCTTTCTCTCTTTGTTTGCCGTCGCCTCTGACAGAAAGAGTCAAGCCAGAAGTAGGGACTTCGTTGTCGCATGAGGAAATCCGTTAATGAACTCTGACCCTGCCGACTTCCACACTCCCATCCCCTTCAAAACAAAATGCCTTTCCAAATTCCTGTTCGGAACCATCCTTTATTAAGGATAACTCAGCAATTGAGAGGATGAAGTGACGGCCATTTAAAAATAATGTTTATTGGCAATGTCTCCACTGGTAAAGAATTGCTCCATAATTCTGGAAGAGCTGTCAACATTATTTCCGTCGGTGTCAGCTCACCTCTCAGGAAAAAAATCCATGGCAAATCGGGAACTAGTTACAGGAAATGAAAATATTCAGTCTTCTGTCCTTAAGTTGTGTTCTCTAAGAAAGGAGTTGGGTAAGAAAGTCACAGCAAAGGGTTTGATGTGAGAACCATATCAACTCTCCATGTAGAAGCTTCAATGCAGGCGGCACGGTGGCACAGTGGTTACCACTGCTGCCTCACAGCGCCAGG
Source organism: Mustelus asterias (assembly GCF_964213995.1). Taxonomy (NCBI): domain Eukaryota; kingdom Metazoa; phylum Chordata; class Chondrichthyes; order Carcharhiniformes; family Triakidae; genus Mustelus; species Mustelus asterias. Next base: position 32,512,702 of record NC_135802.1, read on the forward strand.
GACCCGGATTCAATTCCCCACTTGGGTCGCTGTCTGTGCGGAGTTTGCACGTTCTACCTGTGTCTGTGTGGCTTTCCTCCGAGTGCTCCGGTTTCCTCCACAGTCCAAAGATGTGCAGGGTAGGTGGATTGGCCATGCTAAATTGCATTTTAGTGTCAGGGGGACTAGCTAGGATAAATGCATGGGG